>NW_020799097.1:38362519-38374796 GCF_003259725.1 Athene cunicularia
CCCCCCCCAATGCATATGGACACATATTCTTTAGGACAGCTTTCTATTCAAGAGCAGGGGCTTTCTCTGAGACACTTGTCCAGTGCAATGGTTACTCCCTTTCTTGCTGCTTTATGGTTTCAGTCTCCAGGCAGAAAAATGCTACATTAAATCCACAGATAGTAGTGAAGCAGATATTACATCAGCTCACAGAAAACACAAACAAGAGGTACACTTTTCAAGCTAACGCAAAAATACCCTCACCTGCTGCCTATCTGTATGGCTCTTGAAGTGAAAGGAAGATGTCTGCTGCTGTCAATGGTGGCTGCCTCAGACAATGACGAATTGGAAATAAGTTTGTGCAAAGCATGAAGACTGATCAGACAGGATAGGGGACAGCCGGGATTCTTCTAATAAATTATTCAAGACAAACGGCTGGGTCATCTTTAAGTCATGCCATGGTGAAGTGGATATTGCTGGAAGCAGTAGAGAAACAAAGGTAAAGACAAACGGTGAAATTCTAAATCAAAGAAATAGAAGGAAAAGGAGAGCGTGTAATTTATACAAACTTTTCTGGACTTTACATAATTATTTATTCTTACTTATATGAAGAAACAGAAAGTGACCAACATAAGATCTGCAGAATTCTTCAGGCAGCTTTTTAACATAATATGGGATTGTTTGATCTAAATTTTAGTCTGAAAAACTAGATAATAAAAACATGGAATGAAAACTAAGGCAATAAACATGTAAAGATATAGTTTGTGGCTAAGATCTTTCAACATTATTAAAAATCCAACTCATCCAACAGTATTTTTCAAACTCCTTTGCTCTATGATTTATTACAGAGGCCATAGTAATCAATTACTTTTAATTAATAGAAGATGGAAACATTAATTGGTCCTATTTAAGTCTGATTGTATGAAATGATTCTACCAGTGATCAAAAATGCATTTTGAAAGGGAATTTAGGCTAATATATCAGCAAATGAGGCGCTATAAACATGATTAATATGCACATTAGACTTTCCTTATCACTTTTTGTTGGCAGTTTTTATCCGGTCACAGCTGAAATTCCATTGAGTTCTTTCTCCTTTTGTATAAAATACAGATTATGTGGAGACAGCCGTCTGAGCAACTGGAGTTGCATCTTGTATGGCCATTAATTATTATTGCTCCTTTAGTATTTCTTATCTATCATAGAGATGTAGGACTATTTTTATAGACATTTGCCAGTAAGAAAAAAAATAGGCTTTCCTGTAATGGCGCCTCAGCATTTTTTTATTGGAGAAAGGATCAACAACACATTTTGCATATCTATGAACTGGGTCAAATAAGATATTTACAGCTGTCATCATTGTGGAGGTGTGTATATTTGTTAATACACCAGGGAAGTTGTTGGAAGGTGTAACTACCCTGTGTTGAAATGTTTTGATTTGACTTTTTTTTTTTTTTTTTTAATACATCCACAATTATTTTGTATTTACTACAAGGGAATCATATGCAGTATGAAATTTTTCACTAAATTGTCCCCACAGTTGGGAAAACTTAAAAATTGCATTGCTTTCCTTGCAGTTTGCTAATGTGCAAGTGTTGCTCTGCGCTGTGCTCAGCTTTTTTTTCTTATTTTGGTTACTTCTCTCTACTCATAGGGGAAAAACTTGCATTCGCTCTTGATTCAAGAGCAGAAGTGTTAGACCAGCCGGACCAGAGACCTGTTGCTACCCCAGCTGTCTCAAACGCCCCACTGCCACTGTTGCCATGAGAGAATCAGCTGCAGAACAGAGAAGGTGACTTCAGACGCTGAATTTTTGCTTCACCGTTCCCAGTGAGAATCCATTTGCAGCCCTCATTGCTCTGAGGGACCCAAACCTTCATGCTTCCAGTCCAAAGTTGCCCATTACCAGTGTATGCCCTACTTGTCCCAGAGCCAACATTTAACAAAAAAAGGATAATATCCTGCTCAGTCTCTTTTGACAAGGGTTGTTCAGTGCTCAGTATCAACATCTTTAACCCAGCCTGGGTGGCATGCAGCAGCATATGCAACACACAGAGGTAGATCTGAACTCCTGTACACATTTGTTTCTGTCTGAACTCAGTCATCATATGCTAGTAGCTGTTTGAACTGTTTATAAGTTCAAATTTTTGGCAAAACCATCCCATGTTGGTAAGCCAAACTCATCTGGTATCCCTCTAACACCCAGGCATGTCTCCTCAGTTTTTCCCTCTTGAGGAATTCCCTGCTTATATTAGAAATTATTATTAGTCTGCACATGACTTCTTTACTATTTCATTTGTCCCTGCTCTAAAGGCCACCCTGTTGGCTTTATGTGATATTTTTATTCCTCTCTATACTAGTGGTTCCTTCTGACTCTGTGTGCTCTACTCATGTCATTGGCATACACTGCATATTGGTGCCGAGTTCACTATTGAACACATTGAGCAAGAACAGCTCCATAACTGACACAAGTTTACCAGCATCATCCTCTGGCTTGCTGCATCTCCTGCCCTGCCAGCTCCGCACACACCCCATAGTTTTTACTGAGATCTGTCTTCTTAGGGTTAACTATTTCTGCTGTTGCTCTGAAACAAATGCGCAGTGAAGTCTTGATAGTTATGGAGGGTTTGCTCCAGATTTAAATCAGCATAGATGGCTCTGCTTTGCTCTATAGAGACAATAATTTTCAGTTATGTTTATTCATTTTTGTTAACCTTTGCTCCTTTGGAGAAAAAAAAAAAAAAAAAAGAAGGAAAGCCTTTTTTTTTTTTTTTCTGGGATCTGGCCAAGAGAACACGTTTTTTCCTCTCTTTTCTGTAGTGGAGATTTACAGTAGATATTGGTAATTTTCTGTGCTGAAACAATAGCTGGGACATAATTTCCAGCTGATCTGGGGAAGCCTTTGGCTCAGAATGGAGAGGACAATGACAGCCCAGAGGCTGGTGGCATGACAGACAGAGGATGGTCTGGTTGCACCTGATGGACTCAAGGGTGCATGACTGAGTATGCAGGGGCCTCCAGGACCCACTTCTGGGTGCTGTGTGGAGAAGGGGGCCATGCACCCAAAAAAGGACCAGGCAGTCTCTATGGGATCACTGTCCCTAGAAGGCAGGCTTTGTCCCAGCCCCAGCACATGGACCTCAATCCCAATGCTCAGAAGTCTGCTTAAATCCACCTCTTCCTGCATGAGCACTGTTACTTATTCATAAAACTATTTTGGAATAGTTATTCTGCCACAAATTTATCCTCTGACCTTCTCAGGAAAAAAACCTTCATACACAAGCCATAATGAGATATAGCTGGCTTGTTGTGTGTCCAGGGACCTGATTTGCAGCAATGTAAAACAGACGCCCCAAATTAGTGGATACTTTTTCTTTCAGTCTTTGTGTGCCTCCATTTCCTATCTATCTGTGGAATCGATTTTTTTTTTTCTTTTGTATTGGTGTCCTTTGGGGCCAGAGTGAAAATCAGATTATATTTAGAATGGGTTCAAATTTTCTAGAAAAATGCTTGAATTTGAACACTGAGGAGGAAAAAATGGCCTAAGACTTCACACAGAAAAAAAAAAGAAAAAACTCCCAAAATGTTGATTAATGAAGTGAGCAGTGTACAGTCATGTGGGCGTTTAGGGGGAATAAATGTCTCCTGATCTTGATGTCTTTTTAACATCATCTGTTGGATGTCATTCAATACACATTGCCTCACTGTTCAAGGAGATCTGCAGTGAACTGCCGAGGGAATTTCAGTCAGAAGTTTAGGCCAAACATTTAGTATTCTAATTATTGCCTCAAAAGTTACAGGTGATAACTGAAGAATGTAAAATTTGCCAACATCTTTTTTATGTTTTTGATTGAACACTATGCCAAGGGACGCTACACATATAAATAAAGTCCAAATAAATTTTGTCGAAAATAAAGAATTTTTTAAAATCTCTGAGCAATCCAAACTCGGCTTTAAACTTATTCATTGCAACATCCATTACAACAGAGTTGTATGGATTGCTAATATTAATTTCTGGCTTATTTTTTCCTAAGGTAAACTGCAGCAAGAGTTCAGGCACAAGCTCAGAAACTCACACGCAGGCTATGTCCACACTAGTAAATTAAATGGTGTCAGGGCACGGGCCCAAGCTTTAGCACACAATCACATGTCTAGCATTGCTCCTCAGATGGTTTTTGACTTGGGCCAGCCACTGCTCTCCCAAACAGTCCCCGGGTGATGCTCAGGAATAAAAGTGGTCCAGACATTATTCCCAATAAGCACTTTGAAAACAGCTGCCCTATTTTGAAGGCAAAAGGTTAATAGTATGGACATGACCAAATCGTGCCAGTTGGCCTCAGGACAGCCCTGGCACTGGTTAGTTTAGTAGGATAGATGAGTTATAGAGTACTTTGTTTGCAGACTTCATGCAATATAAATAGTGCACTTTTGCCAGCAACACAAGCTTCAAAGTGGTCCTGTTAATGAAATCACCTGACATCCAACTGCCAACAGTCTTCTGGAGCAATTAATAACTGCAGCAAATTTTCTGGACAAAGTTTTCCTTTTCTAAATTTTGTTGGACCAGCGTCTGTCTCCATACTCCATGCAAATGTTTGAGAGTGGCCTTTAGCTTAAAGTTTTTCACATTTTTTTAAAAGCAGTTTCTATGACTGAAGTTTTTGCTGTTCTCTAAAGAGCGGTTGTCAAAGAGATTTGGCTCAGAAAAAGCGAAGGGCAGGAAACAAAAAATAGCTCTAGAGAAAGTTTGCTGAAAGAATTACACTAATACTAAATAATGAATAAGAATGTAAACAGATTTCAGATACAGAGAGCCTAAGATCAGCTAATGGACAAAAAAATAGATGACAGAGATAAAAAATTATAAGACTTTTCAGAAAGAACAAAGCCTGTGTGTGCATCATTCATATTAAGGAATTAGAGTCAAAAGGTTAAGTGTGAGCAACAATGAATATGAAAAATTAGAAAAAAAAGAAGTAAAAGGCAATTTGTTTCATAAATCAACCCTAGTCTAACATTGCTGTAGGAAAAAAAATTGTGTTGAAGTCTGTTAAACCAGCAGATAGCTCAGGCTAGACACCAGCATAACATTAGAAAAGGTATTGGTATCTTCAGCAGCAGATAAAAGTGTCCTGTTTGAAACGCTGTAAATATTGGCCTCAGGTTACCTATCATCACGTGTTTTGTCTTATGGTGGAAGACAAATTCATCTTCAGTCTTACAGCCCATGAGTCTGGAGAATTTTATAACATGATCTCTTGCACACCGAAGGTTGTGGACCTAAAGGCTTTGGTTACTTTACAGAACAGGGATGAAGAAAAGAGGTTCTACTGAGACTATAGTGGGTGGATGCTGGCCATGAGATATACGTTCATAATACATAATTGTGCAGGGTGCGCCTGTAATGTCTGTTCCCTTTACTGCAGGAAACTCTTCTGAGAAACTCGAAGTGGGTAGCAGATCTCTGAAAGCACTTCCAGTTTATTGGATAAATATGGTATGTTTCTATATTTGCCATTTTTAGAATGAGCGAAAATATATTCTGGACAATTACCAGCAACAATAGTTAAATTCACAGTGCTTTCCTGTTCTAAGTTTAGAGATATTGTTGAAATCTGCTCCTGCTAGTGAAGACAAATCCAATTGGTTCCAGTATATATTATGGAGCAGGAGCTCTACATCTGCAATGTCTCCGCTTCAGGAATAAGAGTAGGGCACAGTCTGTACAGCAAGTGGTTTGGTCCTGTCTATTCAAATGAAACCATTTTCATTCCATCTGAAAGAACTAGCTATTCACATCCCCTTCATCATGTCAGTAGGGCATAACGTAAAAAAAGCATATTTATTCTAAAATGGGACTGAGCTCTGCTCATAAAATCTCCCTCAAGAACTACATGATGACTTGTGCACAGGGGCCATAAAATTGCCTTTTCTGTGACTAATGCAGAAAAAAAAAATGCTCTTCTCGTTTCAAGCATCCATAATCCACAGAGATGCACCTGTAATGCTATAAACAGTACCTACGAATGGTCATGTCAATATTTGGACAGAGCTCCCTCTGTCTCAACTTCTCATCAATGGTGGTGACCATGGGTAGACACCCAAAGCAAGGTGTACCAACAAGATGAGCATATACTGATGCTTTCATTAGTATACCCTCCCAGCTTCCAGCTCTTTGTGGCTTTGATATTTCATGGGCATCCTTTTAGCCTTAATAGGTCTAATTTCCTTTTTTGAACCCAGGGAAATGTTGATATCTTCAGTGTGCTATGACAATGAGTTGTACAGTGTAACAACACTCTATAAAAAAGAGCTGGTTGGGTGTGTGGTAACTCCAGCTCCTCCGTGGTGGAAGCTCAGGAAGGAGAGAAGTCCTTCCATGTCCTTATGTCCCAAGTCCCTTTTTCCTCTCTGCTTCACTCTTGTCCCCTCTTTCTGTTTTATGGTGGGTGCTACATAGTCCCTTTCCACTCTTACAGTTCTAATAACTATATTACTTAAGTCTGTATTATGCATATAGCTACACAGTATGATGTGCAATTTGCTGAAAGTTAACATTCTGTTCTTGACACAAGATGCAGCATTATTCATTTCTTCACAGGCTTTTTTGTGCCCTTGCCTTCCTTCACACCCTCATTAAAAAAAAAAATAAAAGTTTGTCTCTACAGTGCATCTCTGAAATAAATATTCGTGGGCTATAATTAGCTGCATTTCACGGCAAAGAAGCTGAGGCACAGACTGTAATGCCCACATTTCCAAAATGTCTAGCTTGGAGTGGCTAGTTCAAGCAGGCAATGTCTGATTTTTTCAAAATGCTCTATTGGCTTAACTAAAGACCATGCTTGAGTAGAAACAACAGTGCAACACAGCATGACTGCACAACTGTGACTGGCAACTACCAATGGATTACAGCTGGTTTTAGGGACCACATCATCTACATTCTCTCACTTTTGGGGACAAGAATCAAAGGTGAAGCAAGACCACTAACCAAGCAAGTATGGCACTTAGTTTTTTAGTGTCTGCTCAATGTGACTCCATCTACACTTAAGGACTTGGCACTTTTGTAAACAGGGATTCGGTTGTCTAAAATTCAGGACAAGAAGGCAGCACACAGCTGGTTCCCATCAATGAGCACAGCGACTCAGGTGAACCTCACAGCCCTGCAGGAGCCCTGCAGTAGGGATTGGTGCAGACTCCCATGAAGTGCCTTTATCCTGAAGCTCCTCTTTCTCTTCTTGCCTGCTCACACTTTCTGCACTAGATGAAGATCATGTCCCTGAAAATCCCTGATTCTCCCGGTGAATCCCTGATTCTCCCTGTGATTGCTATTAATGAGTACCAAAGTAATGTTTTCAGAAAACACATGAGCATTGTACCATGCAAAATGGAGGGATCATGAGGTTTCTTGGGCAACCTTAATTCTGTCATGGCCTAGCTTCTGGACCTTGATTCTGCAGTTCTTTGTGGTCTTTAAATATCCATTCTTGCCCTTTCTCCTCACTATTGAACAGGTTAGCTACATAGCCTACTGAGTGAGGATAAGGTGAAGGATGCCCAGTAGAGGCCATGTGTTTGGAAAGTTCCTACAGCAGATGTGAAAATAGGTGGTTTCAGAAATGTCTCTTCTATGACTTTCATAGGAATATTTCAGTATGTGTCTTTAGCAACGAGGCAAGGTCCCTGTCAAATGCTATATCTAATCTTGATGTATGGCAGAGCTAAATTTTCTAAACCACCTTGTTATAAATTCTTGTTTCTTGTCTTGACAGAAATACCTTTCTTCCCACCCTCGTTTATAAAAATAATGGAATTATGTTTGCTGCAACTCTCCCAAAAAGATCAGCCTAAGAAAACAAAATCCAACACAGAAAGTTAGTTAGTTAGTCAGTTAGAAAAAAGAAAGTTAGTTATGCCAAAAAGTTAGTTAAGAAGTATATGAGCAAGTAAAAATGGGGTCTTGTAAAGGAGAGGTTTGGGCAACCTCAGGTGCCAGCTCTATCTAGAAAACAGCATTGACTGAAGTATCAGCTACAAGTCATAACAACAACAACAACAACAACAACAACAACGGCTATTTCTGGCTTAGAAAAAAGAAAACCCGCCAGCCTGTGTTCAAGAAAAGCAGATCTAGTTTCAAATACTAAATGATATAAATTGATGATGTTTATGTAATACATGCACATTTGGATACAATATTTCAAACAAGAAAGTGGGTGGAAAAGTTTATCTAATTCTAGAGGGAAAGGGAAGAAGCAGCATCGGTATGCACACCACAGGGATCCTTGCTGGTTTTGGAAGCTGGTTTTGAGTGTTCTCGAAACACTGGGCAGCCTTGCAGGACTGCAGGTTGGCAGGGGGTTGGAAGGGAATGGTATGCCTGAACAAGTGGCTATTCATGTATTGTCAGGATTGAGCTGTATGAAGTGTCAACAAGTTACTGGGCTGCAAACCAGAGTCTAGATTCATTATCGTCAGTCATTATAATTAGTCATTATAATTAAAAGGCATTTTGAGTTGGCATCAATTTGAGAGGCCACAGTCATAAAAGGAGGCAGAGTCCCATTCTTTGCTGCAGCACCACTGAAATCTGGCCAGGTTTTGGAGCAGTGGCCCTCCCTTTGCCAGCTACTACAGACAGGGCAAACATGCTCAAAACATTGCGCTACTTTGGGCAGTTTTTTTGTGACTGGTTGGTTTTAGTTCAAGTGTTCCTTATAAATGGAGCCCAGGACTGATGTACAACACAAGCAATGCATATTTAGAGACATCCTTTGTGATACATGTCACTCATCTGGAGACCACAGGGGAACACTGTCAGGGATATTGTTAATACCTGTGAGCAATTAATAAGAAAGTAGAAGTTTTATTTTCATGTAGTTTTAAGTACTGTTTTATTATCTACCAGTTCAGGTACTTGAAATTAATTGCTTCTCTATTTTGTTTTCCCCCAATCTGCAGGTATTAAATTACTCTTATTATGTGGAATGAAACTGAAAGTCGATACAACTGATTCTTTCCACTGTGCACGCTTTGAACATTTCATCACTTTCTTCCCACACAAATTGGGAAGAATTTGTGGTAAGCAAATTACCACAGAGAACTAACAGAAAAAGAAAAACTGGTCCATGTGACTGAAACGGGCAGATCAGAGTTCATTTTTAAGCACTGCAGCTGTAATGTACATATGGAAGCATGTGTGTATGCACACATACACAGGTATGTATTTATATCACATGTTTAATTATCTGGCAGATTTTATCAAAGGCTGATTTTACTAATTAATTTATGTTACTAGGTGGAGAAAAATTTTTGCTTTCAGCTGAAAGTACATGCAGCAAAAGGTGAATGCTTCATATTAAAAAAAAACACTGTCATAAGCATCCTGAAGGGGATTCATTGTCAGCACCATTAAAGTACATTATTTGGCTCGTTATTTGATACTAGCTGGATATCTGTGGGCTCAAACCCTCAGTATCTTTGGGTGTGTTGAGATCTCCAGTCTTTGACATTGCTGACAGGCTGAAAGATCATAGTTGCCTGGCATGGGAGTTGGGAAGAAAGCAAAGGGAGTGACCAGAAGTCTAGAAAAAACATGACCCCTAAAGAAAGATGAATGAATGAAGTTGTTTAGTCTTGAGAAGAAAGGACATGCTAATGATTTTCAAATATGTAAAGGACTGCTGAAAAGAGGAAGGAGGGTCTAATTTTCACATCTATGATATATAGGACATAAAATAAAAGGATTAATCACATGCAGGGAAGGTTGAGATTAAATATTAAAAAAAAAAAAATTTCTACCTGTAAGAATAGTGAAGGACTGGAATAGAGGATCTTTAAACAAATATTTACATGTTGATGACTTAGATATGGATAGGAGAATGATTTAAATGATCTCTTAAATTCCTTTCTTTATTTACTGGCCTATGAAACTTTCATTCCCGTTGTTTTTGCCTTAGGCAACACACACATGAACTGGTTATCCCAGCCAAGTAACACTTCTGAATACAGGGGAAAAAAATGGACTGTTACCCCTTGTAACAGCAACGAACCTGGCCTAATCCAGGATCTCTCTCTCCTCCCTCCCACAGTCAGTTCTTTTTAGGGAAAGCCGTTTTCTCTGGGCAGTGTTTGCTTGTGGGGGCAGGTACAGGCTACATCTCTCCTGCTTGAGCTTCCCAGACTCTGCTGGTGCAGTCAGGGCTGCCTACGGCTTTGCCATGGGAGCTGGATTGCAGCTTGTCCACTGCAACACATACTGACGTACTGACACTGTTTTAATATTTGTTAAAACAGCAAGTGTCTTCCTGTGAAAGAACAAAATGTGTCTTTAAAGTTGTGTGAGGAAGAGGGATAGGTAGGGGAAGGGAACCCCAAACAGGAGAAAAGGCAGAGAGCTAAGGAAATATGATGAAATGCATGTAGTGTTTCAGAGAAAGTCAGCTATTGCATTCGTCTAAAACTCCCATCATTTTGCACAACATTTTTTGCATTTTTTTCTTGAAGCTTTGTCTTTTCGAAGCAGCTTTCACATCAGAAGCAATCCACAATTTACCACTCAAGAAATGCTACACAAAGATCATAGCAAACTCAGCAGCTCTACTCCATCTTTTATTTATGTGACATAAAAGTCAACAAAATAAATTTCCTTCAAACCAGTACAGCATACTAAGACCAGCCCTGCCTTTCCCTCCAGTATTTGGGCTCAGCAGAGCCAGGCAGCTCTGGTGGCTGGGGCAGGCTACACTACAGAAGGTGCACTGGGGGAGCAGGGCAGGGCAGGAGGTCCCAGCTGTATCTACCCAACCATTTTCCTGCACATGGGAAAGAGCCCTCACGCCCCTTGCAGGATGGAGATTGTGTGTGTGGACTGCTTTCATCCCCATACTGGGCACCATGGGAAGGTGACCATGGCCACAGGGGTGGTGATAGGAGGCTGCAGGGACGTTGCACTGGGGGAGAGGAGGCATCTTTCAGAGCTACCAGAAAACACAGAGCTGAGCAGCCTGTGGCATTGGTAAAAGATGGCAATAATCTTGGGATGCTGGATTTCTCAGAATCTGTTCGTAAAACTTGATGATCCTATCATCAGGTGGAAGGTATGGGTGAAACTGTCTAATCCTACTACCCAGATCCCACTGCTTTTGTGTTTATTTTCAAATTGATAAATCCTTTCAGTGGAAACAATGTAAAACTTCAGCAGCAAGCCTTGGGACTTCCTGAAGCAATGTGCACAAGCAAGTGCCCTAACAGCAACACTGCCATGCCCCAGTGGGAAAGAGAGTTTAGCACAGTACTCTTCATTTCTTCAAGGCAGCTGGACCTGGAAAGGAAGGAAGGGAGGAAGGAAGGGAGGAAGGAAGGAAGGAAGGAAGGAAGGAAGGAAGGAAGGAAGGAAGATGGGAAGGAAGGAAGGAAGGAAGGAAGGAAGGAAGGAAGGAAGGAAGGAAGGAAGGAAGGAAGGAAGGAAGGAAGGAAGGAAGGAAGGAAGGAAGGAAGGAAGGAAGGAAGGAAGGAAGGAAGGAAGGAAGGAAGGAAGGAAGGAAGGAAGGAAGGAAGGAAGGAAGGAAGGAAGGAAGGAAGGAAGGAAGGAAGGAAGGAAGGAAGGAAGGAAGGAAGGAAGGAAGGAAGGAAGGAAGGAAGGAAGGAAGGAAGGAAGGAAGGAAGGAAGGAAGGAAGGAAGGAAGGAAGGAAGGAAGGAAGGAAGGAAGGAAGGAAGGAAGGAAGGAAGGAAGGAAGGAAGGAAGGAAGGAAGGAAGGAAGGAAGGAAGGAAGGAAGGAAGGAAGGAAGGAAGGAAGGAAGGAAGGAAGGAAGGAAGGAAGGAAGGAAGGAAGGAAGGAAGGAAGGAAGGAAGGAAGGAAGGAAGGAAGGAAGGAAGGAAGGAAGGAAGGAAGGAAGGAAGGAAGGAAGGAAGGAAGGAAGGAAGGAAGGAAGGAAGGAAGGAAGGAAGGAAGGAAGGAAGGAAGGAAGGAAGGAAGGAAGGAAGGAAGGAAGGAAGGAAGGAAGGAAGGAAGGAAGGAAGGAAGGAAGGAAGGAAGGAAGGAAGGAAGGAAGGAAGGAAGGAAGGAAGGAAGGAAGGAAGGAAGGAAGGAAGGAAGGAAGGAAGGAAGGAAGGAAGGAAGGAAGGAAGGAAGGAAGGAAGGAAGGAAGGAAGGAAGGAAGGAAGGAAGGAAGGAAGGAAGGAAGGAAGGAAGGAAGGAAGGAAGGAAGGAAGGAAGGAAGGAAGGAAGGAAGGAAGGAAGGAAGGAAGGAAGGAAGGAAGGAAGGAAGGAAGGAAGGAAGGAAGGAAGGAAGGCAGGCAGG
>NW_020799097.1:38374846-38458566 GCF_003259725.1 Athene cunicularia
GAAAGAAAGAAAGAAAGAAAGAAAGAAAGAAAGAAAGAAAGAAAGAAAGAAAGAAAGAAAGAAAGAAAGAAAGAAAGAAAGAAAGAAAGAAAGAAAGAAAGAAAGAAAGAAAGAAAGAAAGAAAGAAAGAAAGAAAGAAAGAAAGAAAGAAAGAAAGAAAGAAAGAAAGAAAGAAAGAAAGAAAGAAAGAGGAATAAAAAGAAGGCAGACAGGCATGGAAAGAAATAAGGAAGAGAAGGAAGAAAAGAAAGCATCCTGTTGCATGCAAAAACCAGATCCAGCAGTGGCAAGAACTGGGCAGAGTGGAGCCTTTCCTGATAATATCAGTTTACTTTTTAATTAGATGCTGAGCTTTTAAAGACAATGGAGTAGACATGATAAAGAGCAGGCTATTAAGTGTCCCAATTACAGAGCACCAAGAATCCAATAATTTATGTGCTGATAATCTCCTGGTAATCCTCCGGGTGCTGCCGGAGCATAAGCGTCCTGATTACTCCTCTGCTCTTACATGGATTTGTTCTCCTACCATTGCCGAGTTTTCCCGTTATGTTTGGCACAGCTCATTTAAAACAACCACAGTTACCTCACAGCCAAACCGCTGGCCTAAGTTTAGCTAAGATGAATAGGCAGCCGTTCATCTGCGACAGAGCCTTTGGTGTAAGTGTGGCCAATTAGTCACACGTTTGGTGTTCTAATTAGGCAACGCTGGGCCTTTCAGAAAATGTGCTGTTGATTTAGGTACTTCCTCAAACAATGCTAAATTGTGTTATGTGAAATTCAATTAGTTCTTTTCTAAATGTTTCCACATCTGTTATTCTTTAAGCATAAAGTGATGAGGAGAGAAGGAGAAGTGAAAAGCCAGAGTCTCCACTGGTGAAATATGTTAGGCCTCTGGGACCAGCCCTTTTTCCAGCTTTTGACCCTGAACAGTGATATACAGGAAGGAACAAAGTTGGAGAGCTATCATGGTGAAGCCCTTTAAAATAAATCATTATAGAAGAAATACTGCAACTGTAAGGGAACGTAATCTCTTATGATAGCCATAAACTAAGCTTTGTTTGGAAACGGATGGCATGGGGAAAGCACCATTAAGCAAATCATTATAAATTCTGTTTTAAGAACTGCATTTTTTACGATAATAGTGATACGTTTAAATCCCAAGATTAACCAAAAATACATATAGAGCCAGTTTACTGTTTTGTGGAGCAGCTTCGTATAGTTTTATTTTTGTTTCAGATTCTTCCTCTGAGGACTAAAAGGATGGCAAGATCTCCTGTAGGAGGCTTTGAGGGGGAAGGGATGCAGTGCATGTATTATTTCTGCTGTGGCATTTAGCAATTTTTCTTCTTGTTTTGGAACAACAGAGCACCACAATCCTTTTGATCCCTTGAACAAAGCGTCAGGCTCTCACTGGAGCTTTTCGGTGCTCCTAGTGACCCATGAGGTTTATATTTGCATGAGGCTTCTCCCAGAACACAGGCTACCTACGGTCATTGCCGTACCCGGCTTTAGCTCCGACCTGTTGCACACAGCTTGTCGGCATATCAACAAAGCAGAGCAACAATTTCTCCAACATCACAGCTCAGCCAAAAACCACAGCTGTCTAAAGGTGAAGTTGTACATGCATTTGATCCTTGTTACTGTTATCACCTTTTCACTGACCAAGATTTCAAACCTTATCTGTGGCTGGCAGGCCATGTTTCAGGTTTGTCAGAGTCCGGATATAGCCCGTGCGGTTTTCTGATGATATATCTTGATAAGATTTGTGGAATGCGAGAGATGAAGTTGTCAGCACCGCTCTATGGCACCTTCATATATGTCAGAAAATAAAAATATTTTCAGAAACCATGGTGTTATTTTGACTGGTAACACAAACGTCTAAGACAACGCATGTCCTTGAAAAGGAAAAAAAAAAACAAACCAATTTTTATAACAAAGGACAAAAAGAAGGTTATTCCTGGAAAGACATTAGGCTTGACAGGGGAACCAAATAAGAAGGAAAGTAAGAGGATCATTTCTGGAGCTAAACTGATAAATTGCGTTTTCCAGCTGTAATTACTGCTATTGTGTAGACATGTCAGCCTTGTAAATCAGGACATTAGGTCTTGCTTTTTATAAAAAACTCAAAATAAACCAAAACCAAACAAAAGAACAGAAACCTCTTTTCAGCACCTATGTTTGCCTTTAAACCCAATCACCACATTGTCTATAAGCCAAACTGATCACATCACAGGTTTCTCTTCCCCAGATGATGGTGTAATTGAAGAAGTGTAAAACTCAGCAGAAATCAAGAAACCTCCCATTACATGCCCATCCTCAGGGCTGTCTTAGAAGTTCAGCTTGAGTTAGAGCACCCTGCCAATTTTGGTGGTGGCACTAATCCATATCTGTCATAATTTGAGCATTATGATTTTACAAATAACACAATATTCACATATTATTTCTTAAAAACAAACAGCAGGAGGACACCAGCTGTGAACTCATTCCGCATTCAAAAAATTTAGAAAGCTTTTTGTTCAAGAGATGAAGGAGAATTGGAGGCAAATAAATATTCTTAATAGTTGTTGGAATATTTCAGATATTTTTATTGAAAAATGCTGTTGCATCAAAGCCAAACTATTAGTAGCAATGCACATGCTTTTGGAAAAAATATCTGGCCCCTTCCAGAGAAATAATAAAAAAGAGCTATCCAAGTCAAACCTTGAGCCTGTTGATACAAAAAATGGAAGTTTTGGCAGAATTCTTTTCCTTTAAAATACAAAAGTTTAGTTTCTCTTTCAAACTTCAGAAGTTGTTAGAAAAAAAGGATTGTTCTCCTGAGACATAAACAAGAGTTTTCTTTTTAAATTCAAGCTAAGGGTATTGGACCTGAAGAACATTTCCAAAGTTTGATAGAAAACGTTAAAATAATACTTTTTCTAAAAAGAAAACAGTTTTGAGCATCTCTAAATGTTATGAATTGTTGACAGAGAAAATTTCCACCTACCTCTCTTTGTCTTTGAATTTTGCCTCTAAATCAGATCGAGTGCATTAAGAGCCTCTCAATTTATCTTCCAGAAATATTATGCAACCAAAAATAACAAATAAACTATTTCCCTAAACAATAAGGCTTTTAAAGTCCACCCGGACAAAGATTGGGTTTAAATATCTCTCTAAAACAAACAAGTGACCTAGGTTTGAAAGAGATCTTCTGTTATCTGAAGTCTGTGAGGCTGTTTATAACAACGGTGGGTTTTGTTGCATGAAGTCTTGCTCTAACTTCCCATACTCAACAAGCATCTTTGGAGGTCCCACGTGGCATGCCAGTCCCAAACATCTTAAAGCCATCAAATGCTAGGCCAGATCCTCTATCTCATTTATTAGGTAATGACCATAGCAGAGGCGGACTCAATCCAGGGAGATCACCTGGGTGAAGAGTGAGGGGAGCTGCTAAAATGACTCGTTGTTCAATGACCACAGACCTTGCCTACAGATGTATTTGTGTTTCTATTCATCATGAATGAAATTATAACCCCTGGCATTATTTGCAGACCAGCATCCCATCATCCTCTTCCTCTGCCTGTACCTGTACCTTCACTGTGGCTCATTTCAAGAAATCAAAGTCCCATATTATTTGTCAGTACACTTAACACTTTTACAGACAGGGAAAATACATGTTTTCAAACATGTACTTGCACGCATCAAACATGTACAAGGAAACATCTGAGAGGAAAATCAATTATTAGCTAAGGAAGAATGCATGAAGCCAGCAGACTGGCTGGGTGCTGTGAAGGAGAAACCCCATCTGCAATGTTCCTTCAGTGTAAAAGCAGCGTAAAGGCAGGGCTGTTCCTGGGCTCCCTTCTCAGCCAGTGTCGACTGAGCATTCAGCTTGGTCACAGAAAATGCCCTTGTACTAAACTCTGCATCTAAGACCAGAAGCACATCAATCTTCATCTCCTGAGCTGATAGCCACATTCCTAATCCAGGCACGTTGAGCCCAAGCCCTCCCAGCGTGGGGGAGTACTTGGGTTTCCTGGAACTGGCTTTTAATGGGGAATAGATTGTCCAGATGAGATTCTGGTTTTCATCTCTTTTGTTAATACAGGCCTCCACATCCAAAACAGTTTGGGTTTGGCTTTGAGCTGCTTTTATCACAGTCAGTGGCTGCATTTTAAGTCATGGCCTTGCCTATGGTGAATTTTTCAGGCAGAGGAAAGGAGCTCCTTCCTTCTTTACTTCCTACAGTTGTCATGGAGTGGATGCAAGTTACTTTCACAGCCAAGAGCCACAGACTTTAGGCTCTAAGGTTGGGTGAGCATGCTTCTCCATTAAATCTTTTTAACTGGGACCACTGTAACACAGCAGCCCACTGCTGCATCAGGCCTCTCTGGTTCTTGCAAGGCACCTTCCTGTGCTTGGGCTCCCTGCTCTCCCTTCTGCTGCCCACTGTGTCTGTACCTTTTTCTCCTTCAGGTGGTCCTGAGGTGAGCAGTGGTATCGCTCTGCAGACTCCTGACTCCTACCAGCATAATCAAAACCCCTGTTCATCCCACTCAGGGTGGCCAAAGCACCTTCTGTCTCACTTCATTTTCTTGTCTCCTCTCAAGACCTGTGTCATATCTCTAACTTCATCCTATGGTCTCCAGCAGTATGTATGTCAAGACCAGGTCTGAGGAACCATGGGTGTTAGAGCTGTGTCTATTCCTTGGCTGCTGTGCCAGTGGTCACCCAAAGACAAATGGGCACAGCAGTGACATGTGACCATCTCTGCCCCCTTGTGCCAGTGCCCAGGAAAAGGGCAGATGGGGACCTGCTCTCCAGGTAAGTGGCCCATCTAAACTGTGCAGTTTAAAAACCAGTGTTTTCTTGATAGCCCCTGTGATTATTCTCTCATGTATGGGTTGTACCCTTTATGAAGAAAAACTGCTATCACTTCTTCCTTTTTTTTTTTTTTTTTTAAGTTGAAGCTGTATGAAAAAATTAAAGGCTATCCAAACAATGACAAGCATTGCAGGAATTCTTCAAAATAGGTGCTTATGTCATCCTGCTTTGTTAAATTAGTGAAGGTGTAGTCTGAACCCACAGACTGACAAATCCTCTTGTGCAAGCCTTCTACCAACCTAAATGGGGACTTCCCCTTACATTATGCAGTTTTGTGAGACTTTTGCCAGGTGCTGTCAGCAGCAATAATCCTGGCATCCTTTTAAAGAGGAATAAGCCTCTTTGCCCAGCATTTCTAGACTCACTAAATATCTGTTCTTAGATTTTCTTTTCCTAAATACTTTTACCACTAAATATCTTAATAGGTGTTATTCCCTGCTCGCAATAGTAGAAAAAACTCATAAACCTCTCCATAGCCTTTCTGGCAGGCAGGAACTTGCCATCCCTGTGCTGT
Source organism: Athene cunicularia (assembly GCF_003259725.1). Classification (NCBI taxonomy): domain Eukaryota; kingdom Metazoa; phylum Chordata; class Aves; order Strigiformes; family Strigidae; genus Athene; species Athene cunicularia. The sequence goes on from NW_020799097.1 coordinate 38,380,224, forward strand.
GCCCAAAAGCTGTGTCACCAGGTTAGCCTGGACCTGAGCCCAGGCTAATAGGAGCAGGTCCTAGCTGGGCTTGTGAACCAGAGCATATTGCTACACTCACCAGCTCTACGCCACGGCTGGGTCCAAGCCAGCCCATAGCTGGCTGCATCATACTGCCAACCATGCAGGCCCGTCTCCCATCTGTGAGGGGAATGGCAAAAGATTTTACTCAAGGTAAAAGGGAACCCAGCATCAACTTCACAAAACAGACCAAGAAACGTATCTACAGCCTATTAACCAGATACTGCAGCACTGTAAAGTCTTCTGATGTTCACATTATAAAAAAAAGGATATTGAAAAACTGGAGAAGGTGCAGAAGAGAGCCGTAAAAATGATTCAGAGACTGGAGAAAGTGCCCTACACTGAAGCACTTAAAGAATTCAATCTGTTTAAGTTATCAAGAAGACTGAGAAACCACTTGATTATATCAGGTAATACCTTCACCAGGAGGAACTGGTGGGTTACTCAGGCTCCATTTACTAGCAGAGCAAAGAAAGATGTGGCCAGGACAAATTGCTGGAATTTTGAAAGACAGGCAAATGCAAACTGGAAAAAGCAATTACTTTTTCCCAATTATTTTTCAGAAAGGACTTATTGAGTAAGGTGGGGTACAGCCCAGTTTTTGAAATTTTTAAATCAGGACTGAATGCTCTCCTGGAAATTGTACCAGTTACTGGGCTCAGGAGAGAAGTAACTCAATAAATGACAAAATGTGTTTTCCCATCACTGCCCCCTCCTTACACAAGTAAGGTCCACTGTGGCTACTCTCAGTGGCTAGTGAAGGCCAAGATCCTGATGTGGGCTCTGACAGACATAATCCCGATGCCTAGGGAGCGCTTCCTAAGTTTTCCTGAGACTAACCCAGCCATACGGATTTTACTGTATTTGGTGGCTAGTTAGGAGAAAGATATCTGACAGATATTTTGGGAGCATGATATTTATTGAAAAATAGTGGAGATATGAGGGGCATTATGGACAAATAAAATATCTGAAGACCACTGAATTGATTTTTCTGCTGTAACAAATATCCCTGTGGCTAGCCAGAGATTTTGTTCCCATCCACAAGGCAAGTTCCCCACAGAAATAAAAAGTTCCTGGGGTGAGGGGAGGATGGGAGAGGGAAAGAGAAATGCAAATCCTGTGGCCATCGCCCTTCAAGAAGAAAGTGAGAACAGTGCTCACACCTCCAGGACAGCTGTGGGCTACAGGAACACAGATCAAAACCTGAGCCAAAGCAGGTGATTCCCAAGCTCTGGCTTTAGGAAAACTGTGAGAAAGGCAGGGAGACATGTTGAACAGGAACACCATACCGGGAGGAGACTGTTTATACTGGGACACTGGGGAGTCATTCTGGGTGCACGGGGTCACCCAGGGAGGCACAGTAGAAGCACAGCAACTCTCTGGGAGTCTTTCCCTAAACTCTTTTCTTTAAAATAAGGCTCTTTTCCTGTTTATTTCACTGGCAGGCTGAGACACTATTCGTACTGGGCTATGACAAACCTCCCATTTGCACAAAAGGAATTCTGGATAGGGATGTATGCCAATATAGGTCTCCATGTTGCCACATCGCCCTTGTGGTGTTGCAGCTGGGAGGAGAAAACTTTTTGCTCTGGGGAGCATCTGTGCAGCTGGGGTCTGGGCAGGTCTCTGCAGATGAGGATATTCAACGTACTTTCTTTCTTCCGTTCGCCAACAGATGGTGGCAGAGAGAGCCCCTTTCCTGTCGAAAGCCTTCAGACCACAGAAGTTATATTTCCTTTTAATTACCTCTATATGAAAGACTGCTGTATTCTGCAGCTTTTGTCCTTCCTGAGGTAGTTTGCAGCAGTGGCACTGCAGAGCTTTGGAAAAGCATTGTGTGCAGCTACAGCATGACAGCGCAACTTGGGGTAAAGATTTCAGTGTACTCATTTTCCACATTGAGCAGGAGTTATGTTCAGTGAAAATTATATAAATGTAGTATACCAGCTCATATGTCATTTCCACAGAATGTTACAACCATTCTGTTATGTAATAGTGAGCTAATAAAGTCAACCCAAAACTCACTATATCACTTTCTACATGAAGTCACCTCATTCATCCTTTTTCCTTTTAATTTAAATCTCATCTCTATTTCTACATTTACCTTCCGAAGTACTTCTAGCACAGCACATTCCCAACACCCTTCTTACTTTACCGTGTGATCTAAACAATGCTGAAAAACAGGGCCTGAAAATTTGGACTGGAAATATCATGAGAACAGGCTCTGTCAAGAGCTTTCCAGTATTTCCTGCTTCTGGTTGAGCTGGAAATACTCAAAGGGTGAAATCCTGGCCCAGCTGAAGTCAATGGGAATTTTGCCATTAACTTCAATGGGGCTAGAATTTCACTTTTGGTATTTACTCCATGTATCCAGTCTCAACTAGATCTGGTGTGGTGTGAAAAGGAAAACTTTTTTTCATTCTTTTCCTTCCCCTTATAAGATTTAGTGCTTAAAAAAACCTTGCATATTCAGGTTAGATGTAAATGTTGAGTAATGCCAGATAAGTTTCTGTGTTACCCAAATGATCCATTTCTTCTCTCTAAGCAGTTGCACATCAGAAGCTGTGGTATTATAAATATAAAATGATATAAAAATTAAGAAATGAAAGCTGTCTGCATAAAATAAAAATATATTGTAGATAGCTGCCTCCATTTCAGGACTTTGACACCAAAAGATTTTTCAGCTGGCAGTACAGTGGTTGTTGTCTGTGCAAAATATTTAAAGTTTTGCTTTCATACAGAATTCTCCTGGCGAAAGCTCTTGCCATCAGTGAAGGAGGATTTGCCTTGCTTTAAATCTGATACATTGTGATCTCTTCTTAAGATGGCGTAAAACTTTAAACTTGACTTTGGGAAGCAGGTGAATTTTACTCTGTTTGACTTATGTCTGCCACTGTCTTCCAGGAGGTACTTTGTAGTTCCCTGCTCACCAGAGACAATCCATTACGGCAAGTCTTTTCTCTTCAAAAGATAAAGTCAGTTCTGTTTCTGTTAAAAAAAAATCCAGTTCATTACTGTGTTCATGTTTTACATTAAAGGAACATTTTTAATTGTGTGTTATTTAATAACAACAGTCCCCAAAAGCAAACTGACCAGTCTGAGATTTGGCACTGTCCTGGTGAGGATACATCGGCGAAGGACATTTCTGGAAATCTTCGTAACATTTTTTATAGCCCCAGATGACTTAGTGAATGTCTGACCAATAAAAATGTGTGCTTGAGCAGAAACATCATCCCTGGTTCTTTCCTAGAAACAAGAAGTTTTCTTCTAGAAAAACAATAGTAGAAGCGCTCAATTAATCCACAGCTATTCATTTTGTCTGACAATTAGCAGGCCTCCTAATGCACTGCTGCCTCACTTCTGCAGTCGAAGCAGCCCTGCCAAGTGGACTCAGGCTGACACACTCGTTCTTCAGCCTGTATTTCCTGGTGCAAATAGTTTCTAGCTCCTTTCCAACAGCCAAATCCAAGGGAAAAAAAAAAAAAAAAAAAAAAAAAAAAGAGAAATAAAAAGGGCTTTGTTCTCCATGAAAAAAGCCGCGGCTGCGGTCAGGAGTCCTGCACACTAAACCGGGCGGTGAGGAAGGAAGGGAAATGCAGTCCGTGTGTCCTGCCAGGCAGGCTCATAGCCCCGTGGCTCCCAGCCCTGCCAGGACGCCCCAGCTCAGACCTCCGGCCACCCACCTTCTCCGTCCCTGCCAGTCGGCTGCGAAAACCTGCCCCTTCTCCAGGTCATGCAGAAGTCAGATCCCTTTTTCTTCAAGGCAAACCAGGAGGAAGTCTGCAACAAGAGAAAAAGAGGGAGAGCAGGTCTGAAGCACAGCTCTGGTCTTCCCCACGCCCCACCAGCTGAGCTCTGCAGGGCCAAGACGCCTCGTGGTCAGACCCTCTGAGATTTGCCAAGACTATTCCATGGTCACGCTGCCTGAAATATAGTTGTAGCGGCTTTTCTAGCTGCAGGGGGGTAAATGGCTTTCATCATCTCTTCTGAACTTACTTCCCCATATTACCAAAAGAATAATGCTGGAGAAAACCAGACCAGTGCCACAATCCCTGTTTGACCTGTTGCACTCTCACTCTTGCTCAGTTACTTAGACAAAGTATCTCTTATAGAAAAGTGGCAATGCCCCTCTTGGAACGATGCCTTTCCTGGTAGTCTTCCGTATTACCACTTACTAGTTGCTTTGATGGTTTCAACTATAAATATTTTTCCACTTTTGCTCTTCTCAGCTTGTTATATTGAAGCCAACAGCCCTCGTCACATGCCCCTCCCCACCATCTTCCTAGGGGTCTGTTCACCAACCCCCTTTGGTGTGTAGCAGTATCAGGTTAGGTCTCCAGGGTCTGCTGGCTGGTATTAATTAAATTTTACCCAACAGACTGCAACAGGACCTTTGTTACCCCCTACAGTTCAAAATACAGTTTTCTGCACAACAGCTAGCAGGCTATTGACACACCTAATTTTTTAATTGGCCTTCAAAAGACTTCCCACACATGTGCCGAAACAAGCGGCTTTCCACGTGGTAGAGTCAGGAAGGATTTCCTCCCCTCCTCCCTGCAATAGTTTAACTCCTGAGCTCAATTCCCTCCCCACCCAGCTTCCACTGAATTATCCCCTTCATGGATGGGCATGTAGAGCCCTCACTGCTGTTGATGTGCCTTGCCCACAAGCATGAGGATGGATGCTTACTTTGAAACTGAGGAAGGGTTTCCCCTTCTAGACCAGACGTACTGGGTTTGGGGGGGTTCTACCTACCCCTGTGGCTTGGGGCATGATTTTTGTCTGTCAGGTCATATCCCACCAGCACACGGGACTCTCATCCGGGAGGCACCAGGCCCTGGATTTCTTCTGCTGCTGACACCCAGCTCAGCTTTTTAAAGTTGAAATGTTTGCCTTAACAGACAGCTTTGGACATGGTATAAGGTATTTGCATGAATCCTAGCAGCCTGTGGTATTCAGGAGGACAGAATATATGCTCTCCTAAACCCTTCTGTCTTTAATTTCTAGGAAGCACCTTCCAAAAAGGCTCATGTCTGCCTGCCAGCACCACATTAGCATGACTACTGCTTTGAAACACAATAGCTGCGGCAGCTCAATATCTGTAATGCATCCCCTGCTGTACTGTGTCGCTTTGCACACGCCTATGTGCCATTAATGAATCATCACGTGGGAAGTGTTTTCATTATTCCTTGCTTTTCCAGCCCTGGCGTTTCTTGGCGAACGTGCAGCCCAGGCCACAGCAGCTGTCTGTCTCACTCTCCTTCCTTTAGATTAAAACCGTTTTTTGTTGTTGTTGTTTTGAAGTGCCCATTGAAGTGACAGGATGGAGAAGGATGGCTAAACCCAAGTCCCAATATCTTTATTTCAAGACTACACTAATAGCCTCTAAGAATTTTTCTCTGCTGTACTTCAGATAAGAGCGGTGAGCCTATAAATTCATTAGCAAGTAATGGAGCAACCTCACTTTATCTATGTCTTTTCACAGGACTAGGGTTTCATTCTGTGCCAGGAGTCATACATCACACTCAACATGTATGTCTCCAGAGCCAACCGAGAGAAAGTGCAGAAAAACTACTGTTAACAAGGGAGTAATTACATTCAGCATAAATTAATTATTGGTCACTCAGGACTGGTGGGAAAGGGCCACACAGACCGTATCCGACTGAGTTCCCACCTCTGAGGGGAGAAATATTTAAATATGAATCATAAGACAATACGAGGTGGGCCCTTTATGGTCTACTGGTCTTTAACTGCACGTATTTGCTAATATGACATGTGGCTTATTTGCTTTAACACTATAGGTACATTGTATTTTTTTAGGGCAAACATGAGTGATAGTCATTCAGGACAAGGGTCATTTCATAGCAGCCAGCATCAGACCCAGCCGAGGGAAGCCAGGAGGGACTTTAAAATGTAATTCAGCCAAAAGAACAGGACACGGATCAGCAAGCGAGTGATGGAAGGTGTTCATGAGGAATTTAGATTACCACACACTGCAAATAAACCCTGAGAAGCTGGAGCAGCCAGAGGCCAGGAAAACCCAGCCAGCAGGCAGAGAGGAGCCCTCCCGCAAGGAAAAGAAGATGCACAGTGCACCCCAATCTCTGCCAAAAGTGTTAGTGATAGATCAGGAAAGTCTAGTTGTGCTTGAGCCCTGAAATGACAAACTTGGAAAGGTGTAGAGACATGTAATATAATGTTGGGTTAGTCTCCAATAACCAACCAAGAGATTAACACTGTTTGTACATTAAAACTGTTCCATGTCCTGACAAAAATCAGGAATTTCAAAGTTAAAGTGAATCCTCATAAATGGAAATTCTTGTCATCATGGGAAATAAAAAAAATATCAAGATGCAAATGACAAATGTACTGTCAACTGGGAATCTTGGTTTGGAATTTCCTGGATTTTTCATTCAATTCACTGCTCCTAAAGCAATGTATAGTTAAACCAGGATTCATTCCTTCTCTCCCTTATTAACAGATACGCATACATATATATAAACAGTTGCACCATATGATATGTGAATTAGACCTTTTTATTAATGAATGTTTTTCAAACTGTTCATTAGAGAGCTAGGTAGGAATGTTTTCCTGTTTGTGAAGCCTCAGGTTTATTGAATCGTAATGAGTGCAATGCTCAGACCCACCAGCTATGTTTTCCCATTAAAAAAAAAAAAAAGCCAACATCTGTCTTACAACAGCCCGGTGTTTGGAAATTCACCTGTAATATGAAAAATACAGTTTCCAGGCTCAGCTCCATCCAGTTCAGGGTGGAGTGCCCTGAATAGCAAGTTATTTTGGGATGTGATGTCTTAGTTTGCCCAGGATTTTCATGTCAGACCTTTCTTATGAAAATACTGGTGCCACCAAACTGGCATTTTAAAATTGAGTGGTTTTTTAAAAAATTCCCAACCAGTGCTAATTGCCTGCACCAGAGAAGACAGTGGAAAGCTTTGTACAGGCTGTAGAGCTGGTTCATGGGACCCTGCCAGTTACACTTGATAGGGAATTTCAAAAAGCACTGCTCTGACCTCTGAGGCTTGTTTCAGTTTAAAAATACACCTGGAAAAAAATCCAGTTTCTCCAGTGACTGCACTATGCTGCAGTATACTGCACTGTCAACTTTTTTTACTTCTTGCACTTCTGTCTCCAAATCCCTTTACTGTCAATGCAAAAACCCAAAGCAGGATTTTGCAGGTCCAGTTGAAAACAAATCCCAACAGATGAGAAATCCTGCCAAACCTCAGAGAGCGAGGGATGGATGGCCAACATGCCCCTCGCCTCCCCCTGCGCCAGCAGCCCTGCACCTCGCATGTGTCTGGAGACACTCCTGCACTACAGACATGTGGCAGCAGATTGAAATCAGATGGTGGGAGCCGCTGCGGGGTGCAGCCCTCCATCCCGCTCCTCACCCGGCTGCTGCCACCTCTGGGTGCCGTGCCAGGGTGTGTGCCCGCTGCCATGGCTGCCCTCAGCCCAGGCAGAAGGTGGGGGCCTGTGACCTGCAGTCAGGGCTGAAAGCAGGGGCTTCTGTCTCAAAGGCAAAAGTATTTGTCAGAGTAAGGGGGACAGTGAAAGGCAGTGGACAATAACAGCCTCAGCAATCTGATTTTAATTCACGGCTTGCACCTCTCCCTGACATTCAAATGCCTAATTCCTTTTTCACTTATTCCTCCGATAGGAGCCATCGTTGTTTCCAGCAGAAAACCAGCACAGTGACTGATCCACAGTTTCTCCAGGAAAGTGAGTGCGGCAGCCCAAATCTCAGCTGCCTTTGCTCATGAAGAAGTGTGGCTGCGTCATAAAATCACTACGCAACATTAACCATTGTGAAGTCACTCATACCTTTTTGCGAGGCAAAACCAAGACTTTTTTTTTTTTTTTTTTTTTTTTTTTTGTGTATGTGTGAAAATAGGCTGCTTTAGGATGAAGTTAGATTTAAAGCAAGTTTATAAAGAGCATCACACGGCTCAAATAAAGCAAGCTTGCTGGCTTTCCCCAATGACTGGCACTAGAGCAGATTATTCTGGAAGAAAGACATTCTCACAACCTCATGGCTTCAATTTCTCAAGCCAAAAAGCAGAGAGAGATCCCACAGTTATTAAAGCCAATAAATCAAGGCTTGAGAGATCTTGCACGCTGAATTGGACAGCGTTTGCATTTTTCTGCCCTCAGAACTTTAAGGAAGGGGTTTTTTTCTCCTTTACCTCATCTACCTTGGGTATCTTAAAAGCAGAAAAGGCACCCCTGGGACCCCGAGGGTTCTATTAGATGTAATTATGGTACCTTACTTTTAAAGGTTTAAAAGTGCATCTTTATGGGCTTATGCAGCCCCGGTAACAGTAACGGTGGTTTATGTGTTTGATTGACATAAAACATGCCTCAACATTAAACATTTCCTTGACATCCAGTGTTCCCTGTTCATGGTCTCTGCCTTGCCCTTGCGCTCCTAGCTGACAACTGCCCTGCAGCACTCCCGTGCCCCTGGAGTTGGTGCAGATGCCGTGATGGACCCCTCTAAAGGTCTAAAGGCAGGCACTGACTCCTGCTCTCAGCAAAGTGGAAACCAGCCCTTCCCATGCCCTCTGCTCTCACCTTTGGCAGCTCAACACAAAATGTGAAGGTCCAACAAAGCCACAGTGGTTTACAGACCATCTTTAGAGGTGATGCTGAAACTCTGCTAAAGCAAATGGAATCTTTCTGCAGCTTCTCCACTGACTTCTGTCCCCTCAAACTGCAATTTAATCACGGCAAATGTCAGCATCTATTGTTTTTAGTAGACCCTAAATCCACTCACTCTTCTAAAGGAAAAAGGAAGGTTTTGTTCACATGAGCCGTTACAGATAAGACAACAGGAGATAATTTTTCATTGGCCAATTTGTGACAGTTTAGGAAATATCTGTCTGCATGTGTAACAAAGCACAAACTCCTTTTTTAACTTGAGCACAGGTTTTGATTAGGCCTATGCAGTGCTTGTTGTCTTTTCTCAGATTAAAGCAAACTATGGAACATAGAAAGCTAATCTCTAATTTATATTGACAGTATGCCCACCAGAAATACAGAACTAGACAATTTCCCTCATCCAGTCAGTTCACAAAAAATAAACCAAGCATTACAGCTGAAAGGTCCCATTTCAATTTTTTTTTAATCAGAATTTCACAACAAAAAAGATGGAGCGGGGGGGAAAGTGCAGATCAAAAACTACCAGTGGAAACTGGAAACAAACTGCAAATAGTAAATCAGATTAGGAAAAAAAAATGTCAGTCTGTCTGCAGATAATTCACAAGTGAAAAAAGTTAATTACAAATGACTTGCCCTGCCGCAAATTTTTAGTAGCACGTGTGTACAGTACATCATAAAACTTCTACACTTGACATATTCTAAGAGAATGCCATTACAGACTGGAACTTCAGCTGGCAGCTAGAAGATTGCCAGAAAACAGAATCCAAGTTTGTATCCATTGGGGGGATTTTAGAAATTTCAGGAGGAGGCGAGGAATTAGAACTCCTTTCCTCCAGAACAAAGGTGTTTTAGAAAAAAACACCCCAGAAGTTCACAAAAAACCCATGGTTAGTATCTAGATTGTACAAATTTTTTTTAAAATCAAAAAACATGACTCATGAGCACACATAAGTACAAGACTTAGTAATTAGAAATGGGAAAAATATGAAAACTTTTATTTTAGTGATAATTTTTCTTTCTGTAGTGCAAAATAAACATTTTCAAGAGAATATCTATGCTGGGTATTATCTCCCAGGGTTTTTTATTTGAAAGAACTATTTTTCTTTTCAGCTTTACTATAACACCTTTCATCAGAAAGACAACTTTTTGTTTCATGGATGGAAGGGGGATACTGGGAAATTTCAGATGAGAGTGACAAGACTGCAAATAATCTTCACAAATCAAAGCAGGGAATTGCAACAGAAATGCAGTCCTTGCATCAGCAAACTGTCTTGTGCTTCAACTATCTGAGAAAAAACAGGGGAGAAACTGGTCTGGTTTTGTACTGCTTTGATTTCCCTTATTTCTCTCCTCTTCTGTTTGTTTTCATTGTGAATTTGGGGGTGGTAGTGTTTTGGGGTTTTTTTACAGTATCATCTAAACCTATGGGTCTATGTACTGGCATAAAGCAATGTCTTCCTGAAAGATTTATCAGCAGTCTCTTCCCATGTTTCTTTGCATATAACATAGAAGAATGGTTTCATTATACATCCAAAAATTTCTCTATTCCTCCTTCTGCTTCATATCAGTTTTCTTTCCAGGTAGCTAGATTAACTAATACTGATTCCAGAACTATTTTTGCTCTCTTCTCCCTATGCCAATATGAAGGCCTCTGGGCAAACTTTTCCTCTCCATACTTTCTTGGCCTTTTCCTTGTGCTTTTCCCTGCTGCTGTAACAGGCCTACCAGAAGGGATGCAAGCTATCTGGGCAATATCTTTTAAGCAGCTGAGAAACGTCTATCACAACGGCTCTCCATTTACCACAACCATGTGTGCATGTGCACAAGTTTACAGTTGTGCTTTTTCCAAGGGGATTGTGGTATGGTTTTATAGCCTGCTCAAGATGTCCATTTGGGTGTAAGTGTATCTGTCTATACAGAAGTGTATATACATGCATCCTAGAAAATGCTTTTATTTACTGTAGCATCCTGGGATTAAGCTTCCTTGAAAAAAAAAAAAAAGCACATCAATTTACAATTCCCTCCTTCATGCTATTTTTTTTCTATTTTTTGTTTCTTTCTATAAAATGAGTCTTTTAATCTGCTGTTCCTTTTGCCCCCCAGCTTTAAGCCTCAGGTTTTTATCTTCTTCCCTTTCCAGTCTCTTCTTACCTTACTTTCTCTTTTCTTCATTTCCCATAAAATTACTTTCTCTCCTTTCTCTTTCATTATTCTCTGCTTTCATTTCTGCATTTTCCCTCACCCTATAATTTTTCTTTCACTCCCCTTAAATGCTCAGTCTCCTTACTTTCAGTTTTCTACATATCCATCTCTTCCCTGCTGTTCCTGCATCTACTCCTTTCCATCTAACAGCTGACTGCTGAGGTATATCCTCTTCACGTGGAGACACTACTTCCTGCCTTCCTTGAGATTTTATGCTTATCTTGTATCTAGGTGCTCATGTCATCAGTGAGAACATACATTTTTGTAATGTTTTAGGAAAAGAGTAATGATGGGCCTTGGAGGTCTATTTTGTTATTTTGCAGTCTGTGTGATGCAAAATGCTTAGGTTCAAACCACTCACTACCTCTGTGAAAATGCTTCTGTCTGGAATACTCTAATATTATTAACTACAAAAGACAGTAACAAATTGTTAGGGACAAAATGATTGCTGCATGTTCCTGTAAATGCTGATTTGCTCATTGTTTTCTGCTTTAACAATTGATATATTGTTGGCTTCATTATTTTGAAATGTTCATACAAGGAGATTCATGGAACTATTTCTGTTTGAAATGCTACATTTAACTCACGTGAAGACATTCCACAGATGCATACTGGTTTTGATAAAGCTGTTGATTTTCCATTATCCGGACGGACCTTATGATCATGCCTAGATAAGGACACTTAAATAATTATTTTTGAAATCTGATTTTTTTTAAGCTGAAAATTAGTATTTTTACACATTTCTTTTTGAAAAAAATGTATGAAGGTTTCATTTACATTACAGCATATGTGTGGATTTTTTGGAAAATACTCACTGCAAAGAAAAATCTCAATCCGGTAGCAAAACTAACTGAGCATGCATGCTGATTATATGGCTTCCTGGCTGTACCAAACCATAGGCACTGGCTCTTCAGGAAAAATTCAGAGCCATTCCTGGGAACATGCATTATGGTCTCAGTAAATCGCCTACAACATTCTCCACTTAAAAGGTTGTCAAGAACTTGCAAACAGATGATCAGACAGTTTCTTAACATCATTTCTGGATACTAGATTATCTTTGATTTCAGTATACTTAAGGTAATATCAGCTCAGTGAATCCCTTGGAAACAGTTACTCACCAGGAAAGCCAGTCTAGCGCAGGCAGATTTGCTGTGATCTTCTTGGCAGGGCAGAGAGAACAGCTCAGAGCAGCAAACAGCTCATCATTGGTTTACTGCAGCACAAACACCCAAAGCGCTTCCACCGCAGAGGGAACCTGAATGTCCCCAAGGGGCCAGTGGCTGCAGAAATAGCAGTGCAACTATTCAAAATGAGAATTTAGCTCCAAGGAGCTGATTCTGCAAACACTTTAACACATGTACAGCTTTCCTTTATGAGAAACCTCAAAGAGCAGGCAAGTGTTGCTTCATGCAAGTCAAGTCAGTCATATGGCAAAGTGTTTATGGGATTTGGATCTAAATTTTGAAATCATTTCAGGATACTTAAAAGTAGGTGCTAGATAATCGTAAACCCCCATTTTCTTCCAGCAGGAAAAAAATGTACATAACAATGCTGCACTGCAGTTGAATCCACTGCCTGAACACCGAGAGGAGTTTGGTTTCTCCTCCTGTGTTGAGGCTGGGGGGGTGCCCTTGTCCCCTTCCCTGGCAGCCTGTGTTCATCCCCAGAAGTTCACAAAAATGAAGTCAAGATGGATTGGGCTTTCGTAAGACAAGCTGGGGAATGGAGAGCTTGGTTTATGAAGAGGAATGGGAAGAGCTTGAGCTGTTTGGACCAGCAAAAAACCCAGGAGGTTACAGGAAGATAGAGCTGATGTCTGTTGATCAGCAACAGGAAGGGATTACAGCCACGGGGATCGTGAAAACAGTTACACCTGGACTGCCACACTGGCAGGCAAAATGGCCCAGAGAAAGAAGAAAGGTGGCCAGCAACTGGTTTATTTCATTTATGGTAATTGCAAAGGGCCTAATAAGGTCGCCTACATGCATATATCCCACATAAGGCAGCTCTCCCTAGATAACTGTAAAGGAGAAAACAAACTTAAGGACAATTAGATTTTCTCTGGTTTGTTTTGTATCTAATTTAGTGAGCATTTTGAGGTTTTTGGTATTTCAGGTGCTTGACAGCAGTCAGCCTGGAGAGGCAGGTGAGCTTTCAGGTGGGTCATCCCAGACAGTGTGCTTTGCTCTGCTTGTTTTAGGACATAGCAACTTTTTAAAGCTCTCCTGAGACAATTTACTTCTGCCTTGACTTTATGTGCATGTCGTTTCATCATCTGAGGCCTTGCTTCATACATACGTTTATAATATGGGTTTCATTTCAATAAGCTGGGAAAGTAATAAATTTAAAGCTGACTAACAGTTGTTTTATGTGGCTGCCAACCTGCCAAGTAGCATTCTTAATTATTGCCAGGAAACTAAGTGTTTTGCAGCCATGTGTTTTACATTTGAGTGTAGTATGTCTTGTCAGCCCTCTCTGCTGGACTGACGAATAGGCCAGTAATTTTTGTATGTGGATAGGCCTGCAATGGTGGGTGGTTTCTTTGTCATCAGGTAGGGATATCAACAGGATCATGATGGACAGGAATATGCCAAGCAGTCCCCCTCTCCCAAAACACAACATCACAGAAAAGCTGGAGGGAAAGGGTTAAACCTGAGCCCAGAACCGTAGTATTTTTTTCTGTTTAAGACTGTAGGGCAACTACTTATTAAAGTTGTCAGCAAAGAAAAAGCATAAACATATTATAAATTATATATGTTAGAATAAGATGGATGACTGTTTTGTTTCTTCTGTGCAGGATAGAGTGCGATGCTTCTAGGAGCAGACTCTCCTTTTCTTTTCCCCAGACAAAAATCATTATTATTGCACCAAAGCAAGCAATAGTTGCATGGCTTGTTTTCTGCTGTCTGTGTTTAGGCTCCAAGATGTTGTCCCACACTTTGGAAATCAGCCAGTAAAAGGAGGACAGAAAATTAATACTAAAAAAGGAAGCACTGACCCAAACAGTTTTGCTGCATGTATTCTGCTCTCCAGAATGCTTTGAAGTCTGAAGAGAAACATGACTGAGTAAGTTAAGAGTGCCTCCAGGCCCTTAATTTGCACAACCAACACTCATTTTTCTGATTGTCATCATTGACCCTAGAAGAATTGTAAAGGTCATATTTTCTTGCTGATAATGTAAGTCTTGAGCAATTTTTTAAAAATGGGATAAACATAAACACATTGTTAAAAAGCAAATTTTTGTGTTCAATTCCTTTTTTTTTCTTTAATAAATTACATGCGTGAGACAAATCCCAATTAAAGAAAGGCTCATCTCATGAGTATCTCGGGCAATGCTGCAGGATATTGTTCCCCCTGTACACACGCACCTAATTTTAGAATGGTTCCTATTTTTCTCTAATGTTGCAGAAAAGCCTAATAGTGTTTACTGTTGGCTTTTTTTCTTCAAGTAATTTTGTTGTTTTGTTAAGGAGGGTTTAATTATTGAATCATTATTCCCAGTTTGGCATGTGAAAATCTGCAGTGTGCTTTTATCCATCTCCCAAGAGTGTGCATTGGCACCATAGCAGAGGATGTGGAAGAAGTGTTTTTCAAAGAAGCAGATGTAGCAGCTTCGGGAGCATCTGTACTGGTGCGTTTTGCTGAGGGATTCCCACTAACCATTTCCCGTTAAATCAGTCCCTGTGTGCTTCTCACAGGTAAGGCCTGCCTTTTTGAAACAAAACCCTCAAAGGAAAATGATCATTAAAGATCATGTGGCATTTCCATTAATTATTGCAATTTCTAACTCCTTTTTTGTTTCTTCTTAAATAAATCGATTTCTCCTGAAGTTTCACATGCTACTTCCTATCTCAAGACAACATTTTTCCATTAAATGGAAATGGGTATGGGCAGATGCTGAATATTAATAGCATAAAATTCTCCTCCCATTAAAGTCAATAGCAAACTCTTACTGACTTCAGTGAGGTCAAATCCATTCTCAGGACTTTAAAGTTTACTTTGACATTCCTTAAAAAATCTGAGATCCATGTCTTTGAGGTCCATCATCTCTCTAAGTGTGGGATTTATCCTACTCATCCCAGATTTCTTTGGGGAACTTTGCAGAGAGATTCTCCACAGAAATGTAGATAACAGAGGGCACAGGAAGGCAATGAAGGGGGGACCAGAGGCTGGAGGTCACTGATGAGGCTGTCAGTGGCCAGAGGCAGCCGCACCCTGGACCCAGTTAGTATTGCATGTGGAAAGGGAAAAATGGCTTCTTTTTCGGATCAGCATGGTGAAGTCTGAGTTTCATTTTCACTCTCTGCTGTCTTAATTGTGTTCCTATTAATATCACTAGCCAAACCTAAGACTGTGTGAAAATGCCTCCTCAACCTTTTAAAACTGGCACCTGGGTTTTTATATGACTATTTGCCCTTCACTCCAGGGTCGCTTACAAGGAAGTTCTGGCTTTGACCACTACAGAGCTCACCACCATAGGTGATCTACTGCCAGGATGTGAGGTTGCTTCAACCACTAAGCCAAAGGGGCAAACGAAAACCAGGTACAATTTGACATATTAAACAAGAGGATGCTGATCATGCTCTGAAGGCATAGCCTAATGCTGAGTCTGGAAACTGCAGTGAGTCATCTCTGTGTTACCCAAAACCATTTAAATGTGCTCTGAATGACCAAGTCATTGGCTGGCATGGGGCTTTCTCCCCTCTTTTGTTTAGGGACAATCATTCAATGAGTTCATGGTGCTTTAAGACATCTCAAGGAGGAAGACTGAAGACAGACCCTATGCTTCTGTCTGCTGTCTGAAGGCAAACCAGTTGTCTCAGCAGCCACCACAGAGCAAAGACTCTGCATGCAGGGAGCAGAAGGATCAACTACCTTGAACACCAGTTGTCTATCTCAGAGTTAAAACAGATCATAACAAAGCAAACAGAAAAGCCATATCGACTTGTGTAAAAAAAGCATATCTAAAATTACTCCCATGTGTGAGGTGCTGCTGCATGACACTAAGTGAAGCAGCCAAACCAGTAACAGTTAAATCCTCCGGATCCCCATAAAAGTGCAGAGTACACAAATACACAGTAAATGAAATGACTGAATTAGAAGCAGAGATAAGTGAAGGACAACACTGTGCTGCTCTGTGTTCAATATCATTGCCAAAGTGCTGAGGCTTTTTGCCACTTTCAGATAAAGAGGATTTTTACACATTTTCCCCAGTAAAATTTTTTGCAACTGCTGAGTACCACCTTCTGTCTTGCTGCATCACTAACAGCTGAGGCTCTTCAGTTGTATGTGCCTTGGCTAACTCCCAATGAAATATAGACATTCATTTGGTTTTAAAGTTTAATTTTTACTACTAGCACTCATAGAGAAATCCCTCTGGCCTCAGTGGTGTGTAGGTGATATTCACTGGCAGTGAAATCTTTTGATGACATGCTCATTGACCAAGGCTTTATAACCACAGAGGGCAGAGCAGTCTGTCGGGAGCCCACCTGAGAACCCTGAGCTCAGGTTTTCTGCTCTGTCCCACCAAGGACTGCAGAAAAATGTAAACCATAATTTAATAAAATACGTTATTATACTCCAAGTTATCCCAGATTGGGTTGGGAAAGATGTAATCAAAAAACCTAATTGATTTATTATATTTTTTTTTTCTCTGTGCAAAAATAACATGTTGATGTTCAAAAGAAAGTTTCAGTTATTTCTCCTCCAAAACGCTTCTTTCAGCACCTGAGCCAATGTTATTTTCTAAGATGGATAGCTATCTGACAGAGGCATCCAGACTAGATGTCACTGGTAAAGAGAGCTCAAGACAGTGAGGGTACTGACATTGCAAACCTGGGCTGCCCCTGAGCATCACTGGGCCCCACTGTGCTAGTTCCCCCCATGGAGGGCATAATGCACAAAACAAAGTAAATGTACCTCACAAGTGCACCTATAAGGAACTAGGATGCAGTTACTTCTTTCTTATGGTTCTCCCCAAACATTTATTTCACAATTGTTGTGTGATTGAGTTATATGAGTATGAATTCTCATGAGTGCAAGTAAAGATTATTTCCAAAACCATGTCTCCACTTGGCCCTGGATTCTCCCTTTCCTTCCTTTGTCTTGGTTTTCCATGTCCCACTGAGCATTCACCAGAGACCAGACCATAACCATGCCCACACTGACTTGTAACCTTATCTTTCCTCCCACCCTTTGAAAATAGCAACAGAAGAGGTGAAAGCCTTCAAAAACAACACAGAAAAAAGCAGGAGAGGATATTTGAAGGAAGAACCCGCTCCCCTGTGGAGAGGGGGCACTGACGTGCCTGTGATGTGGCTTTCAACATGTCAGTGCCACAAGAGCACTAGACAGATCTCTGCCATGTTGCAGTCCTCCCGTAGCAAAGGCAAGCTTGTATTTAATAGACAACATATTGGGAATATAGCCCTGATTAAATCTCTCTGTTCTCTTTCCTTTTCCCTTCCCCTGTGGCTACCTTGTGATCAGTTTGGCAAATCTTAGGGATTACAGATGTAGCACTAACATAAACAAAAATATGGCACATTAGCTGTGCAGGCTTCTTTGAAGATAAAGACCAACTTTAAATTCCACAATCCTGAGGGCTCTTGTCGCCTTGAAATCTGATTTCAAAGCTCAACACCACTGAAATGTCTTGTTGAGAGTGATGACAGCAGGCAGTGAAGTGTACACTGTATTGTCACCACCTGTGATTGGTGGCAAAGTGCATAGTTTGGCTACCACATACTGACTCCCTAGCTGTGGGCTGCCTGTAATAATGCAAACAATAACTGCTGGCTAATTTCAGTCCTGTAAGTGTGGTGATGAAGTATTACATAAACTCAGAAACCATGAGAGTGAAGTGGATGGAGTCTGTTTTCACTGTTTTCAAGGGGCATGGAGAATCTTTACCGTGTTGAAGTCTCTGGGAGAGAGAAAGAGGTGAACACATTCTTTCAAAAATGAAAAGCCAGCAATTAAGGAAAGACGAATAGGCCACAAGGCTATAAACACTAACAGTTTGCTCAAGGAGGAGCTATATCTGTGAGACTATCTCCAGGACCCTGCCCTTGAGCTGCATGGGACCCTGCAGGACACTAAACAGGGACAGAAGAAGACACACAACAAAAGGGTGCCTGCTGGGACACCAGCTCTTTCTCCTGGCCACCCATGTGGGAAGGAAGTATGTATGTCCCTAACCCTGCAGAGCATCTCACCTTGGATGAAAGCAGGTGATGGGGGAGCAGGTGGACCCAGAGATGCTCAAGGCCTATTTTGCTGCAGAGACTCCAATGCTCAGTCCTCGGGGAGCAGTGAAGATGGCCATGGGAAGGCAGGGACTGACAGAGGCGCCTGAGTCTACAATGCCATTGTCTCTGCACCATGCTCCCCACCATGCCCTGGGGACCAGGGCTGTCTGATGAGCCGGGACCTTCACATGGTTCATAATGTTGAATTGTCTATCTCCTCTCTAACAGGCGATGTGAAACTGTGGGCTTTTTCCTTTGATTTCAATAGAAACAGGATTGTGCCCATTCATTTACCTCTCTGTAAATGAATATTAACTGCACAGAAGTTTAGGTGATCTGTAGCTGACAAATTCCTTGGAGGTTTCCTGAAGGAATAATCCCAGGAAGATGAGAGAAGTATCCTCTGACTCAGTTTTAGGAGAAGATCCAAGAGCAATGCAAAAGAGTGAAGAGCTGCTGTTGGAAAAGCAGGCAGATAACCAGTCTAGCCTATCACTATTGACAAGACTGGGAAAACAAGGAGTTGAGAGTGACACAATGAGGTTAACAGATATCAGCCCACTGGATAGTGATCACTGACCTCTTGCTGGTGAAATGAACTTGAACCCATACCTGTCATCAAGAGTATGCAAGATATCTGGACCTAAATGAGGCAACACCCACAACATAGTTACCATTATAACTAAATATTTTTCGTCCAAAATTAAGAGAATATTCAATACTGCAGAGGGTTAGAAGGGGCTGATGGAGTCCTCATATGACTGGAGGTCCTATAGCCTGAGGAAGAGGAAGGCTGTGGACAAGGAGGAGCATACACCTGATATATCACTCTCTCTAGTATGAAACCACTGTTTAGGGTCAAGAAGTGGGGCGAAAGCAGAGCAAGGGCAAAGAGTTTGTGGAAAAGAGGTAAAACCCTCTAAATCTGCTCTCCAATATAAATCTATTACTGGTAGCCAAAAGCCTTATGAAATGTATATAGTGAGGTAAAATAATCCTGAAGGCTGAAGCATGAGTGAACTGATCAAGCAAACAATTTAAGCTGGGAGCCATGTGGAAGAAAAAATATTTCAAGTTGGTTAAAAGGTCAGCAGAAAGATCTTGCCATTTTGGGAACGGCTGTCCAAGCAAACACTAACTGATCCTTAGAGCATGACTCAGGGGAGCATGTCTCATCTAATGTGAGTGAAGGTGGCCAGGTGCTCTGTTTTCATGGTGGTATGTTATTCAATGGCCAGCAGTAAATACTGATGATACTAGATACTTTCCTTTTTAATGAGCAAAGCCAAACAGCAACGGGTTCTGTTTGCTACCAGCTTCAAGGAAAAAACTCTTGACACTGAAAGTGTAATGCTCTGTTTTCTTAATTTGCAAGGCATGTTGTGAAGGTCTGCTGACAGGAATCTTGCACATCTGCAGTACTTTCACTCTACTACAAGGAATTTTGACAAATGTGTGCTGCTGAAGCATCGGTCCTTGCAAACACACATCTCATTTAACTTTTTGCACACAAAACGACTCCTGTTTACTTCCATGGTACTTGCACATGCATATGTCTTCCTTGCCTTGTAGTTTTAATCTCTGTTAATTAAAATAATGGAGGAAATAAGCAGAAAGCAAAAATCATTACCCTCTCCCAAATATAATACTTAAAAATGTAAAATTTCAATCTCTTAATGATAATAATAATAATAATAATAATAATAATAATAATAAAAGTGGTTTTGAGAATCAACAAGGTAAAAACAGTTGAGAGCAACCTTGAAGTTAATGAACTACTTTTTTTTTTTTTTTTTTTAAATTAAATTCTCCAATAATCAGTTAGACTGAAAAACTTTGTATTTTAATAAAATGCCAAAGGTTGTGATGGTGGCCAACTGTATGCAACTAACTTCCTCAAGGTCAACCAGAAAGTGTCTGCCAGAACAGGAAATGTTACACCACTTGTGCTCAGGTTGTATTTTATATCCCAAAATATTTTTCTGTGAGAAAAAGCTGACATCTTCTCTAAAGAATCTGTTCATTTTTACTCTTCCTTGCAACTGAGATTTCATTATGTTTACCTTGATTCATATTTTCTTATGTTCCTCTAATAACTAGTACAAATCTGGAATGGAAAACAATTTTCCAGTGTCAGAGGTTGGGAACTGCAGAGTAGTTTTCTTAAATTCTAATCTATGATTGGCAATTACGGCCATTTCAAGGTTCCCTAGGAGAATTATTGTCTTCTGAAATATTTTAAATAGCTGGCTGTCCACAGTTTTTCCTTGCCTCAAAAAATGGATATATTATCATTTTAACGTTTACTGCTGCTGCTACTGGGAGCAATAAACCTCAGTCATGTTCTCCCACGGCATATGAATCAATAGGAAATAAATAATACTAAAATATGCCCTGGAATTCTTTTACATGACAATCTGAGAATAAAGGCAGTGAACAAACACTGAAAACCCCAGACTGACTCAAGAGCAAAGGTGGGATTCATCTCACTTCACTTTAGTCAGGCAAATGGTCTGGAGCAGTCACTTCGATATGCTATGGAGAGAGAGAAAACGGGAAATGCATCTCCAGAGGGCACTTTATCTCTTTATCTTAAGGTAGGGTCAAAACACTCTCAGAAGTACTCATATCTCTGTAGAGGGACTTTTACATAAGCGTGTTCTCTTTACTATGTTAGCCTGCCTCATACAGCATTACTTTTGCATTCATTTCTTTTTAAGGAGACAGAAGTCTCAGAAGCACATAGGAGTGCTGAAGTGGCAGTGTCACTTTGCCTGCCACATTATGGCTCAGTTATACATTTTGGTGCTTTACCTGCTGTTAGTCAGAGATCCTCCGTCCTCCCTTGCTGTTGCAGCCAGGCAGCTGTGAGGCAGGTGAGGACAGACCCATGTTCCCATGCTCCCTTTTGCTGCCTGGTATTCCTCTGATTGGAGATATGCAAAGCAGCATTTGAAGCTGGGAGTATAGTTCGCCTCGCACAGAACAGGATCAAGCTACAATTTGCTTTTCCAACACAGAGATTATTTTCACTGTCACTGCTTGCAGATCTGAAGTGAAAACTAAGAGCACTAGAGAAGCTGGTAGATTGTCTGTCTCTTCCCAGCAGTGCTCTCGCCCTTCTAGCAATACCCTTCTGCCCATGGTGTTTGACAGATTCTAACCTTTTCAATAGCTAGAGAGCTCAATATTCAGTTACTTTGTTTTAGGAATATTCTCAATCAAAAATGCACAACGACAAGCACCTGTTGACTGCAGGGCTGCCACAGCAAAGGCAATAGGCTTGCCCTACTACTGTGAGCATTTGTAGGATCAGACTCTTGCATGCAACAATTTCATGACATTTTGGACAGTTACTCTTTGTAAAGAATAAACTGGGAGAAAATCAGTCCTCCTGCTTGACTCATGTATCAAATTGCTTTTACTGCTGGAGAGTTCTGAAAGGGAGAGAGGCTATGGCAATAACAGAAGGATCAAGTTGTGAGCATTTCAAAAAACATTCTTCAGAAGGCCTTTGGCTTCACTGATGGTAGAAGTAGTGACTTGAAAAGACATCTGTATCTCCCCAGATCTTAAATGCCATATCACAAAATACCGGCCTCTGAATTGCAAGGAAAACATTCTGGAATTTATGCAAAATAACAGAAGTTACTTTCCACACCACATGCACCCTTTTCTCATGTAACAGACTAACACCAAGCTAAATCTGACTGTGTAACCACTGCAGAAAGGGTATGCAGAAAAGTTCTCTCCCTGCTTAGGTCAACTTACATCAAAACCAATTCAGCTGTCTAATTTATTGTTGCATAACTTTAAAATACAGTACGCATGACTACTTGCACCCTTGACGTGCCTTCGGGACTGCAAGAGAGAAACTGTGGGAAAGAGGAGCCACAAACATCTGTGGTATAAGTAACAGGGAGGTTTGGCACTATCTGTTCAAAGATGGCAAGTGGAAGAAAAGTAGCAAGGGGAATTAAAAATTATTTGGGGTGTGGCTTTTGTGCAAAATTAATTTGTTTTTGTCCTCTTGAAATCCTCCTTTGTCTGGGAAATGTTTAAAATCAGTGTGGTATATTCAAATACTATCAAACAATGCAGATTCAACATTTCTTTTTCTGTAGAGATTAATTTCAGAAGAAACACAGCACTTCATGTTTTACAAGTAGGATTTATGCACCTCTACTTACAAATGTAAATTTCAACTACTTGACTAGCACAGGAAATATTACATTTAGAAGGAGAAAAGATCAATCCTTCACAGGTTTGTCCTCAGATGTGTTAAAAAACAGGTATATTCCACCAGGAAGAAAATCTTGATTTTGGTCAAGGGCCCTGAGAATAAAATATTTGTATTTTCTTTTTACTATAAATATTGTTTTCTGAAAGAATAGTAGTTTCCATTCAGATATTTCTTTTAGGTCAGATTTTTATTATCCGTAGCTCTGTTTGTATTTTAATAATGAAGTGCTCATCATATACCCAAACTGCAAAGTGAATGTGTTAGTAAATTTGCTTATGAAGATAAATATGTTGATTGTTTTTTCTGCAATATAACCTCTGTGACCTTACTTTAGAAATGCAGCTTCAAATAGAAAAAGCAAAAAAGACCTCAGTGCATTACATTTATCACAGCCCATATTGTCATAGATTCCTGTTATTTTCACCCCATTTAAGAGGAGAAGGAAGGCTCATAACAAAATAAGTGCTTTCAGGTTGTGCTTTTTGTCAGAAAAAATGTGCTTTCAGGTTGTGCTTTTTGTTGAGTCTGCCAGCAGATAAGATTTGTATTACTCACAAAGTGAGAAATGCTCACCATGAATGCACGGGTATTTTCTGAAAGTACTCTTCCATCATTAAGGTTTTTATAACTTTGATAAACTCATATTTTCTAGGCATTTGAAGAAAGTTTCATAATCTGAAGAAATGTTATCACTGGCTGCGAAAAATTCTATCAGTCATACATTTGTCTGGCTCTGTGAACCTTTCCAGCTGTAATAACAAAAAATAAGTATATACGTAGATATATGTATGCATATAAAAATATATTTATATATAATATGTACACATACATTACTGTATGTATAACTCTACCTAGATGTATGTATGTGTTTTCGCATACCATACAATTATTACTTTCTTCTTTCTCCAAATCATTTTCGCACTCATGTAATTCCACTTAAGCTAAAGACCTACTGTGCTATGAAGTTAGTATGAAAAAGGATTTTTACATTAGTTAAAATTGGCTTGATTCTGAATATATTCAGCCAAAAGAAATATTTTTCCTTCATGATGGTGCGTACTGTCATTGCCCAGAATAGTATTTAGTAAAAAAGATTGGTTTAAACAGGTTTCATTTTGATTTTATTCAGAAAAAAAATGTCTTAGTACTACAGGGGTCATTAAGTGGAAATAGTCAATGGGGAATTACTTTCTTTGTTTTGCTAAGGCTAACATGCTTCACTTCATCACTTTGATTTTAAAATTAAAGCTGATTTGATTACAGTCACATCACCCCCAAAAAGCTACAACTAACAGTCTTCAATTTAGGTGAATGTGAAGACCTTCTGCAGGCTTTCAAAGGCACCTACCTAATTTAATTGATCACTTGCTGTCGGAATAGTGTTGAAAGACTTAAAATTGAGACACAAATTAGAAGAATTATAATGGATTCCATCCCAAGCAAGGATATTGATAAGAGTAACAAAGTACAGTATCTTCCAGTCACTGCTCAATAGTCAGATACTAGCCTGTTCTGCAATAAAATAATACTCTGTAGGTGTGATTTTACAGTTAACTAAACAAAATTAAAAAACTTATTTTGTGGTAACTCTACTTCTACTATGGAAATACATTTGCTTGTTTGATTTGCCAAGGTATGGGCGGGGACAGCATTGGATAGCAAAAGCTGAAACACCTACCCGTATTAAACATTTCAAGTAAACGTACACTTACTAAATGTTTAGTATTAGATATGTATTATTATAAGAGGAAGCTGTAAGAACTTTCCAGGACCATTTTGGAATAAATAAATGGTGTTAAAAATGAGCATGTAATTTCTTGTGTACCTGTCCCAAGCACTTTCAGATAAACTATACCTATATTTGCCATTAACATCTTCCTTTGCATTTCCATTAAAACATCAAGACACAGAACTGCTGGGAAATAGATAGGGAGAGAGATGAACGAAACTTCCCAGAGTCCCTTTGTGGAGGTGAAAAATTGGGTTTGCAGCTGAAAGCCACATCATCCTGACAACACTGGGCTCAGCAGACCTTCAGAGCTTGCGATCCCACAGCCTTAAAAGTTGGCCTGGTAACAGAGCATCCTTATTAGAACTTCTCTCCAACTGGTCATAGTCCGCATGTAATGCCAAGGGCATAGGTTGGTGTGCACAGGATAAAACATTTAAGAACTTGTTTACTGGTAGAACAAACTGCATTTTGTCAGACAAGGAAATTTAAATATTTGAGAGAAAATGTATCTCAGAATCTAAATATTACTTATCTGCTTGTACATGATTGGATAGAAGATATGAATAATTTTTAATATTTATTTCTTCTTCTGGTGGTGTTTGTTGATATTGTAAACTAACTATTGGTACTTGTCTATTTGTCTTAAGATAATGCTGGGAAGTGGGGGACACACATGGCTAATAATCACTGAATAGAAACTTCAGTTCCCAAACGGAACATCCTCTCATTTATATGCAGTATGTGTGTGAGAGACAAAGCAGTAAAGATATCTAAATTGCAGTACCTACATCTATCAAAGAATGTAATTGATCTTGCTGCTTGGAGTCTGTTTTAAATTGTGACAGGGGCCTAAGTACGATTGTCATAAACTATCCATAAATACAACTATGCAAAATTACATATAAAAGAAATAATTTTATGGCTTTAGTAAGTTTATAGCAAGTTTTTACAACATATTTACTCACATCCTTTGCCATGCTTACCTCTAGCTTCACACATGTCAAGGTGAAGGAAATTTGTCCTGCAATGGATGTTCAGATCTGCCTAGGATTCATTGTCCTGCTTCATAAACTGATGTATTATTTGACTCCTATATGAGTTGCCATTTGTAGGAAAAGAAACCCAAAAAAACCGAAAAAAAACCCAAAACCCCACAAAACTGTAGTTGTTCTGCTGTTTATTTTTGTGGAATGTCTTTTCTAACTTGGCACCACCAGAAAGATTGCTGTTATCAGTGTCCAAATACCAGTCACTCCCTTATGAAGCAAGAAAAGATACACCGAGCAGTCCCAGGGACTAAGGAAACTTTGGCATTTCATCAGTTTCAGGGCTAGAATTTCACTGTCAAGCTCACTATCTGCTGGGCCCTCATAGATAAACAGTAGATAGGAGCTCACAACACATTCCTTTCATGTTCACTAATTTCAGAAGGAGACTCTGCAGTCTAACACCAGCACATCCCTTGAAGTCCTATCTCTCTGCTTGTATCTTTGGCAGCCATGTAGTAATTAGTGAAACAGAGCAAAGATATTTTACACCACTCTATCCACTCAGCTCTGCCATTATGAATAAATGCTGCAAGTTTTGGCTGGGAATGGCATCTCACACTCTGTGCTTGGGTTATAAATCCCTATTTACATCTGAAATTCTTTTAAATTAGTTAAGATGTAAACTATAACTTCAAACGATAAAGGGCTCTTGCTATGGTAATTTATAGCTTTAGGAACTAAGGAAGTTTATCTCCTCTGGATTTAATGGAAGTTTAAGACAACATATTAAAAATGAAATTAAGATAAATAGAATCATGTTATCACTGCCTCCTCTTACTGAAATTGAATAAGATACTGTGAGAAAGTAGTTTCTTTATAACTAACATAGGAGGTTTTGTCTTTACATAATATTTAGCCTTTTTTTTGGTAATCTTTGTAATGCACTCTCTCCTTCTGGAGTAGATTTTGTCACCCTCACTCAATATAACAGATATGTCGCTGTTTGCAGTTGGCCCAGGTCTAAAATAAAGTCCTGCTCAGTAAGAGCAGAATGACACTGAAGGACCCATGTCTTCATCGACAATAAGGCATTGTGTGTATCATATATATACATATTACACAGCTATTTTAATACAAGTTTTATATTGTACATAAGAGATGCTTGTGTATTTAAAGGTATTGCTTGGCTTCTTTGGCTGAGCATTTGTATATTATTAAGATGAAAAGCTTCCTGCTTCGCAAATCAGTCAAACAAGTACTGTTTCAGCTTTGTATTTCTTGAGCATCTTCCACAAGATGGAAGATACTAAGATCAAATTTAAGCCTTAAGTAGCTACCATTTTCCCTGATAATTTTTCCCTGAATTATGGATGAGTCAATGGTAGTGCTTGAAGTATATTAAAGTCATAAAAGGACTATAACTGGAAAAATAGGATAACTTCTACCAAATAGTTAATTTGCAAATGTGCTGAATGTATTATTCTGAAATTTCACGGCAAATCTACCCATGCTGCAGAGGTGAATAGAAGAAACCAGAAGAGGAATGTGAAAAGATCTCCGAAGTTATTATAAAGGGGACCTGAAGAAGGACATTAGAGGAGGCTTAATGCTATTTAAAACTTACTTTTATGCAACCAGTGGGCCCAAATTCAGTACAGGTAGAAGCAGACACCTTCTGCTGGAGGAAAGCTGCATTTTTGCTTAGACTACATTGACTTCCATTAGTATGAAATATTAGAAAAGGTAAGAATACCGTAACTACTGAAAGTGAAATCAGTATGTGTTACTCGCTACTGCCACTTACACCACTGTACAAGTTGCAGGGCTACTTTGTCATCCTCTAATTTGGCCCTTTTATTTCTGAAGTGAGAGAGATAATGGTACTGTGGAGCCATTCCTTCTAGGTCATCAGGAAGAGCATTCCCCTGGCGAGACGCCAGTTCCAAGGTCTTGTCACACCTCTGACTTCTCTGTGTAAATAGTGCAGGAATCTGTGTGCTTCTCTTTTATTTTGTGAGACAGGAGGGCAGCAGTATTTGCTGGTGTAAATGAGGAGATGGATGAAGCACAGTGGCAGCCTGAGTCACTCAGATTCCACTGTCCAGTGTTCATCTAAAAATGCTTAACAATCTCATACCAAACACCCTGCATTAAAAAAAAGAAAAAAATGAAAACTCTCAATCAGCAGATAATTCTTTCAGCTCCTTTGATGACTCTAGTCTATAATGGTTTGCTCTTTTTAAAGTATTACAAATCAAATCACAAGTCTGGCAGTGACAATTCCTTTTTCTTCTCTGATCCAGTCCATCTGAGGACTGTACATTCAGATCTGTGGGAAAACCTTTTAAATTGAAAGCAGAAAATAAAACTTAGTGACTGCTTCATATATCACCTGGACCCTACTACCGTTAGGTGGCATGTAAGGACATGTCACCCGCAATGAAGAAGCTTGCCATGACCTTGCTGTCTCATATTTACTGTCCTTTTTAAAGTATGGATCAAGACTGGACAATAAAATCCTCTGTTGAAATTTCAAAACACTCTTCCCAATCTGATTTGAGTTATTAGAAGTCTTTAACTGTCCTGCTTCCAGAGGGGGGAAAGGAGATGTTGCTTGGGAAGGCATCATGCATTTTCTTCTGTCTGCTCTGAGCACAACACTGCTGGTGGTCTGGTAGCATGAATGCAGAACATTTTTCATATTAAGTCACAGACTGTGAGAGTCTGATCAAGCTGCTTGTGACATGTAAAGGATCCCCTTGAGTCAGATGATGAATTACAGCCTTTCCAAAAACTTGCTCATCTGAGGAAAAATAATCAAAGCCTTTTACAGTAGATAGTAAATAAATGTTCTTTTCATGCTGTTACTACAAGCAGGTCAACTTCATTTTCCAGATCAGGGGATGAATAAGGAGGAGTGGCTTCCAAAAGAAAACCTTTCAGCTTAACCAATTATAGATTTCACAGTTGGCAAAAACAGAATTGTGTCTGATGGGTCCCATGGGAACTTAATTGAACCATCACACTCCACTATCCATCAGTCAGTATCCTCCACCACCACCACTGTTACTTAACCCTAAAGGAGTGCACCTACCCGTGCCTCTTGCTTATGGCTTTATAAATTTTGGTCTCTCAGCTTTCCTTTAGAACACCATTCTGAGGAAAGGAGCGTGGCAGCCACGCAAATTGAAAATAAGGAATGTTTTAGGTGGTATTAGTCACTTAAACAAAAAAAAATTAGTTACCAGGGAAATATTCACTTACTATTTACCAGTAATATATATTGTGAGCAAACTGTTGACACATATTTTATACTTATAAGATACCTGTGAATACGTGATGCATACCCATCTACTATTTGCTATTCTTTTATTCTAAGAGATTTCAGTTTCAAACGAGGATATAGAATGTGTTGGATTCAGAGTTTGTCAAAACACAATTCTTTCCTAGCAGTACCCCACGTGGTAGGTCTGCCCAAAAACCTTACACAAAAATGCTAGGTAAATGAATCTTCTGGTATCCCATCATCTGTAAAGCAACAGTTGTCTCATTGCTTGAAGACTTTTTCTGTGCCCCTTTGGAGAGTGGAGTGCATCCAGGTAACACAGTTGGCTCTAAATCAGTTGCAGCACTAACACATGGCATGAGTGTGTGATGAGGCACATTTTATATTGTGAGTGAGAAGAAATTATGGGCATACAGAGACCCTATCCTTTAAGTGGAAGAGCCTTATGTCATATGTTTCATAAAGACATAGATAAAAGACTTTTGGTCTCAAATTCACTTGTTTGGTGGACAACCAAAACATAGAAGGGGATCTATAAAGACAGGACCTTATAGTCAGCTACAACCTCCTTCTTCAACACTATAAAGCAAAGAGAATCAAGGTGAGCCATTTGCAAAGGGAGGGACATTTCTGTTACATTTGACTTCATATTAATCAATCCATTTAAGTCTAAGCCCCAACAGGCAGAAGGGGAAGTCGTTTACGGCATCAGGCGTGATATGTGAGGTGGCATAAGAGAAGGAATCTTTTCTTTCCTGTTTGCAAGGAGAAAATAATATGATGTCAACTGCTTTAAGAGGAGAATGGGACATATTAACACTGCACTATGCTCCTTTATTTCCAGTGTGTTGAGTGAGAATCATTTCACTTTGGGAAGTTTATCACTTAAAATGCATTAGCACTATTCAAGTAAATCTTTGTGAATTCACAACTTCCATTCTGTTTCAATAATGAGGGGACAAGCCTGGGGAGCCCGGGGCTGAGTTCTGCACTCTGTCAGTATCTGGCACTCGTCTCTTAATGAGGAACCTCACAGACTCTGCTATTACGGCAGAAGGAAGGAAGTGCTAAAATTGCCAGCAATAATAAGGCATCTCAAACTCTTTGGCTTATGGAAAAGGTCTAAACAGCTACAGCTTGGTAACATTAAAATATTTTTATTAGGAAGAGAAATTGATGGGAGATGGGTTGAATTGAGCTGCAGCCTAGTAGTAGAGCATTTTCTATTTCACTAGGTGCAAAATCCCGTCTTGCAATATTTTGACTATCACACACATTTCTTTTTGGCCTTCAGGGAAATATAACTGGCTTTAAAGAAACACTGAAGTATAATTTTGCCTCCAAAGGTGACTTTATAAAAGTGGCACCTTCTTGCTCATTTTTTTCCCCAGAGAGCACATTTTTTCTGCTTTTTCTTCCTTCCAGTGCTGTACCACTAGCAAAATGAAGAGAGCAATATCATGCATCAAGCTGATCCAGTTCAAGTAAAATGGTTAAGCAAATATGACTGACAACATCATTTGGTCAAGACAGCCTTTGTTACTGGGATAAACAACCTTTCTGTCTTACAGAGCAGAATTTACTAAGTGTTTGGCTGGATGTGTGTTTGTGGGAAGGGAGTGAAGGGGAAGAAAATAGTATAGGGAGGGTGAATGACAAGTATTTTTCTATCCTTTTTTCTCAGCTTTAAAAAAGGACAGCCATCAAGCCACTGCTATGTCACCATTTACAGAGTAAATTTTCATCTGCCTTTTGAGCAGAGAAATCAAGCTCTCGGAAATTAAGAACTACCAAAAATTAAAGCTTAACATTCAATCAGTAAAAACATGAATACTGTTTATTTGAGCCATTTTCCAGAACATCCAGGGAAAATCTTCTAGCCCTTATGAAGCTACTTTGTCCTGCTTTGGTGTCAGAAGTCTTGCTTAAATGCTTACTTTACTACTATTCCTGAGAGAGAAAGACACAGAGTCTGAAGCTATCTAAGTCCAAATGAACATTTCTCATGAGGAGGGATGCTACCAAAAACATCGCTGTATCTAGATAATCCACGCTCAACAACACAACCTCTTGTATCATTCCTGTGCAAGACAACAACTTCACGTCAGAGCAAATCGTAATTTGATTCTGAGCACCTTGTAATTTTCCTAACAGCCATTACCATCACTTTTCAGCCTACAAACTGTTGAGTACAGCTGCAGCAATTTTATCCTGAGAGGGGCAGAGAGAAAACACAGGTTCAAGTACTGTGGGATCTGGTGCAAGGTGTAGGATCCATAGCGCTGAGCCAGGCACCTAAGCATGTTTTTTACTGAATGCTGGAGAATTAGGTCCCTGAATGAAACACATTACCTTTGGAAATCAAAGGGCCAGGACATTTAAAACTTTGGCTTTCCTGTAAGCAGGTTGGGGGGGGGGAGGGTGGTGGTGTTGGAGAGTTTTCTCTTGAGCTGAAATACCTTCCCTAAGATCCTGTCCAGTTGGCACTTAAATCTTGCCCTGAATGTGGCCTAAAGTGCTTATTAAAAACATTACAATACAGCCTGGCATAAATCTACTGTAAAACAATGAAAGTCTCTGCAAAGTCAGATCAACTTTGCTGACAGCTATCATCAGCTGCATTGGGCAGGTTCTCCCAGCACCAGCCAAGTTACAGAAAGCTTCAGTCCAGATAGCAGGGGCAGGTTGGTCCTACAAGTCTCTCTGTTCATGAGAAAGTTCACAGTTGTGGCCCCTAACTGAGAAAGCCCTTTCACCAGTTGTAGAGTGTTTAACCTCAAGAACTGACAGTGAGAGCTGCATAGCTGATCTTGGCTAATGTGATGGGGTAGAGGTTGAGAGGCAGCCTTTGAGATAACACCTTGCTATCGTTAGCACATTAAAGTACAGGAGAGCATTCCCCTTCTAGCACTGTTTCTAGTGGTCAGCAAATGGGGCACAAGATAAAAAGAGTAGCATCTGCTTTTTTACTTCATTGCATGGCAAAGACATGCATTTATTTCTTCAAGCAGAAATGGGAAAGAGCTAATTTCTTCTAGACTCAGAATAGTCTTTGAGCAGTATCTGAAAAGCTGCAGAACATTTTTTAATACTTTAGCTAATGCTTTGGTATAAATACATGAGCACTGGTTTAGCTGTACACTAACTGCTACGTTATATATAATGTTTTGGATAAATTTGTTTAAAAATGGGAAATTAATGTCAATTAAATATTAATCTGGAATTATTTTTTATGAAATATCAGAACACTCTGGAGCTCAGATATCTTCATATTTTAAGCCTTCATTTTTGCTCTTTTTTACTGATGATAAAGGTAAGAAAAGTTAAAACAAGTTTTTAGGGAAACGATACTTCCTGTATTCAAAAAGAAACTTCTTTTCTCCTCTTCTGTTGTATTCCTTTCCCAAACAAAATTATATTAATATAAAAAATTAAAGGAAACTAGAATATTAAAATTAAATAAAAATGTAAATTAATAAAAGGTTAGATGCAAAAGAAAGGAAGAATTTCCTCCAAAAATTAAACTCCACCATAATAGTGGAAAAAGGGAGGAAAAATAAGCAGAAACAAAGACAAGACTTCCAGACAATTCCACGTGTTTCCAAACCTAATTAAAGGTTCATTTAAAAACAAGCATTCTTAAAATTTTTTGTTTCCAGAGACAAGACGTTTTTAATGAAATAGATGGGATTTTCTTATAAAAAATGGACATAGGAAGAATGTTAAACCAACTCGACGTGGTTCATGAACCTGAAAATCTCTGTTTTCTGCATGTTACACCTTACTCTTCCCAGTAATTTTGCCCTTTTGCAGAAACAACTTGGCTTTGTTTAAAATGACCATAGTTTGCTGCAGAAATATTCAGGTTGCCCTGTGTAACTCCCAGCCTGCCAAAGCCCCAAGGTGTAGCTGAAACAGGTACTACCCCATCAAAAAGCTTTACTTCAGTTGTTTTACTTCTTGCTGTGGCAGGAAGATTTACTTGTGCCTTGGTTTATCCACAAGAAGTTCCCTTCTGTTGCAGTTTTGTTTTGAAGGCAGAAACACATATTGCTTGGGGTAACCAAGATGCTGAGAGAAAAAGCCTTTGTTAGTTTTTAGGTTCAATTTTCTACAGCGCCAAGAAAATCTACCTTTGAACTCTATAAAAGCGGATAATATTTTGGCAATGTGAGTGGAACTGTAAAACAAACAACATGCTCAGCATGCTAGCATGTGTCCTAGTTAAAGAAAATGGAAAATGGGAATGGTAAATGGACAGTTAGACAAATAATCTCTTTTGCCATCCTATAAGAGAGGACAAAACAATTTGAAATGTAATGTTCAGAGACATGATTAATATCCAGGGTAGTAACATTTTTTCATTATAATGAACAGAAAAGTATATTTGGCTGTCACAGCTGAGAAAGTGAATGCAATGTGCAATACCTGCACTATACAAACTAAAATGAAGCACGATTATTCAGTGCAGGTTCTTTAAAAAAGAAACAGCAAGAAAATCTCAGGAAAGATTTTGGTTTGCTTTTCATGGTCAAGACAGCTGCTCTGTAAGAACTTAAGGGGATGGTGAGTTTGGCATGCAGCTTCACCCACCGTGTTCACAAGGAAATATGACCTACAATTCAAGAAAGTGGTACTGTAAATGTGTTGTATTGGGGCAAAATTTGTAGTCCATGGGCCAAGCACTGAATATACTTAGAAAGGGCATTCTGTTTTACCCTGTATTATTCTTGTAAGCTAGAGGACAAGACATTTCTTTTTGATCTTCTCACCATTTATTTTGTACAATTTGCTCTCATGCTTGTGTCTTCTGCATAGTGCTGAATTCTGCTAAGAAAACTGCTTGCCTGTTCTAAAGTTATTTCTCAACCTTATCTACTAAACATGTCATAACCTGTTTGGGTAGGAATAGCTGTTCTACAAGTACTCGTGTTCAGATGTGGTTTATAACTGGCCTTTATTGAGCTGAAACAATGGAACCTAGGACTCACATACAAATAATAAATGGAAAGATGATACAGCCCAAATTTAACAGTCCTTAAAAATACGTCTGCTGCAGAAATGCCATTTCTAATAACAGGAACAAGAGAATGACTAGAGATCTCAGAGCTGTCTGAGGCATGTAGAAACTACCTGAATAAAACAAATGTACAAGCCATCAGAAGCACCCCATGGAAACCAACATTCTTCATTGTTGTATTCTCTGGTAGCAACAGTCACTCATTACAACATGAAGGCCAGATACTTTTTGAGTTAGAGATGCCAGTGTTGAGAGAATAAATACTGAGAATAGAGCTGATAGTTTCATCCTATGTGAAGCAAATTAGCTGACTGGTAAGAGCAGATCTCATAATTAAAAAAAAAAAAAAAAAAGAAAGTATTAGTTCATTGTTTTTCATTTTGTGCTGTCAGAGATGTCAGTGCCTAAGCCAGCCTCCTTACGAGTAGAGGTAGCATATTGAAAACACTCAAAACTGTCAGAGAAAGCAAACCCTGCCATTTCCCAACTTGGGATCTGGATTCTACCCAACAATTTTGTTCTGAATCAGAAGCAAACTCCCACATCTGGTGCACTAGCAAGCTTATGAGATCTTCTGCCTCATAAAAATGTGTGACCCCAAGAAAGCCAGGAAAAAAATCTCCCTACATTTCAGTCCAAGATATTTTTTTTCATTAATTTGAAGATGCGGGAGTTTTATTTCACTATGTATTCCTGAAAGTGAGAATGGAGAAAGGAAACGTATTGCAGAAACATTATCACTTCTAAGCCATGTACTATGTCTGCTATTAACAGAATTTTTCAAAGGTTATCTGGCACAAAGCAATATGTATCATTAAAGTTTTTGCAAAGCTTTTGAAGCAGTCCAGAAATCTCCTTGTCTTTGCTTACAGTCACTAATATACACATATGCATGCACTGCATTCGGAAAGTTTTTTGTTCATGCCTGACACGTAGTCACCCACCAGCAGTCCTCCAAGAAGCTGTGACAGTCATAGCATGTGTCATACAAATACATGGCACTGTCTCTTTCATTTGCTTATGTCAAATCTGCCAGAGAATTTTGCCTTTCCTGAATCTTCTCTTTATTATTACAGCCTTCATAAGTTGTCAGGAAGACACAGAAAACTGTATCAGGGCAATGGACTTTTTTTTTTGAAACCCAGAGCAATTTTTTTTTTTTTTTAAACCTCTGAATTGTTTTCACTCTGATAAAACAAGCTTTTGAAAAGCACTGGTCTTTTTACTTAGGACACCCATTGCTGCAGTCCAGAAAATCCCAGTCCCTTTCACTGCATTTGGATTGCAGACTGTCTCCAGGTCCTCCAAAGATACCAGCCTACTTTCAAGGAAGATCTTGCAAAGCCCCAAGAGCTTGTGATAAGTTTATTTGGGTCTTACCTACTTCTCCAGTAGTATATTATAGAAATGGTTGCCCTGGGCACAGATCTCGAGCTTCCTGTCCAGCCAGTAACTGGCGTTTGCCCTTGCATGCCTTATCCGTAGAGAACATTGGACTCCAACCCAGCTAATCAATGCTCAGAAGTTTTTTGCTTCCATTTCTCCCTTTCCTTATCTCCAAACATGCTTCCCATGCAGGTTAAATTGCTTTTTTCTTTTCTTTCCAAGTTTTAGCTGTAATTTCCATTGATCCTTGAGTTCCTGTTTTTACTTTTTCAATAAAGTTCTGTAGCTTCCAAAATGTGCAGTGCTCTTTGGAACACTCCCATGTATCATGAGCTTGGAAGAGGGGCTTCATTTGACTGTTCTGTTCAGTTCCATTCAATTGCTTTTTTATTAATTTCTGCTTTACTCAGGATTTCAAGGACTGGGGTCGTATTTCAGGCTTCTGACAGCATGCTTTGAAATGTCAGAAAGCCACTTTCTTAAATATATTAGATTGATTGCCACAACATTGTTTATCGTGTCTTCTAAATATCATAAATTTTGACTGTAGTCAAACTGGCACCTTGTTGTCTACGTGAATTTGGTCCACAGATGGAAATAAGTTATCATTACAAAAATTATTGCATTGCACTGAAACAAATCCACCTGTTCACAATCCAACATCTAGTTTGCTGCAGTTTTCATCCAGATGGCGTGGATAAGAAGAGTGAAGAAATGGGTTTCAACATTTTGTACTGAGAATCTCTTGTAGACTTGTATTAGCACTACTGGCATGGTCTGAAGTCTCCCTTGCCTATTTTAATTGTTGTTAATTAATTAAAAGGAAATGATGCAATCAGCAGCAGTTAGAATGGGAGTCCTCCCCTAAGAAATGAGATTGAAAACAAGGAAGATGGAGGAGGGAAGTGGCTTATTAAACAAGCTTGTGCTTTCTCGGTTCTGGTTTCTTCTGGAACCTCAGCATTATATAGACATCTGTGGAGAGCTAAGACAAAGCAGACCATTGAAGCTGTCTTGTGATCTAGGGACTACTCTAAATATCACAAAGTAACTCCATCTTGGCTGCATTTCACCCACCACTATCATCTTCCAATACCATCTTTTGTGAAGGGATCTTCATACAGTTGATTTCTGGTGGTCTTTAGGGCTTCTCCCTCTCACCTCTTGGAAAGAGAGCTTTTGAAGCATGTAAAATATATAAGGAACCAGAAGAGTAGCAACTGTTTTTAAGCTGCTGACTGAAGGGGACCCAAGAGATCTAAATGACTCTGAATGACTTATGTATGTATTCTTCAAAATTCATGCTGTTGAAGTCAGGTTTGCAAAAGAACTTATGAGCAAATAGGTAGCCCATCCCATTTACCAATGTAAATGCAAAGTGGTAATACTGTAGTAAAAAACATATGTACTCAAACCATATATTTATATTTGGTTCTATAGATCAATAGCTTAGACTCACATAGCCAGATTTCATGACATTTAGTACCTCTCCCAACTCAAGAACATGGTCCCTCCACAAAGCTCAAGTAAACATGGTGAGATCAGGGATGCTCCATGGGATTTGCTGGTGAGGGAATTGCCAGAATCTGGCCACTCCCAGATCAACCCATCCCTTACACATTGTTTCCTCCTGCTGCAAATAAAACCATGATACAAGCTACCCCAAACAGATTTTTATTCTGATCAGTTTGAGCAGCAGATCTGCTTCAGTTCTCACTCAGCATGAGGTGCCAGAAACTTACATTCCCCCTGAATCGTAATAGTTGACTCCACATGGAAAATAGACACCGCTCCACCCCCCTCAACAACCTAAAGCCAGAAACAAACCACTGGTGAGAAGTAAAGCCTTAGCTAAAGTACACTGACATTATATTTTGTTTGCTGCACAGACTAAAAGCACTCAAAACATTAACAAAAACCCAACTGTAGAAAATTTGCCAGCTTAATTTTTCAGCATAGATTTCCAGGCTAGGTCAGATCTGTCAGAAGATTTACTTATGTTTGAAACTTTTCAGGCAAAGCCATCCAGTATAGTTAGTTATACACAATTGAATAAAAAAGTAGGTTTGAGTAATTTTATCATAAGACAGTATTAAACTCTGTTACACCAATGAAATCTTACTTTTCAGCTAAAAGCAGACTGCTGCAAACTGGTGCATAATTAAGACAAATGAGATGTTTAAACACATCTGCATAGCAAAAACATTAAGTTCCACACATATCTATACTGTATCAACGTACATGTTCACTTTGGTAAGGACAACATAAACTAGTTTGATTAAACTAAGATGATGTCCCTAGTTTAGATTTGCTTGTTAAAACTATGTTTGTCTGATTTATTACCACAAAAGGTGATTGTGTATTTGGGAGAAATCCTTACACAGTTCAGAGTTTTTTGAAAGTGTCATAAAAGTGATGTAAACTTCTACATCAGAGTTTATAAAAAATCAGAAGAGAAATGTATTAAAACAAAGTAATACAAAAGAAAACCCTACACAAGGGGGACTTGAAGCACACCTCATTGAAACTTGGCAAGTATGATGACATCGTTTAAAGCACCTAAGAAAAGAGAAAACAGCTAAATTATTAGGACTGCAGCAAAATCTGGTCATTTCCCTTTGACATTTTTAGGTCATGAATCTATCTATGGCATGGAGGATGTCTGGATTTGATATATGTCTTGTTTTCCTGTGTCTAGTCCATGCTTTTGCATTAAAAGTATCCATTATCTTTTTAAGTGTGGGGTAGCAATGGAAAGACAAATCAGAGGGAGGTAAAAAGGCAAATGAGAGTTATGGGAGGTTTTGTTGATGTTTTTTTTTTTTTTTAAACTTACTGCTTGTTTTTCTACCAAGTCTCACTGACTTGTTAACTGCTTAGGTTGCCTCAAGGGTGTCATCAATTAATTGAACTCTGGCCTTCAGGAATTTGATTGATAGGCAGGTGATAGAAACACAGACTGTCTCACCATTAATGACCCTTCCTAGAACGCTGGCTATTACTCAGCACCCCAGAAAAACTTCAGTGGTGATAGAAGGGTGGGTTTGATGTCTGGAGGTGCTGGCGTCATGCTTGCACTATGCTGTGAAAGCTTTATATTTTTGGAACATAATAAAGAGCAGTAAAGCACACAAGAAGGTTCTTTTCTTAGATGAGAGTCTGTCTCTCCCTGCACAGACAGCAGCTACATATCTTATAAGACCCTGGAGTTCTTATGATTCCTATCAGGACTTTAATATTCCCAGCTAATTTATGTCAAGGCTTAAGGCCCCCTTAAATGCCTTAGCTAAATAATAATAAATTAGACAATGAATAATTCCAGTAGGTGGGATTATCATCTCCTCCCCACTACTGCTTCACAGCAAAGATGTTTATCTTGTCCAACTGTTAGAAAGAAAGTCTGTGGTCAGACAGGTATAATATTGTTCATATTGCAACAACCCTAAAGAGGCCACAGTGTTACTGAATAAGACTTGAAAAGTACAGATTCTTCAGAACCCACATTTCTATTCTGTAACTGAACTACCTGAAATTGTATTGTCAAATATTGTGCCACCTCTGGAGACAGACTAAAATAGCTTGTCAAATAGGTCAAATAGAAAAGTTTATGAGTAACAGTTGCACACAAAATTATTTCTTTATCATCTCAGACATATGTCAGCAGCTTTACAAGACATAAAAAAGGTTGACTAGCTAAGTAAAAGGAGTGGAAGCATGTTCTTTCTTTAGTTAGTCATGGTTTCTCTGAAAAATTAGTACCTATGTCTTTAAGATAGTCATCTCCAGTAAATATTTGTACTTTGAATTACTTCACACTACCTACAAATGCCAAGTGACCTGCAGTAGAAGGTCAAACTCTACACAGTTCTGTGAGACCTGGGGATCTCGAGCAAGAAAATACTGTTCCACTCACTTTTGGCTGTGACTGTACCTGTTGCTTTCCATATACCACTCACTTGCCTTACCTGTCCTGCACCTCAAGAAAATTATGGAGATGCATATAAAAGACATATCCCTTTTCCTCTGTGTGGCCAACACAATCTCTACATCTATACTCATAAATTAAATATCAGTTTATTAGATACTAAAATAAATGCAATAAATTCAATAGTCTGTATTTAAAATGGTTAGTATGGTCCCAGACATAGTTTCAACCTCTGGTCTGTAGCAGTGGGAGACAGCATAAGCCAGAGATCATTCCCAGCAAGATGTTAATAATATGGCTGCGGGTGCTCTGTGCCAGCTGGTCTCACAGGCAAGGAATGTCCCAGGCATATTTAAGTTGCTAGTGTAGATACAGCCACTGAGGGCAATCTTGACACAAGGCCTGCCATGACCAGAGATGGGTGGGGCAGAACATATTACCCCAATACCCATGTATTTTTCTAACCAAGAAAACCAGGAAGATGCCTATGTATAACCCCACCTAAATAAGCCTTTTACTTCCCTCTATGTTGCAAGCTCTAGCACTGCGCTTCTTCCAGTTCTAATCCTGGACAAACAGCAGGTATGCAAAACTCATTGAAAATGGGAATATCGTGACATAACATGGTTCTTTAAAAAGCAAACACTTTCATTACTTCTTAAACAATTTTGAGCATCTGTATGGTTGGCCGTATGGGACTAAGACTAAGACTAATTCTACATAAGGTAGAATTGCTTCTTACACCCCCACCTTATGCATATTATTCTTCAGATCCAGTCAAGAATCTGCCATCCTGATTGACATTGATACAGTGGGGCTATTACGTTGCTGTTCTTAAATCAGGACAGGATGATGGTGAAGACACTGCAAAAGTGCTCTTCTACTTTCTTTCTGTGTTCTGTGCTTTAAGAAGTAAAGCATCATGTACTCTAAAATGGCAACAGCAAAAAAGTTACTTGTAATCATTAGACTTGTGGTTTTAATGATTTAAGTAACTAGCCATGAGCCACAAGCAACCAGGAGGAATGTTTTTTCCCCTACAAGAAAGCATTTTTATAACAGATAAACACTGCCTTGAGCTCAAATTTTCACACACTAAGCAGTAAATTGAATTATATAGTGCTGGAGAGCCGACTGGATTTCTTAATTATTTCCAGACTTGTTAACTTTGGGAAAAATGGGAAAAAGAGAAGAGTGTATGGGGAAGGAGTGGGGCAGGTCATTCCTGGGGAGTAGTAGAAGGGGCCCACACATACACATAACCGTGCTGAATTTCCCAGAAAAAGATAACATACTTTTTTGCTACTGCTACTGAAGCCATGGAGTAAATGTATAAGGAGTGAAGGACCTTGACTTCTCACTATTTCTGAGCTACAGCAAGTCCCACGACCTGTCCCCTTGAAAGGCAGAAAAGAAATTGCCCTTTTTCTTGACTATGTGGGACAGTTTAAGAAGAAACTGTTTTCTTTTTCCCTTTCTCCTTCCCTAGTTTTTGCAGGAAGGACTATTTATAATAGCATCAAATCCCAAATCCCTACATTTGAAAGGGATTTTAACAATCAAATCCTTATCTCCAAGACAGGAGCAATGCATTTCTCATCTCAACATAGAGGAACTTTTTAGTTACAAAAATTACTGATACCAACCTTTTATTTTATGGTTGAGTGTTCTTGATGTGAATGAGAGGTCAGCAGTCTTCTCCCCCTCAATGTTTTTTCTGTATACAAGGACTTTCTGAAGGTTTATGATGTCACCTTTAACCCAAGTTATAAATACACAACTCTGAGATCATAGGACGCATAAATTTCCTGCTCTGACACTACACATTTTTAAAAATCTGGGTGAGACATAAACACATAAACCAAAATTCATCCCCATTTTAAATCCATTTGCTTCTGAGTTCATCCTACACTGTTGGCAAACAGAGCATTTATTATCAATTAACACAGTAAAAACAGAAGGCAATGTTCATTGTAAAATTCTCTTAATATCCGTACAATTATTCACAAAAAAATGGACTCTAAATTCTCAATATAGGTTGTAACACACATGTAAAGGCTGCATACTTCAAATACTTGGCATTTTTTTAAGGTAGGAGTAGCCCCACTCCATTCAAGTAAACTGACTGTATATGCAGTTACACACAAGGACGGGGGGAAAAAGCCTTCAGGGATCCCCAGAACATGTGGTTTTGGTCATCCCAAGTCTATTTGCAAGTTTGGGTGGTGAATGTTGAATAGCATTGTCTGTGAAAATATTTTTCCTGGCTTGGTTCTTGTAGAAAAGACAGAGATAATAATTATTCTGACTTTTACCCAATTTGTTTCCTATAGTTTACTTATTTCCTATAGCTTACTTGCATGTATTCGAGATTTTGTTTGGTTTAAACTAAATATTTTATTCAGCATGGGTTTTTCAGCTTTCTTTTGAGGAAAAAATATTAAATACCAAAGCCATAATTTTCCATTTGTTTACACAGCCCTAATCATTACATCCTAAGTGCTTGCCAGATTGGAGCCCACCTAAGTGAATTAAATGATCCAAGTGTCATTAGGTTTTGAGTTCTCACTTCCCACTGAGGGTGCCCAGCAGGTCTGAGAGTCTCTTGATTGTTCATACACTCTGAGACTGAGGGAGAGTAGTGTTGGTCCAAATTTTACACTAATGACGGTTTCCTGAATACAATTAAGATGCTTTGTACTTTCTGAAAACCATTCCTAGAAATTATTTGCTTTAAGGATACCCATATCTACTCCAGATGAAAAGTTTAAGACATCCTGTTTTCTTTCCCCACTCTCAGATCCTTCCTTGTTACAAAATAACTCTGCAAAATGTGAAAGGTATATAGTCACTGCTAAATTCTCAGGGTTTTTTTTAACTTTCAATTTTTTACTGTTTCCTTGTTTTTGTTGTGAAGTATTCATTCACTCCTTGCCTGCTTTTGTAGTTCGTGCACATTTTTCTCATCTTGAGAGATTGCAGAAGCTGATTTAAAACACAAAATAGAAATGGACTTTGATTTTTGTTAAGTGTTTGCTCCTTAGCCTGTCAGCAGACGACTCTGACATAATTGCTTCACTTTCCATCAGTAACCATTTCATGCTGGTGATTAATATCTTGTAGTGGTCACAGAAAACTTGTAAGATACCGGGGGAGCAGATTGTCAAATATATTTAAAGGTAAGAAGTCATGTAAAGCAGTTCTAAGTTTAGTCTTCTGTTTTGGAGATAATGTCTTACGTTAGATTGATTACATACAGCCTGAAAAGTGTGGCTTATGCATCCACTCTTGCTGTGTGCTGAAAGATAAAAATCCCATTTGCTGTATTTTATATTGGTGGTCTCTGACACTGGTAATGCAGATCTGTATGTTCCTTGTAAATCACAGATATAATGACTGCCAGATAACAACTCACTTAACTGCTGAATGAAGTGTTTCTTTGCTGGAAACTGAGCTATGCCATGTTCATGATCTAGTGCCTTACAATGCAGAGCACTGGGTGAGTCACTCATTTGT
Source organism: Athene cunicularia (assembly GCF_003259725.1). NCBI lineage: Eukaryota > Metazoa > Chordata > Aves > Strigiformes > Strigidae > Athene > Athene cunicularia. The sequence goes on from NW_020799097.1 coordinate 38,422,515, forward strand.
ATGCCCCTTAAAACACACACATGCAGAACTCTCTGTAGTATGATGCTGTGGTCATGATCCAACATGACTTGTTAGCCAAGCCTCTGTCCTGTACTTTAGCTGAATTTGTTTGTTTGTTTGTTCATGTTCCTCTATTACCATCCTCAGCATGGTATCCAAGTACTCTATGTACATCCAAGACAATTTATAAGCACCTTCCTGGAACTTGGAGAACAGTACAAGACTGCCTTCCTTCTCAGAGTTTCACATTCAGTAGGTAGGGCTGCCATCAAACCAAGAGTGTAATTACTTCTGAGCCCACAGTTGTTACTGCTCATTGTTCAAGGAGTAGTCATCCTACTGCAGTAACAGGGCTGCCAGGGCTTCTCTGAAAAGTCATCTCTTGCCAGCTTCTCTCAGTCCTCCTTCATATATATATATATATATATGAAGGATATATAAAGACTGATATATAAAGACTCAGTAAGACGTAAGTATTATCATCTGTTATGTCCACAGCATTAACATATACCCACACAATACTCTAAATTATTTTTTTTTTCTTTCTGAGATCAGATTTATTAAATATTTTATGCAAGAGATATTCAACTCTCATGCATCTGCAGCACTTACACCTAGGCTCCCATCTTTGCTGAAGTGTTCACACCATTCTTAATAGTCAGGAAGCTGGTTGTCCCGAGCAGATAGACATCTCTCATGCGGGCTGTTGTGATGGTGTTTCCACATGAACAAGGGTTCAGACAAACACCCGGAGCAATACTTACTTTCTGTGCTTCCCCAGAGATCTGCATGTCCCTTTCTGAGTAGACAAGGAGTGGCCCTTGAGAAAATCCCCATTCCTGCACTGCCCCCCTCTCTCACTTCTGGTTGCCCTGAGGGGCCATTCCCTCCACAAGTGGCATCTCAGCCATGCACTCCTTCTCCCCAGCTTCTCCATGAACCAGCTAGTTCTGGGAAGAGACCTAAACATGGCCATCTCCTCAGCAACAACCACACAGGGCCATCTCCTCAGGAGAGGCCCAGGTGTGGCTGTCTCCCCAGGGAGGCCCAGACACAGTCGTCTCCCCAGCGAAGCACACATGCGGCCATCTCCCCAGCGAGGCCCACGTGCGGCCATGTCCCCAGCGAGGCCCACGTGCGGCCAGCTCCCCAGCGAGGCCCATGGGCGGCCAGCTCCCCAGCGAGGCCCGGGGTGCCTCTGCAGCCATGCCGGGTGCAGCTCAGCGCTGTGTGCAGCAGCACTGTTCAGGGTAGGGCACGGCAACCATCTGGCAAAATTTACAGCCAGAACCAAATCTGCAAGCATGCACATTTCATGGGCTTATTTGAAATTTTGCTTAAAGCGTCACACATGGAACTGCGCAGGACTTGGCAGCGGCAGGTTATGTAATATATAGTCATCCATCTGCTGCCTCTGCAAAAAGCGCTTACTCAGATGTCTGCCGGGCGGCGGGTGGAGGCTGTGCTACCCAGAGGCTGGCTATTAAAACCAGAGCTATTACTTATTGACAGTGACAACAAACCAGTAAAATCTCTCTGAACCTCCTTTTTCCCTGTCTGCCAAGGCTATCGTGACTTGGGGGAGAGGGGTACGCCAGACAACGGGAGTAATAAAGCCTGTCTAAATGGGTTTCTTTGTACATCTTCATCTGCTGACAGTATTGCTCAAAATGAAAGCAGGGGCATGAGCACACCAGGTCTGTCCATGACCTCTCACAAAGGGGATCCCAGACAGGAGCTCTCATCTGAGGCTCTGGGGAACCGTTCTCCCAAATCACGCAGCCACGTCAAGAGAGGTTGTGGCAGGCTGGGGCCATTGGCTCCTGCCCTCTGTCACTCCTTTCTGCTCCCTGCCTTGCCCAGCCTGTGACACAAAATGGACAAACATTTATTTGCCTTAGATCCTATGGTGGGAGTGTTTAGGCTCAGAAGGTGACAGACGTGCAAGTTTGTTTTTTAAAACACCAAGACGTTTACAGAACAAATACAGCTCCTCATCTTAAGCTGAATATTTTTAAACAAGGTTGTCATAATGTCACATTTGCCAGTGCTTTACCATGGAAGCAGCACTGTGGAAAAATGCCTATAATGCTGTCCCAATAATGGGAACAGCTTAAAGGAAACAGAGTGTTTCATCAATGCTACACCAAGAACTGGAATAATAAATAGAGATAGGAGGTAGCCTCACACTTCAAATAATTTGTGGAAACCTACTTCCACAAACTCAGCCTGTTTCATATTTGTGCAGTTGCTGACCATAAGGATGGCCATAACCCTTGCTGTGTCTTGGACAAGTGCCGTGCTAATCACTCCTCACATCATCTCCAACCTCAGGAACTGAGATCACTTGACACTGCACAAGTGTCCAAACTCCAATGAATTTCCTCAGCTTTCAGGGCAGCCCATTCAGTTTGACTGGCATGTTAGCACAGCAACTGTCTGCCTGGGTGGCAAAGAGGAGCTTATTTCTGTACTTTCTGGAAGTTCCAGCACATGGACAAAACAAGGTTGCTTAAGATTTTTATGAAAAATAAAATGCAATAAAATACACCAAACTGGGGTTCTGTCCAGCAACATTTTAAAGCTCTGTAGTAGAGCATACAGAGATAAAGAACAGAAAATCAACAGTCTTGCAAAAATCAGGCCCTTGCTGCTAAAATTACTAATACTTTCTCAGATATCTGATTACTCATTTATTTTCTGATCTTGACAATAGGAATCACCATTCACTCTGAAACCACAAGTACAATCATGATATCTAAAACCAAAACTCCCACAAGTAATAGTGCTTACTGTAGAAAGAATCAGCATTTTCAGTAGATTTTCTCTGCCTTTATTTCTTTGTGATTTCCACCCTGGGTATTGTTTCACAAGGATGTATGTGAATTTCCTCTCCACATAACTGCAATTCCCAAAAATTCTGTAAGTCAAATTAGTTCCTGGTGAAATTTGGCTTGCTTTGATTGTAGCCAGGAAAAGCTGTTTCAGTAGCTTTGGAATCAGTCACTGAATAACTAAAAGTTATGTTGCAAAATCCACAGGAAGGATTTTTCCAAATCACCCTTACTGAGATTTCTCATCTTCGATGAGGGATATGCAATTATTTCCTACTTTTGCTGCCCATAAAAGTATGCACAAGCAAGGCAAATTTCAAGGTTTTCTTGTAAGGTCACATCCACACACATGGAGATCACATATGACTTCACAACAACCCACATCCCCGTATTCACTCCTGGTTCCTGGCAGTGCCATCCATGTTCCCAAAAATACCAACTCTCAGACTCTCCCACTGTTTCAGTGTATCTGGGCAGCAAAGCCCAAATACCTTTTACAAGGAAACTATGTAACATATAGTTATATTTACAAGGAAAAAAAAAATACATGATGGATGTTCTCCAAGGTGCATATTTACTCCTGACCCCACATCTAGCCTGCCTTTTCCTCCTACTTTACTTCAATTATGGACTAATGACCCATTTAAACAGTGGCAATAAGTAGCAGTATCTAATAGAAACAATAAGCTTTTGGCACATCCCAGAGGCAGCTCTCAAAGGTCTGGAGATTGCAGACCTATCTGAGCCCTCAGCCCAGGCACAGAAAATCTTGGAAGGTAATATTATCTTGCCATGTGTCACTTAGGAACTAAAAATGAATATCCCAAAGAGTTTGATTCCTGGCACGTAGGAGATGGTAAATATTATTATTATTTTTAAACCAATGTTATTATTGGAAAGACATTAATAATTTGAAAATAAGATTAGTGTTGAAAAGACTTCTTTGGTTTTGGCTTTTTGTAACCTTTAAATCTGGGTAGACTATTCCTGGACAAGTATTTCAGCTGGAATTTTATTTTCATTTTTTCCTGTATTTACACTGTGATCTATTCCAGTATACACAGTGCAGCACTGACTTTGCCTTGGGATATCATCTACATTTTTTTTTAAATTTAAAAGGTTTCAAATAAAGTAAGTTAAAAAGCTTCTACCTCAGAAATACACTAGACTCATACACCATTCCTTGAGAAGCTCTTACATATTTCAGTGGCTGTGGAGCAGGTGTAATAAATATATAGATAACTCTAGAGTTATTTGAATAAGTTTGAATAATAATATTTGAATAAGAATTTGAATAATATCAACACTACTTGATACCTCTAGTTATGAACTAGAGCTATTTCCAAGTATTTACTGGAAGTAAATGTTTTTAAATCTTATGTTCCTTTTTTTCTAGAAAGAGTTTAAGACACTATTTCAACACTTTATACAAATATCCCTATGCAGCTTTATAATCAGTTCCTAGTCCCTCACTTGAGAAGTGGCTAATTCTTGATGAACTATACAGATGACAATAAACTACAGATAAATGAGAACTAATTTGAGTGCCTTTCACTGGCTTTCCTCTTCACACAGTAATCTTTAAGACATAATGTATCCCAGATCTGCATGGTAAAACTAGATCAGACACCTGCAATTGCTAAAGAAAACCTTCAAGAACAAAACCAAGCAGAATAGAATGTGATGTATGCATACAGGCTTACATATCTTAGAAACTAGTGTAAGGGATATTAAACGAGATAGAAGTAAAAATGAATGCAGTCCTGAGACCAGTGCATTTAAATCACCAACACTAGTTACTCATCCAAATAAAGCTTTGCATATCTTCTTATGAAGTGTGAAGAGAAACACAGCAAATAAAGACATAGGGGTAGATATCACAAATGAAACTTCAGAAAATAAGTGTCTATTTCAGAGGTTTATAGATATAAATTAATATTATTTGTTGGATTTTTTTCCTTTGATTTTTAAACGGGATTTGGAATAGGAGAGAAAATTGACAGTACATCATTGTATCTTACAGACTTCAGAGAATAATGTCCTTGAGAGGTATAAACAGCAATACTATTTTTCTCTCCTCTTTTATATGGATAGTCCCTGCTGACTGGAAAGCCTCCAGTTCCGTAAATCTCTTCTGGTCCAAACATGTAGATCAGAAATTAAAAGTGTTCTTGTTAGAATTTCTTGTTTCTTTTCCAAAGTGTCACAGGTATGCTTTCCACAATTTATCTAAGCACAGGATAGAAAACATTGTTTGTCTGATAAGGTTGCAAGGGAGACTTGGAAAAGAACATTGATAGTCCTTTGTATCATGAACACTCAAAGCTGTGTCTCAGAAGCTCTTTGATACATATAAAAACAATATCAATACATATATTAATAGATATATATTTATAGATAGATATGAATAGATAGAACTTAGTGAAAAGTGTTTGTTTAAATAAATAAAGTTACCTCATTAAGAAAGCATTTGCATTAATCTAAAATGAGTTTGTTGAAGAAAATAAAGCTTTGGGGTTATTGTTAAGGAAATTCAGAAGGAACTGAATTCATGAAGCAATTTTTGAAGCAACTTCCCTCAACAAATGTAATTATCTAGAGGCTGGGACTGCGTAAAGAGCACACAGAAAATTAATCTGTAGTTGCCAGGATGTTGAGAAGGAGGAAGAAATACTAAGAAACAGCCAGTGATCCCTTTTGTTTTAACTTTAAAGAGATGGGATTAGGTAAACACTGTGATGAAGTTTCACAGGCTTGAAGTCACGCAGCAAGTATCTTCAGTGGAGTGGCCACTTTCCTACCTTCTGAAATGTGAAAGGAGGCATTTGGGCTGGAGGACGTAAATCTGCTGTGTACCATCCAGCAGTCCTCACAGCCGGCTTGGCAACCTCTGAAGTGCATTGCTCTTAACAACAACCTTTTTCCAGTACTGACTTATAATAACATATTTGGCTTGCATCAGGCCTATAATGTGCTGGATACATTCTAAAAATAGGACCATGTGGGCACTGCCCCAAGCAGCTCAGTATCTAAGATGTCAACCACTAGATTAAGGGAGGGTAAGAGGGATAAAACCTTTTAAAAAATAGTATCAGCTACTTTGGCATGTTATCTAACCACTATTATCTGGGAATTTCTTCCTCAGAGGCATGTTCAGCGTGAGAGAGCCAAGCTCCAAGCACCCAGAGGGCAGCACAATCACAGTTTGAACAGCTGCACAATCTACTGTGAGCAGCAATTCATTCTGACATCTCACAGGGACAGAAGTAATTTTGTGGGAGGACCCTGAAGAGCCACATCATCTTCCCTTTCTGCTCCAGTCTGACCCCAGATACTCAAGCAGCACCCACATACAAACAGCAATGTGCTTAGGCTCTTGCTGGATGGGGCACTTTGGGTTAGTTTCTCCCCTTCTCCTTCAATGATATATTAATCATGGCCATAGTCAAGCAGATGAAGTCCAAAATCTCCATTCCTCTGAGAAGCTGTTCACATTTATATGGCACCTCCCTATTTGTGATTAGGATGCTTTCCTGGGAGATGGAAATTTGAGCACATGAAGACTGAGCAGGGCACTGAACCTCCTATTCAATTTTCTGCTTCATGGACAAGAACTGTAGTACTTTAATACTGCCAAAAGACAGGCAGGACTGGCAGATGCTGCCTGTTTTTTCAGGTACTGGGTTTGGGGAAGTATCTGTGTGAGAGGATGCCAGATATGCAGGTGGCCATAGGTGACTGCTTTCTGAAGGGAGGGAATTGTAACCACTGAGCATTGTGCATCTCTCTCTCCCACTGGACAATGCTAGAAATTTCTGTACCTGACTACAGGGACTGGATTCCTCCCTAAAGTTTGGCACTTAATTTATAAGCACCTAAATATTTGATCATATCTAGCTCTTAAAGAGAAACCTTTCAGGTCTGACTGAAGTAACTGGAAATTGCACGCACATGTTGTAAGAAAAATTTTTATTCTACTTACCCCTCAAATATATTGAGGACTTCCTTTCCTTCTCCTGTCCTACTTTCAGAAAGTTTCACCTGTTTTCCTTTAGCAAACTATACCTTCTAGACTATGTCTCTCAGATGTTGTTCCTAACAGTGTCTTGGTGTGGAAGATACTAGTGTGCCTGTAAGAAGTGTCCAGTGCTGACTCCTGCTGTGTAACCCTCACTCGGGTTGGGTATCTGGATCTGCAAAATGAAGCACACGCTCCTGCCAGTGCCCGAAGTATCAGCCATGTGATCACAAGCTTCATAGCCATGAGTGACATTGTTCAAAAGCAGAAAAGTTCCAAGGCACCTTCAGGAAGTAACCAAATTCACCTTAATTCTGAATATATCTATCTAACTTTTCTTCAGATCTGTCTTGATCGCCAAACCTTATTCTACAAAGTAAATCTTGCTCTACTGTTTTAAGGCTAGCCATTTACAGCGTTTCAGTCTGAAGCACATGGGGAACATTTTGAAGTTTTTAAGTGTTATTTTTTAAGGAGCACAATCAGAAAATTTCTTTTGGCCAAGACTACATGGAAATGATCTGTGTAGCTAGGAGTGGTTTTGTTGTTACTATTATTATTACTGAAAATCTGAACAAGTGAAAAAGAAAATTAAACCAGGGCTGTGCTTAGTATCTTTCAGTATATTCTGGAGAAAGCTATAGTAGATATCTATACCCTGGCTTTTTAAATTTCTGGAATTCTCTTGTCTTCAGAAATAGCAAATGAACTCCAAGCATAAAACTTCAGAGATAGAAGGAGAAGGATAAATAAAACTAAAAAGTGATGCCTCATAAACAGGCCATTAGATGAATTCTGTCAGTCTTCGAGTACGTTTTTAGTTTTGCTTGGCTGCTAGCATGAATGACAATTAAATGTATTCTGAATTTATGATCTATAGATTTAGTTGATAGACAACCTTCCGTCATTTTTTCTCAGCCTTTCCTAGGTTTCCATTCTCATGGGCATGGTTGTTAAATGTTTCAGATGTTATGAACTTTTACACAGGCTGGTGGTTAATGAGTTTTAGAAGTTGTGAAGCTCAACAGTGTTGTATTCCTAGGTTCTTTTAAAAGCCTCATCTACCTCCTACAGTCAGTGATGTTGTGGTAGGGACTCAAAGGAAAACAATATGAGTTCTGATGTGTGCTACTTAAAAAGAGCGTATCCATACTGCCATATTAACATGCAAATACTATGTATGGGCCTGCCAAAAAATATAAGTGTTCCATCCAAAATATATAAACACAGTCTACTTCTCTGAAGAGGCATCATTTTAATCAAATGTACATTTGGAGCACTGCTCACTAAGAATTTATACTCTTCTTTGTGTTTATATTAATATGAAACAGATTGCCAAGTTTTAATAAAAAAGCAGTTATCTTCTTCTGCTAATGGATTAAACACAAGACATTTGAATTTCAGTGCTGCATCCAAGAGCATAGGTGGCCCAAGTATTTTTGTCCTATTTCAATGTCTAGTTATAACATCATATAGACAGAAATGTATATTTCTGTCAATACATAAAACAGCTGGTGTGCACAGAGGGGGTCAGGAGAACGTACGGAGTTTGTCAACGTCTGTCTACCTTGCAATGCGGCAACTCTTCAGAGTACCTCTAAAGGAATATGTCTGCCTCTCAGAGAGGGTAGTTCCTCACAGCTTCAAGGAGGTCTGAAGACTTCGGAGTGAGGCAAAATATAACTTGATGATGTGTTTATCAAATTTGTATTTTGATATGTATATATGTATTTGATTTGTATATCAAATTTGTATTTTTATTCGTACAAAACCAAACAATTTTGTATTTGAATGTCCCTACTTTGTCAACTGTGATTCACAGGTGATGTGATTCAGTTATTTTGTGCTTTTATCATCCTAATTTATCCATGCAGTTTGCTTTGCTGACTAAAGCAACCACATGGCCCTGTGTGAGGTGGAAGACTGACATGTGGAAAAAACCTGGGATAAATATGATGAGTAGGGCTTGCTATTGTCTTCATGTTAGGATTTGTAGAGAATTAAGTCTTCCCAAAATCTGCTGTAAGAGTTTCAAGAGAGGGCTTCTGTTATGCTGTTGGTACTTACTCCTTTTTCTTTAGTGTTGAAAAACTGGTGAAATTTCATTAGGTGCAAAAAAGAAAATAAGAATAGGAGCAGGAGCCAAAGAACAACTTGGGCTTCTGGCTGCTCTGTGGACCCTGCATCTCTTGTCTTTTACTGGTACTTTTCCTGAGTTTAGGTGACAGTGCACTGCCCTGCTACCTCAGGATCTGCCAAATTAAATGGCAAAACCTGAAGTCTTCCTTCATATATTCTGACAAGCTTGCCTTTCCCCTCCCAACTTTTCCAAGCCTAGTACAAACTGGTACATACTGGGAAAAATGCCCTTCTTATAGGTGCTGGACCTGCCAGCTGAGCTGACAGGAATGCATCACCATCCATCACAGCGTGTTGTTGGGGAAAGCTTAGCTCCCTGCTGATGCTCAAGAAAACCCATATTGTTTAACGGTTTAAATAGCTGTTTAATACATTCAAGCTTGTTTTTGCTGTTGTTGTTGGGGTTTGTTTGTTCTTTTCAAGAAAGCTAGGGCTAAATTCAGACCTGGTGTAAGTGGATACAACTTTATTTACTTGTGAAGAGCTGCAGTCAAACCCAGCAGGACTGTGTTCGGTCCGTGTTTGGAAGCATGTTCAGGCAGTTTCCCTTGTCTGTGGGACCATGCTGTACTTTTTGAAAACAATTCTTTGCATGCATGTGAAAGCATATTTATGTGTATCAAAGGGTTTTATGGCATAGGGCAAACTGAATCACTAGAAATGGGAACCTGATGGCAATTCCTGCCTGTATTTCTTCTTGAAAAGCTGAAAAATTGGCAAATGAACTAAAACCACGCTTCGACAGTAATGAGGGAACTACAGCAAATAACTACATGTGAAAATGATCCCCTGGTCATGCAGTGTGTACACACAATGAAAGATGGGATTTATGTATGTACATAGCCATTATATGACAACACTGTAAGTTCTGTGGAATCACAATGCTGGTTATTAAATGATTTGAATTTCTGGTAGAAAAACACAAAGTATTGCTAGTATATTATAACACATGACGATATTTTAGGATAAGAGCTGACGACTTGAAGAGGATAAAAACTGAATGCATACAGCATTATATCCACATAGCTAGCTGTAAACAGTAGATTTTTATGATCTGCCCTTTGAGTTTAGTTCTTATGAAGTAAAACTGATTCTCAGAATAGATCCCTACCTGGAAGCACTTTTAGCAAATGAGGCCACAAAAAAGATGAAAATAAGTTTGGGATGTTTTAGTTGTTTCCCATTGTTCACCAGCAGATGCTCACAAAGGGCTCCTAGCCCTATCCATCCTCTGATATGTGGTGCTCTCGGGCCAGTCTGAGCTGCTTTTCTCCCTCTTCATCAATAGATGTCAATAGCAAGCTTCCTACTCCCAGAGATTTCAGCCATTTCAGGGCTCGCACCAGAACAGGAAAGAGGAAATAGTGACTCCCTTCCCAGAAAGAGTTCGACTTGTGTACTTTCAGTTTGTCCTTAGAAGCTTGTTCTAGGCATACTTCTATATTTCATGCTCTGAGACTCCGAAACTGAGCCAGTGTTTGTGAGCTTCAGTCATCCCATGACACGTAGAATCCCCAAATTCGACCCAGATTCTGTGAATTCAACAGCATTTTGCAGATTTGCCAAAGCGTGATTCAGTCTCCTCTTCATCTTGATGAGTGCTAAAAAAACCACAAGTGATGAAGCTGGGCAGGGCACATGTTCATATCTTTTTCTGTTTCTCCTGCCTTTCTTTGGGTTTGGATTTTGATTTCCATTCATGAAAAGTTCTGACCAAGGAAGACAATTATATGCAAAATAACCTAGCTGAAAATGAATGGCCACATTCTCTAATCAAGTACACTGAATGTGAAGGCAATGTAAACGCAGTTTGCTTACACATTAGTGTAACAGGGCAGAGAATCAGAAACTGAATCTGAAAAGTCATATGCGGTGACGTTGCTTCTAATATCCTGCCTTTCCTTCATTGCTCCCTTCCTTTCTTACATTGCAAAATAGCAATCCACAGGTGACATTGCACATTGACAAACCAAGAAACAGTCTGGTAGCAAACTATATATCAGTCTGCTGGGTAACTTTCTTTGCCACTTTCAGTCCCAGCTAAAAATAAATAACTAAGAAGGTGGTGGTATCAGCAGCCAAGAGAGCAGAAATGGCAATACACTGGCTCTGTCATATCAGCCAGGGATTCAGATTGCGAGGACAGGCACCCACCAGCTAAGTGCACTGCCTGCATTTGCCTGCCATTCACCTGCCCAAAGAGCAGATCACAAATCATGCCAGTTGTTCACAGAGGCATCAGCAAATGTCAGCATGCTTTAAGAGCAATAGCCAGCAGCTCTGCTGAAGCTAGCACATAGCTGTGATGGTAGGAAGCCTGTGTCATATTCTTCTTTTGAGGACTCTCTTTTTTTAATTATTTTTTTGGATGGGAAGTGGAAGAGTGAACTCCTAACAGTTATGGAGGATTCAACTAATGATAAATGCTGAAGTAGAAAGAGTTAATGTCTGGGAATACAAGGAGCTCACATTAGAAGAGCTCTGTGGCATCACCCAGTGCCCTCTTCAGATAAATTTGCTCTAAATGGTTTATTTTTCAAAGCAAGAATATTGCAATATATTCTCAATTTCCCTGTCTTCAAGACTTCTTTACAGAGAGGCAAGGAGAAAATATATCTAAAACCATTTGTGGCAGTTTAATCAGGTATTCTCTTGGTACAGAACAGACCATACCTCAGTAAATTTACCTTGCATAGATCACTAAACCAGAGAGACATGATTTAGGACCATATATAAGTCACTGCTGTCCCCCATTTGGTCTTGCAATACAAAATTTGGAATCATTATCACCATAAACCTATTACATATTATTCCCTGATGTTGCTATGTGGCAGAACAGAGCTCTTCTAGAAGACAAATAAGGTTCTTGGCAATAGCAAATCAGAGGCTGTCAGGGGGAAAATAAATAGAAAAAAGAACACTGGTATCTAGCCAAATCCATCCTTTCAGGTGACATTGTCATTTCTCTGCTAGGTGAGGAACTGAATAAAAGCATCAACAATTGGAACATAAGAATGTACTGCAGGACATGCTATTGGTAGAATAAGGAGACACCCTCAAGGAGAACAGTCTTAGACTTGTGACAAATCCCACCTCATCTCCTTGATTGTCTTATGGAGACCCTATCTTCTGCAAAAAGAAGAATCAGAGCTCAAATTTCTTATGACTTTAGGAAGTTCTTCATCTCAGTTTGATCAAGCTGATATCTGGGTGTGCACACAAGGTTGCCCTTCTGATGTCTGAAAAAGAGGAGATCAGGTATTGTCAGGGTGAGCTGTTCTCTGAAAGGAAAAGGATTGGCACCAAAGCTGGAGTTTCTTATTTGGAACCAGACCTCTGGCCAAAGGAGTACTCAAGCTACCACCAAGAGCTTTTGAAAGTGTGGGCTTCAGATTGCTGTTTGCACTGCCTGAGGCCCCTGAGCACTGGTTCAGAGTGGCTCTTCTCAAAAAGCCCATTTCACAGCTGATTCTGACAGGCTGGGTGCTAATTCTCAACCATGAGTGTGACTCACTTCAGGGGTCCTACCTTTCTTTACCTATAAAAGGAGCACATTGCTTTGCAGGTCCTCAATGATACAGAACTTTCTGTACTGAATTCTTGTTGAAACTCAACAGCTTGCATTGAATAAAATGCGTGTTCTAGCTAAATACCCAGCCTTGGCTTAAAATTTCCTGGAAGAGAACCTTTATCACATTGGTTATTTCAATGGTCAATTAGGTTTCTGTCTTTCAGATTGTTTTTCTTGAGCTTCCAGTCATTGAAGGATGTTGTATATTTGTATCTTTTTCTTACCAGAGTTAAGTGATTCTGTATTTTCCTTCTGGTAAGATAAAGAGACAGAGCTCTAGGGGAATTTCACAGTTAACACATTTTCTAGATCTTAAATAATTCTTGTTAGAACTGAGAAAGAAGTAGTTACTGGTGGTAGAGTCTTTCTTTTCCTTCTCTCTCTCTTTTTCTTTCTTATATTAAAAGATATTAAGATGTTCAAATTACTTTCTCATTTTAAGACAGAAGGAAAAATCAAAATATCCTACTTTTTCTCCAAGCAACAACACAAATAAAATGGTATTGAATTATGATTAGATTCAACAGAATGTATTTGCAGCTGAAAAAATAGTAAGTGCAAATATCTCCCATTGATGATAGTGAAATTAGAACTGGTGGAGTGGAGCTTCATAACCCAGGATTTCATAACAATTTTTGAGGTTTTCTGTGATTCACGGCACAGTTAGCATAAACACGGAACGTGAGAAATGTCGGGTACAGCTTCTGCTGCAGCAGACAACTTTGGCTAGAAGAAGTTCAAGTACAGGCTTCACAGTGGCACAAGGCTGTGTTACTTTTTAAAAAATTCCATCCCTGATGATGTTTTCTGCCACATGAGTTCTATCTTTCACTCCTGTTTTGCATCACACTATTCCTTTGCATACACTTTGGCTAACAGGCATCCCCCGACTTAAAGATGTTCTGCAGGGATGCATTCTGTCTGCCTGCCAGCTGAGAACTCCTTATCATCACAACCTGTCAAAAATCCCCTTGTGTTTAGCAACAGTTGCTCTTGCTGCTCTTCTTTCTGGTTGGTAGTGGTGTTGTTATCTCTTCTGCAAGAACAGTGTTCATGTCTGTCATTTCAACGACTCTGAATTTCTTATTTTTGTCAGGATTGATTGCAGTGCTGCTATTCCTGTTTGTTGTACACTCTCCAGGACCGAGTCATTCCTGTGTGCCCTGTGATTGCTGGGTCAAGTTCTTTTCATACAGGGGAGAGGCTTGTAGAGAGATTGGATAAGGAATATTGCTCAACTAATGCCTTATGTAGCTTTCTATGAAGTGACTAAACAGTGTCTCAAACCAGTTTGACATAAGATATTTTTATTTTAGAAGAAAACAGCAAATGGAAAGAAACAGAAGTCTTTATAGTCACAGTATTCCAAGAGCAGGATTAAAAACACTGAAGTGATTTGATGCAGAAGAGAAATATGAAGGTGAGTTTAGTGAGTGTGGAGGGAAGGATTCACACTAGTTGTCTTTGGTTTTCTGTGTGAAATTCAAATGCTCAAGGATCATCAAAGTATTTTCTGAATCATTATTCATCTAAACTTATACAAGAATTATACCAGAAACACTTCTTGGGTTTTTGTTGGTTTGGGGAGGAGGTTAGAATTTTTACATTTCCTAGTTAAAGATTCACTTGTCCACTGAGGTTCAACCAAGCTAACATAGATCATGAGTCACAAATACAAGACTGTAAATGTAGTTTGACTGGGCCACACCAGAGGTCCACCTAGCTGAATGTTCTGTCTCCAAGAGTGTCAGTAGGAGATATCTAGGGAAGGCAGGAAGAACAGGGCAAGTCTGCAGTAATATTTCCCCAAAATACAACCTCAGTCCCCAGTTATTTGTAGTTTAGTATTCTAGGCTGGAACTGCTTGTTTGGTTTTTTTGTTTGTTTGTTTTTTGTTTTGTTTTGTTTTGTTTTGATTTTGGTGTTTACATACATACCTTCATTGGGGTTTTTCAATGGAGTTTTATTCCATTTCTTTTTCCACTAGGTTTATCAACCCACATAACTGTTAGCATCCAAATTATCCAGTCACAGGGTGTTCCACAGTTTACTGTTGATTTATGGAGGAAATGTCTCCTTTGTTTCTTTCATACTTGCCTCCCATTAGTTTCATATAAGGTCTCATTGTTTTGGCTGGCTCTGTGTTGGAAGAGACAGTGAGTGTCTATTTCCTGTTTGACTTCTGTAGAAGTATGATTTTAGAGAACAGTACAGTATATCTTGTCAGGGGTCTCCTGATCTCCTCAGTCACTCCTCACAGAAGCTGTGCCCTACTTTGACAGTCCCTCTTCACCATACCTTTTTCCAGCTCTGCTACATCCTTGTGGAGGCAGAGAGGCCAGAACTTCATGTACTGTTCCAGACACCACCACCATAGGCTCTATGGTGGCATAATCATATGTACTTTTTGGCCTCTATTTCCTACCAGTGCCTAACATGTGATTTATTTTCTTCCCTGCTTCTTCACATTGAGATGGCATGTCTATGGAAATTTCTACTGTAATGCAAAGATCTCAGTCATGAAAGATGGTGGCAACAAACTTTGGGGCCCACCACTGGATAGGTAAAACTAGAATTGTTTTTTCTTTTATGTGTTATTTTACTGTTACCTAGAACAAATATCTTTCATTTATTTAGTTACTTAATCTTGTCAAGTCCTTATTCAACCATGAAGAGGCCCTTGTCCTTATCACCCTAAATAACTTACTATCATCAGTGTGCCTTGCCACCTCATTATTCACTCCTTTTTCCATATCACTTATGAACATGTTGAACAGCACAGTCCAGAACACAGATCCTGCAGAATTTCACTCATTACTTTTGTCCACCTTTCATTCCTAACCTCTTCTTTTCTATCGTTTAATCAGCTACTTAGTCATGTCAGAGTTTTGGTTCTCATCCCATGCTAGCTGAGTTTCTCTAGCAGGCATTGGTGAGGAAACCTTGATGAAAGCTTTCTGGATTTTCAATAAGGACAAAACAGCTAACCCTTCCTGATCTATGTGCTTCAAAGGACTAATATGAAGGCTTGTAGCTGTAATCACTGAATATATTAAACAAAATACAGAGATATTTTCTAAAAAATTGTGATCACTTCACACATAATTCTCCTTCCAATGATCAGCTCTGCAGGGTCTGCTGTGTCTACTTAGCTGACAGAAGACAGTGATACTTATTCAGCCTCAGCAATACCATTTCTGCTAATCTAAATGGTATCACAAGCTTGGCTGTTGTTTTAAGCTGTAACATTTTTTTTTCTGCAGAGTTTGATTTTATATAAGACAATTGATAGCACGATTGACTCAAGGCCAAGAAGTGTGTGGTTTGGTTGTTTGAATGATACCTCCTGGCAAATAATAATCTTTTCAGCTTGTTATTTTGGCCATAAAATACACCCCGCATAAATATCCTCACTGAAGTTGGCTTTGGAGATACACATACCATGTTATAAACATGTACTAGGCTAAAATATTTCTGACATGTATATCCACTCAGAAAGTTATTAGGAAATATTCAGCTTGATATTTGAAATGAGGGAAACACTGAAGTATGAATATCAGGAGTTTTAATCAAAATTCTATTGGGACTTCAATTTGGGGTTGAAGCTATACAAAATATTTGCATCTGAAGCAAAATCCACAAATATTTGGATTTTCATCAGTTCTGCTTGGATGCAAAACTGTCAGACACTGCAGTTTTGGCAGTCAAAAATTGCTTTTCCTAAATGTTAACTGCGTTTCCCACCCATTGGAACAATTGCAGAAGACCCAGGGGGGCTTCTAACTCATATAAAGCCAAGTGCCAAAGAAAAGAACTTCTCCAGGGGTTCCTTGTTTCTCCTCAGGGGTAGTCTGTCACCTCCAAACCTATGCTTCATTTTCACAGAGGAATAATTCCTTATGGCAACTTTCCACGATTCTGCCTTGGAACAGGGCAATTCCCAGCAGCCGCGGATGCTGGTGTCTTACAACTTTGTTTAAACATCTGCTTAGATTAAGAAAATATTAGCACAATTCTGGGCACAATGGTCTTTCCATAAAAGGACTTTAAAATGTCTCTGCTCACAAAGTATTGTTTTCCCCAGCATGCAGGGGAGGGAACTGATGGCAGGTGTAAAATGTCAATGTGTGTATATATTTTTCCAAAATCCTTATGAGGAAAATGTCACAGACTTGTGTAATAGCTTCAGAGATGCAAGAACCTAATTCCTGATGATGAATGTTTTGAAACCTTATTGCATGACAGAGATACTGACTCATTCTCCCTTCTCAACTTTTCTCACATATAAGATCTATCAGCAAAGTCATCAACTTTTATATAGTTTTATTAGCTCCAGATATCTTTTTTTATAACAGTAAATTATTTAGTGAAGAGTGTTAAGCAATTAACAAGGGAAAACCCACCTGCTTTTCCTCTTTCTGTTTTTTGTCTTTCTAAGACCTACTGTCTTTATATATACTTTAGGTTTCTAGATATCTAGAAAATACATCCCACTTACAAATGAAGTTTAGAAATTAATTTGTTATTAATTTGAGTTGATCCTTTCAGCAAATGATCACATAAATGTACATTGGTTGTGAGATTTGCTCATGTTAACTGTGTGCTGTGACTACTATTGCAGGAACTTCTTTCTCTTCATTCACACCTTGGGCTCTGTGGCTGACTAAAATAGGAAACATTCCTGTCTCCTGCCTGAAGAGATGAATCCTGAAACTGCAGACCTGTTTCCAAGATGATTATTCAGGAACTTGGTGCAACTGTGTGTGCATTAACACCACTTCTTCTCTCAAAACCTTCTCATTGGCACGAATGCACTCATAGGAGAAAGGAGGGAGCTCGCAGAATCTGGCCATGCCAACATCTGTATCTGAAGAACTAGTTTTGGCTAGGACATGGATGAGCTATTTCACATCCACCTCTGCTCTGCAATGTCAATAGAATAATAAAGTAGTGATGTGGTGCAGCAGAAGAAACATGAAGAAGCAAACATATAGATCCTTCCCATATACACAGCAGATCAAGGCAAATCTAAAGTTGTACAGAGTTTAGTAAGGTTTAATTCTTGCCAATAAACACACCTTATTCCTTTTTTGTTTGTTTTTTGAGGAGCTATTCAGCAATGTGAAGTTTCTGTCTTGAAAATCAAACCTTACTCTCACTTATATTTTAACTACAAGACCATCCCTCCTGCTAAAAATAAGTTGACCCTGGCCTTAGCAAAGTATTGGACTGAGTTTTGTGTTAGTAATGAAATCTTATAGCCAGTAAAGTTTTAAGTTTCATTGTGAATGTTTCACTCTCTTCTAACTTCATAATTCTTTGAAAGCCTAATGCTGAAATATTTTTCCTTATCAGTATATGTGTTTCTGTATGTATGTGTAAATACGTATATGTACTCATATACAATACCAAGTTATATATGTAAACATAATATATATAATATGAAGGCAAGATTGTGTGGATATTGGTATGAAATAGAAATGGCTACATTACTCATGACTGATAAAACCATGAATGCTTTTCTCAAATGAGTGCAAATACAATATTTCAGCCAAGCAAAGTTGGTGCGAGATTAAGAACATTATAATTAGATATAAAAGTGGGAGCTGCAACAGGAAGTTTCACTTCAGTCTAAACTATAACAGTCACAACTGCTGCAGTGAGTTTATTTCAGCACAGATAAGTAAATACACAGTTTTACTGCTAATGAGTTACACCAAGTGAAAAAAAACCCATGCACTTTATGTTAACTACTTAACAACTTTGTGTCAGTATGGAAGGGGGCATAGCTCAAATTTTTGTTAAAAAACAACAACAACAACAACAAACAAACAAACAAACAAACAAGAAAGAGGGGGAGAGACTGGCCCATACCTAATTCTTAGTTATACTGAGTCTCTTTGAGAAAGGAAAGGGATTTAACTTTGCTGAAATTACAGATCTCCTTTGCTCTCAGGTCTGTAAAAAGGTGTCAGGAAGAGTTAAGGCCTGTTTTAAGAGCAGGGACAGCTAAGTTGTGTTGCCAGTATTATTTTACAGTGCTGGAAGAGTCAGCCCTCAGCTGATGTTCGAAAAACTAAGGTTTTTAGATTTCTGAACAGACAGTTGTGTAAAACATTCCCAAGTGTCACTTTGGGAAGAAAAACAGAAAGGGCTCAGTTTGGTCCAGCCAACTTTAGAGTGTGTTGCTTCAGGCACAGGTATAAATGTCACTCTGTCTAACAGATAGCACCTTGCAAAGCATGGATAGAAAAGAACTTCCTTTTCCAGAGAAACCACAGGGCTGGAAGGAGCAAATCTTGGACAAATGACAAGCAGTTACAGTGATGCCTGTGCAAATGCAAGGAGATCCAAGGGAACTCAGAATCATTAGCACAGTGATTACAGATAAAATTAATCCCACCTAATTACAGACATCTTGCTACATCTGAGCTGGGCTCCCCAGGTGCCCTTTTTAATTCTGGGAGGGTTAGCAGTGTTCATAGAAAGTAATTTATCTGACCTGATTTACAAGCCTTCTTTGGAGAAAAAAGAGGAATAGAAACCTAGAAGTTCCAATTTTCAGCCACAGGCAATAAAAGTAGTAACTAGACAACCAGTTCATGTGTTGTAGGTATCTATGAAGAATATGTATAAAGCCCACATATGTGCACAGACTCCACTCTTTGATAAATAGCGGCTGCTCAGTTCATGATTTCCAGGCTGCCTTCTTGGTAGAGCTTCCATCACACAAAATGACATGACCTAGGCATGGTATATTCATGCATGCATGATACAGTCACATTTCACTCTATTTCTACATTGTTGCATCTTCATTCTTGCCTTTCTCCTGTCCCTGAATTCTGCCTCTGAATATATCTTAGAAGATGCAAGAAAGATAATGACAGTGGTGCAGGTGAGCCTTAACCTTGCTTGTTCAGAGAATCACTTTTGTGTGTCACTTTGATCTCCAGTTTAGGCATCTTGTTAACTAAAAAGGGCAAGAGCAGGAGCAAAGGTGGTTTCAGCTCAAGAGTTTTACATGAGAAAAATGTTCCTTCCTACCCCTAACTACTTTTGCATTCACTCTTGCCTCTTATATTGAGTCTTAGTTAAACATGGGTTCCTCAATAAATGTTTCTGAATTTTAAATCTGAACTTTTGCAAGCACCATGATAGACAATCACATCCTTATGAAAAACACAGTATGGTTCTAATTAATTTTTTCAAATGTCAATATCTCAAGACTTCAAAATATTTTTCCTTAACAATATTAATCATCAAAATAAAAAAATCTCTGCGTGCACTGAAGCCTAATTGTTTGCAAAGACTGCAAATCACCACCAGTTAGAAATCTGTCTTCTAGTAGTTTTTTTGAAAAGTTCTTTGTTTCCTTTTTTTTTTTTTCCACTTTTTATTTGTGGGAGAAGGTATATGGAAGTAATGAACAACATGTTAAAGAAAAAAAAAAGCAACAAAGCTGACAGTTTTTTGGGCAAGTTTCAGCTCAATGAGATTTCAAGTGACAAAGATTTAGAAACCCTCCCAAATCATGGCTGACAGGGGAGAGACAAAGCAGTATCTGCTGAAATGCATTTACTTTCCCAAGACCTAGATGCTTCACATTGTAAAAGATTGCAAAGTGCAGCGCTATGCAAAAATTTTCCATTTCACCTCACTAGGATAAGACAGCACCACTGCCAGCTAATAATATACCACATCAAATACACTTTTTTAATATGAAACCCATTTAACATAACTTGGTCTTAACACCTGGTGCATAGAAACAGCAAACCCGAGAACAACAAGATCTTAAGAACATGTGGACAAAATCTGCTCATGTGCTGGCATTTTAATTATGTTTGCCCTGACCCTTTTCCCATGTTCTATAAAACAGACCAACAGTATAGAGAGGGGGAAAAAAAACCCCACCTCAGTAGCACCACCTCAGCTAAAACAGATGAGTGCCATGCTCAGGATATTATTACCAAATAAAACCAAACCAAAACAAAAATATACTGGAAATGAATCAGGAAGCTGAAGCCGATACTTAAAATAATAGTGTAAAGAGCTGTCACATAGTTCCTCTTAATAGCTTCAAGGACACCTTCCTCTGGCTTTTAAGCAGGGTCACAGGCAGTGTTACGTGCTTTTATGGAGTCAGACCGTTTCTCTTCCCATCCTCCATGCAAAAGGTGAGCAGGGTGAAATAGATTACAGGGATTACAGATGCTCATGATCGAACACACCACTGAATCAGGGGAAGCAGCCTCCGAGGTGATGAATTCCAGCCCTCAAATTCAAACCTGAAAACAACCCGGGTGGAATTATTCCACGTGGAGCCTGAATGAAAGAACCAACATTCAGTGTAGTCAGGGCCCTGCAGATAGCCAGGGCACCTCCCCGGGCATGAGCACTATGTGAGGAACCCTGCTAGTAACATGCCAAGGAGGGGTTGGCATCACTTTCGTAATGGGGAAATTGTACTGCGCGCAAAATTGCATTGCATTGCAAATTCTCTGGAGAGTCAGCTGAAGCTGCCAAAGTGAAGGTGCTTCTTCTGTGTTCAAGTACTTTAATAGTCAAAGCCTGATCTTATCACTGATAGTAGTGCTTTCTCATGTTGGCAGTATTTATTTTCAAAAACTAATTAAAACAAGCTGGTAGCAAGTCCACCTGGCATATGCTTTTCTCTCCGAGTCCCATCATTTAACAGCTGAATGAGGTTATACAGATTGCATCTAGGACTATGAAAATCAATAATCAAAGAAACAGTACAGGGAAGGCTTATTTCCTCTGATGGTAACACTTGAACTACTCGGGATGAGGGACTGAGCAGAGCATGGATTCGCTGTTCTGAGCCTCCAAGCAACAATAAAAGGTTAGCTGCATCCCAGTAACTCAAACCATAACTGTCCATAACACCTTCCTCAGAGCAGCAGAGAACGTGTGAATGTCAGAGCAGTGCTGGGAAGTGGTTTGGGGTACCCGTAGGCTCCTCAGGGATGAGCTGAGACTCTTCCCCAAGGACAGGCTATTGCAGACCACTGTAATGACAGTTTGCTCCTAGACAGACACTACTGCAATATCCATGGTTTCTCTGCTCCCTACCCCATGTCATCAGAAGCAAAGCAACACCTCATGGCCTGATCCTCAGAGAAAAAAACAGTTACCTGTCCTTACCACTCTGCTGCACCTCACTCAGAGCGTAAATCCACAGCTGCTCCAGTATTAACATAAAACACATAAGCCTGAGCAGAGGAAGGAAGCTGAAGTGGCAGGGACTATGACAGATGTTGCGAAATGTCGACTTATTCATAACAGAAAGTCAGGCAAATCTTTTGAAAGCTTTTTTTCTTTTTCCCCTTCCCCCTCCTTTTTTTTTTTTTTTTTTTTTTTTTTTTTTTTTTTTTTTTTTCAAACCGTGCCAGTTGAAGCCAGTGGAGCACAGTCTACAGTGATAGAATGCAAGTCATGCAATTATTCGAGTTTGCAGTCCTGGTTTTTGAAACAACATATGGTCTGCAGCAAGGAAGCCAGGATATTTTAAAAGAGCTCCTACAGGGTTTCAAACTTTGATTTTACAGAGGTGTGGGAAAAGAAGCAGACTCCATTCAGGCTCTGATATTTAAATACATGTGTTGTCGTTTTGCTTATTGAAGAGAGCTGTTCTGTGCTTTTACATATGCAGAATGTATTCTGGGTTTCTAAGGAGCAGGCTGTAACATATAGGTATTTCACACATTTCCTCTTTTTGTTGACATTTAGGGGAACAGGGTGCAGTGTTGGACTTTTAGTGAACAGCAAGCAGCCTGAACAGCTTAAAAAAAGTCTAACATACCAATGTGAGAAAATTTCTGTTAGTCATTGCAATTAAACTGTCCATCAGAGTATTCTCAGTCACTGATTATTTTATGCTGAAACACTGTTGTCAGTGCAAATTGAGGATCTATGAGTTGCCACCAGGACCTGTGGGCATAAATCCCTATGACAAAATGGCGTGAAATGCTCTGGTTGAATCATATGCCTATCGGGTCAAAATGGGTGACAAGGATTTGTGTTATCCTTACCTGTTCACTCCGTGCTGAGGGCTGCCAGAGTTGACAGGCAAGCTTAGCCAAGTTGTGATACCATGAGCTCCAATTTGCATGTATCGATGATTTAAACAAGCAGATATACTTGCAGTCTACTCATTCCCTCTCAACCATGAAAGCTTCTTAGTCCAAACTCCAACTTTTTAAAGATGTGGATCTCCATATTGGGCTTCTGTGTCAGTGCCTGTCTCCAGGACACTCTTTTTCAGGTCTGGTAGCTATGTTTGCTTTAATGAAAAGAAATCTAGTAGCCGCTCTGTGCCTTTATCTTATGGCTAGCTACCTACATCCCTTCAAAAGCCCTTATCAGTCCTGGATGTTGAAAAGCTAATCCTGGACATAAAGCAAGCCTTACAGAAAGCATAAAAAAATCAACACTAGGCACAACCGCAACCATGGTATAGGATGTTTCTGTTTACTAGATGAATTATAACTCAGTTTCCAATGTCACTTTTTTATTGTCTGCCTTTTAAATCTATTTTCTTCAGTATATATTGCCCAAGGCTAAGCTCCCAGGAAGTGTGGGACACCTTCCCTAGCTTTCAACACCAGAAAGTATCCCTGTCACATCTGGTTTGAACCTACACCTGACACAAATCAGAGCTCTGACTAGTAACTCCTGCAACAGGTCCAGATTATTTGGCTGAGCTGCAGCTGCAGCAAAGGCCTTTGACCTCAAATACAACTAAATATATTAAACCTATTCTGAAAAGTTGACTGGGTTAGATTCAGAGTGTGAGATCTTAAGTATGTACTTTTCATGAAGAGGAAAGAAACATCAGACAGCTCAGAAAACTGGATTTGTTCTCATCAACAGCCAGGTGCTGATGCTTTATGGGACTATCCAGACTCTTTACCCCAAGGTTGTGTAGGCTTTCGCCAAGACTCCCCACTTGCTACTCCATCTCCACACAGTCAGTCTCCTCCTGCATGCATCATATTGGTCCCTGAACTCTCCAATTTATGAGGAGTCACCTTCCACAAAGCTTCATGTTTTGAGTAATCAGAAAAAGTCATGCTGGAGGAGAGGAGCAAGCAGGGCAGTTTTCTTTGGAGAGGCTGAGAGGGCCCAACCACTCTGCTTTCTCTTACATCCTTACTCAGAGATGCAGATGCTGTCTCAACTTTTCTTCCGGTCTCCCTTGTATCTTCTCACAGGGGAAGGTTGAAGGAATTAAATACATATGGCTTGACTACAGGATCACTGAGGAAGGCTATGATAATGCTTTCTAATATCTGAAGTATATAAAAATCTATGAAGTAGTGGCAGTATTTAGACTCATAGAGAATGTGTAACAAGAATGGGACAGTAATTATCGAAGCAGGCAATTCAGGAGTCTTTTCCAATAAGAAGATCTACATTTTATTAAATCACCCCTAAAGTTATCAGCAGAAAGGTCTCAATCAACTGTAAAGTATGTTATTACTAACATAGAAATAAGTTCAACCTGATTTTACTTAGGCCCCAGGAGCCTCTAGTACACACAAGGTTGGTACAGAACTGACAGATATTTGCAAGGTCACTCCCCTATTTATACTGAATTGCTACTTTTTAACTTGTGCTCCCATTCTAACAACTTCATGCTGTTTCTGAACCATCAAAGTTTTAACTCATACCCCTGTGTAAGAAGCCCCCTTGCCCAGTGTACCCTATTTGGGTGTAACTGATAAATCTCATCCTCCACAAACTGCTGCAGAGAACAAACAGGAAAGTATGCAACTCAGAAGTGATTTAAGTTAAAGTGAGTTCCAAACCATTTTGACAACTGTATTCTTGAATCAGGTTTTAAGGCTGCTCTATGCCTGCTTATACAATAGAAGCTGAAGCTTTCCATTTTGCAGCCTGGAAAAAGACCTGTAAAGGATTCATTTATATTTGATTTAATTTTATGCAGCTGACAGTGGTAAGAGCAGGACCTACTTCACCAGTCATTATGTACTTAGGAGAGATTTTGCTCTCCCAGGAGAATGAAGCCACTTGGATGAGGTAAGTTGAGTGGATCCTTTTTTTCGATGCATATATTGCATGTGTGTAGTGTACAGATAGTTTTGCACAACAGAAATAGGCTATTTGCTCATGCATGTAGACAATCTGCATGTTGCAGATCTTGTGCTTACACAAACTTTCAAGTAGCAAAAAATGCAGCAAATACGGCAACAAAAAACAACTAAAACACAGTCCTTCCAGATGCAAATTTGGTGTGCAGAAGCACACATGTAGTAGTGGAAATCAACCCCTCATGGTTCCTTTCAACTTCCTTTGAAGTCAGTAGCAAAATTCCCATTGAGTTCAATAAGAACAAGAGGCGGCCCTTGATCTAGTAAAAAGTCCTTATGAGGTTTTATAAGCTCTTTATACAAAACTTTATTCCAGTTGTATATGAAATTCATTTTGACCCTATATCCACCCACAAGACTTTGTGGCTGGTTGAGAATAATGTTACACCTTCACCCTGCCCAATCAGCAACTGTCAAAGTCCTGGTTGTGCAGATGTAGGAGGGATTCCAGTATACCTGAGCAAGTTTTGGTTTTCAGAGAAGAAACACTAAAGAGAGGATGACAGCTCAAGTAACTTGCATCCAGCTGTTCAGGAGCACTTTAGGTCATGGCCATTTCTGGCCACTGATCCAGCCTCCCTCATGACAACAGACACATGACAAATGTCCCTGCTAATTCTGCTCAGTCTTGTGGTAGCCTTGGACACAGCTTGTCACAGGGGATTAATACCAAGACTGGAGAACCTGGCACGAGTAGATGGAATTGCATTAGAGCAGTTCTGTTTCACTCCTTTCTGATCAAGTCCAGAGAGTGGTGATGGGCAGCTATTCCCTCTGCTTGAGGGCGCTCAGCTGTGAATTCCCTAAGGGATCACTCTTGTTGCTTCAGCTGTTCTACATTTATATGAAGTCTCTGGAAATTTGTGAGACAATTTGGGAAAATTATTATACTTCGTACTTTGTCTGTTTTCCAGCTGACTCAGAACCATGGTCACTGGGCTTAACCAGTACTGACAGGAGTCATGTTTTAGGCAAAAGCCAGCTGGCTGAAAGTCTACCCCAAAAATATGGAAAAGATGGTGATTGGCAAATATAAACACTGGTGGACCAGGAAACAGCAGTAACCTCAAGATGGCGATTTACACCTCTGTTATCTCTCCATTTTGTGGCACGCAGATCACACTTTGGGCCACTGATTCCACGTAGCTCCATAAAAACTGCTTCTCACAACCTGAGTAGTCTGCTCTAGAGGAAGGAACCCTCTTCTGCACAAACATCATGAAGTTGCAACGCACAGCAAGTCAGCTCAGACAAGACTATGCAGCCCTGCACCTCAGCCCTAGAAAAAACACCGCTTGGACTCTGATCCATGGTTCATATTCTAAGCTTGAAAACATGACCTTTATCTACCTTGGGTTCTGCACTGCCGCCACAACCCCCAGCAGTGCTACAGGCTTGGGGAGGAGTGGCTGGAGAGCTGCCAGTCAGAGAGGGACCTGGGGGTGCTGATTGACAGCCGGCTGAACAGGAGCCAGCAGTGTGCCCAGGGGGCCAAGAAGGCCAATGGCATCCTGGCTTGTGTCAGCCATAGCGTGGCCAGCAGGGACAGGGAAGGGATCTGACCCCTGTACTCGGCACTGGTGAGGCCGCCCCTCGATTCCTGTGTTCAGTTTTGGGCCCCTCACTCCAAAAAGGACATTGAATGACTCGAGCGTGTCCAGAGAAGGGCAACGGAGCTGGTGCAGGGTCTGGAGCACAGGTCGTACGGGGAGCGGCTGAGGGAACTGGGGGTGTTTAGTCTGGAGAAGAGGAGGCTGAGTGGAGACCTCATCGCCCTCTACAGCTCCCTGAAAGGAGGGTGCAGAGAGCTGGGGACGAGTCTCTTTAACCAAGTAACAAATGACAGGACAAGAAGTAATGGCCACAAGTTGCGCCAGGGAAGGTTTAGACTGGATATTAGGAAGCATTTTTTTCCAGAACGGGTTGTTAGGGGTTGGAATAGGCTGCCCAGGGAGGTGGTGGAGACCCCATCCCTGGAGATATTTAACAGTCGGGCTGACACATCACCAAGAGATATGGTGTAGTTGGGAACTGTCATCGTTAGGTTAATGGTTAGACTAGATGATTCTCGAGGCCTTTTCCAAACTTGATGATTCTGTGATACCTGTGGGAATTTCACTGCACAGTGTACAGCAGGATAAAGTAGAGACTAGCAAGAAGTGTCTGGTTTATGGTTGATTCAGCTACAAAAAGATGGATGTTTAAAATATTTATATGAAAATAAATTTTCCTGGACCTTTGAAAACTTCCCCATTAAATTGTACCCAAATACTGAACAATCTACTACAGGAAGACATATTCTATCATGTTAGACATTTAAGTCCTTTGACTATCAGGAACAAAGGAAAAAATTTTGTGGAAAAGTACACATTAGAACACTGGATTCATTAAATACTAGTAATTTTAGCTCAGGTTAAAACATCTGAGCCCTTGATAGGTTCAAGGGCACAGTATTAATCAACAAAGAAAGTTACTAATCAAATTTGGCCTTGGGAAAT
The DNA here is from genome assembly GCF_003259725.1 of Athene cunicularia. Taxonomy (NCBI): domain Eukaryota; kingdom Metazoa; phylum Chordata; class Aves; order Strigiformes; family Strigidae; genus Athene; species Athene cunicularia. The sequence continues at coordinate 38,449,706 of NW_020799097.1, forward strand.
TCTCTTACATATTCTTTCTGGGTGATGTTATTGTTTTTGGGGAGCTTATCTACTATCTTGCTGGGAACAACTATCCACTTTAATAAAGTGCCTAAAATATTGTAATAAACACACAGCCTTATATCAATAGCATCATATTTCCCCACATAGTATTTGTGTGTGGTTTAATTAGATGGAAGGATTACAGGAGAAGTTTGTGTCATAATGATTCTTTAAAGCGAAACCATAGATCAAAGTTCATAGCTGCCAAATATACAACTTTCAAAACAAGCTCAAGTGTGGCTATTAATCATGGCTGCTGGGGGATTTGATGACAAAGATTAAACTGCTGTAAAGGATACTGCTGTGCATCAGATTCTTGCAACTGTCATCAAATAGTCTGCCAACTATTAACAGGTCAGAAGAGTTGTCCAGCATTTACCATGGGTGGCTCTGTCACTGCAGTTGGTGAGGCTGTCTATGCCATGGTGACAACCAATGACACCCTCCCAGACAGGCATTTGTGGGTTGTTATTTTTTACAGTGTGGCTGAAGTCTTAAGGTCTGCCTGTAGAGCAAACAAGAGGGAAACTGCAGGACCTCTGCCTCACAGCACTGTATCCTCACAGGAACATTGCTTGTCTGGAGTATTTTCTCTCTTCTTTTCCACGTGGAGTACCTTCCCCTTGCTTACTGCATGTTAAGAGTGCCCACCTGTGGAGCTGAGGTGCTGTAAATTCACCTCCTAGTTTATTTCTCAGCAACCACTCTGTATAGATAAGCCCTCAGAGAGTACTTCAAGGACCAGCTTTCATCCCATTTGCAATTAGGCCAATCCTCTCTCCTTCCACACAGGATCATATAATATCCCTGTGGGAAGCTACAGCATTCACTTACACAGAAACATAATATGAAGGAAGTATGTAAAGCATACTTGGCAGGGCAGGAGCCAACAACCTGTGACCCACCAACCAGTGCTCTGTGGTGGGTCACCAATGGCCATTAGATGACATGTAGAAAGTTGTTAACCTACAGACCTGCAATACGTTGCTGTCGCTGCTCATATGTTACAGTGTGCTTGAGAAGCAGTCCTTCTGAGGTTCAACTTTGCGGAGTCTGAAACTGGTATCAGAGTTTTGCACTGAGTTGTCGGTGCAACAGATGTGAATGACAGTCTGATGCAACAAGTAACTGGAGATTCAAATCCAAAACCACAGATTTGACTACAGCCTTCAAAGTTTAGGGGAATTACAGATCTGAATCCAAACTTCACAGCTGTGGCCAGCTATAAAACAAACTTATCTATATAATGGGTTGAATCCAAACTACATTTGAATATCCTTCATCTCTGGGAAAGTTTGGAGACACATCTGGCTGGAAATTTTGAAGCATCATCTCATCTTTGCTAACAGTATCATTCAAAAAAAAAAAAAAAGAACAGAATGTTAAAGACTTAAAATGGCAGACATTCAATCTTGAGATTATTTTAAGTAGTTCAGCCTTTAATTTACCAAAGGCCTTCATTCTACCCAACACTTCATAAGGTAAAGGTAACACAGATTACTCCTTAATTTAACAGTTCTGTCCACTACTGAATGAAAGGACATGACACCAGACAGACTATTTTTAGACATTTGTGATGGTATAGTTTGTTGTCTAGAGGTTCCTTGCTCACAGACCAGTCTTCATTTGCCTTCTCTTGATTTAAATATTTTTTTCCAAGGCTACCCTCCTTCCACTAAAAAAATTCCTATGGGGCTGAAACATTCAATATTACAGCCTTCAGACATTCGGTCCCGTTTCCCTCTCAAAATGTTCAGGAAATTAATATATCCTTTCCAGTTATAGCAAAGTGAAATAAATGCCTGCTTAGACTAATTGCTTTTATATTCATTGTAAGACGCTATTTAATTACCATCATGAGGATGACTGGATTGCATGGGCTTGGCATGTAATTAGTTCTCCCTGAGAGCTGGTCTCAACATAGCTTTGGGGTCTGTTTAACACTTGTGAAGCTACAGTTCTGTGTAGGATTACTAGAATGACATAAACGGCATTTGCTTGTATGGCTTTGTGTGGCACTGACAACACCCTGTCTGTGTATGGGGCAGGTAATCTGTAGTACACACCCTGTCAACAAGGCATTTACCATACACAAATAGTGTTTCACTTGATGATATATCAAAGGATCTTTGAGGATGTCTCTGGAAACATTAGTGTCCATATTGTACTTCAAAGAACACAAAGACTATCCGGGAACATTTCCCTGAATTGTGACCCATTTTTTCTGGTTTTCTGGTTTCTGCCATCTTACATTTAAATATGGCATCTGGTTTTCTTCTTACTGAGAACCATATACTGAGCATAGTAACCAGGAAAGGGTGGGGAGGTGTTTTCCTTTGGGTTAGTGAAAAATATTGCCTGAGGAATGGAAACACTGCTTTGATTGCGATATAGCCTCTATTTTTATTACTTTTCTCTGTAAAATACAATAAAAACATTGTGGGAAATATATAGTCAATTATCTGCAGTGGAAGGGAATACACCATCCATCAGCAGGGCTTCTGGAGAAGGGAGCACCATGTTCCAGCCTTGTCTTATCTTTCAGTGCGAGACAGACTGTGGCCCAAAAACTGCAGAAGCACAAATTTAAAAACAAAATATGAACATGTGAAATGTTGTCAGTTATCCACCGGAAAAATGCCATGAAGGGCTGAAAGAACGTCCCTGAAAGAATATGACTACAGCTGCTGCGTGGGTAAAGCACTCAGCAACATAAAGAAGGATGGCTTAGGATCTGAGAATGTGGTATCCATAAAGCTTAAGTCAGTGGCAACATTACCCCTGGCCACAGTAGAGTCCAGGTTTCCTCCAACATGCTCTAAATTTACTCTTGGCTCCATATTATAGCATCCAAATAAAACACAGTGGTGTGCAAATGAACATAAGGACATTGCGTAGTCCAAGCAGCTGCAGTACTGACATAGGTTAAATCTGTGCTGGGGCTACACTTAAACACTCATTGCAACATCCCAGCTTTCAGGTAACACAGGTATTTTTCACATCATGCTCTATCCTTCCTGACTAGCCTTTGATATCAGCTCTTGTTTTGGGCTACAGACTCCTGTGAGAGGCGCACTGAGATATATTTGGCTAGAACTGTACCTGTGGGTGCCACAGTACCTGTGACATTTCAGAGGTGTATGGTGGGACTGCAGGGCCCACTTGTGCCATCTCCACTTCTCCTGCCACTCCCCGCTGCAGAACTCGAGCTCAAGCGCTTGTCTTGAAACCTGGGCATTACCTTCAACATTCAGAAAGGCCACAAAGGAAACATTTGGAAATGTATCCAGGTCCTGGAGGTTTAATGCTCATTCTGGTGGAGTGGAAAATTTGAGATATTAACTATTTAAGGGTCATTAATCTCTGAACAGAAGGTGACAGGCAAATAAATTTCAGGTGAGCATTTCTAGTTGCTCACAGCATTTGTATTTTCCTGATAGCAGTGCCGATCTGATTTATCGATGCTTCTTAAAAATGTTTACTATACGGACTTCAAATTGAGACAAACATCATGGCTGACACTTAGCAGGATTACTTACTTCACATGGGTAATGAGTTTCTGCTATAGAAGTATACTTTAGGGTAGTAACAGTGGAGAAAGTACTGACCTCTTCCCCTGCAAACCTGTCCAGTGCTTTAGCAAGCAGAGACCCTAAAGGAGCAGAACAACTGCAACAACAATATTTCAAGAAGGAACACACTTTCAACCAGCCTGCAGCACGTTATGTTTTACAAGGAAAGACCTAGAAAATCCCTGTACGCAACTTTAGTTCTAGCCTTTTCAGATGAAGAGGATTCGTATTTAATGAATAGAAAAAACTATCACGAATCCAGGCCCCTATCTTTATCCAGGTATGTCCAGAAGACTCAGATTCTCGTTTGCTGGGACCATTCTGTCAGGGATCTGGGCACCAAACCATGATATATTTTTATGGCCAATTCAACACTGCTTTGCAAGAGTGATGACTACACAGAACTTCTGTTTCTTGGGGGTAAAAGACACCTTTTCAGTGCATGAACATAACAGCACTGACAAAAATAAAGCAAGTTGAATTCTCTACAAATGTCATTTTCTAATAAGACAAGTCATCACCTCTTAAGTGTGTGCCATCTTGGCATATCAGTGCTTTGAATTAACAGGGTAACTGAGGAATATGGTGGAACATAAGGCAGAACATGATTTTTGTTGTAGTTTTGCACATACTAAATTGACATACCAACAACTTTGTGTTAAATACAAGGCAAAATATTGATTCTGAGGATCACATTAATGAAAGTTCAGCTGAAAAGCCAATATATTTTATCAGCTGAAGTGCAATCAGCCCACAAAGGCTAACCATTACCTTATTATGATAAATTGCAGTTACTGGTATTAAATTAAATATTGGACTTCAAAGTAAACTTAAAAATACATTAATGCCATGAGAAAAGAGTGCAACAAAATAGTAACTCTGTAAGTGAAGTTGGTACATAAACCTTTACAAGCAGCTACTCTTCAGCCTTTTTAAACACACTTCTATACAGACTAATTAGCTATATTACCTTTATGGGAAAAATATATCCACAGAAACTCTGGGTTACTTCTCATGATGATTTAAGTTCCTTCTGTTGAACTGCTCATGGTATAGACTTGCTGGCATTAATGCCAACGCTGTCCAAGATTTTAGTTTCTCCTGTTGTCCTCTATTGAAGCAGAAATGAGTGCTCTCAGAGTTTGATCGTGCTATTCCAAAACAGGCTTCTTCTCTTATTAAAAACAGAAGCTCTCATTCTCTCTTGAGGCCTGATATTTATGATCAAGCATTTCATGCCTACTTCTCTTGCCCTAATTCTGGTCATTTGCAACAATGCTGGTGTTAAGTGACTATGAAACCCTAGTCTCTAAAGTAATCAGATTTTCCGGCCCTGTGCCCTACATCACATGGAATCATTTACTGCAGTACAATAGGAAATAAGGCCACTATGCATAACAGTACTTTTAGGGGGATAAATGTTGCTTGTTGCTGAGTAACAGTATACCCAACTGCTTATAGGTTGCAAATTGTGACATAGGAATCAATGGATTTTTGCACTTAGAATAAGCAGAACAGAGAGGGAATGGCCAAAGTAAGAGCACAAGGAAAATATGCAGGGTACCGAGCTCCCACTGAAGCACCTGGTCACATAGAAATGTTGACTTCCCAAATCTGGATGATATGGGGCAACTGAACTGGTCTGGGCAGCGGCAATGAGCTGGGCTATGAGGGACCAGTAAACTGGCTAATCACTGGCTAATGAGCCCAGCGAGCTGTTCAGTCCCTTCTTCCCACATAAAAACCTCACAGTTCTGCTACCAGCCTCAGCATCTTCTTGTACCCAACACGTCATGACCTCTGCATACAAATTACTGACAGGTTCAACAGCAGTTGGTTAAACTAAACCATGTAAGAACTGTAAATTAGTTGGATTGTTGCAGCTTGTTGTAATAAGTCTCTGAATTTCAGAGCTTACCTTAGAGTCACTTCTTTTGGTCTTGCTGAAGTTGTAGAGAAAAAAAAAAGGCCCAAGCCCCTCAATTTTCCAAATGTAGCAAGAAGTGTTTGAATACACACTTTAATATATTTTCTGTGGCATTTTTGTAAAATACAGATATATAATTATAGATATAATGCATATATAGCATTTACTATATTGATAAAAAGCTAGTCTTTTCACAATGACACACCAGTAAGTATTTACAATACGATTCAAATTTTTAAGGAACAAATGTTTCAAACAATACTGTGTGGTTATATGATAACAATAATTTGAGGAAAAGTAAGAGACCAGTTTTTAAAAATTCCCAGATGATAAAGTACATACTCTTGCCAGGAACACCTCAATGAACATCCATGCACAACCCTTTTTCTTCCCCTTTCATGTTCCTACAAGATTTAGTTCTTCCACATTTCTACCTAGTCACAGCCCTTAAGATGATGTGGATAATTATCTTTATCCTTTTTGAGTACAGATTAATTGTACTGTTCTTCTGATTTGTCCAACTGCAACATTTCAAAGTTTTGGCTAGAGCATGAATTACTACACACAAGTTTCTTGTTAATTTAAACCAATAAAGTTATGACAACTTACATAACTGAAAATTTGCCCATCTTCTACACATCTTAGAACCATGTCACAAATCATTAGTGTGAGGTTTTTGAATAGTGTTTTTAGCATTGCATGTCTTTGCTAGGAGGTCTGCCTCAAAGGACACTGCAATGCCAAAACTAGCAACAGACCTGAAGTGCACAAATGGTCTTTCTTATCTTCATATATGAACGCTACCTAGTCATTCATCTGTAATGTATTGTCTAGAGTACAGTAGGTGTAAAGATGATCATCATCTATGTACTGTCACCCTTTCCTGTGAGGCAGAGAAGTGCTATTATCACATTTTACAGAAGAAAAAAATAATTAGATATAAAAAGGCTGAGTGAATTGCCCAAGGTCACTTGGGAAGTTTGAGACAGCAAAGAAGCAAGCCCACATCTCAACTGCATCCCTCTTGTCTTTCCTGCTTTGAATGAGAACTTTCTACAAGTCTTCTTTAACATAAACAAGTATGGAACTAATAGAAATAAAGCCTTCTCCAGGCACAGGCTTAAAGACTGCTGTGGTTTCTCTTCTATTCCCAAATAATAAGAGGAGATATCGAAAGGGCTGTTTCTGCATTAATCATCTCCATCCCACTGAGGAAATATTAGCTGTAATCAGTCTTTCTTGAAGTGGGAGTAGTTAAGCCCACTGTTTGCCAGAAAAGACAAACAGTTTTCTTGAGAAACACAACAATCCACCTTCATAAAGAAAATATAACAAGAGATAAACGTAAAATCTGAAAGGCCTTATTCTCCTTCAATGCTGACCAGAGAAGCATTTCCAACTACATTTGTACCCATTTTATAACGCCTTTACATCACCTGCACAATTTAAAGGATTCTTAGCATACTGTTGAAGACAACCCATTCTCTCAAGCATTAAAATCTGTTCCATAACCTTCGTTGTTCCACTCCGACAGGCAGGCAGCTGAGAGGCAGCTTTTGCAGGACTGATGTGTACTGGGGTTGTGCAGGTGCAGATGAGGGCAGAAATTTTGCCATGACAAGTGTCTCCCTGTGTCCTTGTCACTCTGGGGAAGCCTGTTCAGGATCAGGTTGTGACCTGCATTCTTACAAGTGCCATTTAAAACCAGAGCTGGGAAGGAAGGGAACCTCTCCAATTCCAGGGCAAAAACTGTCTGAGAAACAGAGCAGCAGGGAGGCAGCTACAATAAAGTTCTCCTTCCAGAAACACTTGCAGGCAAACTGGGTCATCCGCCTAATTGATACAAGTGATGTATTTATGAGATACTGAGGATGGAGGACTTTTTGCCCTAATTAAAAAAAAAAAACCAAACACCCAAACCATTACACACACACAAATGGGTAAAACCAATAATGGAATTTCTCATCCTGCTTGCTTTTTTTTCCTAAATCAAACCTGCATTTTCCTTTAAAAAAGTAAAAATATAAAAATAAAGATACATTAGAATATCCTACTGTCAGTAAATGTCTTATAGGCAGTATTTATGGAGGCAAAAAATGCATCAAGCCCTTTGACAAAAATGAAGCACCCTGAAGTTCATTCTGTACCAAGGAATGCTGCTTCTTCTGCTGTTGGTTTAAATTACTATCACCACAATTTGAATATGCATTATTTGTCTTCAAGTACCTAATCATTAATCTAGACTAATGCTGAAAAAAAAAAAATTCCTAGTGAGAATGCTGTGCCTTTGATAAGCTAAAACCAGCATATCATGAGAAGGCAAACTAATCTTTCTGTTTACTTCGTAAATAATCCATTACCTAAACTTCTATTTTAGGCTGGATTCTTGATGCATAACACTTAAAAGTCCAAATACTCTTCATATCCCTTATAACAGAGAAGAAACTTGTAAAATACCTTTGGTGCATCAGCTTATCATTTTATGAATGTTTTCAAAAAACTCACTAGTACTATAGGAAATGTAAGTGGGCTTGTTTGTGTTGTTTAATACTCCAAGTGTCATTTCATTCTTTAAAGGGGTTAGAACAAAGGAGGGGGAAAGGGGAGGAAGTCTTACTTAATTTGTTGCATATGTCCCAACGTGTTGTACAACTAAGTGTATTATACCAGAAAACTAAAGCAGTCTGCGCTGCAGCAAACTCTGTGTAACTCAAAATAGGAGAATAATCTGGCCACAAGCAAATCAAAAATTCAGTGAAACTTCCTCTCATATTATATATACACACACTTTACAAGCTACATCGAGTGTCCTTTCATATTCCAAAAGAAATACATTGTAGACACCAAACATACTGTACTTTTACTTAAAGGCTTCATCAAACCATATGTGCAGACACTTGAGAAGACGAGAGTGTTAAGCTTCCTAGGGTCCTAGAGTCAAAGAAATTCTGCTGCCCCCCACTGCTAAGTAAGTGCACTCCTTCCACGGGGGGCAACATCTGCCGATCCGTCATGGTTCCACTTGGCGAGGACCCCAAGAAACTTCCTTGGGAAGAAACAATTTTCTCAGGACTGGCAGCCAGTTTAGGGGATGTGGAAAAGTTATATCCATAGAGCGCACAGGGGCTGTGCAGTCTAAACGTGTTGTAGGAGCCTTGGTGGGTTTGGTTAGTGGTAAAGGCATTGCTGGATGGGGATGGCATGATGTACTGGAGCTGTGGAGACATCCCTGAAATCTGCATAGATAAGCCAGTCTGCGGGCAGCTGAATGCATCCCCATCATTGCCACTCATAGACATATTCACAGTTGTGCTACTCGT
>NW_020799097.1:38458616-38471488 GCF_003259725.1 Athene cunicularia
ACAGGCATACTTTTCAAGAAACCACCTGACCAAGAAGGAGAACTGCAACCACCACTCAATATTTAGAGCTCCTGCCCAAAAGGTTAACTACTCTTTATTTAACACTGGAAGGAAATTGCATGGCAGCTAAGACGTAGCCAAGGAAGTACCACATCACAGGAAGCCTTCTTCAAAATGTCAAATTTTGTGTTGTCTATGCGCTTGCTACATCCCAGAATGCATTTCGAGCACTCTCTGCCTGACTCACTGTCAGAGCACCAGCTAAGGAACTGGCTCCTTATTTCAAATGGTAAGAGGCTCACACAGTTCAACAGCTTCAGGAAGTTTACAACCTCAGAATCAAACTTCAGAAGAAAAAACTTCCAACTTCAAGCCAAAAAAAATTGAGAACAAAACTTCAGAACAACTTCACAAAAAGTGTAGGCTGATCAGTGTTCATGGCTGCTTCATTTCTTGAATGGGTAGGTGGAGGTTTAGGTTTGCAGCAAACCGAAAACCGTTCATCTACTGATATCAGAACTTTTTATATGACAAACACCAGTGCTGAATGCTTCTGGAAACACACTGCTTGCTACAGGTGAAGACTTTCCTCAAGACTGAAAGTCTCACAGCTGCAAGAAATGCTCCCTTTTCTTACAAGATTTCATCTCCCCACAAAATGAGTATAGAAAAACTGATTTGGGTCTTCCACAGTCTCCCAGGTGAAAGGCACTTAACAAGGAAGACTCTCCAGGTTGTGAATAACATTAACAATCAAACAGCTTGATGCTGCAAAGAGATACAGGCTGTCAATAAGTTAACAGGTTTTCATGATAGGTGAGCTAGTATAAAGAAAAATACATTATTAGTGAATTCTGCCTGCTGCCTCTTGCTCTGTTGATAGGACACCACAAGCTCAAAGCACCATAAGACACCACCACATTCCAGCAATCCTGGTGTAAGGCATACTTACTTTTATTTCAATCTACATCAGCGCCTCTGTTACCTGAAGATGAGCGCTTCCAGAAATAACAATCAGGAGAAATTTCTAATGGGGTCTTTCTGCAAGTTTCTAAACCACCCTACTGCTCAAGGTATAGATGACTAAAGATTTTGCAAGGATCCAAGTTCCCATCATCAACAGTAACTTCAAGAAGCTCCTTAACCTCAGACAAGAGCAGAAAAGGAAGTGCAAAGTTCATGGCAGCAGTTCCCCTGCTCTCAAACAGTGCTGCTACATACCAACATGGCAACACAGCTGGTCTGTCTCCTAGACAGATTAACTTCATAGTGAGTTGTCTTTTGGTCTTACATGGTCTGACAAAGTATTTCAGGTCTGATGCTGACATCTAATTACAGGGATTTTTTTTAAAAGGATCATACCTCACCCCCATGCTTTGCCCAAAATTCTGCCAACCCTCATCCAATGTATCTATGACTTGTCAGAAAAACTCCTTTTTAATTGCCCATATGAAGCACTGATGATCAAGATTTCTCAAAGGACCTGGCTAAGGAGAAGTTGACAAAAGTGGTTTCTGTGTATTTCTGTGTTTTCTGGATTTTTGCTCTGAAGATGCTTAATGACTTTGCAATACATTATCAAGAAAGCAGGTAGGATGCTTGTAAATTTGGTAGCAGGAGATGTGAAGAATCAGGAGCAAAATGTCTAATTTAGCTGGGAAAAGGCTGAAAAGTTTTCTATATGCACTGGGGTACTTTGGAATTAAAGGAACTCAGAAGAGTACAGAGACTCCTATCTCTGTCCAAACAGGCTATTTAAATATCTCTTTCCCTCACAGCACTACCTGTTCAATGAGGAAAGCGGAAACAAGGAGGTTATGGACTGGGAAGCAGGAAAAAACCAAAATGGAGAGTAGGTCTGTTTTTTCAAGCTCTAGGATAAAGATAATGTTCTTTGGGACTTTTACTGAAAAACTTTTAGGTCTTTAAGAATCAAGAAGGCTTTCCAAAGAAGAAACTCAATTAAGCTTGCTACTTTTTATTCATTACTTAAGAGGACACTTCTTCTCTCATTCGCTTTTTTTTCCTCTTAAACACACAAGTAATTCCTACGTTGGAGTTTGGATGTGTACAATGGAAGTCATCTGTAAATATTCTCTATCTTGTGTATCTAGCCCAAGCATAATGCTAAGGAATAGGTTATTCCATCTTTAAATAACCGGCATTCTCCTCCACATGAGATCTAATTTTTCTTTACAACGTAACATTTTTATTGCCACAGTAAGTTAGCATTAGTTTTCTAACTTAGAATAACTGTTTTGAGATTTGATGGCCTGCACTGGGGTTGGTTGGTTGCTTTTTCTCTCCAAGTGACACTTACCTAACTTTGTAAAGCGTGATGGCCAAAGCTTTATCTTCACACATTTTTGTTTTGAAAGAACACAAAGACGACCATTACCTTGTTTGGGTATCCCAGGTATGTCTTCAAATGTAAGCGTCCTCAGGGAAGGTCTCCAGAATGCGTAAGATTCTACCAGAGCTTCCAGTCCCATTCTGTTTAAAACAAAAACATCACAGTGTCATGAAACCAAGCTGTATTTTGTCACATGTCTCTGGATACTATACCTCAGAAACATAAAAATTAGTAACATTTCAGGATTATTTTGAAGTTCATTTTGCTTTTTTGAAAAGAGCCTTACATCCTTATCCATGAGATCACTGTGATCTGCAGCCACTGGGCTGGCAGCATGCAAAGAGTTTCACAATTCCACAAGTCTGGCTCTATATTTCAATAGTTTTGGCCTTTGGGGGAAGGTTGGGGGGGGGAGGGGCGAGACACACACTTGGCTAAAATGACATTAAATGTTTTCCTAGTATGATATTTCCTTAAGAGCAACTGCTCTAACTGCCAGAAGGATGATCTCCTGTTTCAGCCTGGAAAGGTAACCCACTGACAACTTCTATTAAAACAGAATTCCCAGTCATTCCTGATGAACTGGAAAATCACACAACTTGAGGAAGGCATGGGAGTACAGCTCTTTTGCTACTAAAATGTATAAAGCAATGTTGTGTCTTGGTTATATGCTGAGCAAAATGCCTTTAGAAACTAAAAGTCTGTCATTTTCTTTCAACAGTGTCGTGACAAAATAGAAATAATGAGGTAGACAATCATGGCAGAAAGTATTTAGAAGAATCTCTATTTCTTGAAGGTGAAGGCTCATTTGTTTTCTAACATAATTTTATGAATAATGCACTTCAGAAGTATAATTTTGCTGTTACTTTTGGCTGCTGAGCCCCAAAGTCCTGTTAAATGTGAGCATCAGGCATACACCAAGTACAAGTGCTTGCCTTTGAGCAGCAGTGTTCTGTAAACTCGAATTATGCAAATAGCCCAATCTGAAGCTACTAACATGTTCTTCTGATACTGCTTCTTCCCCATTACATTTCCAGCAGGATCACAAATGTATGTCAGGAAACATTTATAAAGTATTTATTAGCTGAACCTGGACTAAAAAGATAGCTTTCATTTTCTGCAGTAATAGTGAATTTTCATTTCTAGTTAAAGTAGAGATAAAAGCCACCTCCTGGAGGAGTGTAGCCAAGGCGATAATTTATACAAGATGCCTTCGAACAATTTCCACATTTTATCACCACCCTAATTTACGCTATCAAATGGCCAAGTTTATTTAACAAAACAGTTATGTTTTTCCTCAAGTATTTAAAGGGAGAAATTCTGGTCCTTTCCTGAGTAAAAGTTTTTATAGGGTCAAACTTAAGGCCTAACTGAAGAATGAAACTATTCTCAGCACATAAATTCTGCTGCACTTTGCAAATGCACAGGGAATGCTTTTAAAAGGTGAAGCTACTGATTTCTGTAAAATAGCCTGTGGGACTGAACGGGAATGACCTGAAAGGGAGTATTTTTAATTAATCAGAATTACAGCATGCAGCAGTGCAGACTAAGATACCTGCAATAATTAAAGCAATAACGAAAAGTTAGATATAATGGTACCACAGTTTTTTGTTTTTTTTACACTTTTCTTGCAGACTAAAATGCCTTGGTGATAAATACACCATCTAGAACAATGAAGATAACAGAATCTTAACATTTAATTTTAATATTTAGCATCAGAGCAAATTAATAATCAACTGAGTAAACACGGAATTTAAATTAAAAAATAAATTTTCCTCAACAACTAAAAATCTGAGCTGCATTCCCAAACACACTTACTCAATACCACCGAGCCTATCAAAGAAAACAGCAATACTGACTTCAGTAAAGCAATTTGCATGAACAACAGTTTGCAGAGTCACTTCTGTAATGACTGCGTTTGTTACAGTAGAAGCATTCAGACCTCATCTAAAGTCAGTTCTGAAACATTTCCCAGAGGCTGACCCTTCCTACAGGATTGCCTCCTAACCATTTCTATAAATTATAATTGCCTTTCAATTAAAATATCCCTCCTTTTTTCTAACGCCTGAACCAAACTTACTCCTAGTAGCCAAACCAAAAACTTCTCTGCATATCCCCAGTCCTACAACTGGATTTGTGTGGTTGCAGATACATTAATCTCACTGTACCTACATGGTCCTCGGGTAATACCAGGGCTGTCTCACCATGTGAAATCCAGTTCAAAAGCGGTTTCTGAACAATTCTTGCTTCTCCATTTTCAAGGGCATCTTCCCTTGTTTCATACAACACAACAGAAGAAATTCTAATTCCACTTAAGCTCAGAAATTTTAGAGGAGTCAGGATTTTACACTTCTTAGGAGGCTCCTTAGTACTTATTTTATAGCATGCATAGCAGACATGGCCTATAGAGAGCTGTCAAATAGGACATGTATGGAAAGTTTTTTCTTCTCCAAGTACACACAGCATGTTTTGTTTCTTCAGTCATTGCATTTATCTGGAAGTTACTGTTCACTTAATTTCAAACTAGAAGGCTACAAACGAGTACAAAACTCTTATTTATGTCGGTGCCTTGGGCATGCCTTCCAGGCCCCAGGACAGAGCATGGTCAATTGTTTCTTGCTAGAAGACAAATATTTTAAGAGAGCAGCAAATGCAGAGTGCAAACTGAAAAGATACTTACAGTGAATTCCCGTAAATCTTTACAACTACCCCACCCCTTCTCTAACTGTTCATCTTCCAAAAATTGCTCTCATTTGCTGTCCAGTCTCAGCATTTATGCAACTCAGGTGGAAGCGCAAAACAGGCTTTAATGCTGCAGCCTCTGCTAAAAGAGAAGCTGAATAAAGCAGCTACCAAAAGATACTCTCTGAGCATTCCTACCAGCACAGTCTGCTCCCTTCTCTGAAAGGCTAGGTCGTAAATATAGCAGCTGTAGACACCAAACACCATGTGGTCACTGGAACTGATGTATAATATGCACCACAATTAAATGCTGCTTTTTTTAGCTGAAATGGTTTAACATACAATTCATAACAGGCTTAAGTATTTTGCATTAAACAGTCTTTGGATAAAATACCTCATCAGTACTGGCAGCAGGGACTAGACCTAAGTCTCCACTTTGCACTACTCAGATTCCTCATTGTTATTTTGAAATATTCAAGGATCAAGAGAGAATAAACAATTAATCAATCCAACCACAACAGAAGAAGTGGAGACCAGACCTGTTTCAAAGGCATTCACCTAGTAAGTGGATTTAAAACTCCTTAGGCTAAAGAGACACTTGAACACAGGTCTCCCACCTCCTAGACAAATGTACTAAACATAAGGTTACTGCATGAGGCAACTTAGTTTCTCCCTCCAAGAGAAAACAACAAGCCATTCATCCATACTAAATGCCATTTACACGCAAGAGAACCAGGATTTATAGTTTGACCTTGGTATCTGCAATCTGTGTCTCCAGCCAGGAGAGGAGATAGCAGGAGTAGCCTGAAATCACAGACCTGAGCATGCCTTAATTCCATGTGCAGCCTTCACAGTATGCCATCACTTCCACCAAAAGGTAACTTGAGTATATGAGTCAAGCCAAGTGGAGCCCACCATGGAAAATATTATTGGGAAACCTAGGTGGTTCCTCAAGGAGTCCGAGTCCTCAGACTGATTTGTCAGTAAATACAGGTATTCCCCTCGACCAGCCTTCACAAATGGACTTCATAATCAGTAACAAGCCCACCTCTCCCCAACACCTACCTGTTACGTCCTGAATCTCTAAACCCTTTGGCAAATGGATTCCTATCAATCTTCAGACGGGTTATCTGTAAATATGATTAGAGAAATTATCACCTGAAAATTCAGCTAAGTAACACTCAAAATGATTCATCTTGACAGAATTAAGTTGACATTTGAGTAGAAACATCTTCACGTTTGCATTGACTGTTGTCCTGAAACACAGCAAAACAAGGGCCAGCCTTCTGATCATTATTTTTGCAAATCCCCAGAGAAGCTAATAGGTATTTAATGCTACCAAATGGCAGGTTGGAATTCTTAAGAAAAAGTCTTCTGGAAAATGTCGTTCTTCACCTAAGAGAGTATGCTGCCTAACTGCAATAAAATTTAAATTAAATTTTACTTCTGGATGGGTCAAGAAGGAAATGTGAAAACAGAGATTATCTCTAGGCTATTATCCTCCATTAAAAAAAACAGCAACACTTCCCCCCCCCAAATACTTGTAATTTTTTTAAATAAATGGGATACACACTGAATAATTATATTTCAGTATTTACATGGCTCTCACGTTCTTGTCTTTGTAAAGATAGCAGGGCATATAGTTTCACAAATTATAACAACTTCTAATAACTTAGTAAATTAAGTGGAATTAATAAAATATCACTACACTAACTATGATGTCACTATGTATACTTAACTACTACCACTTAATTATCACCACTTAAACAAGTGGTAATAAGAGCCGGAATCACACAACCTGTAGTTTACTTTTGACTTTGAATCTGTGTGGACCCAGATAAACTGCAGATAATAATATATGCTCAATGCAGCTAATTAAAATGACCGCAACTTTCTTCAGACCTCAGCTGCTTTGTTAAGGTCCTGGGAGTTTTGAAATCACTGGAGTCAGGAACAAAAGTGCTTTAAAAATTCTATACAGACATGTATCTACACTTAAAGGTACAAAAAGACCTTTAAAAATTAGACTGCTCTTTGCCTTGTGCTTCAATGCTATATTTATAATTAAGACACTGCTAATCAGAGTGATCTCCATAATACAACTGACTTTCTACATGCAGCAGCTAGGCCACATGGCCTGAAGTCTCAGCTGTAGCCTCCAGGCGCTATTAGCAAAAACTACTTGTAACACGAAAAGGGTTTAGATGATGCTTTTTAATAAGTGGTATAATGAAAGTACCCGATTTTCTTCTATCTCTTACTTCCCTGTCTACTCTGAAAAGCCTGTAAAGTGCTAAGCAGAAAGCCCAAGTTACCTGTTGATTTTGGTACGCTGTGACAGTAGTGAAAACTGTCTCTGGAAAGGAGAAGGCCTTCACCCCTTCTCCTGAAGGGATAGGCTTGACTGGGGACAGATCATCTCCACAGTCTTTTCGGATGACGTGGACACGAGGCTGGTATTTGTGCATAGAGTGAAGGATAATCTATGCAGTCATGAAAGGAAAAAGATAACATTTATTAGAAAGGACACCCTGCTGTTTCAGGACTAATAGCTTTTTGGAACAGATTATGGTATGTGTTTACCATGCCATTTACTGGAAATCAAATGTTTTCTTTAACCTCTGAAGGTTCTTATTACAGTAGTCTAATCCCTGTGCATTTATGTTATTGCCAAACCTAAGCATTTAAAGATTACGACTCACAAGCTCCAAATTCAGAGACTGGCTCAATTGAGACCAGAAAAAAAAAAAAAAAAAAAAAAAAAAAAAAAAATTAGAAAAGTTTTGTCACTTTTTTCCACTAGAGCCTGGATTTAATCTATCAGAATTAACAGCAGCAGCATTTGCCTTTTGTTTTTGGAACCTTCGGGATATGCTTGGAGAAGTTTTTTTCCTGATATCCCGGAGGCTGGAAACATACCTTGTTCTGAACACAAGCTGAGACTCACACTCTGAAGAAGCAAAAATTTTAAAATAACACAAAAATCCAAAACTCTGCAGTGTTAATAACCCTAGATTTATAATACATATAAATAATACCAATATACAAAACCCCTTCCAGCATACAAATGCTCAGTTAAGAATAAAGTATAAACAAAAAGTATATGAACTAATAGTGCATAAAATTAAACACAAAACCCCCTCTTGGTATTGCTCCCAAATTTTAGAGATCTAAAATACAGAATTTTCCCTCTACTTAACTCCACTTCAGCTAACCACTGCTAAAATAGAAGATTTCAAGAACATAAATAATTGGAAGCTCAACTATTATTGTTGGAAGGCCTAAGAAATTAGTAACTCGATAAATAAATACTCCTATGGCAATTGGCCTGTGGAACCCCTAATCAACATTCAGGGGAAGCTTTTTAATTTCCTGCTCCTTGAGTAGCCTCAGAATGTGCATGTGCTCAGGCACTTGACAGAGCCCCTATGCCAGACACCGTGGAAGTTCGTTCATTCATCCAAATGACATAGAGGACATTACATTCATTTGGATAAACTAGAGTTTGGCTAGTTTAATACACTTGGTTCTGGCCAGATGACATGACCCCATTTTGGATAAGCCAAGTTTCTGGATAATCAGGGGTTTTATTAGCCTGTAATAAGGTTTTGACAATGACATCACAAGCTCCAATTAATTTGCTCAGGGAGTGCCCTATGGATGTTCTCATATGAAGCCTTTTCCCAGTTTCTGAATCTTGCACAGAGCAAGATTTTTATCATGCAAATGTGTATTCTCTTTTACAACACTCCTTTCAGTTCTCTTCTGGCAAAGATCTACAAAATGAAAATGTAGAGAGGACAGCACATTCCTGACCCTGTTTTCCTGTGAACACCCAGTGATACCAGGGAGGTACTGGTGGAACAGAAAAATAATGATCTTAAGCTCTGTTCCACTGTTCAAACTCATCACTCTTCTGTGTCTTGCCATTTGCCTGGGTGCCACTGAGCGTGCCACGTTCTGCTCCCACCTCAATTACTTTACCTCATCGGCTCTGCGGTGCAAACTACCACTTGCCTACATGGCAGACTTGACTGTATGCAGCGATAACCCAGGCAGCCACAAACAGCTCTGCTCATGTATCAGAACAAGCGAAGTCACAGCAGCAGAGAGATGAACACCTCCCACTCCATATCGCAGTGGCTATTACTGCTATCCTTGTCATCTTTTAAGAGCAATGTGGATTGGCTCTGTGCTACACTGAAACTTCCCGCACTGACACACTGTTAGATGACTAGTAAATCCATAGCAAGAAATCTTTCCTTCTGGATTTTGTACTGTGCCTTGTACAACGAGATCTTTGTTAATGATCAGTACTCTGAATTCTAAATAAATAACATGTAACTGCAGAGCCCTGCTGAATTAAAGAGCAACAGTATGAAGATAGGACATAGAAGGAGAAAAACTGCTTAGCATCACCTAAAGCTATTGTGAAGAAAAAGCTAAGCAAAAGGAGATTCTAGCTTTTCATTTTGCTGTGCTTGCATATTTAACAGCACAAACGGGATCTAACAGCTTATCCGCAGAAGCATCATCTTTCCCTTCACACCCTTAAAAGCCAACAATAAAAACCCTCAACCAGAACAAGTCCCACCAAATGCCAAACACAAACTGGGATTACTGGGAAACTTTCAACTCAGTTAAAGAGTCTTCCTCTCTCTACAAATCCCTCATGGGGCAAGACCAAAACACTTTGTGGGGAATAAACCTCTCCCGCCAGAGGTAAAATTACAGTTTGACCACAGCAGCTGTCAAGACATCATTATCAGATGGAAGACACTGCAGTAGGCAGCCCGCAGGTAGGCAGCAGAGCAAGGCAACAGCCTGGCGGCGCAAGGGCAGCCAAAGCACCTGTAGATGCACAAACCTGGGATTACCTTTGCAATATGCCTTTTGGGAGATGCTGCCATGATGGGGCCTCAGAGCTGACCATAAGCCTGGGCACCATTGTGGCACAACCATCACAGCCAGAACAAGCGAGAGCCAGATATTCTTTCATGGGGGAGATGCCAATCCTCCAGCAGCTTGGTGGTGCACAGACAACACAGTCACCTCCCCACCGCTAACACGCTCTTCACCCTGCCACTGTTTTTGTCAAAAATCCTCTTTCATCCTCCTTGCAAAGCTCATGCATTCAGGCTTTCTTCAGTCAAGGAAGTGTGTGGGGCCGAGAAGCATGGATTCCCTCTTCACAAAGACAAAAATCGCAAGTGCAAACGCTGATGTTTCCCAGCTTTTCATTGTGACAAGAGCATAGAACTACCCACTGACTGTAAGCAGAGCTTGCTACTTGGAGCCAAGTCTGGGCAGAGTAACAGTCCGCCTTCGCTTCCAGCCTCACCCCACTTTCAAATGGGGAAAAAAAAAACAACCCAACCACCAAGGAACAATTAACACGCTAACAGCCTCATTTTCACTAAAAGTTAAAAGATGTTCCTCTGCATCAAAAAAAACCCTCAGTTGAAAAGCATAGAAATAGCATCAAAAATATTGACTTTTCCCCTCTACTGAAATTCAGATTAAAAACTGCATCAAAACAGAAAAATCAGCCAGCTCTAACCAGCCGGAGGGAGAGACCGCTTTTACAATGCAGCACTTACTCCACAGATGAGAGGGGGACAAGAGGCATTAACAAAGAGAGCCAAGACTATGCACTTCTGTGTCAACTACAAAATACAAATTTATTTTTTCTTACCATCACAACTCAGATGAAAGACACAAATGTCACAGTATGTGTCTTAATGATGCCATCAGGCCTTAATGCCTCTATAAGCACACAGTCTTTCCAAAGTAGGGAATTTATCCCGGGACTCTATTCTGAGATCAAAAACACACAAGGAAAATATATCCTTACAAATTCTGCTTGATCTCCTCAGCCTGCAAGTGGAACCCATGTATCAGAGGATTCTACGTGCAGATGTACTTCAAAATCTCTCCGCAGAACAGTGCTATAAAATTACGTCGTCACAAACTCCCACTCAAAATACTGATGAAAATAGCAGCAGGCAGCAAGGAGCCCAGAAAGCATTCGAGCAGCAGAGCAAGTCGTCTTAGAGATGGCTGATCTCCTTTCACAAGAAGCTAATACCAGGCCAACACAATGCAAAGGGAGCAGGCTGCCATGAACTACTGCCTGAACCACAGTATAAATACTGCACAGGAATATTTAGCATCTGTTTGCAAATACTGTCCCCATTCCCATGGACAAAGGTCACTTCTCTCACTGACTCTGAGAGTTAATACTCTGGAATAGGTACAAGGGCTCCGGGTTGATTTTATGGAGCTCCCTACCTCAACGCCTGCAAGATCAAAACCTAGCCCTGGGATTTTAACACAAATATTCTGCAAAATCTTACACCTCTGAGCAGTAGGGGAAGAATAAAGGAATGAATTTGACAGGGATTTAAGCCCCAGAACCAGACAGCACAGAAAGCAGACCCAAAGAACAAAGCCTGACACTTCTTGAACTATTGGAGGAATCATGGCATAGTATAGAGACCCCACCAAGGTTTCTCTGAGCCATTCTGCCTAAGGAGGCAAAAAAATCTCTAACTTTCTAATAATCTAAAATATACCCCACTTCCCATACAGGGGTGGGAGAGTCAGAACACCTGATGTATAAACAAATATTCGAGGGACAGTACAGCCTCGACCCCTAGTTCTTCTAATCCCCCATCCCTCCCCTGGTACCCTCTTGAGAAAAATGGTTCCTTCCTGCTTATGAGAAACAATTGTTTTTTATATTCATCACAAAATATGATTATTCGTTTTCCATTATTGCTGGAGGCATTCAGAGGCTACATAGCTTTTTCAATACAGCATTCCACACTACCATAGCTTTAAAAGAAAAAATGTACCCATTGGAAGAGACACTTTTCTGCTTTCTGCTTTTGTCTTTTCTGGTAATTATGAATGACATGTTTGCAATTTCCCAGATTTGAGAAATACAAAATTATTTTACAGTCATCCTTCTTTTGTCCTTTTATTTTAATACTTAAATTTCCATTTTGGGGAGGAGGGGCGCTACCATAGCTCTGAATCAGTTCAATGTGTCTCAAATCACCATACTAGGGCTTTGCTTCACTAGTTTCCAAATCAAAACACTTAACTAAAGATCAGAAAATTTATATCCCCCCACATTATGAATAATGGCGTGCTGTGTACACTATACAGGTTTCAGTTCAGAATAAAAACAAAGTTAAGATCTGGGATGGAAAAACACAGCAATACAATTCTCTACATAGCCAAGATTTTATCACAGGGCAGTGTGCAACGGCAAGTGCACGGGTGACTGCAGCACTTACACACTGCCCCTCTGAAACGAGGGAGTACAAAATCCAGCCAGCTTGCTCTGTTGGAAAAGCGACATTTTACCCATTTGCATCCGCTTCACTTTTTAAAGCCCTTACAATAGACTCAGGACTCAGAGAAAGCAATTCCCACTCAAGAAGAGTCACAAATACATGAATGCTGGGGAAACTAAGGGAACTACATGTGCTAACCTTAACTCAAACGGACACTGTCAAATCAAACTCCACAACTGTAATTCTGGAAAGAAGCGATATAAAATGTCTTTCTTACAAGCCTAAAGAAAAGCACTGCAGCTAACTTAAGAGCTGTGAATAGCCCCACGTTCTTTTTAAGGAAGACAGCAATAAAATTATGAACAGTATTATATGAAAAGGAGGCTTTTTGTCTTTGTTATCACATTCACTAGCTCAGTCCACCCAGTCTCATGTATTCCTGCCTCCGTAACATAAAAGTTGTAGCTCTTGCACAATTTGACCAGACTCTCATGTTAATCTCCCTTGCAAACATAAACGGGGGGGGGGGGGGG
>NW_020799097.1:38471538-38477495 GCF_003259725.1 Athene cunicularia
GGGGGGGGGGGGGGGGAGGAAATCTCATACTTAAACTTGGACTATGTATTGACAAAATACCTGGCTTAACATCACAAAGTTACAACTATACTGAAAGATGCATGTAATATTGTTGTATTCTGTGCCAGGTACATTTTCTTTCACTCCCTTCCATGAAGGAGAAAGTATCCTGGTTAAAAAAAAATCAGGCTACACTAAAGACAATGGAATCCACATCCTGTCTCAAAACTTGCCTCCACATCTTAAAACTCTACCACTTGGAACTCAATGCTCCTTCTGCAAGGAAGCCAACATTTGCCATTTATTATAAAATTTTGCAAAATTAAAGACTTTACCCTGACTAAAAACAATCGTCATTTTTTAATTATTTCCTAAGGTGTCAAGTAAAGCTATTTTAGGGATTGCTGGAAAGATACTGGCTTACATCTGTCATGTTTCAACAGTTTTGAAGAGAAAAGGAAATATTAACATAACACATTTTGTCACATTAGATAATGTCATAACTAAACAATTTAGAACTTGCAAACAGAACACTCATACTGCATACGTCTTCGCCAGTTTTTTCAGAAGTAATGAGCCTCAGCTGTGAAAGGGTCTTGCTTCATAAGGTATGTAATAAATCATTATCGGAGCAAACCCAGCTCCCATGTTGTTCGTTTTTGACTGCAATTATTAACACCTCATGGGATTTCACACAAATGTTTAGGTTAAGAAAATAGTTAAGTGTACTTTTATTCACATGAAGTTATTACACACTATTAATGTTTCTTCTAGCCACTTGTGAATTTAAGCGTCCTTTTTGATCGAAGCAAAAGTTGCAAGTAACACACTTGGTGGGAAAACATGAGAGCAATTCTGCCCCTTCATATTAGGCAATTTAGCCTTGTAAAGTCTTACTTTGCAGAAGGAGTTCTGTTTTTGAGGGGGGAGTAAAACAGCAGGCTCTAATAAGCAGTTAATTATCGGAGCAGAAAGTAAGCAGATTTTAGATCTGGACAGTAAAGTTCCAAAACAGCTTTGAAAAGTCAAGCCTATTTCTGGCACCCTGAAGCTGTACGTCAGTCTTTTAGGACTGAGCAACGCGCCTACATATAATACCACAAAAGAGCAAGTACTCACATGCCCTTGATCGTCCAGCTCATTATTGGTAAGCTTCAGTTTGTCAAAGCTGATCACTTGTCTCATCCACGTCTCCCCAGAGGCAGGTGAATCGGGGTGAATATAAACACGAGGCGGTACCGGGGAGTCAGCATTACCAGCCACCATCCACTTGGAGCTATGATAAACGTATCTATAAAAAGAAAATAAATTACCTTTAACCATAAAACCTGAAATAATTTATCGGACCCATTCAGTATTTAAAAAGTAGGGCCCGTACATACAGCAAGAACCCACCAATTAACAAAACATTAAAGGACAATAAATAAAAGCTTTTTTTTTCAGTTCCAGTATCTGAAAAAGTATGGTTACAATCTATGTTCTGATCTGACCTTAATCTTCTTAAAAATCAGTAACAGCCTGAACACTAGCCCCACACTGAGCTTCAAGCGGGTGTCAGTTCATTGATTGCTACAGCTCTGCTCTGAATAGGCATCAGGAAACAGGGAAGAATCTAGTCCTTCATTCATCAAATTGAGTAGTAATTCCATATTTGGAATATTTAACATGTTGAGTCTAATATAAGAGTCTATAAATAAAGCTAACGAAGGGAAAGAACATTATGATTGGGAAAAATAATGAAACTATGTCAAACTACGCTTTTGCTAGTTCTGTAAGCTCATACTAATTTTCTTCAATAGTATTGCAGAGAGGCTTAAAAATGAAAAAATGGAGCCCGTATTTCATCTGATAGGCCAACCCTGACAAAGTAATTTTCTAATAAAAATAGTGCCTGCTTTGGTAGAAAACTTATTTTGAAGGCAGATGCTTCACAGAGCGTTTTAAAACAAACTAATTAAAAACTTCAAGGTATTTTTTTCAAGTACAGTAAAATTCCAGTAATTCAGCTATATTTTTAAATAAAAACAAGAGTGACTTTATCATTTCTTTGTACAATTCAGTTCCTTATTAGAAAATGACAAACAACGGAAATGGAAATGAAAACAAAATGATCGAATACACACATCGCTCCTTACAATTCATATCAAGCTGTAAAGCTAAGATCTAGAATGGTGGTGAAATTCTCTTCTGGAGGCAAATTCTCAACCCCAGATCACACAGTCAACCGTTGCAATGTTTTTCATTTATTTTATATTTGTTGGTTTATACTAAATACATGCTTTCCTTATTAAAGTAAATAAAGCCATTAATACACTTAAAATATTTTGAGCAACAGCTTTAGCTTCCAAATATTTACAAGGTCCCATTTTGCTAGAAATCCAGACCTAGCTATAGTTTCCTTCATTTTCATTTAGTTTTGCTATCAGCTATGACAGCTAAAGACTAAGGTCTGTATGTGACTGCTGTTCTATCTTTCAGATCTAAAGATCTGCAAGACGGTTTGTAAAGCCACATGAACGGCCAAAGTTACAACAGTCAGCAATAAAAAAAAAATAAATCACAGATTGCACAACAGAGAACAAAAAGTGGAATCAAGTAAAACGTGAAACAATATTTAGCAGGAAGGTTAAAGGCATGGTACTAGTACATGATTAGTGAAATTTAAGTTTGCCAGCTAATACTGCCCTTTACGCAACTTTTAAGTTACTTCAGTTATCTGGGCACCACATACCACACTGGACAGACAGTGCAGTTCATTATGACTGTTATTTATTTTAAATGAAATGAGTTTTAAACAACTTATATTCAATATAACTGTTTTTAATTTTTAGTATTAACATTTTTATTCAATTTGGAATAATTACCTCACTTTCTCTATGAATTAAGGAATTGCTCAGAACTTCTAGGAATGATATGCCTGCTAAGTAAATGTACACGTGCAACGCGAAGCGAGAAAAGGGCTTTCATTTGAGCTGCACTGCACTGGTCCAAAGAAAAAAGCATTTTTTTCTCTACGGTACAGTCATAAAAGCCTCCCCTAACTGTATGCACTGGACATCCTCAGCACTGCTATCTGCACCTTGTTGAAAAGCACAAAATCTAAAATGGTCCTAAGAAATGGCTTATACACCGCACGAAAAGGACAAAATTGAAGTCAATGAGGTAAGGACACGCAAAAACCACGGGGCAGTGCCTGCTTAGGAAACAAGGCGGCATTCCTGGAGAACAAACCTTTTAGTCTTAGTCTGGAATATTCCTAGTTCTACAATTAAATCTGCAGTGGTTTTCCCTACATTATGCTAAGTATAGGGTTGAAACAATCAAACCAGCAATTGGTAAGGACTTGATCCTGCCTCCACTGAACTACTTGGCCAGGTTCCTCCTGGCTACTACAAAGCATGGGATCGCACCTGTAAAGCAAGACCTACAAAACATCTACAACTCAGAATAATAACTGCTGTGGGCCCAATCCTGCAAGCATTTCTACAGGACCAGTGGTTTCAGCAGAGTACAAGTAGCTCCCTCGAAACACGACTACCTCGAAACAGCAAGAATGGAATCCCTACTCTTAAATGTTTGAAGAACAACTACTTTTGCTCCTCACGTTATTCTTCAGACAATAAAGCCATTAATTCTTCAAGAAACGGTAATTAGAAACACTATTCTTTGTGAATCTAAGCAACCAAATATCTGAGTGATAAACAGTTTAAAGTTACATCATCAGTTTGAAGCATGACCAAGAAAGTTTATATGCCATTAAATTGGACATCAATGCTATTGTTATTAATGCTAATGTCATTTAGCACTAGAAGAATGTGCATTTCCATATTTATTTGTTAATAGGAAATAACTCCCACTGACATGATGAGGAATAAAATACAGTAACATTTCCTGACCACGCTAGAACGGTGGTCAGGATTCTCTGAAAGCCAAAACCTCAGCATCTGCCTGCAGTAGATACACAAAATAAGGCAAACGTAGAAAGAGGTTCAACAGAAATTTTAGTTGGTTTTGCATACTTGACACAATTTTTTTTTTTAATGCACTGGGATGGAGATAGGAATCTGAAGGAGAGTTAAACACGACCTTCTGCTAATTTATATAGTGTTAATGTTTTCTTCCAATAGCCAAGCTCCCTACGGCTTGCATCATATGTTTTTTGCCTTAAAGTCATCATACCTGTATCTTTTGTTATCCACTGGCACAATATCCATAGCAATGTAATACTGCTGATGTGGGTCTAAACCTGAGATCTTCACTCTCATTGCGGGAAACATCCGCCTGAACATGGAAAGAGAGAGGTCATGTTTAATATGAAACAGACTCGAGAACGGTTGTTTAGGAAAAGTAACCGGTTCGTGGGATTTTTCTCGTTCCTCCTTTTAGCCTACATAGTCCTTTTGGACGATTATAGTTACATAGCCATGAAATGGCCCATTCGATATGTCAAAACAGATTTCTAAAGTGCATTTATTCGAACAATGCTTCGTATGTTTTGGGATACGCTTTGGGAGTACAGCTATTACCACATCATTTCAACTTTATTGTTAGACAGTAAATCATTTGGGTTTGAGACCTGACTTTAGCAGTACAATCATTTAAAGCCCGTTTGAGATATTAGGTAGAAATATATTTCTGGAGATGTGCAAACACCACTTCCACCCAGGGAGAGCAATACTTACAGAAATGCAAATTGCCACTGAGGTTTCAACTGACAGCAGCAAATGGTGTATCATTTCTGTAGCAGCAAATGAGAAAGCTAAATACACGGTGATACAATTATAACACCGCAAGGATGCAGTTATAAAAGCCAACGTGCCATGCTGTAACCCAACAATATGGTCTTTATTGAGACGGGACTTCCTGTCTGCAACTTACTAAAGGTGAAGTGCAAGAGCTACTCTGTCTTTGAAAGGTATAGTAAAACTTCTTTATTGAAAGCAGAAACGAATCTACGAGGTAATTTCTAAAAAAAACCAAACCACCAAACAAACGTTCACGATTTAGATCCTTCTGCGGAGAAAACGGAGTAAATAACCGATGTGGCGTTTTTAACGCAAAAATGCACTTCTTAGCTCACATTTGGTATGCCTTTTATCAAGAAAGTTCATTCCTGAAGTCAAGGGAAAAAAAAAAAAACTAAAAAAACACCACTAACAAATCCATGTCCTAGTGACCATCTGACTGCAAGCTAATGAAAGGTACTTTTCTGTGGTTTATAAACCTGAAAGCTATTCCAGTTTATTCAGTATTTACTGCTGTTCTAAATAATAATAATAAATAATAATAAATAATCTATAAATCAATTAAAAGTCGTTACTGGAAAGAAAAATCCTATCTCCGTTATTTCTGAATAAGCAGGAAGGTAAACCCGACTGCGGTTAACTAGTTTTCGCTGTTATTTCAGTGCACCTGTAAGATAAAACAGAAAATCCCCGACTGGACTCTCTTAAGACAAATGTTGCTTTGTGCTGTTTAAGACTGCGTTTCAATCATTAATAAAGCCTCTCTGAAAATGTAGAAGGTAGCATATGGATTCAATAAAATATGTTTTTGTAATTTCTAATAAGTTCAGATACTTTTATACTACCCAGGTTTTTACCATGTGTATCCACTGGAAAGGGGAAAAGTTTCCCCTCCGAAGGACACAGTGCGCCCAGACCTCGCTCGCTCTAATGAACAGGAAACCCGAAACGCCACATGCTCCCGTGCCCACCTAAAATTATCGCCATCTACCTGCCTCGTAAATCTGGGGGGTGTGGGGGTGCTCCCCCGGTTTTTGCCCGCTTTGATGTGCCCGCCCGCCGCGGGCGGAGAGCCGGGGTGGCGGCCCGGCGGGAGCCCGTTACCTTCCCGCCTTGGTGATGATCATCTCGGTGCCGATCTCGTGGAAGCGCTTCCAGAGCTCGGCGCCCTGCAGCTCCACCCGCGGCGCCTGCGGCGTGGGCAGCGGCGAG
>NW_020799097.1:38478961-38544990 GCF_003259725.1 Athene cunicularia
TCCCGCAACACCTGGGCGGGACGGACCTTTGTATGTGCGTACGCGTGCATATACAGATGTACACACGCGCATATACAGGACTTCAGCTGGGCCGAAGGGGCTGTGTATTCAGTCAGTTCTCGCCATGCTCATGAGCCCTTAAATCCATCACTTGGTTGTGAAAAGCCTCGCTAAAGGGGCAGCAGGGGATGCCGAGGGGTGGGATGGGGGCTGAGACCCCCCTGGCAGCAGGGCAAAGCTGGAACCTCGGTGCCAGGGTGTGGTGCATGCCAGGGTGAAGGCCTTGGTTAGCATTTGCCCCGAACACCCTGCTCCAGGGGATGTGAGGGGGGTTGCAGAGTCCCTGCCCCCCCTGACTGACCATGGCTGCCTGGGTGGCTGCATGTAGCCCTGGTCTTCACCACTAGCAATGTTTTATAGGCACAAACTTCCCCACATGCCTTAGAAAGTGTGGGGTGTTAACAGGCAACTGCCAGCTCTCCAGATCCGTTGCTCCTTTGGCCAACGCGAAACAGAGAGAATATCTTTCATCCTTGCGAACTTGACCAGCAGTGAGAGAAGACAATGCTGAACTTGGTCCCTTCAGCTGGGGAATGATGGTGCTGTTTGGGAAAGGGAGGGGGGGCAAATGAAAGAGGGGCTTTGGAAGGCTCTGTGATCTCAGGCTTTAATTTACAGCAATTTTTGTCTTGTATATAAAGGGAAGATAAAGTAAACTGTGGAAAACTTCAAAATGCATTTTAAATTTTATTGTTTTTCTCTTCCTTTGAGCTGCAGACACTTGAATTCATGACAACCGAGATGGTTTGCTTTATGAATAAGAACATCAACTACCCTATTGTGTCCTGTCACAGTATCCTGGTATTTCTACATCCTCTCTAAGGTCCACTTTCAGACTTGGAGGAATGTGATCTGGGAATTAGGTTTTGGACCATTTTGTTTCCATTTTGCAAATGCAAAGATGCTACAGTGAAACACACAGTGGTTTCTATTTCTTCCTCTCCATAGGCATGTTTAACTCCCATTGACACTGACGTGAGTTATGCACATGTCTAAAGAGGAGAAGCAAGTCTTAGATCTTTTTCTCATCGTTTACATGAGATCAAAGAAAATCAAATAGAGTTAATGAAGGGCCAGATGGTGCTTTATTTGTGCTCTGGAAGACAGTACAAGAGAATGGGAAGGAATATCTGTAGTTTAACCTGGCAAAGAGGAGGAAAACTTACTATCTCATTTAATGGGCACTGAAACAAGTATGCCATATCTTCAGAAGTGGGAAAGGTTTGCTTGTTTTCTCTCCCTCAGTAGATTTTGGATGTAGGGCTTGGATTGCTTTTGGAAGGCGTTGATTGAAGGGATTCCAGACTCTGAAATCATTCATATTTTGTCTTTTTTGGAAACACAAATTTCTTTGGACCCAAGCAATTCTTCAGTTTTTGCTTTTAAACCATAGGATATGGGTGCTCTTCTAATCCGTGGAAAATGTGTAATCTAAGCTGCTATGAGGAGGCAGGGCTGGAGAGGCAGGAGGGCCTTTGATTTGGATCCTCACTGTGGGTGAGAGTTTGGCAGGAGAGGCACAGGATGCAGTAAACTTTACCAACTGTGCACACGGAGCGACTCATATCCCAGAGGATGCAGGCAGGGTCGGGACCATCCTCTGCTGTGCCTTTGTGCCAGCTCTGAGCCCTTTCCCCTGGCTGCTGGGCTCTGTTAGATCCAGCTGCCCCCAGGATCTTCAGAGAGAAGATTGTAGCCTTGGGCATAGCTTTTACCCTCACTGCTGGTAGGCTTATCCATAAAGAAATGAAAAGGTGGTTTCTTCTGTAGATCTTACACTGATTCTGCCAGGGTCTTTCTTATATAGCATAATCAAAAGAGTCCTAACTGGGAATTGGTAGGGGAAAACGGACACGTTTTTGTGGAGGTTTGTTCCCACCCGTACTGATCTTGCAGGGATGAGTCTGTGGGGGCAGTAGAGGCCATTTTATTACTTGTCCTGTGTACATCCCGTCATTGCTTTAATGCATGACACACTTACTCGAGGATAACTTAGCACCAGGCCACAAATTTTCCAATAGCTTAATGTCATGTGTTGGCCTCGTGTAGTATTGTAATGCCAGTTGACAAAAAAGCCACTTTAGTGATGTTCCCCAAGGCTCCCTTTGTTGACAAAGTAGCTCTCTGGATTTGGAAGGCTTTGCAGTTGAGCTGAAGGCCTGGAGGCTTTCCTGTTTTAAAAGCAATGGGAAGAGATGCAACTAACATCTGTACATTTGTTTAAGGATGCCAGAAATTGTTTGTGTTTATGATTTCTTTTCAGAAAATTGTACCAAGAGTACTTTAATAGCTGTATAGCCCCATCTACACTTTGCCCCCTGGTACAAACCTAACATTACAGCTCCAGCTGACATTATTTCCACCTGCTTTAAATGTGTTCATGTGCCTCTAATCCTGTGTGCAGCTTCACATTTGTACCCATTTCCTGTATTTTATAGGCACATGTGGTATGTCGAGGTTTGGAAATGTAAGCCCTCATTTTGTGCTGCTTGTTTTTTAACATTCATTTTCCCTGGCAGTACTCCTTGTTCAAAAAAAAAAAAAAAAAAAAAAAAAAAAAAAAAAAAAAAAAATTTTTTTCCTGGTGAGGTTTAAGAAAAACCTTGAGAACTTCCTTGCTCTTTTATATATCTAGCACTTTTATTGAGTGAGTGTGCAGTAATTTGGTGGGTTTACTAAGTAACTTGACAGTTAATGGGATACATCTGCAATAGATTCCAAAATAACTGGCTGCTTAGAAATATGGAAAAGACTAGAATTCTCACTCCTTTCTGTTCTTCTGAGAAATTCCTATCTGCTTCAGCTCCATGGAAGCTGAGGTTCCATTAAAGATCCATATACACCAAGAGCTGCTACCAACTACAATAAAACTCATTAGAGCTGACCCTTCCAAAACTATTATGTTAGAAAAATATTATGGATTTTAATCTAAAGGATCTAAGAAGCTATGTTAAAAGCACACAAAACCATACATACACCTGGAGCTACACAGTGGCTTTACGAGGCTTGAGAGCATAAAAGAAACCTCAGACACGGAAGAAAGAGTCCAGACTTCATTTTCCACAGACAAATTGGCTGCTTCACATCAGTGACCCATATTCGTGTGCTTACTTGCTCCTATGAAAAGGAGAACAGCAGCAATATCAACAAACCCTCAGCTGGTGCACTATGACCCGGAAGGGTTGGGAACCCTTTGGTGTTAGGGGATGGAGACTCAGACAACTGAGGATGGAAATCCCATATCTCTGAGAAAATTTCTGCATCTCTTAAACTGACTTTTTCATGGTGCAACAGCCAAGTGCTACTCCACCCTTTACATTAAGATTGATTTTTAGGGCTACCCCCCACTAGAGGGAAGCCCATCGTAGTGTGAATCCATATGAATGAGCAGGATGGGGGAGGAAAAACAACATTCATGCTGGAGATGCAGAGCCTCAATGGATGTATCTCATGTCCTGTGGTTCCTGAGTTAAAAAAAAAAAAGGAACAAGATGAAGGAAACTGAGCAGAGCTTTCCTGTGCCTGAGTAACTTTCCATACAAGGGGGTCAGTTGATCTAATCTCTTTACTGAAGCTCTATTAACATTCATTTGCCAAATTTTAGATGGCTTCAGATAGGTATTTCGTGGTAATGAAGAGAAATGTTTTTGGTAAATGGTTGTCACGATGCCCTCTGTGACACCGATGTATCTAGCCTTGCAATGCATAGGTCACTTTTTGCTTGTTGGGGGTCAAAAAGTTGTTAGTGGGAAGACCTTAATCAGATTCCTTCTGCAATTTGTGAACAAATTCCCTATATTGCCTTGCCAAATGTAGTTTAAAGCCCCGACATGTGTCTGTTTACTCGTTAGAATGAACGGAAGGGTAGAAACATAGTGCTAATGTTTATGTTCCAATTAAGGAATTCATTTATGTTGCCTCACTTAAAAATATTCTCCTCAGAGAGAGGAGCCCAAAGAGAGCCCAAAGCTGATTTATCAGGTTTAAATTTAAGAAAACTATATTGTCAGAACAACCACACATTCCTTTTTGCACCACTTTTGAAATCTGTTTCCTATTACCATCTCTGCATCAGACAAATACAACCAAGTTATTTACAGGCTGTGAAAGATACTAAATCTTTTCAGAGTAATATTACATTGGATCACAAATTCTCACTTTTAATAATAATTGACAACAAACTAAAGTGAAAGATATTCACAATTAGTAACGACAACACATAATGCTCTCCCAGCGCCTTCTATCTTCAAGACCCTGTGCAGACATAAGCTGCTGAAGTCTTATTAACATTTACTTTGGAAGGATGTTATTATTGTTATCCCCCTTTTACAGACAGTGAAAGAGGCTCGGTAGGATTGTGACTTCTCTAAAAGCCTCAGAACAGTTTAATTGCAGAAGCAAGACCAGAACTTGCAGGCTTTTGGCTCCTGCTTGTGCAAGAGAGCGAAACACATTTTTAAAAGCATCCTGTGACTTAGGAATCCCAGTTCCAGTGCACATCAGGGCTTGAGCGGCGCTGGGGCAGCACAGCTCCTCAGGGGCGCTTTGGGCTCCTAGCTCCCATTAACTTTGAGTGATTTTGGAGCTCTTGAAAACTCCTTTCAGTCCTTCGAGGGAAATGCACAACACCTGTGATTCATAGAAGCGGCACACGGAGCAAAGGCTGAGAACGACGGCCAGCTCCACGTGCAGCTCAGCCGTGATTCAGAAGCTGGAGGGCTGAGCGCTGAGCAGGTCGTCCAGGGCTGAGGAGCCGGGGGGAGCCAGTGGTGCTGCCAGCTCTTCTCACTGACATGATTTTCTCGGGAACAGAGCCAGGAAAGATCTAAAGGCAGAACTCCAACCCTCTTATAAATTTCATCTCTGCCTTCTGGAGTAAGCCCTCCTTGCCTGGCCCCTTGCGCCTCTCCCTCCACCTCCGGGAGAAGGGAGAAGCTAAGGTAGATGCACATCCCTGGGCTATCTGCGCCCCTCTTCCCAGCTAGCCCCTGCTCCAGGCTGGGAACAGGGGAACTGGAGCAGGAAGGTGGGCAGAGATCTACGGAAATCCCTGCAGAAGCAGATGTCTTTGCGTGTGTACTTGTGTGTGATGGGACTACAAGAGTGAGGAATCAGTGTGCAGCCGGGGAAGCAGCCCCTTGGGGCTGGGAGTGCAAAGCTAGACAGGGCTGAGCAGCAGGGGCAGGTGGGAGGCAGATGTGGGGCAGATCTGGAGTGGGTGGAAAGGCTCAGGCAGAATCATCCATTGCTGTCAGATGGAGGGGTGCACCAATGCAAGGCTTGCAGGTCCTCAAATGAAGGCCAGGAGTAGATATCAACATCCTAATGCCCTAAGGGTTGTGACAGCTCTCTGTGTCAGGGCTGGGACTGAAACAGGCTGGGTAGCTCTCACCCATCTGCACGCAGTCTTGCACCACTGTGCCCACCACAGCCTTTGGAGATGAGGAAGCGAAAGGAGTTCAATCTCAAAAGAGGGATCAAAGACATCCCACATACATGTAGGTGTCTGGCGGTGCCTGTGTCTTGCTGTTGCCCAAATCATTACCTTCTTGCTTTGGCAATACCAGTGTGCAACTAACTGGGAGACTGGAATAAGATGGTTAGAGCCAAGGATACAAATTGCTTCATCAGCAGGAGAGGCTGGATATTGCACATAGTAGGACCGGCTTCCTCAAAATACTAGTGAGAAGGGAATGAAAACCTTGGGTGGAGAGAGGATGCTGAAGCATGTGCAGAGCGCTGGGTGTGAGGCAGCTCTGGAGAAGGTAGGGCATCCCTGCAGCCTCATCAGGGGTGCAGTCCTTCTCTGAGGACCAAATGCCAAGCCTTGATTTTCATGTCAAGGTTTTAAACCTGATTTCTTGGCTGTGAGTTTTGGCCTTAGACAATGCTCAAAGGGATGCAGAAACCATTTACAGTACAGTCATAAATATCTGTGTCCATGTCTAGAGATGCTCAGTGGCTTCATCATATTAAAATATTTTGGGTGGTGTATGGCTAAGTGAGTGCTCAGTGCTAAGAAGATCTTGAGGTAATTCTGAATAATGAAGAAAGAGAAAGGCCTCCCTTATGTGGGAAAAAGTACCGGGCCAGAGGGCCAGCTTTCTAGGCCAAAACCTATTAAATTCAAGGGAAAAACAACTTTTAGATGGCCTCGTGCCTACACTTAGAAATTTAATTGAATTTGGAGTAGGCTTTATAGACCGAGGGACTCACAGCATGAGATTAATTATTCATTGCAGTGATGGCAAACGCAAGCAATAAACTGGCCAGTTGGTCCTATCTTGGGTATAAAAAACAATCTTCTGGGGGTCGTCAGGTAACATCTCTGATGATAGAATGTCACTCCAGGGGCCAGGATGGGTAAAAGTTACGGGTCTCTGGGAAAAAAAGTTGCTTTTTAATGTTCTTTTTGCTTGAACATTCTAATGTCCCAAAGGCCTGTTCTTTACATAATTCTGTTTGCATAAGATGAAGGGGGTACCAGAGCTTTGCCAGCTTCATGTAAGTCATTGCAAAATCTTTGAAAATACTGTTTAAAAATATTTATGCAGCAAAAAAAGTTATTTCACACATTTCTACTCAGCAGCCAGCTTTTAAAATAAACCAATCTGTCCTCAGAAATAAAAAGAAGAAGAAATAAAGATCCAAATTCGCAGTTGGTGTAAATTACCAGACTTCCACTGAAGTCAATGCAGGGTTGCCAATCTAAACTAACAGAGAATCCAGTCCAGAAACCATGAACGTAATTTTAAAAGTCTTTGAAACAGCGCCTGCGAAACATTACGCGCCTGTAGAGTATCTTGCAGAATGGCGAAGCATGGGGACAGCCTCTAGGTACTCCAGGACAGACAGCAAGCAGCAGTAATAGGACTGAATTTTTGCTTGAGGAATGTTCCATCAGTTAACATGCAGTGTTTAGAGAGTACTGATAAATAGCATGTATCAATCAATAATTACACTGCTAAACCAGATGGCACAGTAACTATTTTTTTGATGCTACCATAGTTAACTATTTAACCAAATATGTTAAAGCTAATGAAATACGTATTTTTTAAAAATTCTTGACATAAATGAACAAACAAACAAACCATGGACTCCTGCGTGTCTCCAGCAGATCATGTATCTGAACCATGGAAAGCTTTCATCAGACAGGCTCTGTTTGGTGACGTCTGCCCTGTCACCCGCTTGCTTGTAGGGCACTGTGGAGTTTTTAAAGGCATGTCTGAGAGCAAGAAGCTGGGAACATGTACTTTCTTGCTCCCTTTTGGATGTGAAAGGGTGATCTCAGCACTCCAGGAGGAAGCGTAAGCCAGTTATTACCCTAAGTCATTAAAAGTCTCTCCGGAAGGGCCAGCTCATGGCTGGAATATTTCTCTTAAAAAACAAATCGATTAAGGCCATGATGGTATACAGATCAGATATTTTCTTATTTATTCTGAGGGGGTCATGACAACCTTCCTATGTTACCAACTCTGTCTTATGTTACATCCTGTAAGTTTTGTTTCCGGCAGGTTTCTTTAGGTTGTGAAAAGGAGTGGATGAAAATCCACCCTTAGGGCACAGAAGGGTAGATAGTGGAAGACAGACATGGCTGGTGCGCACCTACCTGGCACCCTCAGGGATCTCCTTCCACTTGGTACCTCCAGCTTCTCTGCTGACACATGGCAGTGATTGCTGCCACAGCAGGACTGACGCCTTGGCGAAGCCCCACGGTTATGTTTGTTTAGCATACAACGTGATGGAACCTTATTCCAGGCCTCTGCATACTACTATAATATTAGTATTACTCTCCCATAATAATAATAACAAGGGTACATGTTTTATAAGAACTTTGCTCTCAGCACTGGAAAAAGCAGCTACTATTGGAAAGGGAATGTGAAGCTCTTTGGCTGAAAAATCTCCTGGTGAACTTCAAGGGAGGCTTCTGAGACCAGGGGCCAGGTCCTCTGGTGACATAACCTGGCACAGCCTTGCCTGGGCTGACTGGGTTCTCCTGGCTCATTGTGGATGGAGCCTGGGCTCCTGAAGTATAAGGATTAAACAAGAACTGGCCATGCTGAATTTGCTTTTTGCCACCGGGCAGGCCAGAGAGGCTTTGTAGGCGTCTCGTCAGGCAAAATCTAAGGGCATGGGAAAATCGGCACAAAGTGTGAACCTCGAGGTTAGCCTTCCATCACCAGAGGTGGGCATGGAAACCTGCCCTCTGACTTCTACCAGAGCTAAATTTAAAACCCTGATGGCTTAAATGAGTTCTGTGAGGACAAAGTGATGGGTTTGAAAGGAAATGGGAAAAAAAAAAAAAAAGTAAAACCAAAAAGAAAAAGCAAGGAGAAACAACTACAGAGCTTTGAGATGGCAAAAAAAGGAGAAAACAACTTATTTGTAGCCAGCAGTTAAGAACACAGCCTGGACAGGAACCAAAGGCTGTGTGCCCTTGCTCACAGCCTGCAAGGTAAGGAGCTTGCACCAGCCACTGCTGGCTAGCTGAGGAGAAAATTAATTTCTCAAGCCTGGGAAGGCTTCACAGCAGCAAAAATTTTGTTATTGTGTGTGTGTGAGGTGCTTAGAAGACCCAGGTCCTGATCGCTAATAGAGATCCCTAAGCACCAGCAAGACTGCTAATACTGAAGACCCATTTCCAAAGACCAAGGCTTAACAGGGCCAGTTGTGCTGGTTGACATCAAGCAGATGCTGTCCTATTTCTGTAGTGAGAGGGATGAGCAACATAAGCTTTGCTACTATGCATTATAGGAAAACATCCACGAGGAAAGTTTTACATACTTGCCATGAAAAAAAAAGATCATCATGTCTTGTATCAGATGAACTTTGGGATATTAAATGGTTCTGTGTTACAGAAGTAAATGTTTCCCCCATGGAAGAAGAGTGCAAATGTTTGCATTATTTATATGTCATCCAACTATCTGGCTACATACGTGTGGTATATTTAATGCATGCTTTACAGTTATACATTTGTTGCATACTGCTGGATAAGGTCAGTAATAAGAGATTTAATAGGTACACAGTATAAAACTCAGACTTCTAATTTACCATCATGGTTTTATCTTAAGCTATAACTAATAATTATATGAAACATCTGTGTCCCAACTACTCTCGAAGGAGTTTATTAAGCAGATCTTCACATTTTAAAAAGCTGTCCTGGTAGCCTGCTTGTATCACAGGGAAAAAAAAAAAAAATAGAGAAAGAGGAAAGGACAGCTCTCCTGCCAAAATAAATCAATTAGCTCATGGATTAAATGTGTCTTCAGACACTCCCCGTAAAGATTGGGAGTAATGTTCTCCCTTTTCTTGGAGAAAGTTTTAGGACACAAATTCTGTTTCCCGAAGTGTAGATATTATTTGTTCTTTGGCAGCAGTCCTTTCAGAAATGTTGCTGGCACTCTTTGAATGTGAACTGGTGGATTCAGGGTTTAACAGCATCTAGGAACTATAATGTGTTATTTCCTATTTCTCACAAATGAAGAATACCTATAATATTACAGAAAATAAAACTAAAGCTAGATAATTTTTTCTCTCTTTGTCTTTCACTGACCCATTATTTTTCTTTTAC
This sequence comes from Athene cunicularia, assembly GCF_003259725.1. Classification (NCBI taxonomy): domain Eukaryota; kingdom Metazoa; phylum Chordata; class Aves; order Strigiformes; family Strigidae; genus Athene; species Athene cunicularia. The sequence continues at coordinate 38,488,593 of NW_020799097.1, forward strand.
TGTCATTTTTTACCTCCTAGGACCAAATAACAGAAGAGAAATGATAAATAAGAAGCTGTGAAAAGCATTCCCAGGAAGCTTTGCCTAAATATCGAAAACAGAGATGGAAGATCCAAAATGGAAAAAAAAAAAAAATATTAATAGTATGGTAGGATACTAAACATTTTCTTTCTACTTTTATTTTAGACATATTTTAAATTATAAAATGCCTGTATAGGAAGCTTTCTATTGCAAGTTTGTTTTCTGATTTGATTTAGTTTCTCATCTTCCTGCCATTATTATTGTCAGATAGATGCAATACTCATTCTTAGAATTTGTCTGTTACTATTAGTGTTATTTGCATGAATCTGTGTTTTAGTATTGTGACTGAATTGCTCTAAGGCTCATTAAATTTATTGTAATATTGAAGACAATTTTATTGTGTTGCATTTCTTTCAGGATTCAAATGCTATTAATTTGGAAGGGAATTTCTATGCAGTCATCCCATCCCCCTCATGAAATCAGTAGTCTTAAGCAGTTCCAGAATTTTTTTTCTGATAATTCTTTGCAGTGACTGGTCTGAGTAACAGAAAGACTTTGATAAGATACAATGAGACCAAGCTCGCAAAGCAAAAGGAATGAGTTTTGCTGATTTTGGTGGAGATATCACAAATGTCATCATGATTAAATGAATGTTCTAACGGGAACCAGCTGATTTTATAGACAAAAGTCCTGATCCTCACTTTGATAAATCTCTTCTTATTTGAATGAAGATTGCAGTATTAGACCCACATGGAACTTGGTCGGAGGCCAACAATGGGATAGGGAACAGAATTTTTTTCCCCATGTGATGTGCTGAGAATGGAGACATTAGTTTGTGATTAAAAATCTGACTCTATTGTGCAGATTTACTCTAGCTATTGTCCTGTAAGAGTGAAAAAGGGCAAGTGAGGTAAAACCCTTTTCCCTTAATAAGAATGACTTCACCCATGCTCACAAGACCCCTATGTGCTTGTTTACTCTGGTGACCTGTTGTACATGAATGGCTGTATGACTACATTTGCACAAAGATGGTAGCAATAGTAACATGTCTGGAAGTGCACATCACACTTCTGTAAACAACTTGGGGAGGCTGGGAATCTGGCTCAGATGCTGTCATCAAAATGTACTTGTGTATGGCAGTTTGTGCTAGGTACACCAAAATTATTCGGGTGCTTTCTGCAAGGAGGGGAAAGCTCAGCTTGGATAATAGTGGGACTTCCACTCCTGTATCTCAAAATGTCCCTCTCAGCCACAGGGTGATTTTCTTCTGATTTTAACAGGATTCTGGGTCAAAGTTGAAGAAGAGAAAATGTAATTAACTGTTCTCCTGACATTTAAGTGCCAGATATTAAATATTGTGCAAGATGGTCAGCCCACAAGCATTCTCTGCTATATGGCGATGCAGGAGAAATAGCTCAACTCATGACATTTCAGAGGAAATGTGAATGTTTCGGTTCTTTGTCTCCAATGGAACTAAAACTAGGAGCAGATTTGATGCTGTATCTATTCCTAAAATTTAGCTCTCTTGATCTGTTGTGACAACTTCTATTGACAAAGAGCGATAAGATATGTCTGCTCCATGGCCTTACAGGTATTGCAGTCATTACTCATGTTGGACTGTGAATCATATTGAAGTTATATACATGTGGAAATACCACCAGATATCTTTACTGACTACACTGTCCCATGAGGACTGCAAATAGGCAATTCGGTAGTTTGTCAAAGCCTATCAGTAGGGTGGGATTATAGTTGAACTGCATCCAAATTGCCAGATTTGGAGTTTAGTAAGCATACTGCACTCATTAACAGGCAGTTAATTAATAGCAGTGGTGAGTTTGTGGAAAAGCTACTGATGTTTAATAAGTCTTTTGTCTCTGGCTTCTATGATGTTGTGTATTAGCAGAAGTGTGGTATATCAGATTCAGGGAGCAGTGCATTACTCATATTTCTTTAGTAAATGGCTACTGTTGAAATGGAATCTATCCTTGACAAGCATGAACATACCTGTGCTTCAAAGTCCATTGCAGGAGTAGCATTTACCACTATGTTTTCACCTGTGTGCTGTAAAGAAATGTATGCGTCAGTATGTATGATGTCCAAAAGGGGAAAAATAAGCTATGTTCTGAGGAGCAGATAGAGTGAAGGCTGCATTTAGTGGCATCCAAAAGAAAAGTCAATTGGGTCAAACTTCTCTGGCTTATTCTCCAGCAGCTGAGTAACTACCTGTATTTTAGTCATGTCCTTCTCCCTCCCCTTTGTCTTCATTATAACCGAACTATGGAGAGCGTTTCACTTTCCCACTCAAAAGCATGTGGATGCACCTGCATGAGGGGACAGGTTTGGCTTTCTATGGGTATTAAATATGAATTCTGAGCTGTCCTCAAGGAAGGACAGGTGCACAAATACACACATGCTAACACCCTGAGAAGCAGAAAGAAAAACTTGACATCATTATTCCTTACTTCTCCACTACCTGGACTCATGGGGAGCTGACAAGAATTCAGGTCTTACAACTTTAGACATTTATTTCTGGTATTTAACATACAGTCTAAATTGTAGGTCTTCCCTTTCACCATATTTACTTCCTAGAGAAGTTTTGTAAATGATATTATTGTTATCATTTAATTCTTCTGCAGAATAAATAAAGTTTGAATATACAACAAAACTTCTGGAAAGGGAATGTTAACAAATTATAGAGTTGTTGGCTGGTTAAACTGATCTGTTTTTCAGGCTGCCTTCCTATAATTGCTTGACTCCATACATGTTTAAATACATTTTCATGCAAGATGACAATGGCTTCTAGCTTTCTGTGGATCAACACAAAGCCAGGAAGATTATTTTGCCCTCCACATGTGGTGCTGATCTTTCTTCCTCTTCAGTTTGGCTCTGCTTAATATTACAAGAACTAAAACTTTTCCTGATATCACTGTTTAACCTAAAGAATAGCTGTACTTCCAACAAAATTATTATGGGCAGATAAAAGAGGGGGAAGGTGGCAGTTGTGAAGAGCAATAAAAGCCTGCTACAAAATCTTTGTACCAAAAGGTGATCTACATTATCAAAGTCCCTGAGAACTCTGCTTTATGGTTTAATATATTTAACAAAATTTATATATATATAAATATTTATATTCCAGGCTTTTGTTAGTCTCTTTGCAACCTTAACAGTAATAGAGTTTTATGTTTTAATTTCCTTAAAGGAAAGTCTTCTTTGGAACCCTTGAATGTTTCAGTGTTTTGGAAAGATCTAAATATCTGTTAAATATCTATTGAGACTTACGATTTTTTTTCATCCACTCAGCAATCTTTTAATGTATAATTTTGAGAAACAGGACTATACATACTGTAAATAATACAGAAAAAATATATATCTATGCATTATCTGATAAGCTGAAATAGCTCTGTCTGTTGGTTAATTATCCAAATACTAAAGAAAAGTTAGGCTAATGGTTTCCAGACAGTTGTTATGCCATATCATGTTAAAGCAGCTGTTAACCATATGCACTACTGTAGTTCTGCTTATATTAACCATTATGAAATTTTCCTTGGGGAAAAATGCTCACGTGCTTGCAGAGAACCTCTCTGCCCTCATTTTAAATGAAATAAGTTGGTTATTCTTAGAGCATGGTAAATAATTTGTAACAAATCACTTGGTGATTTTCTCCCGCTTGTGAAGAGAGATTGTGTTTTTCCAAAGCCACCATGCGCTTAAGGAACTGAAGTCTCATCAGCAGTCTCGACATGTCTGTAGCCTGCAACAGATTGAGAGAGCCCTCCAAAACTGCACCAGTGCAGTGCTGAGGTCTGGTGACTGCATGGTTTTGGGATGCAAGGTCACATTTCTTCATGGCACTGCACTCTACCATCCGTCAGCTCGCCTGAGGCTAACGTGGCAATCCCCAGCACTGCTGTTTTGCACAGGAATATGGCCTGCAGCAGGATGGGGTTTCATTTGACATTTTTGTCTTTTTGAGAGAGAGACAGAGAGAGTGATCTGTGAATTCCTAGGGGCTTATGGCAGCAAATACTATGGAGATAACCACCAGAGAAACAAGATCTATTAGACTGACTAATATAGTTGGAAAAAAAGAGACAAGCATTTAGGTCAAAACCACTTGTTCAGATCCAATAAAGAAGCACATCTTGAGGACAGCTTGTGTAGATGACAGCTTGTTTATTGTTAGTGGTGTGGGTTTTTTTTCCCCAGTTAGAGCAGTTAGCCCATAACAGGTATCGTGTTTTCTTTACAAGTATTGCTTCATTTTTCTATAATCATTAAAACTGCAACATGATGTACACCTATTACCAGTTTAATGAGTATCTAACATTATTCTTGTCAAACTTGCAGAATAATTTATTATCTTGGGTCATCCTAAGGAAAGGTATCTCTATCAACTCAGAGTGAGACTACACTTACTCTTGTTTTAGGAACATTTGTCTGTATTTGTTACAGCTGCCTTTGTGTCCTCGGTTGCATTCACCTTCTTTCTGTGAGTATTCAAACAGATGTTCACGAAAATAAATGATCTTTAAGATGAAATGGTTTTATTGGATAATGATCACAGAAATGTTTTGTCTTAAAATACCTACCCTGGTCACACTGTGAAAGATTCCCATTCCTTCTCTCTGCCTCCCAGTGCCAGAGCTTGGAAGAAGGCAGTTATACAGGGATATCACCTGTAAAACCTAAGACATGTTCCTTCTATTCAGTGTGTACATTTTACAAGTAATAGGTGAAGGAATTTAGTTTGTTTAGTCTGCAGAAGAATAAAAAGGAATTGTGATAACAGCCTTCACATACATGAGGGTAGTGGCAAGAAGAATGAAAAAAAAATTCCCCTGCCCTTTGTGCATAAAAAGTAGGTGATTTAAACTAGTAATAATTCTCTTAGGTACCAGAACAGTAAGAATATTGTCTCTATTGTAATAAACAAACATGAAAATAGTCTGTCTAGGGAAACTGTGAAGCCAAATCAAAGGTACCCAAGAACAGGTTAGAAGAGCAAATGGTAAGAATGGTGTACATATAGTTGTGTGTCCTACCATGGTGGAGATGAACCAGCTAGATAATTTAGCGTCCCTTACAGATCTCTCTTCTCTGATCTTATGATTGGTAACTATATTTCATCTGAGATCTGTCACACTATAGCAATGTTATACTAGCACAACTTAGCCACCCTCATAATGATCTGTAACTTAATTTCACAAGTGTATTATTCGATTATAACACTAGCAGATAGCTGAACAGAATGAGCCCACTGACTCGGGTTCATTCTGTTGAGCAGAGAAACATCCAGATGATAGGGGCTTGCACTGTGCCCTCGTAGACATTTCTGAGCGCAAACAATTCCCCTCAGCAACCCAACCACTTGCTCAAATGTCTGTTTCTGCTTGTGACAGATCTGGAAAATCACATTTTGCAAAGAGACCAAACCTGCTCAGACAATGACAAGCAATTTGAAAATAACTGGTCTGACCGGGTGTCCAAATTGTTGACAGAAAGGAAATGTTCATGTGTGCAAAGAGCATGAAAGATGAAAGCCCTTCCCTGACACTCCTCTTCCACTGAAGCCCTTACTCTGACCTGTGGCCTCACCAGATGACTTGTCAGCAGAGAACAGGGAAAGTATAAGAAAATAGTTTCTACTAAGGCTTCTTTTCTGAAGGAAAGTCTGCTGCAGATGCTGCAGCATCTTTCATATTGCCTGCTAAAAATCTGTAAGAAGATAATAAAGCGGTCAGGGTATTTTGTTTTATGGATACAGCAAAAATCTATATTAATATTTATACATATTTCTCTTTATGCATTCTGATCCAGCCAAACCAAAACCTGCAGGCCTGGGAGAGCTGTGCACAGCTCCCTTGCACCTCTTGGGTGCCAGTTTCTTTGGTGCCCCATGGAGTCTCGTGGCTTGAAGGCCAAGGATTTTGCTTCTGACTCTTTACCTTTTCTTGCTAGGTGGGAGCCCTGGGCAGCCTGAGTCTTGCCTATGGCAGCTTCTGGCATAGATACAACTGGGAATGTGAAGTATTTCATACTTATAAAGGACTGGAAATATACTGGCACAGTGACTACTTCTTCCTATGAGCATGTAGAGTGTTAAACACAATGATACTGTTGGCTTGACTCAGAGCTATACCCCAGTAAAAATAACTTGCAGAACTGTATCCACAGGCCTCTCGGTCCATTACTCTTGTTTGTCTCAAAAACTAGGCACAGGGTTTTTTTCAGATGTTTCCCATGGGGAAAGAGATTCGCATGGCAACATTATGTGGAGATACTGCTCTAAGTGACCTTGATCCTGCAAAACCTTTTTTTTTTTCTTTTTTTTTTTTTCTTTTTTCTTTTTTTTAAAAATCCATTATTATACCTTTCTCATATTTTAATCCAACAGAAAGGGCATTCCAATCCTTTTCATCCTGTCCTCCAAACTCTTTACCAGTGCAATGGCCTGCTATGGCTGCAGCTCAATTCTGGCTGGACTAAGTCTTAATTAGCTGTCGATGATGTCATGTCCATGTCTATGTTAAAGGCACAAGTCTAAGTGTTCCTCCTTATTTAATGTACTGTAGAAATTCCATTTTGGGATAACATTAAGAAGCTTCAGAGCCAATCTTGAATTTCTCCCGTAGTTGAGACGCTTGGCCTTCAGCCTTCTGACTTCTGACACTAGCCCAGTTGTGCTATAATGGTCCAGAAATACACTGCCTGTTGTGTTTTATTGCTTATGTGAAAACTGTCCAATTCCTTGTCAGTTGACAAGGGAGGAGCATCGCATTGAAGGATTGCACAGCAGTGTGTCTGGGAGCTATGTTATTTCACACCAGCAGCAACCTTTCAGTGTTTGCGCGGCAGCCCAGTAGAGCCTTGGTGCTCTTGCCATACAGCAGAGAGCAAACCCCATTGTAGTCACTCTCTCTGCCAGAGAGACTAACGCATGTTGCCAAATATCTCCCCTCAACACATTTATTGAACATTAAAACAGCAGAATAGCATTGAATGAAGTCCAGTAATTTTATAGGATATATTTTAGTCACTAGACTTTGAAGACTAGTCCAATGTTAATTATAAAGTTTCTGTGTCTGGATAACATATTGTTAACAGTTATTTTGTAAGTGCTAATGGCGAGATGGAAGATTTCCAATAGTTTTATTGAGGAAGTGGCAATTAAAATGTTGAGCACTGCAACATACATACAAAATAAAAATAATCCTGCATGCACAGCACTTTATGTCTAAAAAAAAGAAAACAGAAAAAACAGGGATGAATATTTTCCTTTGAAATAAATGCAACCATTTTATTTCTAAAAAGTTTTGCTTTTGAAAAAAAAAAAACCAACATTGATTTACTTGCCAACTTCAAATGTCACGAGTCTTGAACAAGTTTGACATTGTTTAAAAGCACATCGTGAAACTATTAGAAAGCTAAGACAAGTTGCTATGTTATGCTTTTCCACACACAAAGAGCAACAATATGTTCTCAGTTTGAGTAACTTCTTTTAGATTAAGGGAAACAAAACAAGAAAGAACAAAAGCGGTGTTCACAAGAGTGTGTGGAAATGTCTACACAGGGCAATTTTTAATGCATGGGTGGGAAGAGATTCTCTACAAGCACTACCACGAAGTCAACTGGGCACACTGATGTTCCTGCCACGGTACGGCTGCATGCAATCAGAAAGAAAGAAAGGACTATCTATGGCTCTGATTCCATCAATTAGCAGACTTGAGACAGATACTGCTTTGCAGAGCGAATGGCTACCACCTGCTAAAATGAGACTTGGTGGCATCTACAGTGGAGACGGGAGTCCAGCATCACTGGGGTTGGTTTTTAGCCTGAATTTGGTCAGTGCGAAGCACATAATCCATCCTAGCTAAGCGAGAGCTGGGGGCTCCAGCCACTTGGGTGGGTTTGGGTTTGCCTGCAACATACCTGTTTTAATCTAAAGCCACTGCAGTGGACAGGTTTTAAGGCCCTTCTTTAATGTTTTTATAGACAGCTCTGTTTCCAGACAGCTTGATGAGGTTGGATTTCACATCCTCTTCTGGCCAAGTGGATGTGAACTCACAGCCTTGGGGAGCTGAAAGTCACTCTGGGCTCCCGGGCCATGTCCCTGGCTCCCTCAGCAGTGCCAGAGGAGGTAACAGCCTTGGCAGCTGCAGGTATCTGGGGAGAGTTAGGAGATGCATTCCCTAATTTTCCAGGCTCTCTAGAACCCTGAGCACTGATCAACCACAGAAGAGCCACCCTGGATTTCCCTTTCCTTCCCTCCCTCCTCCTCCTTCTTTCTCCCTGCTCAGTGGTCCAGACAGGATCTTGGTAGGTGGTTGGCACTGCCTTCCTGGTTGGGAGTTTTTCTCCCTATTTCCAGTTCAATGCCTCTCCTGTTGAGAGAAGATGCATCACAGGTTTTATTTAGCATTTTGAAAGACAGATTCATTTTAGGGTGGCATCTGATGAAAATCACTGGGGGAACAAATGCCCACTTTGGGCACTTGACTGAAGCACATTTTTCTGCTGTTATCTGTGTAGCCTCAGGAAATTGAGAGAGGCATCATCAGGGGGAAAGTCAGCCCATCTGAGTTCTGAATCACCTCTGGAGAGATCTTTCACTGTCCACTACCTACAGTGAAGCACATTCCTAGCCCATGTGCAACTTGTAGTTCCTGAGGTTCAGTGGGGAAAACCTGGACCATCAGTCCTGAAGGCTGCTCACTTGCTTGATCAGACAAAACAACAGACCTGTGATGTGAAGGTGCACTAGCACTGCAAGAGGTGTTTTGGTGAAGCAACCAGTAATATAAAAAAATTAATGAAATTAATAAGAAACCAAGACTGAATGTTTCCTGCCTGTTGTTCCTACATTTCCCCTTGTATTTCGACAGGAGGAAAACCAAGAAAAAGGAGGGAATCATTGCACTTGAGCCTTTCTTTGTTTTGCTTTGCCTCTTTTCCCCTTGTTGCATGATCATAAAAGGTAACAAGGGGATTCTGATCAGCCTGAGCACCCATGCACTGTGACTCCAGTGTGAACCCATGGCTGTGTGGCACAGCACAAGGACTGAGTTTGGGTGTTTCTTGTGGTTCCTGGCCAAGTATTAGCAGAGAGCATTCAGATTTGTGATGCATCTGTTGGTGATGTCTGGCTGGATGCAAAGGAAAGATCTTAATGTAGATCTAAAGGAGCCAAATCCCACTGACCTGCTGCAAGAACCTAATTCCTTTTCAATGAGCTTTTAAAAAATATTACCTTTGCAGTGCAAGATGTCTGAATGCAGTTTATAGAACAGTGTTTGAGGGCTGAGCAGCTCTGAGCATTGGAGAAGTTTGACTTCACACCTTGCATGATGGCTCAGGTGTACCTCTCATCCAGCAGTAGTGAACTCTTTTCAGTCCACATCCCCCTTTCTAATTTTTCAGAGAATGTGCGCTTCACCACAAACAAGTCTTCTGGCAGCAGCAGGTTGCATGTCTTGGTTACAATTTCCAGTCCCTTTCAGAGTAGTATACTACTTCCCATGGATCCATGGGCTGAGACCCAGCACACATTAGAATGGCACCTCAGCTCTCTGCCTTGAAAATACTAACCTGTCTGATTTTAGACACTGAACTTTGCCCAGGAGATGTTCCCTGGGCTTGCTCAGAGCAGAGGAGTAGGCTGCTCCACCGGGAGGTGGTCTGGTGCCTCCTGCCATCTCTCATGACCACCTCCTGCAGGGAAAGGTAGCCAGCTTTTGCTCCTAATTGTCCTTAGCCCAACCCAAACTATATGGACATGCAACACCCACATCTGCTGCTGCTGTTGTGGGGAGCTGCAAGAGCATCACCTGTCAAGCAAGTGCTTCCTGAAGAACAGCCTTTATCACCAGTTTTAGCATCACATTTTATGAGCATCATTCAAGCTGCTGAGTCCTGAACTGGACAAGGAGTGGCTGTACTGGGAGAAGCAGTTGGGGTGCCTTCAAAGAGTATGCTTCAGCTAGCCGCTGGGCTGCAGAAAGGGACCAACAGGTATCAGCAGTTATATGGAAAATCCAGTAGTGATAAAATAACACTTTTGAGATCTTCAGCTGTAAAACCTGCCACAGACACTTTTCTAAATCAAACCAAGCTTTACGTATAACTTGATAAAAGATTTATTAGGTGAGGAATAAAAAATATGTAAAAAAGAAAGGTATGGAAAATAAAAGTAATATACCTGTAAATGCTCTGCTATGCTGCACTGAACTAAACAAGATCTTGCCTGGGACAAGTTTCTCCATATGGGTTATTTATTAAAAAAGAAAGAAAAAGGAGCAGGGAATAATGATCCCATGTAAGGTCTATCTATTGTAGAGAGCAGCAGTTTCTGACCACTGATGGTCTGCTTCTCCAGCTGTTTCTCCAGGATCTCTGTTAGCTTAAAAGTGGACTTTGAGGTGTTAGGTGTCAGCGTTTGTGCTGTTGTTCACAGCAAGTCACAATCATACTGCAGCTCAAGATCAAAAGACACGAGGCAGCAGACTCAGATCGGGAAACACAGATCACTGAGGTCAATGCTGGATGCTTTCTGTGAGTGGTTAAATGATCCATCTGGTAACTAATGGGACCTTGACACTGTGAATTACTATTATTAAGAAAGTTAGGAACACCTGGAGAGCGCACTGAAAACTTTCCAGGAAATGGTTATACTGGTACTTTTGGTGTGGCCTCAGCAGTGATTTAAAGGCAATGTTCTTGAAAGCATCCTTGCAGTACACTCTGAAAGTTGTGCCAGGACTGAACTGGTGCATGAAGAACAAGACTCCAAGAGCAAAATTCCCTGTTCACAGATAGACTTCTCTACTGATGATGTCGGCATTTTTCACTGAGAATGATACTGTCAGTAGAGAATCTTCTCCAGAAAAAGCCAGCAGTAACGAACATTTATTTTCATTATCCCATCACCTAAAAATGTCAGCAGTACTTTCAGTGCCATCTCTCTTTGTCAAGACATATCTATTCTGTAGGGAGAGCAGTGAAAACACTTCACACCAAGTAAATGTTCATGTGTGTGACCGTTCATGCCATTATACTTTATTATAATGTTTCTTTTCAAAGGTAGCATATGATATCAAATAGGCTGGTTAGAAAATAGTATGTCATTCCTGATTTGCCTCTGCTCATGGACAAAAGGTTGAGGATTTTTTTGTTGTTTTTCTTTTTTTTTTTGTGTATGTGGGTTTTTTTGTGTTGGACTCCAGCCTAAAATGAAACAGCACTAGAACAGAGGTCAAGAACTTGGAAGAATTCATTCAAGGGGAACCAGGTACAGCTTGATTCAATATCAATATTTCATATGTTCTGAGATTGTGGTTCAAACTACAAGATAGCAGAACACCGTTTTTATAGCTTTCCATCTGTGAGAAGTTATTTCTCAAAGCACTCTGTATGAACAATCTAACAGATATTCATTTTTGAGATCATATATTCTGCTAAGTGGGATCTTTTTGATGCACAGTCTGGCTGTGATAATAATTTTAAAACTAGAGAGAAAGTCTTAGAGCCAGATTCATAAAAATAAATGTCTTCCACACAAAGTTATTTTCCATGATGCATTAACTCCTCCTTTTCCAGGCATTTGCATGAAAGTAATATACTCTATGTTATATACTTGTGGAGCAAAGGAGAATGAATCAGTGCAAGAATCATAAGGAGATCATAAAGCTTTTATTTAAGTAATAAAATACACATACCCTTTCTTTTAAAAATATTTTCTTGTTTGTTTCAAGACATAAATACAAATGCTTTGAGTTTGAGAACAGCCAAAACTCTTTGATGACACAGCAGTAAGGGTGTTTGATGCTCTTCTAATTGTGATGGAGTTGTAGCATATCATGTACCTGGTTTTTAAGGCACTTTGGAAACGTTGGAAATCAGTTTCACCTATCCAGTATCCAGGATGCATTTGAGACCAGTTGTATTGACAGGCAAGGCCGGATAAAGAAGCTTGTTTTCTGTGGCCAACAGGGCACTAGCATGGCTAGCATCCCATGCCACTGTCTTTGATTTCCCAATCCAGATGAGCAGGAACTGATTTAGAGCAGGGATGACTGGTGGTGGCCTTGGTTGACAATCTCTAGCCAGGTTTTCCACACGCTTTTGGACACACTGCCACCACCCCCCTCGTTTCACCTTATCATCCTTTCACTGTAGTAACAAGAAATCACCAATGAATTTGTAGAAGCCACAGTGCTAACCCACCCAGTTACCTAAGTCATTTATGTCAGGGCTGAATTTGAAGCTCTGTGTCTGATGTTATGCAGAAGAACATGGGTCTTGTGGACGAACCAGCTTTTTCTGGCCTTATCATCCATGACCTTTTTGAATTATAGCAACAGGATTACATGGAGGTGTTAGCATCTGTTGCACTCACTATCACTCGACATTTGTGACATTTCTATGAGCTTTGATGCTGCAGTGGCACATGAGCTTCCAACCAAGGTGGCTTTGTCCTTGTGCTTATGGATGACCAACCAGGAAATTCTCACTCCTGCTGTCCCACCAGCTTTTCCCTTTCAGTTTTGATTACTCCAGCTCTAAATGCTTTAATCATATTCTAAGGCTGAGAGATGAAAACTAGCAAGTAAATGCCATAAGTTAAATCCTAACTTTACCAAAGGCGTTGGGATCTCTGTCAGTTTCTTGTGGTATCAGACTTTTAGCTCAAATTGAGCAGGTAGAGAAATCCAGGTTTTCTCACAAATTTTTTTTTTTTTTTTTTTTTTTTTTTTTCCATCTAAGCATAAAGAGACCACCTTCCACATACATCTGAGATTTTTTGAAGTGTCTCTAGCTAGTCATAGAAGTAGCAGCAGCTCAGACCAAGCTGTTGAATGCCAGGAATTACCAGACATTTCTAATGTGTAAGTGTTGACCAGTTCCATGGTAGATATGTAATAAACACAAAATTAATGGAAGAGCCAGCATTACTACATGTGCTCTGTGCAGACAATTTTCCAATGTGTCACACACAAATCAACCTTATAGTGCACGCATGGATGACATGTTGGAAGGAATTTCTAGATGTGCCTCATGCAGTCAAGAGTATGTGGCAATCCCACTTATTGCAGATGGCTCTCGGATGAAAAAAGGTGACTTTGATGCTTTTTGTGGGTGAAGAAATGATTATCAGAGTGTTACAGAAAGAGATCTTCATCATCTGGGGTGTTTTGTGAGGTTATAGGCATCCACCAGGGAAGGTTTGCATTTCCTCTTCTGCGGTTTAATAAGGAAACGTATTTTGTATTAAGAAAAGTTGAAGGCTTTTTAATTTTTGCTCATAAGGAAGGAAATATCTAACTCACTCATTAAAGTCAATTCAAGATGAAACACTACTCCACTTATCTGCTCAAGAGCTTTCTTCATCCACCTCTGTAGCTTTTCAGAGTCTTCCAGGATGAAAGGGTAGTGCCTAATATGATTCATGGTGTCTTTTGCTCTTTTTCTTCTCTCGCTTCAGGAACAGGTCTTGGCTGAAATATCAATAGACAGTTGTCTGTCACCAGTCTCTGTTCTCATGCTCCATGCACTTGAATTTTCATACATCCATTTTTGAAAGAAAAGTAGTCTTGTTCTAAAAGTGGCCAGTCTCCACTTAAATTTAGCCTCCTGAAGTAAACTACTTCCACAGCAGGATCTTTTAACCATGAAGGCTATTTCTTCCACTGTTTTGGGTTTTGGTTGTCTTAATGGTTCTTGGACAATTTAAAATAAAAGCAGAATAGCAACAGTAAAAGCTAATAGCAAATAATATAACAAATAGCTTATAACAAAAGCAGTAGTGAATGAAAGGATCAGGTCACAGGAAGCCCTGTGATGGCTTATATTATTACAAGAGAGAGCTGCTGTCATCTTCAGCACCTAGAAGCTCTCCATTGCTGTTGTGTTAAACTATAGATTTGAAGGCTGATGGTTCTCGTTCAAAGAAAAAAAATCAGGTATGTCCATGAGATCTAATTGGGGTTCTCTGATGTCCCATTCCAATATTCATTTCTTTTTCTGTCTGTCTGTGTTTTGCTGATTAAGGATACCAATTAAATTTGGACACCAGAGTGAAAAGAGTAGGTGTATTTTACTGGGGATAACCAAGTAATAATGTAACAGAGTAATACAGAAAACATGCAGTAAGAAAAAGCAGAATAGTGCACTTATAGCAACAAACAGGAGAATACAGGGTAATGCATCAAATCATTACTACCTGAGAGGGAGAGAACAGTGATTAAGAAAGATCTATCACCACTTGCAGACGTTCCCATCACCCAACCCCGCAGTGTCTGGGCAGCCCCGGTTACAGCGAGGGTTTGCAGAGCCTGTCCCGGCAAGGGGGAAATCCTACGCAGGGCGTCCACCCACAGGTGAGGCTGCCAGAGTCCCTGTGAGCGGGTCCAGCCTTATATACCAGAGATCAACAAGCCAGAATAGCTGGCACCTTTGTTTTGAGTGGAAAATTTCTGGTTTCATTTTCCTGTTGGATTCCACCCAAAGCCTGGCCAGGGCCTGGGGAGGGGAGACTAGGGGAGTTTCTAACAAGGCCAGATGCTTGGGTTCTCAGCCTTGAACAAGGCTAAACAAGGGAAGGTGGATGCATTCTCACAACACTTTATCCTCACTACTGATTATATTCTGTCTAAGCCGCATCTTTCACTAGCGAGCTTACACACTTTGTTAATGATGACATACTAAGTTAGCAGCTTTCGCTTGGGGCCTGTTGTTCAGGCTTCAGTACTTCAACACTTCAGCACTTTTTACATCATACTACATACCTACTAGCACAATGGTTTTCAGTTATAAAATATACAGGATTCATCTATAGGTCAACTCTGGCTTGGGCCTGTTATCCAAGCCTTAGCGCTTCAGTCTAAAGATTCTTCTCTCATGGAAGAATGGAGAGGGGCCTGAGGGGGGTGCCTGTTATACGCAAATATGCTGTAAAAATGGCAGCTGTCTGAGTGCGGGGTGTGAGGGCGAATTAAACATGTGCATGGTATTAAGACCCAGATCACCTCTATAATTTAAAGTGATGAGATCAGCAGAGCTCTTTGGAGGTATAACTTTATCACAACATCACAGATGCTCTGTCCTCCCTTAAAGACAGAAGGCAACCTAGGCTGAGTGAGTTCAGGGGGCTTAAGGAAGGAGTTTTCCCTGAAATAGTCCCAAGAATGGAAGCACTACTGGGTACTAGAAGTCTCTCTACTCAGCAGAAGGAAAAGAAAAATTTTGAAATTCATGGGGAGACCTTTGGTATTTTTCCCTCTCCAGATGACCAGACAGATGGAGGGAGTCAGTACAAGTGAGCTTAGATCCAGCTGTGAGATCCTTCATACAGCTCTCCATTACAGGAATCCCATGAAACTTCAAGTCTGGAGAGTCTGTTTTGGCCAATCTAAGACTAGAAATGACCAAAGACTGAGCAGCAGCATGGTGAAAGAGGCTTTGTAGATCTCAGAAAAGAACAGAGAAGATAAAGGGTGTTTGACACAAGCATTCAGCTCTGGACATGTTTGCTCCAACCTCTGACTCCCTGTTACTGAATGCAAATATTGCAGACATTTGGAATGGCACTACAAGTGCAATATATGGATGCCCTGACGTTTTCCAATGGGGCATATTAAAAATGGAAAGAAATTAGAAACTCATATGTGGCTTGTAACTTCAAACATTTAGACAGGATAAATATATGCAGAGTGCTTAACAATGCTGTGCAATGTTTTTTTGAAATATATACTCCCTAATGTACTTGTAAGCAGGGGGAGTTCAAACAGCAATCAGCCAAAACTGAATAGGTACACTCCATCAGAATAGATTTTCCTTATAGTTGCCCTCAAAGCAGCATCATTTCTCATACTGCTTGAAGCTGATTTAAGTGTTGGGTCTGTGCCAATTATTCGTTAAGCCTTCTGTCTTTATTTTATAGCTTATATGATACAACTGACCAACTCACGGAAACATCTGTTGCACGCAAAGGCAAAAAGTACTAGGGTCCTACCAATGTTTAGATGGCCACTTTGTCCCTTTTCTGCCATCATTACATCTGAGGGTGGCCTCAAGTGCAGATAACACTCTTCTGCAATGTTGTTTTGTTAATTTTGTAGAGGTGGGAATTCATTGCTCGTTTACTCTAAGTCAATCTTTGTTAGCTAAGTGTACAATTAAAATTACAGTATTTGATGTAGATCTGGGTGGCTTATAGCACCAGTCTCTCACTTCTAAGCACAGAGTTAAAGTTCAGCCAGAGGTCTTGCATAATATGAGTTTTCAGGGATTTTAGTGTAGTCCCCACTGGAACGTTATCTACAACACAAACAACTATACATCATTTGGCAATTCAAGACAAAATTTGATTAGGAGACACCCTATTCTAGCTCATTTTAACATATCGAAGAGTGTTCTCCTTTTGCACAGAGTTATTTCTGGCAAGACCTGAAATTGTTAATAAAGAAGAGGAGATTGGCCTTACTATCTAGCCTTCAAAGCATATCAAATTTGGCACTCCTCTTAACAAATCTATAGCATGATATTTCACCTAAAATATTATATTGAAAGGTGACTGACCCAATGCCAAGGAGATCTGAATCTCTCACTCAGAAACAATCCTTTGCCTTTCATTACTTTTTATAGGTTTTATTTAACCCAGCACTGCCAAGTGCCTTCAGTGCCGTAGTCTCTAAGCTCCTCGTAGCAAATAGCAGCATTTTATAGAACAGGGTCCCTTCCTCAGGAAAAATGTCGCACATTTTAACAGCGGTCATTCTGACTCAGTCTATATGTGGCAGAATTAAGTGCCTAGTCTAAGCAAGCTCTTCCTACAGTAAATGGAACTTGAGTGAGGGACTCCCATACCAAGTTTCTGCAAGAAGTCTCTCTTCAAGGTTGTCTCCTCCCTAAGAGATTATGAGGGTTGTAATGTTAAATGCTGGAAATGAAAAGATGTCCTCATGGTTCAGATTAATCAAACTTTATCACCATCTAAGTCTATCATAAGATGCAGTTCTTCAATGACTCAGTAAGTCAATAATTTTATTTCAGCTGGACTATCCAAAGCCTAAAATTCATAACTTCTCTCACTTTTCTTGCTGTAACTCTTTCTTGACTTTGAACCATAATGACTGTTTCCACACAGAGACAACATTATGCTGACACCTGTAGAAGGCAGGCACTGAAATTTCTTCAATGTGTGTCAAAACTGGCATCTGAAAAACAAAATCCAATTTGAAAACAGTTCAAAATTTCATTATGTCAAAGAAGACATTGCTAGGTATACATTCAAATCAACAAAATCTCTTAAACTGTAAAAATTCAGAGAGAAAATTTTCCTTTTCAAAGGCTTATATGAGGAAAAATAAAACTCTGTGGAGTATCACACTGGTGAATTTCCCCTGGTTTCTGGTTGCAAAGGAACTTCCTGCTGAGCAAAGTTCAAGAGACTAATTTAAGCAGCCTTCAACTTCAATTCTGTGAGCTAAAGTGGGATGAAGATAGTGCTTGGGGAATTCCAGTTGTAAGGGGACAGACAGATAGCTTTCAGTTGCTGCACCTCTTCTCCCTTGTTTTGATAAATATGAGCTATGTGCCAACTTTTTAATGATATCTTTGAAGTGTTTTAAATTGGATGTCAAAACCTTGGGACCCATGAAGTCCTGCAGAACTGCAGTGCCTCTTCCCCGAGCACCTGATGCTGTAAACAAGACAGACAAAGCCTTCATCCTTCATCCAAATATTCCCACCCTTTTTTCCATGTTGTTGTCCTATTTCTTTTCCTCCATCTGCTCAGTCTAAGTCCTTCACCTTTTATCCTCCAAGTCTTCCTAAATATCAGTCTTCTGCTTTACAGCAATTTGTAGCATACACTGAACCATCAGCTTTGTTGTCAGATATTTATATGGTACCTTTCATTTTGATGTGGAACCTTGTCCCACAGTTTCTTGTTTTAAGTACCGTCTCATTCATTAAATTAGATGAGACTTAAATTTCACTTTGTTTTCTCATTAGAAGTAGTTATTCTTTTTCTGTTGGCTGGACATCTTACCGGATGTCTGCAACAATGCAGAATGACTTTTTGTTTCCCCAATTTGGAACTCCGTGTTTTCTTTTCTGTCTCTTCTGTCTGCCTATGTTCTCTTATTGTACATACATACATATTTAGATGAACTGCCTAAGATGTTCATGTGATGGTGTGATATGCCTATCTACACGTCATTCTCAACATCTACCTGTGCCTGTCAACTGATAAAGGCTCCACAACTCTTAGTCCCCCTAAAAAAGCAGATCAATTTCAAAGGAATTCAAGAGATAGTGGGATGCCTCAGCAATACAAAGTGCCTTAAGCCATTGAAAATATAGGTACCTAAACAGAGGAGGAGGATCTTATTTAGTACCTCCACTGAGATACATGTAACAGAAGTCAGCCTGTGGTGGCCATGTGTTGCCTGACCTGTTGGCACTGGACCTGCCACAGTACATGCTACCACTTCACTAGGAACACAGGTAAATATGGGAGGGCTGTTGAATGGTAGAGGAGGACAAGGAGTTGAGAAAACTGGAAAAGTTATTAAGGGGCATACAGCAAAACTGTGGGAAACCAAGTTTTTTTAGCTCTACTTTCATGGAACAAACTGTTTACTGTAATTTTGTCTTCTGAAGAGTTGTTTCTTGCTGTTATGTGCTTCCCTCTGATTGTCTCCTTAGTTTTATATGATATTCTCCTCACATCTCATCTTCTCCATCTGTCTGGTTTTTAGTTTCCTACTTATTTAGTCATACAAAGTCATCTATGCTAAAAACAGACATGGCTGAAGCTTTGTTTCCTTTTTTATATAAAAGAGAGGGTAAAAGAATTCCAGCTTGCAACAGAACCAGGCCAGTTTACCAAAGCTGCCCACCCATTCCCAGCCAGCCTGGGGACATTTTATTCAAACAAGCTCTTCCAATATTCTACAAAGCCAATTGCTTGACTGATGAGGTTTTACGAAACCACTAAAGAAAAACCACCTCCCTTCCACTGGTTTACTCATCTCTACAAGTATAAAATTAATTTTTACACATTGAGAAAATTGAGAGGTTTTTTCCTTTTTCCTGCAAGAAAGGTACAGAAGGTACACTGAGTCTTATACAGCATTATAATGTAAAACTTCATTACATTCATGTGACTGATCAATACAAGAGAGCACACCAAGGTAATTTCCGATTTGGGCTGGTGGTTGTCATAGTGCAACAAGCTTTGGGTCAGATTTGCGTCAGGTTTGTCTACCTTGTAACAGCAAAATCTGCCATCTCAGAACTGCCCTGCTGCACCAGATTAACACATTAGGAATATCTTTTTAGAAAAAAAGCTGTAATATAATGAGAAGGAAACAGAGGCAGGAGCACAATTCAATGTTATTACAAGAAAGATGAGACTGGGTATTGATAATAATTTGCAAAGGATAGAGCAAAAACTTCATAGCAGAAACATCCACTTGAAACAGAGACTGGAAGTCAGCCAAACCCCCTAAACTGCCGACGACAAATCATGGTTGCATAAGACATCCCCCAAATCATAGTAGAAACTAAACAGGGGAGTGAGCAGAGCAGATGTTTGGAGGTCATTAACAGGAGCTCAGTTTTCCTTGCCTGGTGGCTACCTCTACAGATATCTGATTCCCAGAAATTTCCTTGACCTCCAAACATCTGCTCTCTTCTCCTGTTTTCTTTACATCCGTACTGCAGAGAGACTCATGCAGTCATAACCTTTTCAGTCCTTTCTTATAAAATATTTGTCTCTCACTCCCCTAAATCATGAAGGAAAGTATTTAACAGATCTGTACCTATCATCATTCATGGTAGGACCTTCATGTTCATTGCAGTTGATACTAAACTGTATTACTTGGCTTTTTTCTTTGCTGCATGCTGTGAGTGTACACATAAACTCTACAAATAAGCTAATCTAGAGTGCTTAGTTCTTTGGATTTGAATACTTAGACTTTTCTTATGTTTTTTATTTTGTCATTTTACTGTATTTCTTTATCTGCTGCCCTTTGTCAAGTCCTCAGTCTACATGAGAACTAAACATGCTTGAGACAGCTTTATTAGATACTTTGCAAAACATGGGGCCCAAGCACATATTTCCAAGTATGATTGCTACTGCTTTTCCTTCCTCTAATGGTCAAGCATATCTAGTGAAAGTTGCTGCATGCAATGAGCTCTGGTACTGCTCAGGAGTCTGTTATCTATAGCCATTTAAAATATTTTCCCGTGGGACAATAATAGCCAGAGTCATTCTTCCTTTTTTGATGAGTATTACCGTATTTGCTCTTTTTTTCTCAAAATTTCCCATACCTCCCAATTTTCCTGGAAATCAAAAATAGATTACATGTGCTGCAATAAGATTCCTTGCTAATTCCCTCACATCCCTCAACAGTCATGTCTAGCAGATAGCAAGTTCCTTGTGTGATCACATATTCTAAGTATCTCCCACTTATTTTCTAGAGTAAATATTTTCTCTGTTTTATCTAGTTTGCTAAGGATTGGGTTTTTTAAAATCATTTTTACTTAAATGTTTTGTTAATCTGTTTCTCAGAAAGCTCTTGGTATCCCAGCCATTTTGGAGTCATTATTGTCTGTTCCTCTGCTCACATGCTTGCCAGAATAAGGTGTTTTTTGAATTAAGGAACTGATTTTTCAGCACAGCCATCAATACACTTGCAGTTAGAGAGGGACCAAGTCCCTTTTTCATTATTTGAATCCATGGGGCAACCACAGCAGTTTAGGATTTAGAAGTGAAGGGGACCTTGGAGTTAAAAACTGCAACCCTTACATAGGAGCCTAAATCAGAGACTGTTGAGAGAGCTCAGCTGTCAGCAGCCACCCCCAGCCTTCAGGCTATTTTGTGGTTTCTTCCCTCTTCTCTCACTCTGTTGATGTCCCTGGGGGTCCTCTCTGTGGCCACATTTTCTTTTACTCTCTATTCCTTAATATTGTAAAATGATCACATGCCTTTTTTTTTTACTGTCTTAGTGTTGAAATTGCATCAACCCCTTCTCTGCTCTACTGTCCTTTGGATCTCAGTTCCTTCCTTCATTTCTGCTCACTTCTCTATGACGACCATTCTCAGGGTCAGCTCATCTGGGCTGACACTGAGGAAGAAAGCTCCTCTTGAAGGAAGTGTTTAAGGTTTATGGAGTCAAAGTTCGTCTCTGCACTCCACTCTGATCATCCTGTGGGCAAGCCAGAGGGTCCACCTCCCCAGTGGTGGCCACTCTTAGCAGGGGCAGACACATGCAGACATCCTTCTCGATGAGAAATAATGAGCTGAAGCAGAATCCAAACTGTTTTGAACTCTTTGGGTGCCCTGGACCTGGACAGACCAGGTGCTGTTCGTGTCAGACCCTGCCTCTTCTGCTTGCTAGGGAAGTAATCCCTTCCTCCCAGGTGGGAGCAAAAACCCTATTCCCTTCGGGGCCTAGCCCTTCCCACCCCATCCCCAGCTGGATTACTGTGCTTTATGTGTACTGTGCTAAATTTATAGGTGATACATGGGCTCCAGCTGCTACAAAAAGGAGGCATCTGCAATCTCTATCTCTCAGGTCACCATATGCACATCATTCTATATTCAAATCCTTCTGGTGGCTTCCCATCAGCTTCCAGAGGCAGTCTGAGAAGGAAATCCTAATTTCTGAAAGAAATAATGGTTTAGATTCCAGCTATGTCAAGGACCAGGTTTCGATCTATAACTGACTGTAAGAGCTGCATTCCTCTGTGGAATTGGACTTTCAGATATGCTGACAAAAATGTAACAATATTCAGTAGCAAGGAGGCAGAGTTGACAAAGTCAACCTAATCTGAATAAGAAGCAATTTCCTAGCTTTGAAGGTAATTAAACATAGGAGCACTTCCCCACAGAAGACTGAAGACTTCAGTAAACTTAGGTGTGTTTCTGAAAAGCATGATTGTCTGGCACCTTTGGCAACAAAATGGGTTCAGTCTAGATTTGCAAAGGGAAGGTGGAGGCTGGCCTGCATGATCCTGATGTCCTTTGATGGTTTTGGACTCTGGGAGCTGATGGGTTCCCTCTGGTCATGCCATTCTTCCATGGTCATTTGAGGAGAAGGAATAGCCTCACAACACTTGCCTTTCTTCATTAAGACAAAATTTGAAACAAATCTTATTTTTCTGAGCAGCAAAAGACTGCCTGATAGGTCATAATCTGGATGAAGCCTGGGAATACTGCAATTTTGGTTTTGCTTTCCTCTAAAGAAGCAAGGGGTGTAGCCTCCCACCAGAATGATCTAGTCTTTTGTCATCTGGAGTTAGCCTCAATTTAGACAGCTCCAGGGCTGCAACAACACAGCACCTAGGAAAGGTTTGGGGAAATGAGATGAATACCTGGTTAGTGCAGGCTTTGTTCAGAGCTAGGAAGGGACACGCTGGTACAGGACAGGTCAGCACACTAAGCTGGTGTAGCAAACCTTTGGGAAAGCTTAGCTGCTCAGAACGCAGGGTTGGGCTCCTCTGTGCGCTTGGGTGAGGAAGGGATTTTCCTTTCCATCAGATCAGTGGGGACTAGAGGTATTTTGTCTTTTTCTCATCTTTGTGGGGTACTGGTTTGCCTACTGAAATAATTTGGATATATCCTGCCTAGTCATGTCCCCACAGTACAGGGACCTCCTGGCTGATTGTGTTCTTTGCCTTCAGGAAGCTCTCAAAGCCTGAAGTGCATCAGTCTGTGAGCAAGGCACATGCAGTTATCATGGCCTGGAGAACCCACGAGAAAAGTGAGTCATTGCATGGTTTCTTCTGCCTTATGAAAGCTATTGCTAAGGCATGATTAAGAACTGAAGGATACATATTTTAATCAAAGATTGAGGCTACTCTCCCCTGGCAGTTACTATGTGCTTTGTGCACACAACCACTGTTACATCTTCTTCACTATATTCAGAAATGCTGTAAACTTATCCAGATGGGACAACCTTCCCGAAAAGGTTGAGTGAATCCAGACTCCATCAGTCTTCAGAAACACTGGAAACTAAAATGAGAATTTGGATTCTTCCATCTATGCCCAAACTCACACCAAGGCCCACTCTTAAATCAATAAGTATCTGTTGTACAGATACAGCAATTCCTGAAGACCCATTTGGAGAAGATTTCTGATGTTGGAAAACAACAAAACATGCCCTGAAAAGTGAATGAATCTACAGAAACTGTAGCTCTTAATTTTTATACATTTTCTGGTTTAGCTACTGTCAATTTTTCCCATCTCTGTCCTACTCTGGTCGCTTCTTGCTGACTTGTCTCCACAACATCCCACATTTTGTCCTCTCATTCAGAGTATCCAAGATCTTCCCTCTATTGTAGCAACTTCTACCTTACCTTTTTTCATGCATATAAAAATGCAATCTCAAGAATTGATCTAGCTTATTATCAAGGTGGATACATCCCCTGCTGCTTTGTTTCTAAGTTAATTCTGCCTTAACAGCTGTAGAATGTAGGTCTTGTTCTGCTAATATGGACCATTATCTTCAGTCAGTCACTGCTTGGTCACATCTATTTCCTTTTCTTCACCTTCTCATTCATATACATGTGCCTCTCACTCTATTTCAGTATGAGGAAAAGTCTGCCTTCAACTTCTCCATTATATATTCTTCGTACGCCGTCCATGGGATCCATCAACTTCAGTCCTTTCTAAATTATGGTATTGTTTTTAATCCTGCCAGCACAAGCTCAAGCCAGAGCAACTACTACTACTTCCCTCTGATAGTTACATTCTGTGTTATTGATGTATATTGCTTTACTTGCCTGTTTGCATTGCAACAAACTCTTCATGCCGAGCACAGGATCCTCTCTGGGTAAACAAATAGTCCCAGAATACACAAGGGAACTCAAAGCCTTCATTAAAAAAAAATGAAGTAGTAGTTTTCAAAAGAATGAACCCAGCTAATTAAGTCCTGCAAAATTCAATTTTCTGAACAAAGTTCTCCAGCCCATTCATTTTTAAAATCATAGTACTTTATGTTATGTCTTAAGTCTTTGAATTTTCCCTTTGGCCACCATTAGGTCATATTTCAAATTCCTGGCAGTCTTATTTAAGTCTTCAATAAGTTAAATTGTTATTAGTCATATTTTGAGTCTGTAATACTTTCCTCAAGTATACAATGAACATAAATCACATATTCATCATATAATCATGATTCAAATATATAATGTTCCAGACATGTTTAGGACAAATGTAGATAAATCTAATTAAGGGAGTTGTGAGATTAGAAGTGAGATATAAAGAGTGGAAAATCAGCAGCTTTTTTATCAGTTTTATCAGAACCTCACAGAAATCATCACATTTAAGTTACATCTCCTTGGTTTTTGGCTTAGCACTTTTTTTTCCCACACATCTTTGGTCTTTGTTACAAGGTACTTTTTTATCTGTGCCAGGGTATGATTATGTGTGTGCACTGATACCCATGTCATAGGTGCTCTCATTTGTCAAAAAGTGTTGGATTTAATCAGCATTATTGAACATGTTCTCGATAACATTAAGTCTCAACAAACAACTTCAAAATAAGACTTGGCTTCTTCAAGATTTCATTGCAATACACTGTAAATTAAAATAGCTTTCCACAGAATGAGGTAGAACACAGAAGGAAACCACTAATACACTTCTAGATGTTGAGAGATATTTTTATTTTCCTTCAACTGAAGCAAGCATATACCAAAACCTCCAAAATCTTCAAAATAATGTAACAGAGCTTTGCATAGACTGGCAAATACAAAGCAGAAGAACTTCAAATGAAAGTTGGAGCTGGCCTATTTGACCTTATTTTTCCTTCTTCCTCAGGTGTCCTGCAAAATATCACCATGACCTCTCTATCAGTGAAGTGTCATTACATCTAGTGAAATAGATGACAATTCCCTGGAATGCAATCTAATGCCTTGAAAAGCTCACAGTGGAACTAGATTTGTGCTGTAGCTATGACACTTATTTCACTGTCAGCCCCAAAGAAAAACTAAGTTCAAAGTAAAGAACAGAAACAAGCATCTGAATAATTTTAGTCTCCTTTGGCTTCTCTGCCCATTGCTTAGAATGGGGAAACATTTTAATCAGAGGTTTGATGATCAACATGGGTTGACAGGCACAAAAGCCAAATAAATGGGAACTATCTGTACACATTTTTCATATGGTAGCACTTTTTTTGGTAAAAAATTCAACTGGTGTACTCAGTACCATTCCTTGTGTTGCCACATATCATCCATCAAATACACACGAGGTTTTGTGTTCTTGGCCTATTGCATATTTTGACAAGTTTGTTTTAATGACCAGTCTTGTTCAGCAACATTCTACTCTCAAAGATCTATAAACCTGTAGAAGATGTAGCTGGATGGCTGTTCAATAATAGCAAATACCTGAACCACTCATCTCCAATGAGCCTGCTTTGGGTGACCTGACACTGATCAGTCCCAGCAGTGCCCCTCAATGGTGAAGAACTAATTGGGGATGGAGGCAGATGTTACACTGTAACGGACCAGCTTCTCTTACCTAAGGAGATTACTTGTACTTTATCACTCTGTTCATGTAGGACTTTTCCAAATGAAGGCAGACATATTTGAGTTGTCTTTCCTACACAAAGACAAGGGACAGTTGCCCTGGTTGTAACCACAACACAAGGGAACTCTGGGTCTCTAAGGATGTCAGAGGGATATGTGTTCCCTTTTAAATAGTACTTCTCTCCCTTCACCACAGCTGTATTCTATGTGATATCTATCTGACTCAGTGCAAAGCCACTGCCATCATCACTGGAACAGCTCATGGAGAAAAAAAGAAAAATAAATTAATCCTCTACTTCTCAGAAATTCAGATTTTTACCATGAAGGGGTTATTTCTGATACTTTTTCTGTGTCTAACATAAGTGCCACAACTACCACCAAATTCAGCAAACACACCAGCAACACTTAGAGTAAGGGGAAAAGGGTGGCTCTGCTCCAAGGGACACATTTCCAGCAAACACACCCATCTGAGAGCATTTGAAAGCAGCTGGAAGGTCTGGTTAGCATTTGGATCACCTCACAGGGTGTCACACGTGGCTTTTTCACTGCATACAATAGTAGTGACACATCCAAAGTGCTCAGGAATTCAAGTCACACTTCTGCCATGGCACTTACTGTCTTAATTTGCATGGAGTTTCTTTGATTAAGTCAAGTGTGGCAGGTAGAAGAGGTTTTCACCCACTTAAGTTATTCCACAAAATTCTGGATTTTTTTTTTTTTTCCCAGAATCCATCAGGATGAAGACTTTTCAGAATTTCCTTCCTTGTGCTGAGGAGCTGAGACTGCTCAGCTGTGTCTACAAGCATAGAGTAAAAGGACAGAATAGATGGGAGCTCTCTGCATCAGTGGGAGCAGTCAGGCTTCATGCAGATAGAGCAGGACCAATGCAGACACAATATTAAAAATATCGCTTCTCCACTCTACTACTATTCCTCTTTCCACACATTCTTCACCCAGCCCCAGCTCTTTTAATCTCACATCCTTGAAGATGCACGAGAGAATGCAGTGACATGGCATAAGAACTTGGGAATAAGGAATGAAATGGGACTCCATTGGCCCATGCACACCTTCCTTTTCCACCAGGTCTGTAATTCTGGATCTTGGTGTGGTTGCAGCATTGCATGCTTGAAAGCAACATGACACTGGGAGGGCTGGAAAGCTGTCAGAGCACTCCATCAAGTATTTAATCTCTCTGGCCTCTGAGAGCAGCCTTCACCCATGCTTATTTATAGGGAAGATAAGAATGTTCTTTCCTTCATTTCACCTGTCAGGGAACTTCAGGATCCTAACTTGTATATACAGACCTATATTAAATGAGAATTTAGCTTGCTATGTATTTAAATACATTCATATACATATAAATCTATATTTCCACGATGAAGTATGTATTCACTATACATTGACTATGTGCTGAGCATATATTTAACAGACATTTATTTTGAATGTTTGATAAATAAAGTCAAATTACCCAATTTCTGCACTAGAAAGGAGAAAAAAGATGGCAGACAGAACAGGCAACTTGGCTATATTCACCTAAGAAAAAACTTTAATACTTCCCTAGATTTTGAGGCCAGTCATGATCCTCCAGGCTGACTTGCTGCGAAATGTCAACATCATGTTCATAACTCCAGGTCACTCTATTGCGTATGAGCACAGTGAAGCAGGAGAATTCCTTGCATTGCTAGGAGGCAGGATATAGGCTTGTCTGAGGTGAGCAGTGGAGAAGAGGTAATAAAAGCCCACTTGATAACTCTGTTATCACAAAACAAGCCCCACCACGTAAGCCTGCTCTACACATGATCCAAGCTCCAAATGACTAGCACAGCAGCAGCCAGCACATCTTAAACCATCTTTCCCTACAATACTATGGGTATAGCTCCCCAGATAAACTAAGTAGGAAAAGAAAGTATGTAGGATTGTGATGGAAACTTTGAGAAATTCAGGATTAATGTGATAAAGACAGATACAATGAAGAAACTGAAAAGAAGCAAAACAACCCAAACCACAGTTTTGAAAAGGTGATGGTAGATAGTCTGGTTTTGTTCTGCTTGAGAAAGGAAATGATGCTATGAGCTAGATTAAATCATGGAGGTTACAGTAGGTTTAGACTGGAGTCCTGTTACTGGAGTACCTAGAAGTGGACTTTAACTGGCTTATAATGGCCAGTAACGTACCTTAAGCTTTAGGGGACTCATAGGCTGCAGGAGGTGGTGGAAGCCATGTGCCCGTTTGCGAGCAGGGGGCTGTCAGAGAGGTGCAGAACAGAGCAATTCTGGGCTTGACTACTCCAGTGACAGTGGGATGTCAAGGAGATATCTTACACAAGGGTTGCATGGCTGGAGGCCACACCATCACCCCGCCTCACAGCACCCAGGTGCAGAGGCTGGCCATGGGATGCATCCGGGAGCCAACTGTGACACGTTTTTCTGCATGCTGGCATCTGTGCAGTGTGGTACTGGTACCAGGCTGAGGTGAGTCGGTGACAACCACCCCAGCAGGGCACCATCTCTCCATGTCCAAAAACTTTCCTATGAGGTTGAGCAGCACTCATGGTGAAGACAATAAAAACTGTGAGTCTATTTGCTTGCTGGGTGTATATGGGAGGTGGGTATTAACCCAACTTAGATATAAGTAAAATTTGGTGATCTGAGCTTACCTCCAACTATGTCTCAGGAATTAATGGCACATCTACTGGGCTTTCTTCTTGCCTCTTCTGCCAAACCACGCCTCAACTATCCTGAAATGATGTTTTGTGTTCTTTTGGGGAGGAAGGATGAAGGGATGAATGAACTGTAACTTATATCTGAGTAACACCTGTAAAAGTGACCTTCAATTACTCTCCTAAAGAGAAAATGCACTGTATCTGTGGTGCATCTAAGTAAGGGCATTTCCTGCAAAGCCAGCAATTGCCATTTATGCAGCAGATGCTTTTTTTCTGCTCACAAAACTCCAAGTTTCATCTCTAAGTGCCAACAGTCCCCATCCATGCAAAGACCAAACATAAGGTAAGTGAGGATAAATATTCAATGTTCAGGCAATAGGAGGGGTTTATGGAGGTTTTTTAGTAATAGTTCATTAAGAGAAAGTGAAATACAAGAGTATGTTATAGAGCAGACAGGGAATTGGGAGTGGGTAAGTGAAAGGCATGTGACAATTTCAATTTACTGTCTCATTCTGCAGAGTACCACATGGATGTCATCAGCATGTATGGATAACAGGCCATGGATATGCTAAGGATGGGTTATGGCATCCCTGCCTTTTTGTCCTCTCTTGCCTATCAACTCTCCCTCCTTTCAGACTATGCTGACAAAATGGCTCTTGCAGCAGCACAGTGACTCTGATCAGGCGAGGGGTCTGGATTTGAAAAATGCCTTCTCTCCCTTAAAAAAAAAAAAAAAAAGGTTTTTTCTTTAAGTTGTTTTCCTGACCTGTTTCACAGCCTTTCCTTACAAACAGCTGTTATGGCAGAGCCGCAGGGGAATTGTACTGCAGCTCAGAGACCAGGAGAAGAGCAGGGGGATGGAGTGAGATGCAGAAATACCTCCGGCCATTACTGCCGCCAGGGACAGGACATTGCAGAGCCACAGCCTTACGTTCTGCTTCTAGCTTGGCTCACACTCATGGCAGGACTCTGGAAAAGTTACTTGGCATCCCTGAACCTCAGTGTCTGATTTCTTACATTGTAAAATGGAGTCACCAATGGTTACCCAACCTGGTGAAGATCTGAGCTGCACATGAAGTGTTCTCTGTGAATGTGTGTAGTATATACTGTATTGCACATGCATGCTCTTACAAACATACATACACATATGATTTCTTTCCTATGGACATTTTCTGTGTCAGAAATAGGCTTACAGCCAGAAGCGAACAGGACTACTTCTCTGGGAATATTGTGCAGTTGCTAATTTCACTACCGGAACTGTGTTGCTGCACAATCTGGCCTCCTTCCACAACTGCCTCTATTGAAAATAAAGGGGACTGATGAGCCTATGGATAATGGTAAACATATGGAATGCAGGCAGTACTATACATTAAAAGCCAGAACACATTAAAAGGTATTTTAGCTGTTGGCAGCATAAGATCAGTGTAGGAAACATCATCTAACAGAGAAATCTCATACCAATAAGTTTAATGCTCTGACAGTGTTTGGCATTTTTCTTTCACTTAAGAAAAAATAAAATAAAAAATGACTAATTCAAAGCGAGGGCCAAACCACTAAGTTTCAAATTAGTTTGTCATAACTGCAAAAATACTGGATCTTTAGTTTTGTTTGTGTTGGAAAGTGCTTTCATTTCAGACTAGGTCACTTGATTTTCTTTTGAGTGTACATGAGACCTTTGACTCCTTGGAGGACACTGGAGACGAATTGAGTAATGTGATGTCATTGCTCGCAGAGTTCTCATAACACTAAATATATTAGTCACTCGCCTTGCCAGTACCAAGAGGGTAGAAAAGAAATCCGGCAAGATGGTGGTACTATGTAGATGGACAACAATCATTGTTCCCTGTGATATATGCTACTTTCTCTCCACTATTTCCATCATTTTTTGTGAAGTCCGTGAAGGTCATATTTCAGCTAGGTGATATTTCTCACCCAAACATTTGTCTTCCCCTTGCTGTTTGCATTTACTATGCAAAATCACTGAAATTTTGTACTCTGTGACAAATTACCTCAATTAAGTCAAACAGCTTAAAAGCTTGACTTTTACTTTTTACCAGGACTAGAGATTGTTCAATCTCAAGTAGATACGAGAAGGTAGATATCTGGGAAAATTGGGTTGTTGGTTGCTGCTGGGTTTTTCTCTTAGTGAGTGTGAGAGGTATGAATGAAGGTATGGTTATACTTAGGAAATACCTGTTCACACAGTAACATGACCATCCTTTTTTATAAGGCT
Source organism: Athene cunicularia (assembly GCF_003259725.1). Classification (NCBI taxonomy): domain Eukaryota; kingdom Metazoa; phylum Chordata; class Aves; order Strigiformes; family Strigidae; genus Athene; species Athene cunicularia. The sequence goes on from NW_020799097.1 coordinate 38,519,039, forward strand.
CAGGGAAAGCTGCATGATTTCTGTTTCTCCTTATAAAGTACAAGTGTCAGATCCTTGCTCCAGTGAAATGCAATGTTGGATTTCATACAGACTCGATGTTATTCACACAAAATACTTATCTGTTGGGTAATGACAGCATATTCTCATATGGGATGGCAATAAATATAAAGATGCATAATTTTCCTTTCTCTAAGTTTTCATAGCTAGCATTCAGAAAAAGGAGTAATTTTCCATACTGACACTGGGATTACTTCAGGCAGGTCTTGTGCATAACTTTTGCTCCTGCTTTTAATGCCACTGATTTTCTTGTGCAAGAGTTATTTTAGGTTTTATCACATGTAATACAAAATGAGTAATGGAGATTGTGGAAAGTGTGCTGGGATTCTTCTGCTAGTACAGAAAAATGTTTTTAAAAACTCAGAGATTTATCACAATGTGTGGACCACTAAAGACATCTCAAAGTATAATTAGCCATTTGCTAATTCTGAAATCAATTCAATATGTCAAGAATTTTTTTAGGAATGCTTGAGGGAAAGAAACCAGTCATGCAAACTCTTGTCCAGTGAATAAATTATGGTTATAAGATCCCAGTTTCTGACAGGCTTAAAAGTTAAATAAAAGGTTGGTCAACCCTTCTCAAAATCTCTAGCATATAAATCAGCTTGAAACACTACTTGGGTTTTACTAAGTGACTAGTGGAAAAATACCTTCCAAAAAATCCCACTGTTGAAAAGCCTCATACCAGCTCTCTCAGTACTTCAGTGTCTGTGCTTAAGTGAGAAGTGACATGGTTTAACCTAACTGTGACTGCACTCAGAGGTATGTGTTGTCCAAAACAGCCAAATCTTAGAGATTTAAACCAATGAGGGATTAACTCCTTCAGCTGGAGTTAGTGGTCTCCTCCACCCAAAACTAGAAAGCAAAACAAGCCTTCCCACCCTTATGGCCTTCCTGTCTGAAGCTGAAGTCATGCAAACATTATGTGTTCCTGGGAAAGGTAGTATACATAAGTAATTGGTCATGAAACAGATAGGATTAAATTAAAGCAGAAAGTGGGAAGTCCTGTATCCCCCAGGACCAGTCAACTCCTCCCTTTCCCCAAATCCTAAAATCTCACTCTTTTTTTTAACAGTAATTGTCTTCACTGTAGCCTAGTTAGTCTACATAACTCATATATTTTACATGCTGTAATGTTAAGTCTTTCCAAAATAAAACAGGGTTGACAGAAGGGCATTAACACAGGGCCAATAATTTTGTGTAGTCTGTAAAATGATGTTAATGTCTGTGCTGAACAGTGCCAGCTTTCTTAGACTGTCCCCATATGTCAGATGGCCCCAGTGTACACCAGTAGTGAGTGGCCTCCACCTGGACTCTGTGCTGCTGTTCACCAGCTCAGGGGAGCTAGTCAGTTAGTTTTCAATCCACCTCAGTGTCCACTTAAACAGGCTGTACGTATCCTCACTGTCTGTGAGGATATTATGAAAGGCAGTGTCAAAAGCCTTTTTACAATCAAGATAAGTAGCATTCATTGCTCTATCCTCATTGAACAAACTAGTCAAATCATCATAGAAGGGGGTCAGATTGGTCAAGCATGATTTGTCCATTGTATACCTATGCTGACTATTCCCAAAATCCTTTTTGTCTCTAATATATTTGGAAAATTTTCCAGGATTATTCGCTTCATCCTTTCCCTGGAACACAGGTGATGCTGGCTGTCCTCACTCCCCATACCCTCTTCTTTGATTTTCTTGAAGGTAGCAGTGACATGTACTTTATTCCATTCCCCAGAAACCTCCCCCATTTGCTATAATCTTTCAACGATGATCAAGAGTGGCCTCACAATGACATTGGCCAGCTCTCTCAGCACTCATGTGTGTGTCCCATTGGGTACCATGGATTTGTGTATGTCCAATTTGTTCATTAATCTGATTTTCCTCTACTGAGGAGGGTCCTCTTACTTATCTGGAAATTTATGCCTTAAAAATTGCCTATCTGAAATCACAGAATATAGGCCCAGGCCTTCAACTGGTAATTTAAATTAAGTTCTTCAATTCATGTTCAAGGAAGGAACATAAGAACATGTGGTTATATGATGCGTACTATGTGCCACGATCTACTGATTTTTATCCAGGAATATTGCTTCAAGACTTACATCATGATATGAAAAGGCTAAAAAGAGATAGCAATGTCTACCTCTGCCTTGTGCATGAAAATACTTGAGCAAAAGGCTCTTCTTTGCTGCCCAGCATCTCTCTTTGTTCGCTATCTATCTTGAGCTGAGGTGCTTTCCAAGGAAGTTTATGCTTGTGGTCCAGGCTTAAATTGCAGAGCCAGCTGTGGAAAGTCAGCCTTGAGCCTTAGCAATTCCTTCCTGCCATTCTATTCTCAGACGTAATTTAATGTTATTATGAGGTGTGCTGTGCTCTGGGAGATTGCAGGGAACATTGTTGGCTGGTTTCACCCTAGCCTGCAGGCTAATACCTCCTTGTGAATCTTCCCTGGCATGTGATCTTTTCAGTTAACACTAGCATGTACATATATCAGATATCCATCCTCCAAGATTATTCTTAGGCTAACAAGGAATAGATGCCATGAGCAGAGGAAACATTTCAGAGTCATTTGGCCCAGATACAGGCAGTTATTTAGGCTTCTTAACTCTCATGGAAGTCAAAAAGGAGTTAGGAATTGAGTATCTCTAACCCTGGTGTCCCAGTGCATCAAAGAGCCAACTCTCAAAGCTCTCATAGTCTTGGTGCCCTTCGCGCTTGCCTGCTTCTAGATTCAGAAGCAACCAGTATCGGTAGAAGAACTCGTTCCAGCCCATCGGCTTTGACCTACCTGTAGTGAGCCACATAGCTATGAACGGCAGATGAATCACTGAGATTACTAAATAATGAAATCACTGACCTTAGAGAGAGGCTCCAGATGGCTCAGAAAGCAAATGGCCCATTTCAGGTTGCCAGGAGCACATCATCCAGGTGCCCTGTTCCATATGTTGCTGGTTCCCAGCTGAATGCCAAGCCTGACGCTTCACTCCTAATTTTTAAATCCTCCTGCAGAACCAGCCAAAGCTATTAAAAGGACTGTTTCATTCATATTTTCTACTTTATTAAATTGGCTGAGTGTAGGAGTGATCCATCTTCCACTTAAGTATACCCATCCCTCTGCAATTTATCTAGAAAAAGGTACAGTATGAATGAAGGAAAGTGCCTCTGAGGATAAGCTGGTTTTGCTGGGCTGGTGGGACTCCTGGTCCTGAGTTCTGCACAGCCTGAGAGCAGGACACAGCAGCAGTCTGGCCCACAAGCCAGTGCAGCATTTGCCCCCCCAGACTGTATTCCACTCAGCATTTCCCAGACTGCCTTTCTGGAGTCATGTTTGTGGGCTGCACTAGAAGGTTTTCTAATTCTGTATAGCAAAACAGCAGATGTGAGGGGTTGTACAACAGTCTGTAGACCACAGTCTTTGCTCAAGTATTACAAATGCTGACAGTCTGAACCAATTCCAGTGGCAATTTGGAAAAAATAATGGTGACTTCTGTGTACATTATTTAGGCCATAATTTATCAGATTTGCACCGTTCTATCAATGGAGAAAAAAATGTGTCATTATAGTGAAAAATGCTGTAAAGTTTCCTCAGTTCAGCCATTTGAGTTTTGTTAATTTTGTTCACTTTTAGCTCTATTTTACTGCATATTTCCATGGTGACAAGAAAATGTTTTATCTTCTCATTCCCAAAGCAAAACCAGGAACTACACCCCCTAATGTGTTTTGTTTGGGCGATGAGATAAAGGTCACCAGCCAATTTTTGGTTGAGGAGGTCATGGGCCAGCTTTGTTGCACAAGTATACATTTAAATTCAGAGTTATTCTACTGAGGTCTGTGGCATTTCACCACTGTAATAATGCAAAATTTGACCTCTTATGTCCTCTTCCCAGAACATGGTGAAAGTGCTCTGCTCCCTGGTCTTGAGTATAGGTCGCTTTTTGAGCTGAGAGGAAGACACATGCATAAGGATCCTGTGGCTCGAGTTCTCCTCCATCTCTGACTCCTGCATAGTCAAGAAGGTGAACACTACTAGGGGAAGCAACTGCCAAAGGGAATTACAGTTCATATCATGGGGGGGGGTGGTGGTGGTGGTGGTGGTGTGTCTAAGCTCATTCCTAAAAGCAGTGCTACTAGAGAAAAAGCCTGCCTTCCTTCCAAAATACTAGGTGATGAGGAGTGTCTGACTTACAGAAAATAAAAAAGGTTAAAATGCCCATGAGCAGCAAGACAAAAACCTGACAGCACCTTTATTCCCATGCCAGTTATTTTATTTTGGTCAAACATTTTTCTTACATGAGGCAGCTGTAGAGATCAAGAGAAAGAAGAAAGTCTCCTCAGAAAGAAACAAGTTTTGTCTGAGTCCTGGCTCTCTCGAAGGTGAAAGCTATAGCTATAGTCTTAGAAAGTCAAACAGGCTGTCTGAGAAACAGCAAGAATTGGGTAAAGGCTCTCCCAAAATCCTCCTATATGACTTTGGAGAGAATACCTGTGTCCTGAATCAATACTGAATGGAAAAAAAAATGATTTTAACTCTGTGCATACATCCCAGACACTTTAGCAGGGGCTCAAAGCATAAGGATAATATTATCCAGCTGGGAGTTGCCTATCTAAATTAGGTCCTTCAAACTCCATCTCGGTTTTCTTCAGCCATCATATGAGTTTAATGACCACAATCCAAGGCCCTTTCTTTAAAGTGGCCAGTGGAGATGTATTCAGAGAATGAGCCCTTAGTTAGAATATTTCAAACTGATATAAAAAAATCAGCTTTGTCTATGCTTTTTAAGGCAGAGGTTGGGTTTCAGCATATTCCCACATTTTACTGTTTTTCATAGCCATTCTGTCCTGCCTATGCAGGCATTAGCACTGCTCCAATGAATGTTTTTTTCTGTTGTGCCAGCTTTTATGATCATGGATTGAAGCTTTCTTCCCATCAGTTGATGCATGAAGACATAATTAATGAGAATTTATTAATCCTGCTGAAAAAAATGGATAATCATCTAATGAACAGTTACAGAGTAGAATGTATTTCCTCTTTTCCCATATTCAAAAAGTAGAAGACAGAAAAGAAAAAAAAAAACATTTTCAGATAGGCCTGTACATCTCACAAGGGAGTGTGTAGGAGGAAACAGCTATGGAAGGGCTTGGGTTTTAAGAGGCTTGTTTGAAAGCCAGCAATATTGGAAACATGCAGGTGTAGAGATAATACACAGCTATGAATTAAAAGTAAAAATGTTGATACTTTTATCAAGTTAAGAATTAAATATTCTTAGTTTTCCAAATTGTCAGTTCATTCCCTTTTGTGGGACATTTATTTTAAATAGGTATCAGTTCTTTCTAAGAAATACCCTCTAACAAACTGCTAAGGCAGACATCATCTAGAAATTATTTTGGGGTGATTTTTGTTTTATCCTTGAATAGAAAATGCTGTGGTTGTTTAAAAATAATCTCAAAATAAATAGTTGTTGTATGGGTAAAGGTTCTCATGTCAATGTTTGTTTCCAGGCCAACAAAAATCCACATTATTTTTATCATATAAACAAGATATCTTAGATCTGGGCTCAGAATTCTCCCTTTTTATACTGATTTATTAAAAACAAAGTACAATTAGGTCAACCAGCTACTTCTGTTTCAGAGAAAGTTAACACAAGTGAACCGGTGTCTTAGAGTCAAATCAGTAATTCTCTGCTATGGCCATGATGCTTAATGTCTGAGGCTCATTCTGAATAATACAAAACATCAACTGACATTGGAGGCTTGAGTCAAGAGACTTTAGTTTATGGCTAGCTTACCTGACTGATTAAGAGGAGGCCCATTTAGATATTCCATCTTTCTCGAAAGTTGAACCTTTCCACATTGAAGATAGAATTTTTGAAATGCTGTTTTCTAATGGAATAACATGACATTCTGTGGTGAAATCTGAAAACTTTTACTGGAGTCTTCCACAAGGAAAAAGAATATCTAAATTCTCTGTTTTGCCTCAGCATAACTATCTCAATTATACCAGATTCTCTTGAGTTCCACCTTATCTGGCGTGCTGGCATCAAAAATGGCAATTTCTTTTTTTCCTGGCACATACTGTTCTTTGTAGTTCTTTTGCCTTCTTGAATGCTAGGCTGGGGAGAAATGGAGTATGTAGCACATTTGAATGTCACCAGACTGTGTATTTCAGAACAAGTTTGGGGAAAGGGAAGCAGAGGGCTTTCAGAAGTAGGTCCACCAGGGAGTCGGCTACTACCACCTCTTCTCTTCTGCATTTCAGAACTGATACCAGAATGGGAGCAGAATGGCATTCAACATTTTAGGCCTATGTCAGTAAGAGCTTCATAAATCAATAAATTTTCACCTAACAGGATGACAAATCTTCATAGACAGTTCATTCCTAGGGGGGGAAAAAGAAAAAAAAAGGCAGTGTAGAATAATATCAAATAAGTAAGGGCCAGTTTCAAGCACAAAGAAACAGCTTCTTCTTGCTTCTAGGTTGAATGTCACAGAAGATCATATGCTTCTGTTGCCTCTGTTGGCTATGCCACAGGCCTTGAAAGCCAAGCTGTCTGCCTGGGAATATATATAAGGAGGTAAATACTGCTGGAAGAGAAGGTAAATTTTCTGTCTCCCTATCCTTCATTTTCCCTGGCAGCAGGCAGTACCATGAACTAGTTCTACAGAGCTCCTCTCCTGCTTCTCTGTCCTAGGGCTAGTCCTTCTCCTTCCCACACTTACTCCACATCATTTCATTGACTCAGGTGGTCAATTCTTGCCTGGACAAGCCCCTGTCCACAGGGCAGTAACAACGCAATGAAATTTGCACTGTTAAAAAATGTGAGCTGTCTTTGCACCCAGGAGTTTCAATCTATGTCCAGCTTTATATCTGAAATGTCCTTGAGAAAAATAGTTTAATTTATTACTTTTCTACAGTCTTCCAGTTGTAACAGGGTCTTAGAATAGTTTAGTTTGGAAGAAATTTCTGGACATCATCTGGCCTGAACCCCTGCTCAAAGCAGGAGCAACTCTGAGGTTAGGTCCATTTCCAAGGTTGCATCAGGTTGGTTAGAGTCAGATCACTGATTTTTGAGTATGTCCAAGAGGATATTGGTCAACCTTTTGCACTGTTTTACCACCCTCAGTGTGAGCAAATTCTCCTAATATTTTAAGGGAATTTGCCATATTGCAATTTGTGAGTTGCCTCTCAGCCTTTTGCTGTGTACTGCTGAGACGAGTCTGACTCTGCCTTCTCTCTGTCCTCCAGTAGAGAGCTGCACACCAACTTCATCTTCTCTTCTCAAGGCTGAACACACCTAGATCTGTTATCTTCTCATAATACTTCTAGTAACATCACCCTTGATAAATCATTCCCTGCCTGTCTAAGGGTTTGTTATGTTTTGGAGAACAAGAGTCAGAAGAGCAATGGAGGGAAAAGGTTTCCTTTCTTCTTTTAGGGTTTGACTGATTTAAAAAAATAAATAATTGTCATTGGTCTAGTCAGGAGAAGGAAATCAGAGTTTTAAATTATTCTTCAAGTCAGTTTTTCTTGCATAGATGTATTTTATACTATCCTTTCCTGTGGCTGTTATACGTCTTGTAGCAAAACAAGTTGGTGAGCCGACCTGTTGTTAACATTTGTTTCTGGAATTCATTGAGCATGAAGCAGAAAATGTCTGTGAGTGCAATACAAATCCCAGCAAACTGCAAGCACAAATTTCACAGGTGCATGTTTCACCTTAGGAAAGGGAGGCAAGGCTTTTGCAAAGGGTGACATAAACTTGTCAATGTTGACTGGGAAAAAAAAAAAGAAGAATAAGCTATCAACAAAAAGGACTTTAGCTAACAAAAAGGACTTCAGCTGACATTGAGATATATTTAAAAATCTGAAATTATTCCTAATACACAGTTTATTTTAATGGAAAATACATTTCAAGATTAAGAAACATCAACATCCCTCCCTCCCTGACTTCTATAGATCCTGGCCTGCAAGAATTAAAGGGTGTAAAGCTGAGAGGCGTAATGGGTATTTGACTCCAGAAGCAAAGTTGTAACACTCATCAGCCAAGCTGGGAGCAGAGGAGGTGGCTGTAGCAGGCTGGACCAGAAGAAGTTGGCAGCCAGGTGAGAAGAGCTGGGCAGATAATTACATGGTATGGCTACTCTGGAAGAAGGAAGGTTTCTGAGGTTTCCCTTTTCCTTCTTGAGAGTGAGGAATGGAGAAAAGGGCAGAACTGGCAGAGCCCAAGAAGCAGGGAAGGAGACCTGTGTGGGGAGTAACACTGGTGGCAGTCCTGGGGTCACCAGTGGGACTGGTGATGGAAGATGATTTCAGCTGCATGAATGGGGCAGTGTTTGCCTCTGCTACAAAAGGGGATGATAAATTGAGAAAAGGAGTACTGTATGTGGGAACATACACCTTATATATACACACAGTGTACATGTGTTTGGGCTTTTTTATGTTCCATCACGTTAGAGCCAAGTGTTGCTGCAACATCCAGTGTGCCCAATACTGGGACCTGCAGCTGCTTTTCACGCACAGCTTCTGCCAGTAGAGACTGGATCGTGTTCAGAAGCAATGCATGGTATGATGTGCATTAGATCAGCTGTGGTCACACTCAAGCAGTCTTAAGCTCACTTGCATCAGATCTACTAATGTGCAAACCAGGAATAAGCTGGCCCAGCGTGTGCTCCAGGAACTCTGAGAGACCTCCTTCTGGAGGGTGCTTTACATTTACACATGGGGGGCACTTCAGCTGAATCTTCTTTGGGTTTTATATGCCTGATTTGTACCAGTTTAGCCTCAGTCCCTTTGTAAGTATGTAAGAAAGTCTAGCGTGTTGTAAGGACACCAGACCTCTCAGCATAAATCTCTCACAGTGTATATTATGGGTGGGTGCAGCTGGCACTGTCTTCACCTCAGTTTTGAGCACAGCTTCTTCAGTTAGCTATTGGAAATAGTGTTTTTCCTAAACTGCTCTGATGAGCCTCACACCCTAGCTTCTCTCCCTTTGCAGATGCTGTTAAAGTTTCCAGGCTCAGAAGATTTTGGGAAGCATGTCTGTCTGGGAGGAATTTTTGCATCTCCTTGAGGCTGCTTTTCAAAGGCTTTTCCCACAGCCGGAAGGAAAACATTATAGATGAAAATAAAGCTTGGGCGTCCCAATTTCTTTTATTTTGAACATCAAAATGAATTAAGTGTCCCACTCTGTAGGTGTCCATGAGTTCACAGAAATATTTCTTTCCCATAAAAATGTAGTGGAATTAAAAAATCAAATAAACTCACCCCAGAAACCTGTCCTTCACCTCTGTCAGCTGCAAGCTTTAAAAACTGTGAAACGGAACGGGGCCTTTTCAGGGTTCACACTCAGAAGCTGTTGAAAAGTGTAACCAAGCGTGACTAATGACCGCATGGTGTGGGGTATTTGCATGGATTCTGTTTGCAAGCATCAAGTGTGTGAAATCAGATAATTTGAGGAGGAACATAAGCAGTACATGCAGGAACGCAGACGGAAATGAAAAGGCTCACGTGGTATAGGACAATCACAGCAACACAACCAGTGCCTCCTGATAGTCCGGTTGCATCCAGTGAGAGGGAGGATGCATTGCTTACCTGCAGGGATTAATGCTCATTAATTATAAACCAAGGAGTAGGAGAAGGCAGATAATTCATAACAGGATTTTAATGCTATCTGGAAATTAGAAAATGAGTGTTGGGCAGTAGCCTGCATTATGAGAGTTGTTTATTCCATTGGAAGATAATGTAACTTGTCAAAAATTATTCTGTATGTGTTGCTCAGTGTTCCAGTCTTTCCCCCACCGTAAGCATTATGCACCATAAAATACGAATTCCAGAGGCAGAGCAGACTTTCATGCACTGAGCAGCTGTGTGACACCTCACATCTGGTTGGAGTCAGTGAGAAGAGAGATGCTCAGCTGCTGCTGTGGACTGAACTCATTTGCAGGGATGTCTTTAGAGAGCTGCTAGGAGGAAACTGTGAGGTTCCTGCTCCTGTCTATGGTATGGATGTGTATGGCCTTCATCAACCCCACATCTATGTGACTCTCAGGCTGTGATGCATTCATCTTCCTGTTCTTCCCTGAGGAGGGGACACTGATGATTTCCAGGGCTGCCAGTTACTGGGGTTAAGAGATGGAGGTGCTGAATCCATCAGGGAGAGGAGGGAGTGAGGAGTGGCTCACTGGGGAGGCCTGTCTCTCTCCAGCAACGGCAGAGGTGCTGGGATGATCAGTTCATAGACAACTCCTGCCCACAATGTTTGCTCAGAGCTTTGCAGGGAAGCTGACCTTGGCTCTCCTTGGCACTGAAAGCCCCTCACCTCCTCCCTTGCCCTGTGTAATGCTGCCTTCAGAAAATGCTATCCGAGGAAAAGTTTTAAGAGCAACTGGAGGCTCTCCAGAAGTGCCTGTAATCTTGCAGTTGGGTCAGACTTGCACTTGCATGAAATTCCTTGTCTGAGAAGGGCTCAGCATCACACAAAGCCTATGTTTCAAGTGGCAGGGCTCCACTCGGGAAGAGTATGGATGCTCTTTCCCTCCCCATCCTCCTCTACAGGAAAGGGATGCAGTTTTCTACTGCAGGTATCTCCAGCACCAGCATTATTCTGCCTTCAAACCTGAAGCAGGGAGAGGAGAAGCCTGCACAGTGAGAACAGGAGGGATGGAATTTTGCATGGTGGGAACTGGCCTGGGTGCATGGCTATGCACAGCACTGGATCACCCTGCCCTCTCTGGTAGGGGTGCAGCCCATGAGGCACAAGTCTGCCTCCATCCCTCCCTCCTTCCTGCTGCCAGCCAGCACTGTGTGGCCACCAGTGTTCTGGGGAGGATGGATCGCTCCCCATTCGCTTGTCAACAGCAGAGTCCAGCTAAAGAAGCCCAAGGCTGTTTTTCCCATGACAACTTTAGACAAGAAGGATCAGAAGTGCTCTGGGATTATTTAAGAAAAAGATTCTCAGGTAAACCCTCTTTTTTTCAGTATCTTGCCTGTTATCCATGAGAGATATAGGTCAAAGGCTCTATGTATTCATACAGAATTATTGATGGTGGATGCAAATTTGGCTGCCTCAAAGGCTTTATTTTATTGGACTGGAATATGCACCCAGCAGTATCTCCAAGTGTCTCTTACAGTTTCCTCTGCTGCCATTTACCCTCTTGTCCTATTCAAAATTTCTAAGTGTGGTAACCTTACAGGAAGGGGAGGGCAGGCCCAGGTCCATTTTTAGGCTGAACGTGATACCTCTGAATCTATTACAGTGACCGCAGTAAGCCAATACGCAGAACTGGCTCTTCCCAGAATCTGAAATCCAGTTCCTGCTGCCTTCCCACATTGCCAAGTGGGAGACAAAAATGCCCACGCTGAGGGAACAAGGGGAAGGCAGGTACGCATTGCCCGTGGAAGACCTCTCGTCCAAAGGCACCATGATACTGCCACAGATATTAAACATGCGGATCTAGAACTGGGTGGTGGAGGTGCCTTTAGTATGTCCATGGTCCCAACCCAGGATATATGGAATAATCTATGTAATTATATTCCCCTTAGTGCTTCAGAGAAGTCCCAGTGACTGTAATACATGCTAACTTAATCTTAGCCACAGAAAAATGTGTTTCTAATTTACAAATTCGGCAATTTTTCAATAAAAGTTGTTGCACTTTGTCTGATCTATTCTCAAAATACGGAAGTGCTTGAAGCATGACCACCTGCAATAACAGATTACTGTTCCCTAAAATATTGCCATACACCTACAATGTGGAGGCGTAAAGCTTCTCTAAAAAAGATCTTTGTTATTTTTTCTAAAAGAAAGAAACGATCCCAAAGTAAAGCTGGTTTTCAGCAGCCTCTCTGCTCCCCAATGCAACTGGCATCAAAGTCTAATGAAAACCTGTTTGCGGACACTGGATCCGATCCAAGGTACACTATTGGCATATTCTAGACCCCTTGGGACATGACTCATATAAAAAACACAAGGCTGTCATCAGATGGCTGGTGGCTCAAATAAATCAAATTTACTTTGAAAATTGAGGCATACCAAAATTTTATTAGGTGAAACTTTGGCATTTCTTATAGCCAACTTGCACATATATATTTTTATTACTTACAGCAGTTTAAAAGTATGCTACCAATCATATGCAAAACAAGACGCGATTGCAAACGTACAATTTTTACTGGGTGGCAGGAGGAACTGTGTTGTTTTCTTTTAAAAGCCCTGAATAGTGCTGCATGTTTGTTAAAGGTGGCACAGCAGAACAGGCCTCTCTGTTTATTTTCCTGTGAGTGGCTGGGCGCACATCCTCCGTTTGTGGTCTCAAGCCCTGACTTCAAAGAGTAGCTTCTCTTACAGAATAATTGCTCACTAAAACTATCAACTGCAACACAAAAGTGACATATAATGTTCGCAACGTACGTTTACAAGAAACAGACATAATGGCACTGAAGTCTCTCGATGGTCCAGGAGGGACCTGATCTTTGGGCTTGAAGGGGCTGTTCCTGCAGCAGCCCATGTGCAGAGGCAGAGCCTGGTGTTGTCACAGCCGGTGCAGCAGCCGCTCCTGGCTCAGGTGTATGGGGCTGTATAGGATCCCCCTTCTGTGCCTGCACCCACAGAGGCTCACTTCTTGCTTCAATGCAGAAGATGCTATCAGACAAAGCAAAATAAAGGTCTGATTCCTCTAATCCCCCAGTACACAAATTAAAATCAATGCAAAGGCCGTATTTTGAAGAAGAGTGCATCCTTTTGGGCCTGATGATAGAGCCAAATCCATAAATTAAATGAAAATACATAAATTTTAAAAATAATCTCTCAGCAGACAGGAGAGCCAAACTCCCACTGACATTTCTAAACTTCATTTATCCAAGTGCGCGGCAAGATAACCTCTGCTTTAAGCTAATAATGAAAGGAGTAAAAAGCTTCAGATTTGGTCTAGTTTTAATTCAGACTAAAACGAAAATGTATGGGAACATACTCAGATAGAGTCTGAGAAGCATGCTGGCTCTGTCCCAGAATAACTTAATTCACTGTGCAAACACAAAGAAAGGGAAAATAATGGCACTGTAGATAAAAACCATGAGACTGCTGTATCTGACAGTGCACTGTTTTCGGACAGAGAGATTCTTGGCCAAAAGCTGACACCCCCGTTATAGAAAAAAGAGCTGCTGAGGTTCCTAGGAGAGCTCTGTGGTCCATCCGGTGCTCTGTCCTGCTGGGGGATGGGGGCTTCTTGTTTAGAGGATCTCACCCACCCAAGGCAGGTGCTTCTCAACATGGTAAGCTTCTTCCTGGAAGAGCACAAAGTGTAAATCAAAGTAGAATTTGGCCCTGAATATGAAACGCCATGAATCTTAATAAAGGTAGTAGAGGTGCATTTGCAAGGAAATGAGAAAGCATAGCCTTGGCAGTGTGAGCTGAACCCTTCCAGGAGTGCTAGGGAGAGTGTGTGATTCTTACAGATCCTCAGGATCATTGTAACTTTCTCTTCTTGAAATAAAAGTCCTTTTAATTTCCATGGGAAGAGCAAGGCCAGGGCTGAGCTGCTGCCTTCAGAGTCTGTCATCGTATACTGATTGACCAGATTTCTAGAAACCAGAAAATGGGTCCATTTCCCATGCCAAAGAAACATTGTCTGAAGCTGACAAAAGCTATATCTGATATACAGCGTTTACAGAGAATTTAAAGAACGCATGTTCATGAAGCAACACCCTCACTTTACGTGTTCCTAATACAATGGGCTATGAACGTTTTTTCCAGTGGAAATGTGAGGCCTGATTCAAAGCATTGAAGAAACAGTTCCTTTCATATTAGTGGACTTTCTCCTTAGCCCTTTATTCCATATGTTGCTGGGTGTGTTTGTTTAGTCTGTGGCTGGATGTAATGGCACTCTGTAGACTTGAGAAATTTCTGCAGAATGCAGGCTTCTTCCCTTATCGTGAAGGAATAGACACATGCTTCCTCTTGAAATAACAGAAAACTAAGTCATTAAGAGAGACATCAGCAGTACTTAGTCACTGAAATGCAGTGTTGTGACTAAAAATTTATCCCCATAGATATTTGATCAGTTTCCAGGGGGAAAAAAAAAAAAGTAACAAAAATCATATGAACTCATGAGTGAAGTAGAAATAAATCCTGGTAGCCTATGGTTCTCTTGAGATAATTTCTTGTCACTTCAATACACTGCTTGAATATTTTCCAGTATTAGTATTCTCTATCTCATTGTTTTGGCTGCTGTACATATTTCCACAATTTTCTTCCTCCTAAATAAAACAAAAAAAATATAAACAGGTCATAAAATGTTTCTATAATTTAATTAAGAAATAATATTTACTGTCTGCACCATTTAAATTTGGCCTACTTTTGCATATGCATCATGATGTAGACTTTCATTACATTAATTAGTATTTTTCCCCACAGAATTGTGATCTTTTCCTTTGCAGGATAGTCTTCCTTCCAAGTCCCTAATTTTTGACTTATTGAGACTAGGAAAAGAGCTGCAGCTAAGAAAGGGAAGTTTCTCCTCATTACCTAACTACCCCAGGATCTGTTCCTCAGATTTCACCTTCCAGCCATGACTTCCTTTCCAGCCCACATCCAGTTCTCCCTCCTAAATCCTCTTCTGATCTATCCCTTCTTCCTTGCTTCCATCTCTCAGGCCATGCCTCGTTGCCTAAGTGGTCCCACATTTCCTTTCCACTTGCCAGTGATCCTACAGGAAACATCTTGCTGCCATAATGTGACTCTTTCCTTTCCACCCGGCTTTGTTTTCGTCCTGCACTAGGTTCAGATCAGACAGCTTCCTCCTCCTCTTCCAGAGGGCTTCCCCTTAGGAGGGAGGCTGCAGGTGCACAGAAGGAGCCACTGGAACAGGGCTGAGCTGGAACGTGCTCATCACCTGAGTGGTGATGCCTGTGAGGGCTGGGCACAATGTGAGTGTGCTCAGCAGCGTTGCACTCTTCTGATTGATCCAGTAGAAAGTTCCTGCCTACAGGAACAAGTTTTCCCAAAGCTTAGCTAATCTGGGCAGGTTTTTACAGGAGTAGATCTATCCCTGGTCGAAAGGTCATATAAGAAGGGCTGCATCCTCCAGTGTGGTTGTACTTGAGCTTTCTGTTTTAAAAGAAAAAGTGACATCAATTTCTTCAAGAGATGCAAAACTGTTTCTTTCTTTCCTAGTTCAGTTTTGGGTATGGCTATACATTTTCTTTTGCTATAATGTTCATCTGTTTATTAAAAGGTTCACCTGACCACAGATGACCATTGGGAATATTCAAATCACAGTTTTGCAGAGTTGTAGCAATTGAAAACACAACCTTCTATTGGGATATGTCAACAGTTTTAGCCCTGCAGTATCACCCTAAAAGCCAGCCCACACATAGAGTCAGTTTGACTCTAAGCCTTCCTCTCAGTCTGCTGTGATACATGTCAGCTGTGCCACATATTGTGACTGGACCAAAAGTAGCCACCAGGAGACCCTGTTAGTAATTTCACTTATGAGTGAAGACATCTGCTAACACCCAGTGAGGAGATGATGGGGAAATACCAGAGACAATCTCTACCTCCTGACTCAGCCTAGACACAATGGACTCTCCTACTAGAGCAGATAGGTGAACCCTGCAACCCCAGTCATTGAAAAATCAGCTTTCAGAGCCTATGCCATTGTAGGAGTATTATTTGGAGGGAACACTGCCTTATTTACATTCTTTTTCATAATTTCAAACTTCTCTTTGCCATTAATTAAAAGCAGATATTTCAGAAAGCTGCTTTTATGCTATGGTCTGCCAACTCTGAAACATTTGCATTAGTAAGTTCCTTGTACAGGGCTTGGCATGTTCAACTGAACCTGGAAAATTCAAGCTGGAGGATGCAAGTATCACAGAAAAGAATAGAAAATTAGTAGGATTCAAACATACATGTGCAGTTGGAGGCTGGGTCCACAAGGACCTCCAGCTCTGCAGAATACCTGTCACAGTCTTGGGTTATTAGTCTAATTAAAGAGAAGCTGGAGGCTTTGCAAAAGTAATTTCTTTTCTGCATACATAGCTGTTTTATGAACCAGACTTACTTCCTCAGTGCCAAATTGCATTTCAGAATGTGTCCTTGCTAAATAGAGTGAAATGTATTTCCATTTTTCATGACAGAACTACATTTTGGATGAGGGGGAGGCAGGAGTTCCAGTACCATTTCCTGAAGTCAACAGCAGACCTGCGATTAATTTCAGTGTCCCAGGATTTAAGCAAAGAGATAACAGACCCTCAACCTCATTGAAATGTTAGTCCAAAATGAAGCATATGCCATTCAGTTAAGATGCACATTTACACAGCTGAGCATGACAAGTCTAGTTTGACTGAAGACCGGAGAAGAAAATGATGCCTCCTCCTACATGATCTGCCCCCTGAAGAAAACATCTGCCTGCATGTTTAACCAGGAATGTGAACTGCTAATGTAATCTGACCTTTAGACAAAGGGAAGAATATTGCTTCAGTGTACAAATACAGAAGAGGCTAGAATGTTACATACTGTTGACCATTTTCTGCACGTGTGGATAAAACTACAATGAAAACAGATAAAGGACTGAAGAACGTGATTGCTTGGTGAGTCAGGGCTTCTAGGCATCTAGGAAAAAATATGAGAGCTTAAGTTCAGGCTGGTGTAATTCTTGGAAAGTATCTGAAGTGGATCCATTGATGTCTTCATAGTAATAAAAATGTGTATCAGTGCTGTGAAATCTTATTTTGTAACCAATTCATGCAAGCTCTAGTTTAGGACAAAGCTCAGCACGTTCTGTGAGCAATAGGATTTTGAGGGAAGAGCTTTTTGCAAGGGTCCTTTGAGATTAAAGAGCTTTCTAGAATCTGGTTGATTAAACAATACTCAGTATCTACAATGTAAGAGGCGTGGTATGTATCACTAGCTTTTGTCTGTGGGAACAGCAGAAAACAGGAGACATCAGAGGGACTGTAGATGACACTTGTTGTTTGGCTAGATGGTGTTGGGAAGGCTATAAATTCAGTTAGTTTTCTGCCAAGCTACAACTTGAGGCCCTTGGGGTCACTGAGGGGTGCACCCTCCTTCCCTTTGCATATTCAAGCAATGGCTACACACAAAAATATTAAAAGCTGCCAGCACAAGTAGATGACTTAAATCCTGTGACTGGAGAGCATGCTTTCCTACTGTGATGGGATCCAGCTTTTCCGTCACTGGGACGGACTCTCTTTCCACACGGACAGACTGTTCACATGAAGGGGATGTTCTTTCAGACTTACTTTGCTGAGTAATGAGAGCTGGTTCATTATGGATGTGATATCAGAGAGACTGACCCTAATGATCTGAGTCATTTAAAATTTCTAAGAGCAGTTGAAGCACTTGGTTTCAGAAAGGTAATTGGAGAAAAGCTGTCAGTTCACTGGAGACTTAGAGCTCTGTTAAAAGCAGCCATCAGCAGCCCGGATCAGTAGTCTTGGTGGGTCTCCTAGGGACTTCCTTGCTTGATAGCACCAGCACTTCATGGGGTATTCAAAATGCCACTGTAATAGACCCTCTGGACACATGTGGTCTCACAGCCACAAGCTACTCAGTCATCCCATAACTGGCCAATGGACAAAATTTTCTGTCCATCTATTCATTAGCTGCTTACCCTGGATTTATTTATTTTTTTGCATACATCTACTATGAATTTTTTCACCACCACAATGCACAGACATAGCTTCTGTACTATTAAATTCTGCCCAATTTCTGTGGAGGTGGTCATCAACTTCTGCATGTTGAAAATGCCTCCTCTCTGCCAACCTTCATCTGCAGGAGCTGCAAGCTCTTGCCTCACCGGGAGCAGCAGATGGGGGTGATATGCCTGGCTCAGGCTGCCTGAACTGCCTGAAGGAGGCACAGCCTTGTCCCAGGGCCAGGACTGATGCCTGTAGGCGGGAACGTCAGAGCTGGACACCCCGATGGGTTGCTCTACCTCCATGAGAGGAGTGGCTCCTGCAGTACCAAACCATTGACCTACTTGCAGAGCTGCATGTTACTCTCTCTTTTCTCAGGTATTTAGCATATTCAGCAATTTTTTTTACATTCACTGTAGTCACAGTCAATGCAGCAAGGATTTCCTCTGTGCGTGTTTTAGCAGTGCTGAAGTCACATCCAGATACACTTCTGAGCGCTCCCTTATGGTCTTACTGCAGTTACAAGCAGCAAACTGTGAAATGAGCTTTGTAATAAGTCTTGTTGCTTTAAT
The DNA here is from genome assembly GCF_003259725.1 of Athene cunicularia. Lineage (NCBI taxonomy): Eukaryota > Metazoa > Chordata > Aves > Strigiformes > Strigidae > Athene > Athene cunicularia. Next base: position 38,537,308 of record NW_020799097.1, read on the forward strand.
TGTAAAGAATTCCAAACTCCACTTAATTGAGTGTAGAACTACTGCAGTGTTCTCCGAGGACTCCAGGTCCTTCACTCTTCCCCTGTGAGATGGCAGTTTATGTCCTTTTTTTTTTTTTCAGTGTCTTGCTTGTGCTTGAACATGCTTTGAAGATTACTTACCACAAGAAGAGGAAAAAAGCCTAGTCCAAGTGCTGCCTGTGCTGTCTGCCTCACCACCAGTTTATCTGTTGTAAAGATTACCAGATGCTGTTGGAGCTCCCTGGCATTTTAGCAGTTGTCTTCATCACTGGAGCAATTTGTAGCACAGAAGGGATCAAGTCAGCTTCATTCAGTCACTGGCTTTTGAATGCCTTCATTCTGGATTTCCCTTAGAGCATCATTAAACTCTTTTAAACTAGCAGTGCTCTGTTAATTTCATTAATCCAGCCACATATTCAGAAATTGCTTTTTCTATTTTTTATTTTTATGATTCAGTTTATAAAAAGAGAAATGCTCTGTGTTCTCTGGTGACTTTTGGGACAGGCAATTTTGTAGAATTTCCACAATCCCAGCAAATGCTTTGTCTGGTAGTTTAATAGGAGCTGTTAAACTACACAGCAGGTTATACCTTTTAGCATCTATTACACTCAGTAAAACCGGCACATTTTTCCCATCAGTTACACTCTCCGTGATTATACACTGCTCCAGTCTCACTATAGGTGGGCCAGGCCTCCACTGAGCAATTAAACAAGTCATTTTCCCGCCAACAGCCAACCATTTTAATGCTTTTCAAAACACACACATGCGCACGCTAACGCGCACACACACGCACAACCTCTCCACTGCGTGGTTCGCTGCTCGCCGCCCACCGGGCTCTGCAGTCGCTCTCTGGCAGGGGATTAGGGTTACGCCTTCGGAGCCAGCAGCTGGGGCTTTTACACTTGGCCTGACATCTGCCAACATAAAGGCGGCCTGCGCAGGAGCTGCTCGCTTGCTGCGGGCTGCAAGGGAGCTCTCGGGGCCTGACGATTCTGTGCTGGCCAAGGCAGAGAGGGCTGCGATGAAGCCCCAGTGCTGCCATGGCACCAAAGCCGAATGCTTTGTTGGTGGGTCTGTGTGAAGTGCTGATGCACTAGAAGACCATGCAATAGCCTATTTTGAGCATGGTGTGTGTGTGCTCCTGCTACCGCAGAGTTTGAACGACTCCCAGCATATAGAGGTGGTGGTCAGTGGGGATCTACGGGGTCCCTGCCCTGTCCTTGCACCCTGCAGGGAGCAGGAGGAGTAGTTCATGTGTTAAGAACAATTGGTCTTTCAAGGTAAGTATACTGAAGATGTACAGCTTGGATTTTTCAGCAAATACCACAGAACGAGAAATACAAACTGCAGCAAACATCCTCTCTGAGGATATCCCAAGGAATTTTTTATTCTTTTTATTTTATTTGAGCTGTGCGTGGGAATGGCTTGGAAGAATATTAGTTGGCCCATGCTGAAAGCGCCTGCCAGTGTCCTGGCCTTGTTTACTTTGCTAAGAGTAGGCATGGTTCTAATTTTTCTATTGATGCCACTGCGATGACTAAAGAGATTTTTAACGACTTTAACATAAGAAATTTCTTGTCCAGTTCAAGTGGGCTTCTGACTGCCTGCTGCTACATATAAATACAGCCGAGAGGAAAATAAATTACTGATTTTAAAAAGTAAGGCATCTCAAGCCTTAGTGTGCCCATTGACAATGCACATCCCTCTTTTCACAGATCAGGCAGCTATTCAAACTTGCAGCTCGCTTGTTTTTTACAGAGAAGGACACCTTATAAGTTTTTCTTTTTTAAACCTCAGTGAAATGTAGTTACCACTTCAGACCAGCCTGGCAGGAGGTAATGCTACAATTTCATACAAAGAACATATAGGAAAGTCCTTGGAGCTGGTGTTCAGCAGGACACCCTGCACTGAGTAGTCATTAACTGTGTAGATTGTTCTTTCTGGAGGGAAACCTGACTTTTAGAGGCTGGGTTTTTGCAAGGGAATTGTGGCAGTTAGATGCTCATGATTCCCCATGCTGTGAACTTTCATCAGCTACAATAAAAATAAGAGGAATTGGCACGTGGGATTTCTGTCTCCTGCAAAAGGCTCAGAATATGGAGCCTACAAGGCTAGTGCTAAGCACTACTGAAATTTCTTCTTTCATCTCTTGGACACGATAAAGACATTGAGAGTATTTTCATTTGTGCCTCTGGGCCCAAAGCTGTGCAGCAAAGGACCTTCCTGATTTCCCATTAGCTTCAGTGGGATTTGAGGCTGGTCAGCAAAGAGGAATCTTGCACTTGTCAGAAAGCACCTAAAGAGCAGAGGGGATCCTTTATGCAAGAACCTGATGAGAGCAAGACATTTAAAGTGTTTTAGCACACTGATACACAATGGAAAATACATTTATGAAACAATAGATCTAGCAAATTGGAGACATCTTTCTGATTTCTTTTTTCTTTTTTCTCCACAGTTTCATAAGTTTCTGTTAAAACCTTTAACAGATGCCTAATTGACACAGTCAGAAATAGTTTTCCAATCATGCATCACTTTAATTATCCAATGGTCTTTTCAGATCTCTCATGGACACCCCTTCCACTGAGATAAATTATTTGCTGTGTTTCAAGCTCCCCCACCTGAATTCTGCTTATCTTCTCATGACTTTTCCCATAGGAGGATTTTGTAAGAAACTTGGGAGGGAAGAGGAGAAGAGAAGACAGGATAGGACTTCATGCTATTTCAGCCACAAAGGTACATTTTTCAGAACATTTCATTTGAAATGTTGTAGTCTGAGTGCAACGTTTTCCATTTTAATGAATCAGCGCTGTAACTCTGACCTAATGGGAAGTGTTTCATGATACATGTTACTTGGGATTTTGTGTCTGTGTGAACATCCTGTTCTCAGCTGCATATCCCAGATCCATATTTGCAAGTGGGGCCTCTGACTGTACATGCTTTTTTCTTGGTGCTTTGTTTAACATATATGAAGTTTATTTCTGACTTTAGTGAAGACAGTGCAAACTGTATAAATGATTTTTTTTTTAATGCCAAAACCTCTGCCTTTTTAATTATTGTTAATGATAAAATTGTAATCAATGACAGTACAGCCAGGATATTGCCCAAGGTACTGGATTTTTCTTTTTCAAAATTATGACCTCTCTCAGACCCTGAAGTATTTTAACTGAAAGCTAAAATGCTCAGCATCTCTGAAAAGTCAGCTTGCAGAAGCCTAAAATTCCATAGACTTCTCCCCCGCAAAGGAAAGGTACCTCTTGAAAATTTGTTCTCTGTGTGATCTGCTTCCTAATGAGGGCTGATCCTGCAAAACATTCTATGCTTGAACTTGAGAAACACAACAACCCCCTTATAGATGTCATGCTGTAAGGCATATCACAGGACACCTTTAACCAACCATGTTCTCGTAATTGCAGTAATGCTTCTTTCAGTCATGTTGTCCTGCTTATAAAATGCTAACCTCTAGGGAGAGGTTAAAAAAATGATCTGTCAAAAGTTATTTGGAGGGATTTTTATTTCCTCCATCTTCTAAAATCATTTAACCTTTTGTGAAGGTGATAGTGTCACCCACCACATTCACATTTCCAATCACTGGGGGACATCTGGGTCAACATTTCCCTAACACTTTAAGCCACAGACCACTGTCCATGCTCTTCCCACCTCCCTAAACATTTTCCTTGGGCTGTCATCTGTCCCCATCATCAAATTTTCCATCAGAAATACTATACAGGTCCTCTGGTTTCACAGATGATCCTGGTCACATAGCTCACCGTCATTTGTGGATCCATTCAGTTCTTTAATGGAAGCATTACTCTAAATGCTTATCATTTATATGAAGGATATTAATGATGTATAAAACCAAAATGCATAGTGTCCACTTAATGCTTGGCAACAGCTGAAGGATTTGGGACCCAGGGAGTTTGAATGTTGTATTTCTTCTGATCTGGAATGGTCCAGGGTGTTCTAGTCTGTTTTGGCTGAGAACAGGCTTTTAGAAGTGGGATAGTGAGATCCCAGCATCGACTCTACAGCATTGCTGCTAGAGAGAGGGGAAGGCTTCAGGTACGTGACAGAAATCTATTTTCCATAGCAAGGTGATAGTATCAGCTAAGCTGTGTGCTGGTTAAATACATTTACCCAGGAACAGATTTAAAAAAAAAAAAAAAAAGAAAGGAGATGTAACAATAAAGGAATAAGTCTTTCCAAATTCTTACCACACCTGGTATGTAGCATGTACTTTTGCAGATGATAACATTTACCCTTTATGACAGAATTATACATATACATTGGGGTTTGCCTTTTTAAGTAAGGGATGTTAACAGCCTTGAATAAAATTGGGACAAGCAGTGTAAACAGGATGGCATATAAAGTGTGATACAGTATACAGAGGGCAAAGTATGTTTGAAGGTTAGTTTATTAATAAAACATGGCTGGCCTTGATTTAGTTTATAAGAAACTTAAGACATTTATCAACATCTGTCTGAACCCATTTCCAGTCTCTTTGGACTCTGTTGTGGATAAGATGATTAATAAAAGATGATGCCTTAGGAAGGAAACTTAGATCTTTTCAAGCAATGACAAAAGAAAATTCAGTGCTTAATCTACATATGAAAGGAAACTGTGAAAGTAAACTAGTTTACCACTACATCCCAGGATGCCAATCTCTTATAACATTTCATCTGACTTAGTTTTGGCTGGAGTCTGGAAAAGTAAGAAAGAATTCCAAAAATTAAGTGTGGAATTAATTTACAAGAAAGATCCTAGTGCTTGCTTATGGAGACTCTGAAATCTAATCCTGTTCCCTTGTGGCTTCCTCCCCTCAGTGTTTTTAACTTTGCAGCTTTCTGTGTTTGTTTTTCATTTGTCTCCTTGATCCTTTAGTCTTTCCTTTCCCTTAGGCTAGAATAAAGTTCTAATATTAAACAAGTGCCACACTTTGCCTATTGATAGTTGTTGCCCAATAAAAAGTTGCCCTCAGAAGCCAATTAGTGAAATATGTTTCTTGTAATAACCAGTAATTTGTTTAATTTTCATGCATTCTTGCCTGATAGTCAGCCAAAAGGATGCACATGCATAGTTCCTGCATCTGAGATAGATACAGAGGCAGCCCAGCTTAACTGCATGGTGCAGATTGCTCTCTGCACTTGGCACCTGGCAGGAACTGTCTTAGCTTCAGCATTTTGGCACTTGCAGGCTACATCAGCAGCACAAACGTGGACTGCCATCCTTCCGGAGCAGTGTGGCCACAGCTTCATGTGCCTTTCCCAGGGTAACACATCTGGGACATTTCTGAGAGTGTGCTACACTGGGACCTGAGAAGTTTCTCTGCATAGCATGCGATAGACTGGAGGGCTCATTTAGAGCTGAAGCTGAGCTTCTCAATGCAGGGCAAGGACAGCCCCAAAAGACACACTGAGAATCCATGTCTAATACTTAGGTATCACTGACATTCAAGGAACCTCCTCCTACCATATGATCACAAGTTTCTTCTGTTAGATGACTGGTGTTTGGAAACTGGGTTTTACACCCCGTCCTCCAACCTCTCTCCCAAGGAGGGCCTGAACAAGCAGTCCTTGGAAATAGTCTCTGGAGCTATTCTTCTGCCCTGCTTCAGCTTCACCTGCTACTGTGTCAGGACCTGGAAGCAGGATGCCCAGGTACAAGTCAGCATGTTAGTGTTTGGGCACCACCTCCCCTCACTGTAGTCAAGAGTGGGAAGGAAACACTTGCCTTTAGACACCACTCCACTGACTATTTCAATATTTTATGCAAAGAAAAATGGCTCTAATAGAAAATGAGCAGCTCCACCTACCCTAATACATAAAATATGTCAGAGACTCTATTGTGATCCTGAGGAAAATAGTCACTGCAAGGATCATGCCCATACAGATTTGCTACCTTTTCCCCTAAAAAAGGGTGGCTGCAGCTGTCTTGCCTTCTGGGAATCATCTCTGATCTGTGATAACCTTAGGCAGGAGTGGAAGAATCCCAGACAGAAACTCTCTTCAGTGTTTTGAGTGAGGCAGCTGAGCATCCTGCTCTTTAACACTTCATGGCTTGGAGCACACTCCCATGAACACTAGGCATTTGAAGTCATGTCTCACACCCCACAGATAGCTGTGCCAACCAGTAAAACTCTGAGGAAAGAGAAACATGTTTGGTAGCTCCTCATTCAGCTCTCAAAAACATACTGAGCTTGTCAGGAAATGCAACAGCTTGAACTAAACAGGCCAGAGAAATGAACAAAGCCTATAGGCTTTTCACCAGAAAAAGATGTCAGTGCCAACCCAATGGGAACATTGCACATGGTGAAAGATGAGAGTGACAATTCTCTGCAGCCTAGAGACAGCCCACAAACATCAGAGAAGTGAGAGGTGTGTTACCTCTGCATTTCATTCTCACTGTAAATATTGCCCTAAGAGATTAACAGCAGCTTGTAACACGACATTCTCCTATCTATTTATATAAACCTTGAAACTGAAGATTACATGAAGTTGCAGGACAGATCCAAATTTTCTTGAGGTCTAGGATTGTGAACTGAGAGATTCAGATTTAGACCCTCTTTCTGTGCCAGCTGAGAACTGGAGAACGATGCATACTTCTGCAGTGTGGGAGATCAGTTTTTGAAGGCCCATTTTAATAAGGAAATATCTCTGGATGCCATTTCATCCTTGGAAAGAAAAATTTGTTCCTTGGGGTATTTTAAATGATACTGAAAGCTACTTTAGATTAACTTGGATTTAAATAGATTAAGCAGACAGTGTGGAAAGGACCACGCTGAGCCAGATCCTACACTGGGTTAAATTGGCATGGTGCTCTCAAAGACAAAGGAGTGACAATTAATACCAGCTGAGTATCTGGCCCATTGCATTTAAAGACCATGTCAGAGACCACCTACTTTCTAACACAGCTTATAAAAATGGTTGAAGATGTGTAGAGCCTGTTATGCTAGCTGGAAATCCCCAGTCTGGATTCTGCACCAATGGAGGCATCAATGAAGGCATCAAAATGTAGATATCGAGTCCCTCATTCACTTGCGATGTTCAGTTCATTTACTGTAAACAATCTTGTAATTATTTTGATTTTTTTTTTAACAAGTGCTAGTATGTACCTGTGAGGATTCCTACCCGAATATATGGGATCATGTACTACTGAGACGATTTGGAGGATTATCCATATAACTTAGGTTCCAATTCGCTCAGGATTCAGTTAAAAAACTGATTTATTAAGAAACAAATGGGGCAGTGCAATTTTTCTAAGTCGCTGTAATCACTCTTAAAGCACATCATGCCACATGATAAGATCCTTTGATAGCAAATACTGATAGCATATCCATGTGCCCTTTGTTGCAGTTTTGCATTACTCTCCAAGCATATTTCCCTGCAGTCTGTAGAAGCAGTGGAGTTATAATATTGGCTCTCATTCTACATTCTTACCAGTCAAGATCATTCATTGATTCCTGGATGTGAGGATCAATGGTGGTGGCCATATGGCTTTGGAATGATCTGTTGTCTTTTCCATAATGGCATTGTGGCTTTGTGTTTCCCCAGCAGTGATTAATAGGCACGGACATGCGTTATGCACATGTTGATAGGTTTAGATGAACTTTGAATTTTCATGGCTTTCTTCTCTTTTTCTTTTTTCTTTTTTTTTTTTTTTTTTTTTC
>NW_020799097.1:38545040-38580544 GCF_003259725.1 Athene cunicularia
GGAGGGAGGGAGGGGGGGAGGAAGGGATGGGTGGATGGATGGATGGATGGATGGATGGATGGATGGATGGATGGATGGATGGATGGATGGACTTCATCAGATGCCCTGGACCTCTCCAGCGGAAGGTGTGCAATGAGCACCAAGGATTGATATTCCTTGGATACCCAGTCTATACTAATAATGGACTAACAAGATGTGGCCTGACCACTGGGCTGTTCTTGCCCACCTCAGAACTCAGAAAAAAGGCTGTTTGGTTAACCATTGTTTATTAAAGTTTGAGGTAAAATTGTACAGCACTAACACAGAGTACAGTGAGGAGTGGAGGAGGATGAGGCAAATAAGTACCACAGGAGTGCTCCTGAAGTAACCATGGCCTGCATATTGCTTTTATGGGCTCTGAGAAGGTCACCTCATCTTGAGCAAGAAACCGGGCAATTCTCCCATAGTCATTCACGACTGGGGAACCTGGACTCAGGGGTCCCTTCCCATCCTGTGCAATGTTTCATCATCTTTCTGACTTTCTGGATTGATCAAAATGGTCAGAATCTATGAAAAAACAAACCAATCCACAGTTTGTGTTTGTAGCCTACCAAGGGTTACTAAATTCCTTAAAAGTGCATCTGTACATCTGCCTCAAGAAATATTTGTGATGCAGGTGGTGGGCGGCTGGGAGACAACAAGGAGAATTATCACATGCATTCGCTTTGCTCATTTGCAAATTTGCAAAAAAGACCCTTCTGGTCTTCTCACACTATTAGATGTAGGATACTGGGCAAGGCAGGCCCTTCATCTCACCGCTACAGCTGTTCTCATGTTTGTAAGTTATGGGACTTCAAGCATTTAAAAAATCCAGAAGGAAATGGCTTGTTGCCCAAGTACCATGTGGGTTTTGTTTTCATCTTCAAAAAAATGATAAAATCCAAGATGTTCACAAGAAGTAGCAGAAATTTAGCAAGAAAGCAGCTTCTAGAGAGCATCAGATTCAAAGGTCTGGTGGTGGTTTGATTGTTTCCAGCACCAATGTTTGAAGTATTATATATAACTAACAGTTTTGACACTTTCCAGGTTCTTTCACTGTGAAATTTATGTTGCAGCAGATTGGACAGAAGATGGAACATCCTTTGAGGTGTTAATAGTATGTATGTTTACAAAGTCTTTCTCTCCTTTCTGATCTTCCATCATAATACTTATATTGCAATAAACACTGGCAACTGTTTGGATGACTTGGAAAGTGTTTGTGTTTCAACCCTAAAAAAAAAAAGTATAGTCATCTCCTGGAATTGTAGAAATATTCTGTTCCAGGTTGGAAATTTTCAAACTTTTCACAAGTTTCAGGAAACTCTAGAAATATCAGTAGAAAATGGCATCTAAATTTTTATTGAATTTGAGTTTTTTGAGGCTGACACCACGCAAACATTTCTAATCAGAAAATCTGAAGTGCTATGTATTGACAAATATCCTGACAGGAGTAAAAATTGCAACCAGAACATTGCAGCTGTCCAAAACAGGGCAAAGAGCTATGAAAAATTTGGACTTTTTGTGATGTTATTGAATGCAGATGGTCTGTTTGGCTCAACAGCATGAAGGTTACAATATTCAACGCATCTCCCTCTACACACTCAAATCCCAGTGACAGGATATTCTGGTAGTCAAGACAGTGTCCATGCCAAAGCTGAAAAACTACCTCTGGTGTCTCAACAGCTGATGCAGATCTCCTTCTTCTCTTTAATGGGCATTGAATGGATTGGACCAGAGCTGGCTATTGGACTTTATTGTAGTTTATAGGAAGGGAGATGGCCCAGCTGCTACCCTGTTATGCCAAAGGAGAAATTTGCCTTGAAGTATGAGAATGTAAGTGATTGATACACAGAAAGGGAAAAGAGAAACCTACAGACCATAGGATGACGCTAAGGAATACTTGCCTGGTGAAATGTTTCCTTTGAAAAAATTTGAGCTAATAGCTCTGAAAAGTACTCTTTTAACCACTTTAACAGCCCATGGGGGTCTATTTTTCCTCTACTAGTTATAAGTTCTAGTAGACATAACTACTTTTAGTGAGTAATGTGTTACAAGAGTGTGTCCTAAACACCAATAAACCTGCACACTCTGGGATCAGGCTTGTGCGCATGCTGCTGTATGTCACACAGTGTCAAGGGATGAAATGTCAAAAATGGAACTTTTTAACATTTAGCTAATTTTTTTAAGAGACAGTAGTGTTTTTCATGCACATAATGCATTCTGGTAGCTTCACAACCTCACTCACAGCCAGGAATAATATAAATCTTTCATATTAGGTTGGAGCTTTCACAGTTTATAGAGCATACATTGAGGATACAAAAGTTTTCTTGGAACAATAAGACAAGACTGGAACATGGAGACCAAAGAGGCTAGCTCTGAGGAAATAGAAAAAAAAAAAAAAATTGCAATATTTGGCACTTGCCCTGTGATATAAAGTGCATGTTATTCTCATTTAGCAGTGAGCTGACTTGAACAATAGAAATGTTTGTTAATACATTCTGCTCTGCAGTGACTGTAAAAGTATTTGCTGCATTTGCTTCTTAGATGCTGTAGCTCTCTCATTTCACACCTTTCCCCAGATTTAATCTCTGCAGTATTATTTATGTGGCAATATTAGATTCAATTTACAAATTACAGCCTGCTACAAAACGGAGCTGTTCTTTTCCCTAGAGGTACCAGCAACAGTTACATTAATCTTCTTTTAAAAAATTATTCAGGGGCTTTCAACATGCTGCCAAGAGCTCCCTCCCAGATTCCTTTGTAGTCCTGTTTTTAATTGTAAGAATATCTGCAGAAAATATAACATGTAAGGCCTGGATCCCAGTGGAGCTCCATGCTGGCAGAGGTCCTGCAGTGAGCACCAGATGGGTGGATTTGGGTTTATTTTATCTCTTCCAGCTCAGTCCTTTATGTGGATCCTGACCTGGGAAGGTGGGTCATTGCTGGGTCACTGAGAAGGTCCCAGTGGGGCTCCAGAGGAAAGGGTGGCTGCAGCAGCACTGCCACCAAAAACTGGGAAAAACCCATTGCACCAAGCACTCCACCCCAGCAATTTTGCACCTGCATCTGCCTGCACTGCACTGCAGAGAGACCCAAAGTTGCTCAGAAAAGCTGCTTTTCATGAGGTTTGTGCAGACTGCAAGGGGCAGCATACTAACACCGCCATTAGGGTTAATCCGGAGCGACATGCCATAGCTCTGCCTGCCCACGCAACATGCCCCAGTGAACACACACGGCTGTCGTGGTGCCCAGCGTTGGGAGTCTCAAGTTTGGGGCAAGTGCCATTCATGCACCAGCATTCTTCCATCTCTGTGAGCCTCACAGAGCTGTTCCTTGTCCTCCTCCCTCTGCTCCAGCTGTGGCTTGAGCTCCGTGGCCGAATGATAACCAACAAATCCTGGCTTTTTTATCCACTCCCTGGGGGGTGCCACATCACCTGGCTAGGACAAAGAGGTTGGCATAAGCCAGCAGCAGGAGTATTACCTCTCCTGATTGGAGCTGAGACAGCCTGTTTGGGTGAAACTTCATGATCTGCTGAGCAGAAGAGGTCAGATGAGATGAAGTGATGGTCTGTCTTGCTCTTCCTTTCTAAGGCAATGACATTCTTTTGCATCATCATTCTTCTGCTGATGTTGGGACTTCACCACCATAAGCAGCAGTCTCGTGGGAGAACAGAAAGCCTTGTGCCCTGGGTCAGGTAGCATGATCAGGTGAGAAAGTACTTGGTCAGATCACAAGGAAGAAAAAATGTATTTTAAAATTTGTTACAAGAACCTCACAGTTGGCATTGGGTCATGACATTGTAAGACAGGTCTGTCCAAAATCCCCTCCAGAAGATTCCCCATGGAAGGATCTCCCAGGGGTTTGGGTGGTTTTGGCCAAACCTAGTTCATATAAGCTCTGCCTTCTCAGAGCCTTCCTAATCTGAATTTTTTAATCACCACAGGCTGTATCAGCCAGCTGCTTCTCTGCTCATACATTGCATAGGGAAAAAGAAGTAAACCCCATGTAAGATGAGAAATGTCTTCTACAAATACACATGAGGAATGAAAGGAACTTCTGTGAGTCCATTACTAAATGTTGATGGTTAAACTCCTAGTAATGAGACATTATGAGACAGATGCAATCAATAAATATTTCTGTTCTGGTGGATCAAAGCTGGAGGAAGTATGAGTATCATATGATGCTGATGAAATGTTTTTTGGTCTAACAGTAAACTGGGAGAATGCAAGTCAGCACAGATCTGTTTGATTCAGCAAGGCTGGATTAAACATCCCCAAGACTTCTTAAGGTAGCAGCTAAGGAATTTACTCTTTCTCTAGACAGGTAGTCAGGGCTGTGCCTGTACTGAAAAAAAAAGTGAGAGGGACAACCCAAAGAATTGCAAGTTGGCTAGCCTAGCTTTCATTTGGGAGTGGCACATAGGAAATAGCTGATACTGAAAGGAGAGGTAAAAATCTATGCCGGTTACTATAACTTCAGGGAAGCTGGAGCTCGTCAGATCAACCTGATTTAATTAATAGAAAACACATTTCAAGATTGGAAGTCTGAAAAATCAGTTATCTGATTGTAAAATTTTTTTAAAATAGCATTTTTAAAAGCATCTACCAGATTTCAACATAGATATTTTATGGGCAATTATCAACGTGTAGAGACTTTCTGGAAGGGAAACAACCTCTTTTTCCTTTCCACCCAACACAATCTATTTTTAAATCACAATTGACACATAAACGAATTCTAATACATATTTCAGATGACACAGACTGGGAAGCAGTAAAGATGACAGTATTCTCATGCGTGAAGGTGATCTGGCTCTCTTCAAAATCTGGGTTCAACCAAACGCAGCCAAATACAGGTTCATATTTAGAAACGAAAGTGCATAAACTATGTTTACAGGATGGGGGACTGCATCATGGGAAGCATTAAAAGGACTTTGGGGATTGTTACAAATAATCATCTGTCCATGAATTCTTAAAATAGTTTTATGGTTAAAAGGGTTAATATGATCATCGGAAATACAGAGATGGGGTCTGGGAATGGCAAGGAAATATTCTCTCCGTGTAAGGCAGAAGTAGGACTACTGTTGTAGTGGCCACTGGAGTGGATAGAGAAGTCAAAGGAGGAATAGTTAAAGGATCAGGACCTTTATTTAACACACGTTTATTCCATGATTGTTTCATGATGGATTACCCCAGAAAATAGCTTCCAAAAGCATTTCCATGAAACAGCAGAAGATCATGCAACTCCTCTGCTGGATCCTCCCTCAAGTCATGTTTTCTGGATTAGGTTCCAGGGGAAAACGGTAGGGGTTGCAGCTTTCTGAGGAGAATTTCATGTTGGATACCTGCCTGTGTGCTGTGACGTGTTGCCTTGGCTAATAAATCGTGACCTGTGTGATTATACTGGTCAAATGCTCTCTCAGCCAGAGCAGTTCCCAGCAAATCAGCAGGCTCCTTTCACACAGTGCCCATCTGACAAGCACCGGGTAGCGCACAGATGGTTTAGATATAAAAAAGAATGCTGCATCAATGCTGTATGTGTGAAATGTTTCAATTATTCCTAAAATATTTTTAACATGTTCCAGATTTATCAGGCAAAATGTTTAGGAAGTAATTGGAGTTTATTCTGGTTTTCATTTTAGTATAGTATATTATAATAAACACATGTTCAAAATACATTTTAGGTATCACTAAATATTTATAAAATGTCTATAGGTGGAAATCCCAAGGTCACTACAGTAGCTTTATTTTCCATTTTGTTTACAGGAAGATTTTTTTTTTTTTTTTTTTTTTTTTTTGTCTGTACTGTGAATCTTTTTGCACCTGCAAAAATCTGTGGATAGCCACTTGGTTTTAGTTACACAGATATGACTAAACCTTCTTTGACTGCAGAGGCTGAATTTAATTCACCCTTATATTATTGCCTAGAATAATAAAAAACTTCTAATGGCATTTCCAGATAGATATGTATGTCTGATATTTAGTATCTAATCATTTTACTGACATTTTCCAACCATAATTAAAAGACAAATCAAATAAATGTCTATCCCAAGTAATTCTAGTTAGGAAATCAGAAGGAAGATGGTATCATACTGCCTGAGGTACACTCTGGGCTTTTGCAATGAGAACTAATTTGTCTATTGCATACTTTGCTACCTGTCTTGAGAAATACTGAAAAGGCTTGGAGACACTGCCTCCCAGGGAATCTTTTCCACTTGTTTTAAGACAAAACCAGGCTGATTTCTGATGACCTTTTTGATATCCCTGGAGATTTCAGAGGGAAAAAAAAAGCAACACATTTTCCTAGCCTGAAGTCTGGAAAATATTGCACTTCGCAATTCCCCAGTTACCATAAGTGAGGTCATTTTATTCTGGGTTTTGGTTGTGGTTTTTGTTTATAATTATATCCAAAATTTTAGCCAAGCAAATCGCCTTGACACATCAAAGTCTTGCATCAACCAAGGCATAGCTTGGATTCTGTGCATTTCTGCCGAGACCAAAGTATCTGCTCCCATCCTTGCCCCAGTTGTTAGGGACAGGCTTGTCTTCCTTTTCAGCTCACAGATTAGTTGTAGTGGTGGTGGGATGAGAAGATGGACATGCGGGCAGTCTATGAGCAGAGCTCTTCACTGGTGGAGACCCCCTTCCAGTGCTGGACCAGCAAAGGAGTAGCTGATGCCATCCACAGAATTAGCTACAAACACATTGACTGAACCACAAATCCTAGATTCCCACAAAATGCCATTAATACAAACATAGGCACATATTGTCCTTTTCCCAATTAAAAATACAAGTTTGTGTGGTTTCAACAGGTAGTACAGTGCACAAGGAAACACTATGAAAGATCAAAGCCTTGGGATTTTACTTCTTTGCTGCTCTACCCCCCACCCTTAATAAAAATGTTAAATTTAGCTCTGTTACAAGATTAACTCAAATCCCAAGCAAAATCTAGACATTCCTGGCACTGACTCTCTCCTGCTGCTGTTTTAGTAAATACTGACATTTCTGGAAAACGCCCCCCCCCCATTTCCTCAATTACCATTTACATGAAAAACATACCATTTTACAAACACTGTTTTACAATATCCTTTTAATGTCTACAGATTTATTTTTGTTATATATTTACACTGCTGGAATATCCTTATAGTCAGCCCTTCCTCTTATCTTAGTGCTGCTACGCCTTTGTATGCCCCTTCTGCAAGTTCACCGTCTGCAGGCTGTGAAGTAAGGATTGCTGGGGACAGTAAATAACTTGTGACACCAGAAAGATGTTACACCTGAGATTAAGGTGTCCGTGATGGTGTGGGAGTACTTGCTGGCTTTGCATCACTCGCAGATAATAATGTCAGAAGCTGTAAAGTAGCATTTCAGAAAAAGGGGCCCAGTGAAACAAAAAAGCAGTTTGGTTTGTTTATCAGTGTTAGTAATTCCAGCCCATGAAGCCAACAGGTGTGGTGCATATTAAGAACGTCTATGTAAAAGATAATGACAAATGAGGGCAAAGAAGTTGGCTATAGTCATATTTTTCCACTCATTTTCTATAATAGTTTATCAGATAGAATAAAGAGCACAGACAGGCTTTATATATATATGCAACATGAAACACTATAATCAAGATATGGTAAAGAGTGTTCTAGACATAATTCAGGAATTTAAGGTCAGATAAACAATATATTTTTCTGGGGTTTTTAAAATTTTATTTTCTACACCTACATAGATTGAGACTAACTGTAGCAGTGCCATGGATTAAAAGTAATTTTAAACAAATTGCAGCCTAAATTAAGAAAATCAGGAATTCTGCTCACGTGAAGAATGACTACAGTTTGAAACATGCAGATCCACGCTGTGTGAAAGAAAAGCTGGTTCAAGGGCTTGGCTGCTAGTTTGCACTTGGAAATCTTGGTTCCAGTCCAGCTTCACCAACGATTTCCAGTTGGGACCTTGGAAATGCCATTGGGAATAGGATTCATCTCACCCAACTGCAGCAACTGGAAGACCAGGTGTCTAAACTATAATCTGTGTTTCCTCTGCAGTTAAATGGAAAGAGAGCAATTTATCTCAATCTAAAACCAGACTCCTCATTTTCAGATGGTGTAAATCAGGCATGGTGAATCTGGGATTGAGAGCACAGTTACAGAAGTTACCAGAACAGAAGTGTGGGCACTCACTGTGCTTTAAACCCTCTCACTCCTGCTGAACACTGCAGCAGAACCACAACTAGGTAGTTTCTGTATATACCGAAGTGTGTGTGTGTGCATACATAGATGCACACACATATATACATGTATGAGTATATATGTGCATATAGACACTTCCCCATAAACCTTTGTATATGCACATATACATGTATGTATATGCTTGGCTGACTGCTATACTATAAAGCCATATCCAGCGCCTCCTTGTACCTTGTCTATAAAACATAAAAGGGATAACAAAACACAGTGTCTTAGTCACCTTACAGGGAGGAATGTGTTGAAGGTTGTGATGCCCTCAGGATGGAGCTACCCTAAGATGTCACTGAGGCACCTGAGCTTGATTCAGAGCCAGAACAGCCCCATCCGGGGGGATGAGGATGGGAACTTGTTTCTGTCCAGCCTGCTCAGTGCAGCAAGTCTGGGCAATGCCCACCACGGCCCTTTTCTGTCTGTGGAAGAAGTGTGCAGAGCCTGAAAAAGACGACTGCTTAATGGTCCTAAAATCAAAGCTGCATCCAAATAGCTCTGACAATAGAGACAATTTATGTGTGTAATCATTAGTCCCATGTTTTCTAATTGCAAGATCAGGCACTTAATACAGTCATTAATGTAATACTTCTAAACACCCATAAGTTTACTAACTGCACCCTGCTGGGACTCACATTAACACTTAGAAAATAGACTATTCAGAAAATGGCATGGTAAGAGTTACACCTCCAAGTAATATTCTATAGAGCTGCATACAAATTGTAACCACATTTTCATAAGCGATAAAATGTTTTATCCTCTTCTGAAAAATAAATACCATAAAAGCCAAATGCAGTTCACAATAGCAAAGGAAAGGAAGGATATAGCTGGGTAGGATTCAAAAGGTTTTGATTTCACATTGTCAAGTTGAACACTCATATAGGAGTTGGGCACCTAAATACCTTTGTGGGTCTGGCAAGAAGTTCTCAGCCACAAAGTATGGACAGGGAAATGGAAGAAAATTCAAAGTTGCTAATGTGTGGTTCTACTTTAAGGACTAGCTAAGTGAAACTGGCACCACTAAGAAGTTGGTGAGATTCCTGAGCTTATTCCATCTGCCTTGCTTGCTTAAGTGATGAAAAGCCCTTCTTCTGAGGCCATTTCTAACTACACCAGCATCAAAAGGATGTTCCAAGTTCCAGTCCATTTCACTCATGTGGCCCCTTTCACTTGCACGGCTGCGACAGAGCTTCGTTCCTTCTGCAAAGCCTTTATCCCTGCTAATGCAAAATAGTAAAAAAAAGGGAATGTTAGGAAAAAAAAGGACAGTTTTTTCAAACAAAAGGTTTGGAAAAAAAAAAAATGTTTTGCTGAGAAAACCACTTTAAAAGAACACCAGCGATGTAACTAAGAAAATATGGAGAGAAAGGGAAAAGTTAGGAAAAGTCAAATGTTCCCTCTTTTCTACCCTGATATATTTCAAAGGGTTAAAGACCTCAAGTCATATAAGTAAAATACCCCAAAGCATGTCTTTTATTAATAAAAGGAATTTTAAAAGAAAAAAAAAGAAGAAAAAATTGAAAGTTTCTTTGTGCATGTGTCCCCATTTTTGATTGCTGCTGTATGAAAGAGAGACCAAAGTACAGTTTTCAGCTCTAAAATTCAATTTTCTCAGTTAAGCAAAAATCTGGCTAAATCCTAGTTCCACTTTGAGAGAAATCTGGACAGGGAGAAACTATTAATGTGGAAGAGACTCCTCATATGATGGGAAAGCTGGTCTGTGATACTTGATCTGCTGCAGCCTCTTCCCATCAAGACCACCTTCTGGACTTCAGGTGTCTCCACTACGGCATATTAAAACTGTTGCATCATTTTTTGGCAAAATGTATTAAAATTAAACCAAAATATGCTATTTATGGAATCTTTTATCAAAATAGCATTAAATACTAGAAGAAAAGGAGGGTGGAGCAGAGCAAGGCAGGGAAGAGAAACAGAAAAGTCTTTCAAGATATCTTCCTTAAAAAAGGAGGAAATCATTGTTTCTTTGTCTAGAAAAGAGTACATATCCCCCTAGTTAGGATTGTAATAGGTGCATTTGGAAGGAATATAACAATTTGTGTTATGGGATGTATCCACAGATAAATAGATGACAATTTGTGAACAATTAGTCTGTCATTTGTCTGTTTGCAAAATTTCTTCTGTCCTCTAAAATCACTGCCACTGTCCAATCAGGAGGAGCTCTGCTGGCCTGAAAGGATGTGCCAAACCCTTTTATGGCAGAGTTAGCTCACACACTTTGGCAAATCCCTGCATTAGAAATGAAAACCACACCTAGAACTTACTAGTTCATAAAGTTTTTTTACCTCTTGTTTAATCCCTTCCCACATCTGTCCCTACAAGCACATCATGAGCTCAGCATAGTCATGCCATTTCTGTCAACAGATTGCAGTAGGGTTGAGTAGAAGTGCCTACACCAAAACTTACTCAAAATTCACGGACAAAATTCTGTAAGCTTTGTATCATGATCTTTGAGTGTGAGCTCGGGACAGTTTTCACTGTTCCTCCAAAACAACCAGAGACCATATGGTAGATAAGAGAGGAATAGCCTTACCTTACCACTAACCCTCTCTTTTGGTCATAGGGATGATTCCAATTTCACAGCCAGTGGCTTTTCAAAGCACAGTGCTCCTCAAAGCTGGCAGAGCAGGAGATGAACATATTGCTGTGAGATGCCTTTATGTATCATCTCTGCAGCATCTCTGCTGGAGTGAGTTAATGCAGCTGCTTCTTTGGGGACTCAGAAAGGGAACTTGCATCGTGGAGCTGCACTAGTGAGAAACAATTCCCAGGCCAGCCCTGCCTTTACACTGTGGGTGATCGCCAATCAATTCCAGGTGCTGCTCACCAAGTACAGCATGTCCCAAATTTCTCATGGCTGAGCTGATGCCATTCTGAGACTTTCCACCATTTGAACAAAGCTGGAAGTTAGCTGTGCTACAGAGAGCTGTGCTTACACATGGGAACAGTCATTTTGTCACCAGCCTCAATATGCATCTGACCTACCCTCCTATTTACAATTCTTCCCATCTTTCATTCTGATTTTATATCCTTATCCCACAGGGAGTCTTTTGCAAAATATTTTATAGGCAGAAGGGTTCTGGAGTGTGGTGCCAATGCATAAAGCAGCATCAGGCATCAACTTGCCATTGAAGCATGGGTTTGAAAAATAGTGGTGTGTTGCTTCCACGTATTCAGCAGTAGTTACTTCACCACCAGCTCTGTGAAGGTAACTTCTGCAGAGGACTCACTGTTCCTCAGCCAAGGGGGGCCTTCTCCCTATGGGCAGTAGAGATGGATACTTTTGAAGGCTCCCAGGAAGCAAGTCCTGGTGACAAAATGGATCTGCATATATTGGCAGCGCTGCTCCTTGGGAAGCTGCTGGGTTGGCTTTGCTCTCCTTAAAACGAAGGACAGTGGAAGGCAGTGTCCAGATTTTCCAGCCCTGTTTGATCACCCTTGCCAGTGGTTAGGGCTGAGCTCCTGGGCTGTACCTGTAACAATAAAGCAAACATGGCCTTGAGTACTACTGTGGGATTGTCCAGTCAGTGTAGCTTCTGGTGTGCTCCACACCAGGCCCTGGCTGGTGACAACCCACCTTCTTCCAGGTAGTGCCAAGCCCTTCTCACAGGACAGCCAGGGCCAGGGACTGCTCCTACTCGGCAGCAGGGATAAAGCGGCCCTCTTTGGGGAGAGATAAAAGTAATCCCTCCATGGATGTGATGTGGCAGCCACCTGCTCTTAAGGCGAAGAAAAGGCCCTGGTCCATATGCTGGTACAACCTCTGGGTGCCCAGAAGCAGGTGAAGGATAGTGCCTCTTAAAAATGTACTGTAGTTTAGTAGTGAGGGGATCGTCCCTACTACAGGGACCTGGCAGTTCAACCTGTGATCCTTTTGGCCAGGCTCAGTAATTTTTTTAAGTGCCTTTTGTCTCATTTCCAATGCTGACTGTGGAAATGTTTTCTGACAACCTGACAAGGATTACATCAAGCAGGAAAAAAATGAAGGGGATGCGAGTGCACAGAAAGAAGCGCAACCTTCTTCACACTGTGACAATTTCTTAACTTTGAGAGAAATAGTATTTGCAATTTTCACAGGGCGTCAGCCTAATTTGTCTGAGGATCTGTTTGTAATTTGTGGAAGATGTTTGTTAAAGCTGATATAAAAGGTAATGGTAGGATTTAATCCTCAGGGCTTTAGCAAATAACCACTATCTTTTAATAGAAAGTGGGTGGCATGTTCGTTGTCAACTCTAATTTCTCCTCTAGCCTGAAAACCTTCTCCATACTTTTTCTATTATCCTGTACTACTCACTTTTATATGACTACAGGATCTGTCTCTAAGACAGGATAAAACCAGAAGGTAGAACCTTTAGCAGAGATTCACCATGTTTCAAGAGAGCATATGGGAAAGCATCAAAGCAGGGGACAAAGTTAACATTGAAAAGATGCTTTCAGAACACCCATTGCTCCTGTGGTTTGTGCATTATGCTGTTTTCCAAGAGATCTGGATTTGATGTCTTGTCCTTTGCTTTCTGGGGCGAGGAAAACTCTGAGCCCTTTGAGAGTGGGGAGGGGTATTAAATAAGGAAAGAAGGGACCTACGGCAAAGATCAAAACAACAAAACAATACACAGAAAAACCAAGAGGACCAAGAAGACTCAACCCTACGGTACCTAACAATAATTTTTAAAGGCACAAGTTTGTCCAATGTGTTGTTTATTCATCCAATTCATTGTAATGATGAACAGCTTTAAAATTGGAGTAGAATGCTAATTCATACTTTATGTATAGAATAAATGATAGGCAGCTGTGTTGCCAGGGGGCCATTGGGGGCTCTCTGGCAAAACAGACTATACAAGCAAAGGAACAAAACTTGGGGTCTCTGTTAGCAATGAGAAAATATATATTGCAAATTAAGTAGTTTTTCCTACTACTTAATGAAAGCTGGGTGCATGTGACATTGCTATTGGCATGCAGTAACCAATTTGATGTGAATTTGACCTGTACTTACACTGTGCTGGAGAAGTCTTTTAGTGTTATTTGAATACTTCTGAATATAGGAAGAGCAGTGGCCTAAAGCTTCTCACCAGCCCTTATCACCAGTCAGGTGATAGGCTAGGAAATTACTTTGAAGTCACACTGAGAAGCAGGCAAAATGAAGGCTATTCATTTCACTGTACTACTGAAATGAAATGCTGGGATGGATCCACTAACCCTTAGAGGGTCAGACAAGGGCAGTATGGTCGACCTCTACTTTTTTGCCCAAGAATAGAAAGTTAGTCCACGTGGATGTCTTTGCATCTCTGTGCATGAGATGGGAGGCAGAGACAGGGTTTGGTGACAGCATGGTCTAGAAAGCACAGTGTGCACTGAAGTCTCACAGAGGTGAGGGCCAGAGGAGCTCTGCCATGAGCTAAAGCAACCCACACCTCACTGCTGCAGATCTGCAGTAATGTCAGAGGCAGTGCAAGAAACACAGAAGAATATGTGCCTTGCCTTCTACACCAAGAAACCTACACCGTCTGGACAAAAATATTAAAAATAGACAGGTTTTGCAGTAAAATACAAATCCACATGCATCTTGCATGAGCTTGAACACTAGCACAAAATTGCCACTCACCCCATGCTCAGAAAAAGGTCTAGCTGCATCTGTGAATCACACAGGTGAACGCAGGGGTGGCTTGAAAATGAGCATGGGTTCATGCTGTGGTTTTGCACCACATGTGTAAAAGGAGTGCTGTCTGCACAGGATGGTGTGAAAGTTTGCCAGTTGTCTGAGCCAAGTGGATTGCTTGAATGGGAAAAGGATTGAATGCAGGGAATGCAAACCAACATCTAATAAACCCAGTGATGGGCAGGAGGTAGGATTTTAACTGAAAAAACATGTTTTAAATCTTAGAAGAAGTCTTCATTCTAAAATTCATTCAGGAAACCCTGCCAGACACCAAAATAACCATAGATTCCCTGGCACTTTTTGCAAGAGGTATTCAAATAGCTCAGTAGTTATTTCTGGATTGAACAGTAACTGAGAACAAATGTCCAATGCCAGTTTAACCATGATCTCGTCTACTAATGATTCTCAAGCATAGGCAAGTGATGACTGTGAGGTTACATCTAAGTGTAGAAGAAGATGGACCTTGATAGTAATATACTCAAAGCTATCTTAAAAGTACCACCTTGATTCAGCAACAGCTCAAATTCTTGGCTCTATGGCAAGTGCAAGCCAAATT
This sequence comes from Athene cunicularia, assembly GCF_003259725.1. NCBI lineage: Eukaryota > Metazoa > Chordata > Aves > Strigiformes > Strigidae > Athene > Athene cunicularia. The sequence continues at coordinate 38,559,510 of NW_020799097.1, forward strand.
CCAACCCCAAACCAACACATAACATAAAGTCTGGTCCTATAGCCAGCTGTGATGTGGCTGCAGAATGACCAGTGACTCTGTCAGACCCAAAACTGCTCACAGCTAGATGGTCCATTTCAGCCTCAATGCTAAAACTGAATCAATTCACCCATGTAATCCAGGTAAAATGCCCAGCACTGGGTTTGCAGCAAGAATTAGGATTAGAGATGGGGTCTAGGAAAATATGAGGATGATTGATGGCTTTTGGAGAGGTATCCTATCCAAGTGTGGGACTAATGCAATGGGGCCATGTATCTGTATTGAAAACAGACAGAGCTTGCTGTTTTTTCCTGAAGACAGCTGTACTATCTTGTATAACGGGTTTGGATTTTGGGTTAAAGTGGGAAGCATGAGTTATGGTTGGATCTAATAAGGGCTATTTAGGTTTACAACCATTACTGTACGGCTTTTACTTCAGGATTGTCTGGAGATGATGTCAGGGTGATGTATTAAAAAATCTTGCTGACAGATTTATTTGAATGAGCAAATTTTAATTAATTTGGGACTATACATGGCACTTGGGCTAGTGGCTAGGAAGCCTCAGAATAAGACTGAGGATTAAGGATAAAGTAGCAATTTGGCTGCATGGACTTGCATTCCTGTTTTTTGAAGAAGAGACCACTAAGCTTGGCTTAGGGCTACACTGGCATACTGAGCTGTCTGTAGGCTCAGCAACACCTTGAGAACTGGCAAGGTTTGTGCCAGGGTTCATGCCAGGGATGACTGATGAACTGAGGCAGAAGAGTGGTACAAAAGGTAAGGACTTGTGTTAAACTTTGCCTCAGCCTTGCACAGTAAGTCAGTTTTACCAATGGGACATAAAAGTCCAGGGACCTCAGCCCCATGGCACCCGTGAGGCCAGCAGAGCTGGGCCAGATCCTCCCAGATCCTGCAGTCACTAGGCTGGTATGTAGCTGAAGGTGTGCATCCACTCTAACTGCAACATCTACTTCTGGGGAAAAATAAAAACAAATGGAAGAGAAAAGATAAAAGGACAATTCTATCCAGGCCCAAGCTGGGAAAAGCAGCATTAGGGTCCCAGACCATGGTCCTCCTCTCCAGAGCAGCAGTTGGTGAGGCTGAAAATGAGGATGAAGAGGATGGTTTTTATCATGTTTTTTCCCTAGTAGAATATATTTTTCACTGGGACACACTCAAACTCTTTATGGGGTGTTCCTGTCTGTGACGGTATTAGTGCTAGTTGGAGTATGTTAATCAAGTGCAAATGTTTCACGTTGACTGGTCATGAAGTTTCTGTGTGTACAGATATTATTGCACAACATTTACAGAATATTTATTATAATTGCGTATTATTATTACTTTTATTATTAACTTTGCTGGGCAGTATATTTAGTTTTCTCTAATATAAACTAAAATGTACAAACCAAGAGACAAAGAAAGAGCGGCAGAGGAGGTCCATTCCCACAGGAGTGGGAATTGCTTCCCATGAGGCCCTGTCTTGATAGTGCTGCCAGGATTTGCAGGTGCAGGGCCATGAAAATAACAGCTGAACAACAACGGCATAAAAACAATTAAAGTACTGGCAAAGAGAGTCTGGAAAACACTGCCTCATCAGCTTCAGGAAAAAGTTTTGGAGCTGCAGATCACAGGCCCTGAGCATTATGAAGGCTAAGGCAATGGGGTACTTAAGGCACTGTGCAGCACACGTGTGAGACAAGTACTGTTTTGTAGCAGGGTGACAAGTCCTGGAAATTTCTATCCATCTCCCTGAGGGCTCCCCAAGTCTTTACAAGAACAGCTTGTCAATAAGGGACATAAACAGTGGTCCTCTGCAGCAGGCGGTGATGGTGCTTGGGATCTGTGATGGGTCAGAAACAGTTCATTCGAGTAGATCGAGGCTTTTATGAATTGCGCCTGCCTAGCTTAGATGTAGATGTTCCTGGTCCCAAAAGGCTTCTTAGTCCTGGGCCTGGCAGGCGTCACTGCTCCTGGCCAAAGGAGAGGCTGGACTTGGGTGTCTCAGTCAGACTGGAATCAATCAGTGAGTTACATCTAGGGATCACTGATGTTTTATTTTCAGGTGCGTCAGGGAGCAAAAAATATTTTTTTTCCTTTTTTTTTTTTTTCTTTCTTTTTCAAGCTGGGTGTCATATGGTATGTGCATGGCTGCTTAGCTAAAAACAACACATGAGCCTCAAACCTACTCCTTAGGTATGTGCTGTGAAACTAGACACAGCAATATGATAGCAAGTCACAATGAAATGGAAAATAACCCCTTTCCCTCCTCTGAATATGATCTGTCAGACACTATTCCCCCACACATATAATTACTAATTTCATATTACTATTTCATTGTGTTAGAAGGATTCTTTGAAACATATAACAGATCTTTACCAATAATTTAAACTGGCTACCAGTCTCCATCCTGGTTACTGCATATCTACTGCCAAGACACTGTTTTGGTAACAGTTAATAATCAGCTGTCTGGACTACCTCACCATAAACATTACAGGGTTTCATCACTCATGTTTTATTTAATTCCGCTTGTCATCAAGGTCTATTATTGGAGCCTTACAATTTTGTTCATGAGAGCTGATTTTTACTACTGTTGAAAGCTCCTCTACGTACTTTTTGCACTTTATTCTCCTGAGCTAGGACCCTTTTCTTTTGGTTCTCAGGTTGACACAAGATGTTTATTCAAATAAATTAATTAGATGATTGACAAGCTATAGGTGTCCCTGGTGAATATGCTTGAGATGCCAGGGCAAAAAAAAAAAGAAAATGCATGAGGTTGGCAAATGGCTTGGGCTAAATACAACTACCTGTCTTTGATTCCACCCCCCTTGTTTATCATCCTAGCTGAAGAAGTTTTAAATTGAAATCATCCTTCCCCATGTAGATCAACCTTTGCTCATTACCTTAGTTTTTGTCCTGTTGTGACCTACACTTAGCCTGGAAGTATGCAGTGTAGAAGAAACAGGTCGTTGCCTGGAATAAACAAAATAGTTTAAATGGTCAAAGATTAAAATGGGAGTAATGGAGGAGCAGCTCCTTCAAGCACTGCTGTTTCAGAGAATCTCAGACGACATCACCAAGCAAGCACTTCTGCCCCTGTGATAGGCAGTGATGGCCTTGCCACTCACTGGCTTTTCTCTGCTTTCCCTCTGTCTCCTGGCTCTGCTTTTCAGCTCTTGCCAGGAGGAGAGGCTGTAAAGAAAAGACTAGCAGCAGGCAGACAGTGTGCGGGCTGCACTCCTGAGGGGTGCCAGAGAAAAGGATCCAGGTTACTATGCCAAGGAATGGTTGTCCATGCACAGCGAACCACCTCCAAACCGAGGGAGACCAAAATAGGCAGTGGCTGGGCTAGAATGGGCTTCCCATGATCCACCAGCCCCAGAGATCCATGAACATTATATATTGATCACAAATTCCCTTGTAGACCTGAGGATCCCTGTATCATCAAAGCTTGGTCAGACCTAGTGCTTCTTGAAAAAAAGTCAGAAAAATCAACATTTTTCTGGTGGAACAAGTAAAAGATCTCCTTGCATAGGTCTATGCTTGGTAATAGGCCAGTATGCAAGCTAGCAGTGAAATATATCTGAACAAAACAGGAAAAGAGATTTCTTTCTTTGAAGTCGAGAGCAGATGCTATAGTATGTTTTTACAGACGGTCTCTCAGTATGCTGACATACCTAAGTCTAGGCAGTCATGCTTACACTGTGTTCAGGCACCACCTTAGATAATTCTTCTCTGCAAGACACATTCGTATGGTCCAGAGCCTGAAAAAGTTCTATTATCAGCTCAAGCCCAGTACTGTGCTATGCCATTGTCACTACGTGGCCCAAAACTGATGGGCTTCTGCATTGCTCCAAGTGCAGGTGGAGCAGAAGCACAACATTCTGCATTTGTCCATGGAGAAATCTCCCACCGTGAAGCTCTTGAACATGTTTTGCCAAGAGAAGCAAACATCTTTTCTCTTTATACCACAGTTCCTTCTGTCTGTCCTGTGATTTTTTCCTTCCCTGTTGTTTCTGACCTTTCTCAGATTCAAACCTGCAGCTCTAGGCGCAGTACTTGGAGTAATCACTGCTTATCACTGAGCAATTAGAAATATTTTGTACAGCAGAACCAATTTTCTTAGGTTGTGCTGTTTTCTCTTCTTGTTTTCCCTTTATTTGCATCACTTTCCTCTTGGATTTTTTTCTCTCCAGCTGCTGCCTTTAACCTTGCCTTATTCACAAGAAATCTCCATTCTCACACTTTCTCTGCATTTAATATGTGTTTCTGACATTTCTTCACATCTATCATTTGTAGTCTTATTGGCTTGGTTATGCTGCAGCACCTTTCCTTGGTCATCGCAAGGCAGTGGGGAACCATGACACAGGACCCTCCCTCTCTTCTGTCCTGGGTCTGGACACAGCTGTGTTTTGGTCACATATGGTTGTGAACCTCTATGCTCAGGTGCTTCCTGAGGGTGGTGATGCCTTACTTGGACCGTGACATGGTAATACCTGGATGAAGTTTTGTGTGGTTTAGCAACTCTCCCCATGCCTTCTACATTCCAGTTCCTAGGTCATGAAGATCTAATACCAAGTCAAATAAATATAAAATTAAAAAATAAGACTCTCTCCTTCTTAACGAAAGTCAGGGTAAAATCGTATGTGAAGTGTCAGATCTGAAGGGCTAAAATCACACATCAAAGGAACACAAGCGTGACTTACGGGGAAGTTATTCTGCAAAGCTACAGAAGTAATATCTGCAGTACATGTGAAATCCCATCTTGTTCTCCCCACTGCATATGGCATGTGTCCCCTTCCCCCTCCCCACTCCTGGTGGATGTGTGTAGGGAAATCCAAGGAAGGTGTAGCCTGGAGTCCATGAAATCTGAGAATGGAACCTTGGTGAACACTGCTGCTGAGGGAAGGAAGCCTGAGCCCTTTGTCATTTGCAGTAGTCTTTTGCAAGGGTAGTCCTTCCCTCCAGGAAGGCCACAGAAAACCGTCACCTATGCCAGCCTGTGAGAGGGAGTATTTGTAGAGAACTCCCAGGCACTCTTCCCTTCAGGCACTCCAAGGGCTGGTGGGGTGTCTAGTGATTGCACCCCAGATGCCCAGGCACAGAGCAAAAGTCTGAACCTGATCGAAACATGGTAAAAAAAAAAAATCACCTCCTGCTCTTTTGCTTATCCTGACCAACTTTCCCAGCTGAGGTAGGTCCTTCCTTCTGAATACTAGGGGGCTCAGAGGTAGGTTGGTTGTTTTGCAGCATATTCTCCTTTTCTTCTGGATAGAAGAAAGGTTTCCCTCAGGAGGGCATGTAGGTCAAACTTGCACACAGTAACCAAGACCTCTGTCAGGATTCATTTCTGGTACTTTGCTCAGGCAGCTGGGGAGTCCTAAGCAGCATTGAAAGGTGGTTAAGAGGGCAGAAAAGGAGAAAGAGGGAAACTGGCACTCTGAAAAGCCATCTTTCTCCCTTCAGTGGCTGGACCCAAAGCTTTTCAGGGAGATGTCCTTCTTACCTTCCAGGGGCGTTGTGCTCTCACCCTGTTCCTCTCCCCCTGCTCTCCCCATTCCCACATCCCCCTGCCCTGGGCTGCGTGGCCTTTGGGAAGGGAAAGGCAGGAAGGAGCCGGGTGAAGGCAGGCACAGGCAGAACAGCTGCAAGAGCAGCTGAGTCAGATGTCAGAGTATTTTGCACAGTTTTCAGTCTTTCGTTGCTGTTTGCTCCAAACCCCATGTCACCCTTTGGCTCATAGCTCTTCATCTCAGTTTTGTGCCTTTTGGTCCCCGGCTCCTGCTGCCTTGTCTCTCCTCTCCTGGTTGGGCCAACCTCTCCTGTTCCCATCCTCTCCTCTCTCTCCCCACTGCTTGCCCTGCCTGTTTTGGAGACAAACTCTCTGTCACTCAGAGCGCCACACAGAGCCTGGCATACTGGGGTCCCTTTTCAAGCGCTGCTGTAATAACAACCGCAGAATCACATTGTGCTTATATCTTTACTAGCTTATACAGGAATATACAGTGGTGTTTTACAAGGCTATAAAAATACATCTTAAAGGAAACAAGCACAGGAAAACAGGAGAAGTGGGGCCAGATCAGCTGATGTAAATAAAGGCTGCATTGAATTAAATAGTGCTGTGACTATTTACAGCAGCTGCAGGACCTGACCTGTGGCCCCTTCCTAAAGCAGGGAGTTGCTGCAGCCTCCAGCTTCTGTTATGGCAGAAACTGAACCAAGCTCCCCTTGCCCACCCAGCAGAGAGGGATGCTGGCAGGGAGAAGGAGTTAGACCCTTGCTCCAGTCTGTCCTGGGGTGAGACACAGCTGTGTTGCAGCTGCAGAGGGTGGTGCTTATGGCCAAGCTGCCAAGTTGTGCCCAGTGGCAATGGAGGGTTATGTCTTCCTCTGCCCATCTCTGTGCCTAGCCATGGGTCAGCTACAGCTCCTCTGGAGCCTAGAAAAGCCCCTGTGGCTGGAGCTGGGCAGGACTCACAGTATTTACTGAACGGTGCCATTTCAGGTCTCCAAAACCTACTTGCAAGGTAAGGTCAAATCCAGTACAGGGCTTTGACTTCCAGGTAGCGGAAAGAAAACAAGAAGAAAGGAAGGGAAATCTTTTGGGAAAGGTCAAACGTTTTATTTTGACATTTTCTGGTTTGAGAACAAGCTGAATTCACTTCAGTTTTACCTGAAACAAGTGTTGAACTTTCCATTCAGCCACAGAAATGACAAACTTGTGCCTCTGTAGAACTTTCTGGATTACATACCCACTCCCCAGCATGTAGAGTAGAACACATTTAATCTTTCCTGGATCTGATTTTTGCAAAAATAAAAATTCCAATAGCAATATTTCAGGAAGCATGGTCTCCCATTGAGGCATCAGAATGACATGAATTTTCATCTCTGGCAAGTTGCTGTATTGCTTATTTACAGAATCCAGTTATATGAATAAAACAAAAGGACTAATTCTGTAGAACTAAACTAAGAAAATGGGTAAAACTATTTTTGTGTTGTTTTTCCAGGACTTTTCGGAAGTAAGGGAAATTTTCTCTGTAGGAGTACAGTTCTGTGGATAGTCAGGAGTGCTCATGGGTAGGAAGTGTCAGCTTTACCCTCAACCAGACTGCCTCAGTTGTCTTGAGTCATTTACAGATTTCACTATGTTCAAAACATTACATTTTTACCACCATTATAAATTACAAAAAAATAACTATATCCAATCTGAATTTTGAAAAGGGACTAGATGTAAATTAATAGGACCAGCTGGTGTTTCTTTCAATGCTGAAATGAAATGCTTGGAGAACCTGAATGATATATTTAAAAAATCTGTTTTCAAATCTCCTCTGAAAAAGCGTAGGTTTCAATGGTTCTTAATTTCTTTTTTTTTTTTTTTTAAAAAGGGTAAAAAAACCCTCAAACCCTTCCAAGCAGCTGTAAAGAAAAAGTGTAAAGCTATCTCAGCCCAGCAGTCAGCTTTCCAAGATGGCTGCAAAAGGGCGATGAAAGGAGGTCACGGATGGAACAGCTCTTTCAGCTTGCATCTCCGGCGGCTGCGATTGCGTTCGCCTTGGCAGGGGTACAGAGGGTTTGGTTCCTCGCGATGCTCCCCAGCAGCCATTTGCACCTGCGCATCAGGGCCGTAAAGCCCTGCCAAATCACCAGGGCAGGTTTCTGAGCAGATGTAAGCAACTGCTCTGGGGACAAAAACAATACCGAATCAGGCTGAGAAAGGTTGAGGTTTAGATTTCCAAGGGTCTTTAATTCTGGTTTCCAAGTCTGTAAACACGCAGCGATTAACATTCTGGAAGCACTCAACATTCCCCCCACGGCCTGAGTCTTAACAACATTCTTGGGGGAGGAAGAGGATGGGTTAAATCCCTTGAAGCTCATCTTTTGTTGAGATCCACGAGAAATTGCTTGCCAGCATGCATTTGAAGTGAACGTGGTGCTTTGGCTTCTCTGGCAAGCTCTGCTCTTAGCACTTGCAGGACTGTGTGCATCTGCGATTGTGCAAAACAGCTTTCAAGTGCTGCGAAGCACCCCTTTCAAATGATCTGTATAGATACATGAGGGAGAAGGAAAAATGTGCTAAGATGTGATTGCTAAATAAGAAATCTGCAAGGCCCGTTTGGCATTGCAGACACTTCTCCCTGCGAATTGGCAGGGCCGCCTACACGTTGCACAGGTGCAAATGACTTCTCCAGGGACAAAGTACTGCGAAACTCGGCCTCCTTCCCAGCAAAAGACAAGTGGGGAAATAAAACCCCTGGACCAAACCCTGCCCTCATTAACACCCCTAAATCCTACTGACTAAAGGCAAAATGCTCTCCACATTGACAGAGACAAGACTTTATTATCTCATTTTCCCGGTTCAACCAGCAGGTACTGGTCTCCTGTCCAGTCTCCTCCATGCTGGTGGAGATACATTAACTTCCCGGAGTTGTGAAGGAGATTTGCTACACCATGTTGTTTCCATTCAGTGCTTTCTACATACCATTTAACAGCTTCAAATGGGACTCGTGCTTTAGATATTCCCTTTGTCTTCCCCTCAGCTAGCACACATAATGCTCACTAGGAGATGGACAGTGTGGTCCTGCTGCATCCCAACCCCCTCCCTGCAGGTGGAGATGGAGTCGATTTTCCAATATCAGGGGTGTCACTGACATCCAGCAGCTCTGGAGCTTCCTTGACTCCTGTATTTACGGTGAAGCAAATCCCAAGGCACAGCTCAATCATGGACATTATGGCTGGTCGGGGCTTTCTTGTTGGTCTGAGTGTACAACAGAGAATACATTGAAAGTAAATACCTGTATTTGCTTTTCTTTGCATGGACTACAAAAAGAGGCCATGAGGAAGCACGTACTGCATTTTTATTATTATAAAATTAAAATTAAAATGTACTAAGAGTAGCCAAATATAAAGAGCAGCACTTTTTGAAAAGCCTCACCACTGCCAGTATTGTTTTTCACTGGGAAAAACTGTTACAGCAATTTGGATAAACTAATGTTTATCTAAATGTTCAAAGTGTGCAGAGGTCTTTGATAGAAGAGCAATCTCTTTGTGGCCTGGCTTTTTGACATACACCCAGCTAGCCTTTATTTTATATGCTGCAACCACTGGGATATCATACACAGATATAGAAGAAGTCAATAAACACATACTATAATTAAAATAATGTCCCCTGCCCAAAAGCCACTGATAAACATAATGGTCTTCACCTTCTCTGTCCCTAATGTTTTATACTGTTTCAGAACTTTACTGTATGTTTATTGAGTTACAAACTTGGTATTTTTCTTCATTTTGTAGAGTAAAAGTATAGGGTTGTTATAATCTGGTGCAAGCATTACTTATCACAGAAATACGAGTTTCTTACATAATTGGGAAAAAAAATGTAGAAGAACAAGACAAATAAGCTTCCCACAACTTCCACTTTCATCTCAGCTATTTTTGCTTGAGGACTTTCCATTTTTTCAATACTTTTCTTCAAAATATTCTCTTGTACTCCTCTAATGTCACTCTGCTGTGATGACCAGTTGGGGAATATATAACATGATGCAAGCATACAACACCATCATGGGTTAAAACCGGACTATAATATGAGTATTATTCTACCAGCTTGATGAACTCATTTACAGCTATGGTACAGGTGATAAAATTACAGAGCTGTAAATCCCTTTGGTCTTCTAGAGTCCTTTAACTGATGTATTTTTTTACCAGGAATAAGATGTCATTTCTTTCTAGAGAGCTAGGTAGTGCAGGGAAGGTAGATAGATATGATTATTAAATGCAATGTGTGCAAAAGGGGAATGGATGCTGAAGTTAAATATACACAAAAATTAATAGCTTTCCTGATCTGAACTCATGTTTCTCATGCTCTTTGGATTACAGTAGGGTTACCCTTCTGGTGTCTGCACCCCAGGGATTCACATCTGTGTAAATGTGGTAATAGAAAAAGGCCCTCATGATGAATTCATGAATTGTTCTCATTGACACTAGTTGATACTTTTACTTGGACAAGTCTCCTTTGCAGGTGCACTGACCACACACTAATTGAAAGGATTATTTTCATAACTTTCTGTGCAGTCTGCAAGGCTTTCTGTGAAAAGCATAATTGTTTCAACCAGCTGCTTGGAGTTGTTTTTATTAATTTCTTTAAATCCAACAATGCTGGATCGGCATATTTGAGACTCTCCTCCAAACTGCATATGAACATAAATAAAATTAGTGCATGTGGTTCTTGTACGGGAGAGAACTTTGTTTGCAAGTGCAGCATTTCTGTGCAGAGAAAAATTGCTTTTAAAATGTACTTTTTCTCCCAGCCCCTTGCTATTTTTATCCTCATCCCCACAACAAATCTTTAATGTGCAGTATGTCTGCATGGCACCTGTTGGGATTAGCTGGGACCCGAGCAGACACATTACAAATCCATGCATTTGCACTGCCTGATACATCTAATCCCGAGTTTATGCTGTATGAAGCCCCAGCCGTAAAGTGTTCTTCAAGTTCTGTTATTCCCCTTTCTTGGGTGAAAGCCAGGTCTCTTACCATGAGACTGACCATAATATCTGAAAAAGCCTTATGGACTCAGTCCTCACTTTATATAGCAAGCCAGGGGTATTAAAAAAGTCCATGGCACAATTATTTGGATGCCACCTTGGTGTGTCCCTCCTTCCTTGCTTGGAGGAAATGCTCAAAGTGTGAAAACTGCCCTGGGCAAGCAAAGCAAAACCAGGCCGGGAGCATTACATGAGAGAGACAGAGAGCAAGAACAATGATGTCTGTGGGGTCCACTCACACCTTGGCCTCTCTTCTCCCCTCCTCACCTCAGCTCTTCCTGACACCTTGGGGACCAGGTGGCTTGGCCTTCATGTCAAAACAACAAGGTCTCCCCACAGCAGCAGAGCAAGATTTGCTGGGGAAGGGGAATCCAGCCCTCCCTCATCTCCCAAGCCTTGGATGGAGAAACCGAGGTCTCTGTTTCAGGCTGGGTGTCTGTGCACTGGCTGCTTGTCATAGCCCCTCTCCCACCTCCATTCCTACTCCCTTCCAGATGGGAGACTGCAACCAAGCCCTTCCCTTGTCCACCCCTTCTTCCTGGCATCCCATGCACCCAGCTCTCGAGTGGGGCTCTGAACCCTCTCCGAGGGTCCTGTTAACCCTCGGTGGTGGAAAAATCACCATGAATCTCTTCTTTCCCTTACTTTTTTTGCCTCTAGGTTGCATGTGTCATGTGCCATATGCCATGAGGCTATGGAAATATAGCACATGCCATGAGACCTTTGGGGGCTGTGCCATCACCTCAGAGAATGACCTAAAAACTACCAGGAGGATGACATCACTGAAGCAAAACCCAGAAAATAAGCAAAATGGTGTTTTGGTGGTTGGAATACAATGCAGGATATTCTGAGCAGATAGCACCCAAGATTTCAAGCTTTCCTAATGCAAAACTGTCAGCCTCCTTGTGCTTCCACAAGCTCACTAATAACCCCTTTGCTCCTATGGGGAAGATGGTTTTGTTGAACAAACCCTGTGACTTCCCTCTGACTAATGCTGTCTAGGTCCTGCAAGTCAGAAAAAAAACAACTGCAAATCTTTAAAAATCAGGCAACAAGCCTTGCAAAACCAAGAAGCTGTCCTAGAAATTACCATTAATATGCATGTAAAAGTAGGGTTTCCTAATTTTCTTGATTTGGACTCCCAGGAGTGGGGTGTGTTTTTTTACATCTCTGCACCCATTTAAGATAAAAATTTTTGTTCTGGAAAAAGATCTTCTGGATCTTAAAAAAACACAACAAATATTTTGAGCATTTTCAGGGAAATAGCAAGCATTGGCAATACAGCTGGTCAAAAAAATGGAATTGCCATTTCTGGATATATTTTGACATGTTCGGCTTGTTTCCACTCCAAATCAGAATCAGAACAAAATTCCAATTGTTTAAATTCCATGGTATTTCTAAGAAATTCTTAGAAATCAACATTCTAAGAAAAAAAACCCTCTTTTTTCAGACAATAAAATTATTGTTTTGATAATATTCACATGCAATTAAATAAAGCAAATACTAGTGTAGCACAAAAGTTAAATTGGCATAAAATAGCTAATGGTCAAAGGAAAGAGAGACTTTCTCACGGAGAGGTTTCATCCCATTCTGAAGCAGGTGTCAGGAGAGCACCTCTAGGATTACTTTATTTCTTGTCTGAGTAGAGAATGAGCTTCTGGAGAAGCTTAATCCAGCCTATGTTCAGGCTGCCACAGTCCCCTTCCTCCCTGGCCCTCAGAGATGCTACTCCTTCCCCTGACCTGCATGGAAAACTCTCTTCACCCTGGTCTGCCGCTGTGCCTCCATCAATCCTGGGCACTGACGGGGAACAAGGATGTGGCAGACAACCACTTGGGGATTTGGGGCTGTTGATTTTTCTGCAGTGCTGGTCTGATGCAAAATGCTCTCGTGTGGATCCACAGCCCAGGATTTGGCATACGCCAGCCAGGCCGTATGACCGCTGACTCTGATGCTATCCTCAAGGCAGAGGTGGGTCTGTCTAGAGGTCCCAACTTCTTTCCTTTTGTCCTAGTACTCTTTTCTTGAATCTGCATTTCTTCGGACCACGAACAGCAAAGCCTCAGCAGAAGCCTTTTGCCACATTCCCACCTTCTGCCACTCACTTCCCAGAGCTAGCAGTGAATTGCTCTCTCAGGAGTCCAGGTTGCAGCCTGTCCCAGAGCACGCAAAGGTTTTCTTTGGCAAGAAACAAAAAAGCTTGCCGCATGAGGCCTCACGTGGCTCGGCATGGCCAAGGACTGCACTGTCCTACAGCACAGCTGAGGACTGTCTTTTCTGTCTAAACAGGTTTATAAATCAAATATTGCTTTTTGCATGTTTACTCTCACTGTAGCTTCATCATTACTGAAAATCATATTCAGCTCTGAAGTTTGCTTATAAACTTCCCAGAAAAGCTATGTACTGCATTGTAAAATATCTGTTTGTTTTCATACTGAATAATGCAAAGATAAAGCAGGATCTAATCAGTAATCAGAGCACGCCAAACGACTCCAAGATAGAAAGTGCTCTATAACACGGCTTTCTGGGAACACTGTTACAGGTCTGACTTAGGAAATGACAGGGGACCACGATGCTCTTCCTCCTGGAGGGCCATCCTGATACCAGATACGATCTCAAGCAAGTCCTCCAACCACATTCTCCAAAGGATCCTCACTAAAGGGCCTCTCACAACTTTCTAAAGCCTCTGTTAGAGCAAGGATGGTCCTGTTTGGGGCTGGGAGTCCAACAGGAACATGCAGGATCTGGCCCTTGCCCGTAGTCCCTGCACACACATCTGTGACTACTCCTGTGTAAAGCTGCCCTTGTGCGCTAGGGGCCTTCCCATGGCTAAATTTCCTGCAACAGTGAGTTTCATGAAACCTGAAGATTAACATTTAAATCAATTTTTGAACATAAAACTATTTATAACATACAAAGCATGCTTTACTTTCCCATCAAGAACTCACTAATGGTTTCACATGCCACATTACTATTACTATTTTTTCTAAACAAAAATAATTTCACTATCTTGCCCTGCTTGGAGTTACTAGTAAATAAGAATGGTTAATGAGTGCTTTCCTGATAAGAGACAGCCCTTGTTAAACAGCCACTAAAAACACTCCTATCTGGACCACAGCTGCATCTGCTAGAGTGCGGGCTTCTTTTTATGTGTGATCCAAACCCTGCAGTCCTCAGCAAGGCGGGACTTACTCTGCCGTCGGGTGGCACTTTGCCGGACTAAGAACTGATTTGCCCGCGTTTGTCAAAGGCTGATCCTCAGCAGGTAGCATTTATTTGAGACCGGACATGGCAGGTGGTTTCAGCCCAGAAACACATTTTTGCACAGATTCCAATTAAGTGTTTATAAGCTATTAGTTACATAAAACTCAAATCAGTGATGTTGGCAAGTTTTCTGTACTTTCTCTGTGTGCTAACAACTCAGCTTAACTTTGTTTGTTGTTGGAGGACTTTAAAGTGTGTGTTGAATATTAACATTTTAATTTGCAAGGAAATTAGTAGTTGGAAAACTATAATCCCTTACGAGCATGCACGCACACACACATGTGCACACCCTCAGTCTATTAAAATTACTTATGTTATTAAGTTTGTAATAAATCCTCAATGTGGAACGGCACGTGCTGAATCACTGAGGTATTGGACAAAGATCAATTTAAAGAGTTACTCTGGGGCCCCAAATTCCATTTTTAAAAACAAGGCCCTATTGAACCTAATCAATGGGTTTTCTGTGATTTTTTTTTCCCCCCAGCAACTTTAATTAAGAGCCTTTGGGCAACTTTAAAGGTTATATGTAGTATTTTTAGCTATAGCTGTGAAGTGCTACAGGAGAGCATGAAAACATACCTACGCAGATCTTTATGCCTCCGTCTTCATGAGTGGCTGTGAACCGTTCCATTGCACGTGGGTCATGGCCAGCATTTGTTTCTGCAAACCCATCTAGAGTAGCAGGCATGTTCAGCTGTGACTGCTGGCAGTAGGGGAAGTTCAGCTCCAGGTTTATGCAGGGAAGACCTGGGGCCAGATCTGGTACCACCAAAGCATCTCAGGACAGTGGCGATGGCTTTGGCAGGCAAGAGCCCCAGTCCTGAGGGTATAACGTGACTGCTTGAGGCCAGCCCACAGACACCAGCCTTCTCCAGCTGTGAGTCTGGCAGGACCAGGTTCAGCTCCTGTGCTGAGGCAGGCCAAAAGTTTCCTTTTGTTTGTCTATTTTTTAAGCAGAATTTTCTACGCTACATATAAAGGAGGTGGAGGAGGGACTGGTGACTTTTTCTTTTTTTTTTTTCCAGGATAAACTATGATATCAATTTCGTTTTTTAAAGTTTTTCCTGGTGTTCTTTGAATGAGGAATGGGGCCATCTCCCCAGTTTGAAGAGATTTGGCCAGCATGCCAAAACTGCAATTACAGCTAAATGAAAAAAATAAGAAAGAAATGTATTTTATTCATTTCAGCTGTTATGTCTTAATGCAAAGAAATCACTTTGCACAGTTCTGTAACCGACACCAATTTCTAATCTCCAATACTATTAACTTCTAAATCTCTGTTATAAAGAATATTGGCAGTATACCAGAATCTAATGCAGCTAAATGGACTTAGTCTGATCTGGTGTTTTATTTTCTTTTTTCTGAAATGCTGAAAAAAATCATTAAATTATTTTGTTAATTGCTGATAACATTTTAGTTAGTTGGATTTCCTCTTTTGGCTACAATAAAAAACACATTCCTGGAGCATGACATGACCTTGCCTTTGGGACAAACAAAAAAAAAAAAAAAAAGAGAGAGACCGTTTTTTGAAATGACAAAATGTATTGTTATAGGATTAGAGACAGGATAGCTCCAGGATTATGCTGTATCGCTAACTCAATTTAAGAGCCCTATGAATTGAAACTAAATATTGAATAGCTGCAGGGAAAGGGCATTGTTAAGGAGTAATACCTATGTGAAAACTCGATTGTTTTATCTTAGATGGATTGCAACAGATTTCTGATAACTCAGAGATCCACTCACAAAAGCTAGAAAACCTTAAAACATTTATTTTCCCCTACCACTTCACTCCAATGGCACTGGAAAACCAATCCAAGTCTCAGATGTGTAGAAATAAATATTAACTAACAACAACCTTGACATAAATGTTTTCATAAGTCAGTGACGGGCTTTGACCAAGCCTGACACCTTGACATCAAGACATCACCATTCCAAGGGAACTTCAAAGCTGTCTTCTGCTTGACATTGGTGATGTCCTAACCCAATGTTAGCATCACTTCTCTGCTACAAGATTTAACTGGGAGCTTAAACAGATAATGGTGAGTTGTGCCAAGTGGGCCAGTGGAAGTAATTATCAGATTTAGATATTCTGGCATCCTGGACAGAATTTCTTAGGCACAGGAAATGAATTATAGCAGAATATCTTTAGACCCAAAAATTATTGGCAGTGAGGAAGGAAAGAACAATGCGGCCTTGGTTACATGCTGACGAGCTTTGGCTGATTTGCAGAGTTACCATTTTAGTCTGTGTGTGGCTATTTAACTTTTGTTCCTCAAGAGAGCTGAAGTTCTAATGTCATCTAAGTCAGAGCCTGGAGAGTTTTTTTCATTTTGTGTCCAAAGAACAGTTGGTTTCACAGAGGACTGAACAAAGGGAGAATATCAAGAAAATATGGGTTGCTCTTACTGGAGCATAGGATCCTCCATGAATAAGAGCTTCTTGTGATATTAAAATGGGTTATAAAACCTCCTTCTGTTGTTGTACCTGTGTCCCAGTATCTTTTAATAAATTCAGTACTCATGAAAAACTCTTGACTTTGAAGCCATAGAGACCAAGGCTTGTACTCACCTCACCTAATTTTAGATATTTGCATGAGATCCCTCGGCAAGGACTGCAGACACCCAAGGCTCCCTGCAGACAGACCGACATACCCTTTCCTTTTGTAGGCTGAGTTGCCCCCTAACAGAGCAGCCAAGTCTCCTACAAGGCTTACTACTTAGGTACCAAAACCAAGACCCTATAATGGCTGCAGTGAACATGAGCCTGGGCCACATGCAAGAGCAGATGGACAGAGGTACATTTGTGCCAGGGGGCCCAATGGCCAAGTATTTTTGCTGTGGCAGTCGAGGCTACCAGTAGGGCTAGCAATGTTGGACAAACACTGCATATCCTTTATGTGCTCAGAAAGGAGATAAAATTGCATCACTCATTTACCAGATGTCACAAATGGATCTCAGATGGTAATTTTCTACTGTAAGTACTGGCATTTTGAGCAAAATATGATCCAAAAGAAAGAGCTCTGTATGCCATTATCAATCCCCTAAGCCTGATGTCTTACCAGCTGTGACATCATTAACTGCACATCTGTCTCTAAACTGGAGGTGGTTTTTTAGCTTAACTCTTATCCCATGTCCACTCTGAATAAGCTCTGAATAAAAGACACTTGTTAAAAGTTCAACTGTAGCAGGGATTG
The DNA here is from genome assembly GCF_003259725.1 of Athene cunicularia. Classification (NCBI taxonomy): domain Eukaryota; kingdom Metazoa; phylum Chordata; class Aves; order Strigiformes; family Strigidae; genus Athene; species Athene cunicularia. Next base: position 38,576,522 of record NW_020799097.1, read on the forward strand.
CATCAAGGGTTTAGAGATGGCAGATGGGCAGGCCCAAGCCCCTATCACTGAATACAAAGATACATGACCTATTCTCTCCTTATGGCTCATGTGATACTCTTGATAAGATGAATGTAGGTTTCTGGCAGACACACAGATTGAAATCTATACCCAAGGAATGCATATAAGTCAGCTTCTACTTAAGCCTTAAATGATGGGTAGACATATAATAGTAGCCAGTGAAGTAGCACTGAGGAAATGCTAGGTTTTTCAGTTCAGTGGCCTAACTGGGGGTAAGGAAGAGGACAAGAAGAGCAACGTAGAATGGAATTGAATTGAAAGAAATATTTGAAGGAATTTTAAACCGATTGAAATATTTTTCCCTGTCATTTTACTGAAAAGAAAGAAAAGGATTCCAAATAAAGGTGAAAAGGAGAAAAAGATGGTTCATTGTATGTATTAGTTTAACAGTTTATTGAGAGATCTATAACCACACATACATTTCCCCCCCATTAGTCCTAAGTAACATAAATTGCATGCCCCTCATTATAAGGCCAAGAGGTATCTGTGTGTCTGCATCTTCATTCAGATCCATTGAAACTGCTGAAAAAACTACATCCAAACCCACAGTAAAAGTGTCTGAGGCTGAGCTGGAAAAAATATGGCCCTTTTTTACCTTGAGCTAGATTGCGTGACAGCAAACAGAAGAAAACAAAAATGATCCCTGTTGGCGCTATGTTCATCAGAGGGAAGGTTCCTCCCAGTCAGAGACTGCACAGTGTTTCAGCCTGCTGCAGGCTAACAACTGTCTTCGCACTCCCTTTGATAAACAGATGGAGTCACTGAGAACCAAATCCTTAGACAGTAATGAGTTTTGCTCCTTGTTGGGACAAGCGCTTTGAGGGATAACTCAAGAATAAAAGAAAAAAAAAACAGAAGTGACCCAATATTTCCTACTGGGGAGAGTTCTGGACATGTGTGGGTAATACCTCTAGACTCACTGTACCAAAAGGCAGCTTATTCTGCTGTTCATGCATTTGCTTTGCAAGAAAGAGTAGGGACCATGCTGTGAATCACAAAGTCACAGACTGGCTGCTGTTTGTGTGGCCTCATCCCATCCCTGTTCCAGAGCACAGGTAAGAAATTTTTACTCTTTAATGGAGTCAGGAGTACTCTGTAATCCACACAGCTTCATAATGAACAAGCTCTTATTTAGTGTGAGGCCTTATTCATTGCAAGTCTAGTTCCTTACTTGCAGCATACTGTTATAACAGGCATGGTGTTGCCCTGACTGTTTTGGTTTTGGACTAAATACAGTACAGTAAGTCAGACATTATTGGTCACAATGGTAATGCAGAGTGTATATAATGTGCTTTTATTGCTGCAAGGCATAGTTGAAATATTTACATGGAATACATGAAATAACAGTAAGATTCATGTTCTGTTCCTTATTTGTAAGGTATTTTATTAAAAAGAATCTGAATCTGAAGTTCATAAATAAAATAGTAATATCACTTATTTCCAGATCCTAGTTCCAGCTTGTTGATTTTAATAGACAAGTGTAACACTTCAAATGTGGAAACACAGTGGGTAATATTTATATGAAATCTCCAAGAACCGTGGTATTTTGCTCATGTGAAATATCATGGCATTTTGCCTGGATCAAGTAACCAGCAGATTAGCACATTAACACTTTTAAGAAACATGCATGTAATCCACTCTGAATGTGGTCTTTGACTCCTGGTAGGAATACCTAATGATTTTCAAATTGACGCGTTACTTTATAAAGCAAGTCAAATAAACAGGAATTGCTGAGGAGCTTTGGTAGGGGTGTATGGCATGAGCACACACATGTCATTGTCAACAGAGGAGACAGGATCAACTCTTTACAGCCACAGAAAGATTTGCAGAATCTACAAAGATATAGGAAAAACTTGGTTTCCCTCCTCTTTAAAGCTTTCTGGTTTATTGCTCTATGTGAATGGGTAAGTGGATATAAACTGCTCCCTCTGACTGGAAGTCAGTCACCAGCTCAAGATGAAAGAATATCAACAGACGTCTAAGACTGACCAGAGCTATCCAGTAAAGCCTGTGAAAACCATCACCGTCACCGATTTGGAAGGTCCCACTTTAATTTGCAGCTTGAGGAAGATCCACACAAGGCAGCCAGCCACGCTCAGACTGCTCCATCTTAACCAGGAATTAGGAGGAAAAAGAGCAGGAGGCACAGGGATTGTGTCAGTCAGATGTGTGCCTTCCAAGTTGTACTCCAACACAGATTCTTTTCATGGTTTTGGTCGTGCCACCAGTCTCCTTGCACTGGTTTTCCCATTTCCCACAGAGAAAATATCTTGTCTTTCCCTCCAGGGGAGCTGCTGCTGACTGCAGCGGTGTGCTTGTGGTGATGAAGTGCTCCACGTGTGTGAAACCCCGGTTGTGTGGAATGCACATGCAAGCTCAGTGTTAGCTTAGGGCCCTGGCTGATTTTGACAGCCATCCAGAGGGGAACAAAACTTTCTATCCCCAGGGTGCTTTCAGTGTGGCATTGCAACTGAGTTCAATGTCTGCAGCAGGAGACAGCAGGGAAAACCCAACAGTCCGCCTCCCATGAATGAAGCAACAGAGTCCAGGCTGCGTGCCAAGAAATCCTATCAGTAGCCTTGTCAAAAAATCACCAGGACCACCTCAAAAACAATGGTGGAGTCACACTTGGCTGCAGTTGGTTATGTTTTGAACCTACAAGCAGGTCTCACAGAACTATTGTGGCTGGTTCCATTTCCTGTTAAGTCATCACACTTGTCCTCTCCTTCCTGAGAGACAATTTTTATAACCCAATTAATGTACTTACCAAGTGTCCCTGTTTTCCTTAAGACCAGATACCACTGCCCCAGCTCATACCAATTAAGAACTTTCTTCAGAAGCGACTCCACAGAAGTCAATGGGACAAGTCAGAGATTGTTCACAGTTGAACAAAAATAAAGGTGCAGCATCTCACCCTTTATCCTGCTGAGGGCTGATGCTCTCCTTCCTTCTGCATTGGAGAATCAGGAATGAGCCCTGGGTTTCTAGCTATCCAAATAGAAGGGAAAATATCCTTCCTAGACCTGCACCTGAGATCTAAAAAATAACCTTTGGTTTAAACTTTGATTAAAATAACCTGGCTAAAAAAGTCCAAACATTGATATTTGCAGAATAAAAGAATTTTAGAAAAGGAAATTCTGGGATTTGAAAAATAGAGAGACTTGTCATAATGGAAGGAATCAAATCAAGCAGTCTTTTAAAGTCAAAGCTAAATAGAAAACTCCAAAACTGCTCCCCCCTCTACCTCAGTTACCAGTTTGGACACAGAAAAGATCTTTCCTTTGCATTGAAGTCATCTGGTTGTTGGTGTTTTGTTGTTTTTTTTTTTTTAAAAAAAAAGGATTATAATGGAAATATTAAAATCTTAATCATAAAGAGCCTACTTGCAAGGCTCATTTAGAAAGCAGCTCAGATGTCAATGAGCAACAACTGCTGTGAACCAAGTACATACTGAGTACACTGTGTTAACATCTTGTCAAAACTCTTGGGTATACAACACCAGTGAAGTAGAAACAGCTCTGAGCAATGCTGCAGTGTTAGGACAGGATGAGGTTTGATAGAATATTAGAAAAACCAAACCAACCTCCCCCTACTTAAATTCACACAAAAGCCCAGATCTTTAGAACATCACGCTAGAGTCAGGCCTTTCCCTCCCCACTGGCAGCCAAAGCTATTTTTGAATTTGGGTCAGATTTAGTGACTAGGCTTCAGCCAAAAAATTTAGGGGGGGTGGGGAAATCGCCAGAAAAAATCATGAGAGTTTGCCTATTTCAGAAACAAAAGGTTTCCATTTTTCAGGCTGGATTCACAAGAGGATTTGGGAGCTGACCGCTTTCAGATGTGCACCCTGCAGAGGGGTGATTACACGGCTGCAGCTCACGGCTCTGGTGCCCCGGGACTGAGGATCTGAGCAGCACTTGCCATCCCCACACTTTTATACCAGCTCCCCGCCCCCTCCCCCCC
>NW_020799097.1:38580594-38589901 GCF_003259725.1 Athene cunicularia
CCCCGCCGAGGCAGCGAGGTCTGTACAAAAGTGTTTGCGTAGGCAATTTAGATCAGCATGCTGAAACCAGTTATGCTCGAGCCTTGTTTAGAATAGCATAGCTGCCTTCACATGAGGGATTTCTCAATTCAGTTAAAAATTGGCTCACAAACCCAATATGGCCAACCCTTGGGGTAAGAAAAGGTTTGGAGTGGGGTCAAGGATGTGCTTTGCTGGAGCGTATGGGTATCCCTGTTTCTGAGGCCAGAAAGAACATAGTCTGGTCTCTCCAAAAGTCCTGTATTTTTTTAACCCATACTTTTAGAGCAAAGCAAGTACTTCCACAGAGGGTCCTGTGGGGAATTTCCCTCTTTCTGCTTCCTCCAGAGTCTTTTTTTTTCTTTCATTCAGAAAATATGGACGTTTGGGCTTGCTCACCTTCATGTAAAGCTACACTTCACCCATACATTTACATGGCTTCACCATGCAGCATCTAAGTCTCTCGTAGTCATTGCTAGATTTCATCCTCACAAGACCATTTATAGGCAAATATGTTTTATGCTTTTGTCAATGCCAGACAGAAGCAGTGGGTGGAGGGAGTCTTGGAAAGGTCATTGAAGACAATCTCAGTTGAAGCAGGGAAGATAACCTGGGTTTTCCAGGTCCCACCAGCTCCCGGGACATCCCTCCTTCCTCAGAGAGTCATTGGGGAGGAGACAAGCTCAGCATCAGCCATGAGGAAAAGGTCTGAGCTCAGCCAAACCTGGGGCTGGCCCAGGGGATAATGAAGCAAAAAGCAATGTGTTTATTTGAACATTGGGTTGTTTAAGCAGGCTGTATCTCCAGATGCGCTGAGGTTTGCTCACTGCACTTAAAGTGCAGCTTGACTGTGAAACGTGACTGGAAACATGGCATTTTTCCTCAGAAGGTCCCGGTGTAGAAATCACAAGTGGGAGGAAAGCAGCTCCCATTTTGATGGTGGTCTAGGCTCTGACAAATTGAGGGCAAGGTGCCGCTCTTCAGTCTAAGGACACTGAAAAAAATATGAAGCTTAATCAAGGGTTAAACCCCCGAACTTTCTCTGTCAGCTCAGACATCTCATCTTCCCACACAGCCCTTTGTCCACAAACCACCTTACCTTTCCTTCCAGCACATGTCTCCTTTCTCTGTCTTCCACCTAACCATGGCCACCAAGTCAACTTTATCTGCCCAGTGGGGTCCCTGCCCCTTCTCAGCAGCCCCCTCCACTCTGCTGCATGCCACAGGTAATGGTGAGCTGGTAGGCCAGTAAGACCCCTGTCTCCTGGGGGTTTATGGATCCTGAAGAGATCCACAGAGCAAGGAGAAACCCTCTGTCTCTACAAAAGTAGGCTGATGATACTTGCTTTTTGGCCCAAGATTGATGGAAAAGCACGGGTTTTAATGATGAACTCTGCAAATTAACCCTGAGAACTACTGAGACACAAAAAGGATTTGGTCCTAAAAAGCCTTAGATAAGTTGGTACAATCACAAGAGTTTCTCGCACAGGTGAACTGAAGGACATCCATACAACACCATGGGGTCAGGACTCCAAGCAGAAGGGCACTGTGTACCTTGTGGCCTTCATCTGTTGGGTTCACGCGTGGTATTTTCAAACTGTGTGTTTTACACTGGGCAGCATAAAGAGTAAAACTGAACAGGGATCCATCAGCTAAGGACACATAACTGTATAGCTTGTGTTCTCTAGGGATGTTTGGAGGTAGTTTTTCCAGCTTTCTTGTGCTATTTATACACCATTGCTCAGCCTCATTTTCCTGCCAAAGTGTTACATTCAAACAAAGGCTCCTTTAAACCACACAAGATCAAAAGTGGGTCATGGGAGTGCCAGAAATCATTCCAAAATACCCTCATTACCTTCCTGTATCTTCCCATACTATTTTACTGTTTGTTTAGGGAGGAGGGAATGGGGGACCACTATCTTTTTTTTTTTTTTTTTTCCAAACAATATTTGCATATAAGCATTCAAGAAGCCAGGCATAGTGAAAGCCTAAAGCATATCTCACTGTCTAAAGAGTATATAACTCTTTCAAGCAAATCCCTCTCAGCCCAGTAGAGATGCCATGACTGAATTCTTGTATTTCACTCAGTACAGAGCAGTAGGCACCCTGGAAGCTGCATACATCAAGAAAAGCTGTTTTAATAGTGCGTGTGTCTAATCTATGCCTTCCTACTCAGTCCCCCCCTTTCCATGCTTACATACTCACTGAGATGAGCTAACTTTCAGTTTGACTCTTGATTACAATATTTAACTGCCTAATTGCAACCACTTTAACTCCAGATTTGTTGTAAGCAAAAATTAGCAACAGTTAACTATTAGGTATTTGCAAAAAGATGACAGAGTTAAGGAGCCTTAATTTAATATCCATCTTCAGAGGTTTATAACTGAATCCATACTTGTATTTAAATACCAAATAATCTGCTGATTATTATGCATAGTTTTCAGTCAGTGTAACGAAAACATGATGTTGCAGTCATGCTGTGAGCTCTGTAGCTAGGTTTCCTTGTTTATATTAACAGCTGTAAACACAGTCTAACTCAGCCTTGATTTAAAAGCAGATTTCCCATACTTTCAAGAATTCATCACATTGTGAAAGCTACAATTTCAGAACTTCTCTCACGTGCTTATTGATTATGCCGAGGAACAGCCTGCAATGCTACACATGCACTTGCAATGACCCGTTTTAGAGCCTCTACATTAAAAGGGCCAGTTTTCCATTTTCATTAAAAAGTAAAACCAGCTTTGCAAATGTTTGTTTATAATCCTGCCCCTTAATGTCCTGAACCCAGCCTGCAACCTTCTACATATGGGGTTGAACATGTACTTAAGTGCTTTGCTGGGTCAAGGTTTCACATGCTTATCCCTCCGCTTAAAAATACAGGTTGTAAAACCATCTTAAAGCCATTTAAATCAGAAAAAGGGATTTCACTCAGTCAGAAAGAGGTTTTAGTGCAAAGTTTTACCTTCCTACCTTTTAATAACAGCATTGGAAAACCTGAGCTTTTGGAAAAGTGGCGCTCCCTGCATAAAGGCCTCTGAGCTTTGTACTGTTTTTAAGAGTGCAGAGAGAAGCAAGTTACATTTAAGTGGAAAGTCAAGTGAAGCAAAGAACCTGCTAGGTGCATTTTGTAATATTTCTGCCTTGAGAAAGACAGCAGCATGTCCTTCCGATGGGTTCTTCTGACACAGGTTAGATGTCCCAGTCTGTGAATCCTGAGCAAAGCCAGCCAGTGGTGCAAAGCAACCTTGAGGGCCAAGCAGGTGAGGAAATCTGAAGGAAAACTCCCCAGCAGTACAGAGCTGCTGTAGCAATTTACCATCACAGGGGCTTCCAGCCACGGGGTCTTGCATGGAGACAGAAAGTAAGGGAGGAGTGGATCATGTCAGATACTTGCAGAGCCCATCAACCCTATCAGAAGGGCCTTTGGGATCACACTGTTCTACCATGGGGTAGGGATGCTCCTAAGAAAAGTCATGGCATACCTCCACCAGTAGCTTCACCACTGCTTCCCAGATTTCCTTGTTTCACCTCTCCTCCCAGCAATCTGTGTCTGGAAAACCTGATTTAGACCATCACAGCTCTGCAACTTTGCCACAATGCCTATGTTCCAGAGAAATACATCTCTGGGTCAGAAGGGCCAAAGTGCAAGGCTGATCTCATAACCCCATTCATCTACGATCAGCTGCAAAGCTTCAAGCTCATACTCAGATACTGCACTGAGGTGCACCCACTGGCCCCTTAGCAGTCTGCTGTCCCTGGGGGGGATTTGTAGTCATGTGGGGGTGAGCACACCACTGGCCACCCACATGCCACCAACTTTGCTTCTCCTAAGCATGCAGGACAGGCTCAGGGTTCGAGCTGCAGTCGGGTCAGGGCCAAAGATATGTGCAGAAGTTAAGGTCCAAGTGCTTTGGCCTGCTCTGAGGCTGGTTCTCCACTGCGACCCTCCCTGGAGCCTTCTTACTGTCTGAGGGAGGGAGGGAGGGCTGCTGGAGAAATACATCACATATCTCAGGCAGGACTCTGGATCCACTCCTCTGTAGCCTAACACAGGTTAAGTAACCTCTCGCTTGACACACAAGTAGCTCTCATGCTAAATACTGCCTCTCCTACCCCCTCTCCTTCAATGATTAGAAGTGAACTTGTTCAAAACTTAATTTTTCCCCCTCGGAAGTCACATATGAACCTGGTCTGCCAAGTGCCTAGTCTAGCCATACTGGTGATGCTAAAAAATAACCTGGATTGACAAGGGAACCACAAAAAGCTTAGCAAGGCCATTCCACATCATCCTGTGCAAGTTATTTTTACACACCCAAGATCTTATTCAACTTGCTTGGCTTCTCAGAGGACAATTAAAAACAATGCGTAACAGATGGGAGAGCTAAGACAAACAGAGGTTAAATGACTTGCCTGGGGCTGGTAGAGTCTAGCAGAATGGCCCACAGGAGTCCTGGGTATTAATTAGTTAATATTTGGACAATGGTAGGAAAATATATAGCCCTATATAAGTATTATTGTAAGGTGGCCCCTGCAGTTTGGAGAAGCAGAGGGCAACAGTGCACAGTCGAGTGCAAACATCCTTCCTTGTCTCGTGGCATTTCGGTCATCCGTGGGGTCTGGGAGGGACAGAGCATTCCCAGGGCACACAAGAGAGGGAATGGGAAAGCCCAGGGAAAGAGATCCCACTCAGGCAACCGTTGAACACCCCCAGGCTGCTGTATCCGTGCATTAGATTTAGGAGTAGTCGTTTGCTCTTTCCATTGGAAGCAGTAAATCTGTTAGGTAGTCAAATTGGGCTATGTGGTCAGCTGCCTTTACCAGAAACCTTGAAACCGAATTTGAGATATTTGTGGGTGTTTACAGCAGTAAGAGGTGCAAATCTCTCTGAAGTGCCATGCTGCTCTGCACTCTGATGAAATCCCAGGAGGAAGGTCAGGCCCGTCTGTATTAAAGGATCTATGGGAAAGGAGGAAAGGGTCATGGTGTCATATTTCTCCTTTTTTTCCACCTCTCCGGGGCATTCATCCCGCTCCCATGACTTCAGATCTGATTTCTTCAGATGCCTTTTTCAGTCCAGCTTCCCTTCACACCATCACACATCCCAGCCTGCTGCTCTGAGCCTCCTCCAGATTCCAGTATCAGCCTGAATGAAACACACATCAGTTTTTCTCCACAACAGCTCTCACTCTCAAGACCTTTTATCATCATTCTGCCATGTAGTTGCAAGAGTGGTGAGCATTTTTGGCAATTTCCCTTCTTTCTCTTGGCTAGAATACAAAAATATTACCTAAGTTGTGATGCATTTTCCTCTGCAATTTTTAAAGCATTCAGACTTCCCGTGTAGTCTACAAGAATTTTAATCTAGTTTTCATCACGTCATATTTTGATTATCAGGATCTGACATTTCTTTTCCAATCAGTTTAGCTTGGACTTGATTGAAATGCAGAATTTCCAGCTGAAAATTCCAACATTCATTTTCATCCAAAATAGGATAAAAGGGTCAAATTTTAAAAGCACCTCCTCAGAAATGCTAACATTTTAATTTCTACAGATTTAGACAAAACTTTTCAGCATTTCTAATTGCTCATTTTTAAATGCTGAATTCTGTTTCATTTACTTGACATGCTGCATTATGCTTCCCTTGCAGATTCTGCTTGCTCTGAGTCAAAAATCTACAGGAAACTACACTTGAGTGTAACATGGTCTTTACTGCCTATACTGCATGGTACAGTGGGGATACCATATAGGGTGAATTGAGAATTATACAGTATAATGAGGGATCTCACCCCAAAAGGAACAGAGACCAGAGCTTTGTGGCTGTCCTACAGCTCCCATGGAGCACAAAATGTTGCTGGTTTCTGTACCATGCAATCTGGTGAGTTAATTGCAGATTACACATTGGGAGACACGGGTTCTTTTCCCCTAAGGGATACATCTGAACGTTTTTGAAGCAAAAGGTTTTACATCTTTTTAATTAAAAAAGGCATAGATTGATTGGATCAAACTGACCTGAAAAGAAGCTTTTTCCTTTTTGCCATGGAAACTGTCCATTGCTGAGAAGTGGTGTTCTCAGCTGTGAAGTCACCCTAATAAAAATGTCCCATAGCCTCCAGTACAGCTGCCATAATCACTGGTTTTGCTACCACTCTAACCTGAGAAACTTGATGCCTCTTTGAATTCTTCAGATTTCTTTCTTTATCACCAAACCCTCTTCCTCATCAAACTCTCAAACTGTCACTCTTGTCCCTGATGTCACCCACTGCTACCTTCCTTGTGTCAGCCAACCTCCTCATCATTCCCCAACCAACCAGCAAAGCCATCCAAACTTGCAAACTTGTAAGCCTGGCTGAAAAACCTGTATGATTTTTAGTGGCAATTTAAAAAAAAAAAAAAAAAAGTTACTGGTTTCAGAAGGTTTTCAACAATTTCAGCCAGTTTCCTGAAACGGTTGGAGAAAAATAAGTAACAAAACAAGAATACAGTTTTACTCAATTCTTACCAATATTTAAAATGTTCAACAACATTTTTGATTGCCAAAAATTGACGGCCTCTTCCACAAACTGCTTTAAAAGCTTTAAGTATGAGGTTGAGTTTGTGGTTTGAAACCTTTTGGAGCTTGTCCTCATCAGAATTGCTATTTCCAATAAGAAATATAATAAAAATATGAAGTGCAAGCCAATAAAAATATAAACATAAGAATGAAATCTTCAAAATACAGACCTTTCAGAAAGGTCTGCGATCCTTTTCCAAATTCTGTATGAAAACTCTGCTTCAATGGCTACAAGAAATTGGCAAAGTAACAAATACCAAGGCAAGTCAGGAGGTAATGCTTCTAAAGCACTCTGAAGCATCACATTCTGAATGTAATTCATGAGCGTGGCCAAAAAAGCACATTGCTGAGACCCTCCGCAATAACCCCCACTTCTTTTTTTCATTTCTCACAGTCACATGCTGTATTTTTGTCATGTATGTAACCCTGGTTCTTCTGGACTCCGAAAACTTCCAGTGAAACATCCTCTTTAAGATGAAGGGCTCTACATTTGACAGGTTGTCTCCAACCTGCAATCAAGGAGCATCATTCCTTGACTTCAGGAAGTGCGTGAGCACGTTTTCAGTGGCTGCAGTCGGGGTTTGATTCTATGCAGGGCTGCATGCACCCGAGGAATGCCAAGTACCCTCAATTCCATTAACTTCAGTGGGAATTAGAGGGCTCAGCTGTATTTAATATTTTACAGGGTCAGGCTCTGAAAACTGTATTAGCATTCTCAGTTCCCAGTAGGCCTAAATTCAGCAAACCATTTGGATTGAGACTTAACTGTAAACATGTGAACAGTCCCCCTGATTTCAATATGACTATTCTCATGCTTAAAGTTAAGCATATGCCTAAGTGATGTGCTGAATTTGAGCCAAAAACTACTGTTTTCAAGTGCTACATGAGTTCACAATAGGCAAACTGCTGGTCTATAATGCTAGTTGGATAATCCTGTTTTTTCTTTTTCAGGAAGACTACATATTTTTAAAATGGAGCAGCCACACTGCTTGAAGAAGATGGGGCATTCTGGTGAAAACTTGGGTATTTCTACAAAGTTATTAATTTACTATTATTATTGTTATTATTACTGTTATTCCTATGTGAATGCAGGAAAAGCACCTATCCCAGACTCTTGGAGCTTTTGCTATTCCTGAAAGAATATAATCCATACAGAAAAGAATAACAAACTCTCTCTACATGACAGCAAACATCAGCCAAGTGACAGCTAAAAATATCCCACCATCCCCAGAGACCTTTAGCCTCTTGTACATCTGAACCCTCCCAGAAGCACTAGAAAACAGAAGTGTCTTATGGCGTGCTCTGAATATCTCCACCTTTCACTTCTCTGGGGGCCGAGGCAGCCTGGGGGCTCCTGGAGAAGGGTGGGCTGGCACCTCTCCCCTTTTCGGAATTAGGAGGGGGCTTCATCCTTGAAATGGTGCTGACCTCCAGTAGACAGTATCTTGGCCAGCTCATGGCAGGGGATAGATGTGGCTCTGAAGCAAATTCCTTCACCCCGAGAAGCATGGGGGGATGTGGAGCCTGCTGTGATGGATCTCCTCCTCCAGAAGGAGAAGGGTCCTTCCTCTGGGAGGACACTGGGGTTTGGGGACTAAGGGACAGAGGGGCTTCCCAGGATATCTGGTATGGCACAGAAAAGAAACATAGCTGTGCATTGCCCTGCACTTTGGGCCTACATTTTGCATCACCATTAGTTAAGGCTTTTATTATACCCCACAGTGTGGGAGGATGTAAGACTATCCAAACACCTACTCAGAGGCCAGGAGGAAGGGAAGAGTTCACTTTTCCCCCAGGCCACCTAAATGCAAATGGGGGCCAAAGCAGGACTTGCTGAGGTGTCTCCAGGCCAGCTCCAGAGATTCAGGCTGAGGCCACAGGAGAAGGTCCCCTCCCTCCCTCCCTCCCCTTGATTTTCTTTTCCCCTTTAGCAGCAGGTTGTCACTCTGGCTCACTATATCAGAGTCTGGCTTCTCCATAATCCCACTGATCTACAAACCTTACAATGCAATTAACTGCTGTGAAGGTACCATAGAGCCAGAACAAGGACACATTTAAGATGGGACGACTGCATGTGGACATAAGCGCAGAATCTCCTGTCCTCAGTCTTCATCTCCCTTTTTTGACATCTTCCACAACCATTTCAGCACGCAGGTTTTGGCACATGTGCAGCTACTGCACTGACAAGATAGTTTGTGGTATTTTCTCAGTGAGGCAGGTTGGAAAATGTCCCCTGCCTTTGCTCCAAGCTCTTGTAGGAGGATTATAAAATCAAAGCAACAGCATAGCCAAAATCCATTAAAAATAATATTCTGATTCCCAAACAAGTCTCCCTTGGCACCCCTGACACAGAAATGGCATCCACCATTAGAGAAGAGCCTTGGGTGTGAGATGCAGTGCTGGCAAGATGCCAGGAGAAGGAATGGACTGGTGGGCAGGGCCAGATGTGCCGGCACTTAACCTTCCTCCCCTTTGGCCCTGGCTGACTCTGGTGGCAGGGGGTCCCAAACAGTGGCACACGTTCTCCGTGAGTGTTCGAGTTATCTCACAGAAGTGTTTCCCGAGCAGCTCCATGTCCCCGGTTGTGTGTGTGCACATCCCGGTGCAAGGCTGGACAGCTGGGAGCGGCTGCACTTGTTGTGGTGGCTGCGCCCAAGATAACACCTCTCCCGCTAGAGCCCGTTGTCCCTGCTGCCGGGGAGGCTCACAGGGGTGAAAAAAAAAAAAAAAAAAAAAAAT
>NW_020799097.1:38589951-38730113 GCF_003259725.1 Athene cunicularia
GGGGGAGCCGCAGGTGCAGGCCCGACCGCGCTCCTGCGTTCCGTGCCGTGGATGGGCTGCTCCTCTCGCTTTCCGGGCAGTGTTTTCTGACGTGAAGACGTCCTAGAGGGAAGACCCAGAAGGCCATTAATCACTTCAGGATGTCTTAGACGTGGGCAATAACACGGCAGAGAATTCAGGCCCTCTGACACTCCAGTGCGGTATCTGAGCATTTAACAATAACAGTCAACACTGCTGATGCCTGTGAAAATACAGATGTAAGCCAGCTGTCTGTCAGGGTGAAAAATGTGTTTGTCTTTTCGTTTTAACGTGTCATTTCCCTCTTGGACATTTGCTGTGTTACTGCCAGGATATCACGTGCTCCCAGCACAGACTCCAACCCAGGAAGACAAACCATGATCAGATGGAGGGCGGGTGTCACGGTCTTATTTCGGCGAGTTTTCTTCATCTGAAGCTGAACGAAGTGTATCTGACTTAATTCCTTCTTTTTACCCACAGCAACAAAATAATTTCCAGTATCTATTTCCAGTCAAAGAGATTCACAGACTTAACCACAAAAAGATCACAGGAGGGGGGAAAGAGAGTGTGTGCTGGGGGCTGTCAGCCCATGAAACATCTTGATGTTCAGATTAATGCAGAAAGCTTGAGATCAGTAAGAGGAAGTGGAAGTCTATATAATGATCAGAAATTAATAGGCATAAAATAGGCTTATGGTGGGATAACTTACACGTTTGGCATATTAGTAGAAAAGGATGCAGGTTTTTTATGAAGGACAAGAAAGGGAGAGAAGGAAAGCATGGCTGCCTAGTACATGGAACTTACTTTCAGCTCCCAGAGAGGGAGGAAAAGTTGTTGAACATCTGGTCACAGGGGAAAGGAGTTTAGGTGCTCTCAGGATAACTATCTACTGTGGACACCCCATCAACAAGTGCAGGTAGATGGCATTTTGTGAGCTACTGGGAGGATCCTCCAAGTGATGATGCTTTCCAGGGATTTTCACTCTTCAGCAACCTACTGAGAAAGTAATAAACCAAGAAACAAGAGACTTTATCTATGACAGTAAAATAATGGTTCCAGAGGGAGCACATTCCTCAGCGTTGATGTGCTGCCATTTGTACTGAATTACTGGATCATTCTCTGATATGGTTGGGTCTGCCCTCAAGTACCTACCACTGTCCTAGAACACTTCCCAAACACTGCTTCGAGTTAGCAGAAGGCAGCAGCCAGATCCCATGAGCCAGGTATGGCTTCCCAGTTGTGGAGGGTGAGAGAGTTTAACTGCCCAGATGTGAGCCACTCTCTGCCACTTGGTCTCAGTTTTCAGGAATAGCTGTGGGCATGTCCTGTGTGTCATGAAATGTAAGCAGAGTGTTCAGCAAGATCCAGGAATGTGCTGATGACAATTTCTTGATGTGTAGGTAAAGAAAATCCAGCAGAGAGCAGAGGGAAGATATCTACATTTTGGTAATAAATGGTGGAAATTGCAAAGGTGGAAATTGAGATGAGAGTGACAAAATAACAGTGTTTATGATCTGTAGGAAAGGAAGAAGAGAGCAACAAGATCAAAACTGTGAACTTCAGGGACAAGATTTCAATAAATTCAGAGAACAGGTATGTAAAGACATTTTTTTTTTTTTTTTTTTTTTTTTTTTTAAATATTGCAAGTAGAAGAGTAAACAATTCCAAAGCAGAGGAAGAAGCAGCAATGGTAAAAAAAAACAGCTTGGTTAAATAACAAGCTCTTCCTTGATTTCAAACACTGGAGCACACGTAAGTAGTGGAAAGTGGGCTAGACTGCTAAAGACGAAAAAAAGTAATGTGACAGTAAATGACAAAGCCAAGAAGGCAAAGGCACAAAATGGTAATGAGAAGTCACTCTGTAAGAGGAAAATCAAGAAAATGCTGAAGGTTATTGACATATGGTATCCTGAAGGCCAAAAGCGTTTTTGCTTCAGCCTTCATTAGTAAAGACTAAAATCGGGTGGCTTAAATACAGTATGGCAGATAAAAGGTAAGATCTCCTGCTAGAATAGGGGAAGAAAAATCAAGGGAGTACTTAGATAAATTAGAGCCTTTCAGATCAGCCCCACCATTCATCTTTAGTACCTGGCTAAAGAACTCTCAGAGTGTTGCTGGTTGCAAGTACTCTGCAAAAACTTGCAGAGTTCAGGTGAGGATGGAGGAGAGGGAGAAGGATAAGCAGCATTCCTGGCTCTAAAAGAACACAGCTGGAATCATAGATGGCATATGTTGGCTTCAATTCCCAGAGTAGGACTGGAACAAATAATAAAAATAATCAATGAATCATAGAATGGAACCTTAAAGATCAAACACCTGCTGCCATGGGCAGGGAGAACTTTCACTAGACCAGGTTGCTCAAAGCCCCGTCCAGCCTGGCCTTGAACACTTCCAGGAAGAGGTCAGCCACAACTTCTACGAGCAACTCGTTCCAGTGTCTCACCACTCTCACAGTAAAGAATTTCTTCCTTACATCTAATCTGTATCTACCCTCTTACAGTTTAAAACCATTACCCTTCATCCTATCACCACTACACTTCCTGATAAGGAGTCCCTCCCCATCTTTCCTGTAGGCCCCATTTAAGTACTGGAAGGCTGCTATAAAGTCTCCCTGGAGCCTTCTCTTTTCCAGACTGAAGAACTCCAGCTCTCTCAACTTGTCCTCTTAAGGAAGGTTCTCCAGCCCCCTGATCATCTTCATGACCTCCTCTGGACCTACTTGACCAGGTCCATGTCTTTGTTATGCTGGGGGCCCCAGAGCTGGATGCAGTACAGCAGGTGGGGTCTCACAAGAGCAGAGTAGAGGGGGACAATCACCTCCCTTGACCTGCTGGCCACACTTCTTTTGGTACAGCCCAGGATACAGTTGGGTTTGTGGGCTCTGAGTGCACATTGCTGGCTCATATTCAGTTTTCCATCCACTAGTACCCCCAAGTCCTGCTCAGGGCTGCTCTCAATGCACTCATCCCCCAGCCTGTATTTGTGCTTGGAATTGCCCCAACCCATGTGCAGGACCTTGCACTTGGCCTTGAGGTTTGCACAGGCCCACCTCTCCAGCCTGTCCAGGTCCCTCTGGATGACATCCCTTCCCTCCAGCCTGTTGACCTCACCACACAGCTTGGTGTCACCGCAAACTTGCTGAGGGTGCACTCAATCCAACTGTCCATGTCACCAACAAAGATGTGAAACAGCTCCAGTCCCAGTGCTGACCCCTGAGGAATGGCACTTATTACTGCTCTCCACTTGGACATCAAGACCTTGACCACAACTCTGACTGTGACCATCCAGCCAATTCCTTACCCACTGAGTGGTCCATCCATCAGATCCATGTCTCTCCAATTGAGCGACAAGGATGTCATGCGGGACAGTGTCAAATGCTTTGCACAAGTCCAGGTAGATGCCGTCAGTTGCTCTTCCCTTATCCACCAGTGCTGTAACCCCATTGTAGAAGGCCACCAGACTTGTCAGGCACTGTTTGCCCTTAGTGGAGCCATGTTGGCTGTCACCAATCACCTCCTTATTTTCCATGTGCCCTAGCACAGTTTCTTGGAGGATCTGCTCCATGATCTTGCCTTCTGCATTCTGAGCAGGGTGGTTGGAGCACTTTCTGTGAAGACTGAGGCAAAAAAGTAATTGAGCACCTCAGCCTTCTCCATATCCCACGTAACCAGGTCTTTTGTTTCCTTCTGGAGAGAGCCCACATTTTCCCTAGTCTTCCTTTTATCACCAACATACCTATAAAAGCTTTTCTTTTTGCCCTTGATGTCCCTGGACAGATTTAATTCTGTCAGGGCTTTGGCCTTCCTAACCCAATCCCTGGCTGCTTGGACAACTTCTCTGTATTCCTCCCAGGCTACCTGTCCTTGCTTCAACCCTCTGTAGGCTTCCTCTTTGTGTTTGAGCTTGTCCAGAGCTCCTTGTTCATCCATGCAGGCCTCCCGGTGTTTTAAATCCATAAGCATCTAAAAGTTAAAAATGTAAATAAAGTGCTCCCAAAAGCACTACATCAATTAGAATTATTTCCCTCTTTGACATCATAACAGGCCTTATGGATGGATAGAAGAGAGCTAATCACTGTTTGTATACAGTGATTTTAACAAGGTTTTTAACACGGCTTCATAAAGGCAAGCCAGGGAGATGTGTTCTAGATTAAATCATTATTGCATGAATGTAAAAAGGGCAGGAACAGTGCCCTCAGGTAGTAGTTAACCATTAATTTGCTATGAAAATGGTATTCTTTAAGAGTCTGTCCTAAGTTTAGCAACATTTGTATCTTCATTAATGATCTGAATGTTATATATTGAAGATTTTTACAACATCAATATGGGAGAAGCTGCAGGACAGAAATATCTATAAGAAAGAATTGGAGAAACGGTCTGACAAATAGATATGCTGTTGTTCACTTAGGATTCCTGCCTACATGTTACAGTTAGCCTGGACAAGTAAAGGATAGGCAACAAATGGATAGGCTCTGCAGGAAAGATCTTGTGCTTCTAGCAGATCATAACTGAACACAGTTTAACATCTTGTTGCTGCAGAGAAGACAGAGGCAATAGTGGTCTCCATGATTAGGACTTTGCCCTCAAGGCACAGGAACGCTGATCCTTTCAGCATGGGCCAGGCTCTGGATGAAGCACCACAGTGGCTTTGATGTGGGTGAGTGGGAATGAGACCACAGAGCAATGGTTATGAAGAGATCTTGAAAATGTGGCCTATGGGAAAAGAGTGAAAAAACAATTTGATGAAGAGAAGGGGAAACTGAGGTGAGATGGCTACCATGGTTTGCTCTGGATTGACTGGATTTCTCCTGGGCAGCTGCCAGGGAAAGGGCCTGGGATACAACCCATCAATGTTTCCAGCTGGCAGATTTAATGTGATCAGACTGTATTAAAAGTTGAAGGAGGTTGCTAGAATAGATTCAGGCTGCTGCATGCTAGTTGACCCAGTGCCAGAGAATGATCCCCAGTGTGTTTAATTTCCTACTAAAACCTGGATAATAAGTCTTCAAATACATAAAAGGTGACTTCAGTGGGGAAGAGAATCCCCTGTTGTCCATCATGTAGGTATTTAGAGTTAGAAATAATAAGCAGAGTATGCAATCAAGAAATTTTAATCTGAACATTAGAAAAAATTATTTGGAAGCATCAGAATATATTGCCTTTAGGAAGGCTTCATCACTGAAGACTCCTGAGGAGAAGCTGGGTAAACATCTGACAGTGATGCATGAAGAACACTTTCTTATGGCAGAGTGATGGACTGGAAGTCTTCTATGCTCCCCTTCATCCGTATTTTCTGCTCTTCTCTCAAAAGCTAGGGACAAGCAGTTAAATAGGTGCAATTCTCCACTTCTGTTCAGTTAGGACCTCTTGCAACAGGACTCTTCTTTATCATTTGTTCTCACAATATTTCAGTGCATAATTCTAGGGTGAGAAATTCCTCAGAAATTAATTGCACTGATTTAGCTTTCCCAGTGAGGACTCCATCATTTAACATGGACACTTTGAGGAGCTACTTTGTGTTCACTGTTCTGCTTTAATCTTTTAGAAATTGTGATTTCCTGGCAATTTTGACAAAGATCGCAGTTATGAAGAGCTTAGACTCCCGAGGACCTCATAAACAGTGCAGAAAGGTCCAACCAAGAACTAATTACACTGGTGAGGTTAAAAAACATCCATAAACTAGATAAAGCTACTGGAGCAGGTATAAGGGAGGCAACTATTGCAATCTGGCTGGCTCCTTTTCATGTTTTAGTGCAGTTCTGCCGTCATCCTGGAAAGCACTTTAAGCCAAGAGCTTTTCATACCTAGAGAATGATTTAAGCAGTGTGGGAGCAAACAGAGACAATCTATCAGCCAGGGCGGAGATGTTGTCTGGAGATCTGCAAGTTAAAAGATAGTTTTAGGTTTTGTTGTCTAACAGACCTGTTCAACAGTGTAAATACATGTAAATATCTTTGACAACGACAACTATCTCAGGTCTGTTTCAATTAATTTTAGTTCAAGAAGGAAATAATTCCCCCTGGAATCCAAATCGTCCAGATCACTTAGGCTCCATGACAACCTGTACAGAGGAAGTTGTGTTGGTGTAGCTGGCTGCTCTGTTTCATTTTTTAGAAGTCAGAAGAAATTATCTTGACATTCCTGAAGGGAAAAAGTTGTCAGAAGTTTCTTCTCCGTGAGGCACAGAGATTTTTCCTTTCAGTGAGAATGAAATCTTTTTTGACATGCCGTATTGTCACACAAAATGGAAATCTTGAATTTCCAGCCATTCCTGGCTGGTCAGTTGGCTCCTTCCAAATCCTGCCTACACTATAAAAAGAAAAAAATATCTTGGAAGATTGGAAGAATTATAACCATGTCGGGGTGGAGGGCTAGGACACAGAAGTTGCAGCACAGAGGTTCAAACTTGCTTGCTTACTCCCCTTGGCTTTTACTGACATTTTGGAGCCCTGCTGCTACAGTTGCCTTTGAAAATGTTTTTATTAATTATTTTGTCTTAGTCATACAAGAAATCCACCACAAAGGCACGTGTAAAACTCTATAATTTTCTGTATCAGCACAGGGTAAGTTATGTGTATGTTTTCCTGTCCATCTGCTCTGCAGTGATGATGGGACCTAAAGGAGTGTTTCCTCTCAGTTTCTATGGTTTAATAGTCATCAAATTCTCATATAGACTCTGTGGCCTGAGCTAAGATTCTCTGTTAACCAGCCTGAAACATCTTTATTCCTGAGATGAAATAAGATCAGATTCATTAAGTCCAGCCTGGCTATAAGGAAATTTTATTTGAAAATAAAGTGCCTGAAATTCCTTTATCCCAGAGGATGTATTCCTGTGAAATATCATGTGATGCAAAGTAATGCAGTTCAGAAAAATTTTATGAATCAGAGCTTGGGGAGGCTGATTAATGTATTATATAATGTGTCGTGTCGTGGACCAGGATACAGGAGAAGGGTATGACAAGAAATTGCATTGATGATTTTAGGTTCTGCTGATATTTAAGTAAATGCTTACATAAAATCCACCTAAAAATAAATAGAATAAAAATACATACTTCTTCAGGCAGAACCTTTATCCAGTGACTTATTTGCAAAACACAAAGTGCCTTGGATTTTCAGTGATCGAGAATATTTTGAGTTCAGTCATGGCACTGAAGTAATAAAATAATAAAAGGGTTGGGTTTTTTTTTTTTTTGTAATCCTGTGTATATTTTTCCTTTAACATTAATCATAGGATAGATGAGGAGAAAAATGTAATTCAAAGTTTTACACTGTATTCTTGGTGGATTTTCTTCCCTGTAATATATCCAGATAAGCTGCATTTTGATATTCAGATCATTTGAGGATTTTTTTTTAATCTTTGTAGCAAATGGAATAGTCATACAGTGCTTTGCCTTTTACTAATAGATTTTTTTTAGCAATGAGCTTTAGGATAAGACTTTTCTGTTTTTACAATGCCATAGTGCAATAATACTGTTCACTAAGCACCTAGTGCTAAGCAGTGACCATAAATGGAACCATAAGGAAAGCCTAATTATAAAAAAAGTTTAAAAGGCAACGTGCCGATTCTTCTCGATAAGCACTGGGAGATGTACCAGAAAGTATCAGCAATGAGTGTTTTAATTGAATATCAGACAGAAGAAAATTTCCAGAATATAAAGTTGTCAACACACATGACAGAACTATTTTGTGAAGTACACAAGGGGCAAATATTTATCAGTGATACTTTATCTGTTTCCACCTGCCAAAGAGTTGGACTAGACCCTTAAGATCCATATTTTTTTTTTCTAAACATATATTTTTTATTCTAACATATTGTTTTATTCTAAAATATGGGAAAGAGCTGTTTCTAAAGAAGAAATACCCACATACTGGGCATTGTATTGTTAGTGAGGAGCATTATGGTCAGCTACCAATACTTTGTAAAGCAATCACCTAAACCCATTTTTTTTTCCAAAAGAAAGGTTCCTTTTGTTCAGAATCCATATATATGTGGATCTGTATAAAGTTACAGACAATTACAAATTTCAAGATGTCTGTGAAGATTTTTCACTGATGCTGCATTAGAGAGGCATCCTCTCTTTATACGGAAGAGTAGCCTGTGAAGATGCCCTACCATTAGATGACAGATTTCAGGTACTCCAAAGCCACCTCATGCACCACCTCCACAGGACTGGTAAGCTACTTGGTCCTTCAGTGGCCATCTTAGAAAGCCTTTTTGACTTTTGAATAATGGAAAAGGCCAGGTTAAAACTGGTTAGGCTTGTGTGGATTGGTGGCAATGGCATGTCTAGAGCTGAAACTATGTCAATGTTTGGCAGTACAGTTGCAAAAGTGCAGTTGCTTATCACGGTTTGGAGAGAAAGTTACACAGGAGATAAGGGATCCCCATGTCTCCAGGGGACCTCAGTGCTCATCCTTCCTGCCCCTTGAAGAGAAACAAGTGTGATGGTAGGGGAAACCAAAAGCCAGAATCATCAACAGCCTTCCTTACTTATGAGGTAGGAGCTCTGCATAACCAAAGATGATAACTCTCTATTGCACAGACCAATAGCTTTCTGCAGACTTCAGGTTCGAAAGCATTCGGAAGCAGTAAGTCAGGGCCAGCCTCAGCAAAATGAGTAATTACACCAAATCAGACCATTTGTAACATTGGCAAAGCTTTCTTAGCTTTTGCTCAAGGAAGATGTTTCTGGAGAGTGGAGAAAAGGCCTCCCAGTGTCCCACTGGCAAGGGACTCAGATTTATGGGGTCAGTACTTCTCTAGGTATTGCCTCTGTGACCTTACATAAATCAGCTGAGGCTCAAATTCTTCAGAAGCACTGGCCAGACTACATTATATATCCATTAGCAAGAGGTGGAGATGGCCAGTGTGGCCGAAAATCAGGTGTTGAATCTCGTGCCTCACTTTCCCTGCACAAAATCAGCAATGATATTTCCCTGGGTATGAATGGCTGAATCCACATGAATGGGGTGAAAAGGGCCATTTCAACCCAGCAAAGAGCTCTGTTCCTTTCCCCAGGGGAAGGGCTGCACAGCAGCTCATTGCATTAGCTGCAGCCACATAGATCTACATTATCAGCCCTCAACCCCGACCTAGCACAGTATCTGAAAGTTCAGTATGGACCAGATCCAGGTACTTTAGCAGTTTTACAGCTTGTGCTGCTTTACAGCTCTGTGCTGCCTCAGACAGGCTGTTACCTGTACCCAAGCAAGCAAGTTTAAAGCTGGCTTAGCATTTGTGGGTGACACTACAACCCTGCCTCTGTGCTTCAGCATAAACCTGACCCCAGATAAGCTGTGGGGAATACCATTAGCAATGCCCCCCGTGTCCCCCTTTGCCCAGCTGACACTACCAGCGCTGGAGCGCAGCACAGCCCACCCCGTCCATAGCTGTGCCCCCCCACTGGGATCAGAGCTCTCTGCTCCGCCAAAAGCCCGGTCCTATGGCAGAAGCATGCCGACAGCAGCAGAGGATATAACTGGCAGGTTGCAGTCACCCACGGCTTTCCGAAGTAGCGGCATCATTTAATAACACCGAAGGCCATAATTTGAACACTGCAAACTGCAGGGCCTCAGTTAGAGGGGAAACAGCGAAGCAGGAAGAATGTCCATCTCTATACAGATTATGAGAGATAGATTACAGTCAACTGGAAAAAAAAAAGTTACAGAACAACAGAGAGGTGGCTGGAAACCTTGGAAAAACCCCAATTCAACAGAACATCAGTATTTTGAGAGTCCCAGCCAGGAAGCAGGACACAGATACCATGCAGTAAAGTGCTGCCAGACATGTTGGTTATTGATTTTTCTGAAGATCCCACCTGAACTGAATGTGTGGACTGAATCCCAATGAGAGTCCCAGATGGAGTAGGCAATTGTGGAGGCAATGGACTTATTACTCTTTAGGACTCAAGGGACCAAGATAGGTTTTTACAAGCAGCTAAACGAAGCAAAAGATCATATGGGAAGGTGCTAGGCTCCTATTGTTTCCGGACATAAGTCCTATAACCCAGGGCAAAAGGGAAGAATTAACTGCTGTTTTAAAAAAAAAAAAAAAAAAAAAAAAGATTTGAGATATAAAATGTGTCTGCATCAGTTTCTCTGGCTTGCCAAAGAGCACAGTTCACACAGTAAGAAAACCAGCATCCTTGGGGGTGCAGAGGCAGCACAGAAGTTGCATTTGAGACAAAGAAACTCTGCAACTGCTCTCTGCAATGTGTTGTGTCCCCACTGCTTCCCTCACCGTGGTGGGTGATGGAGGAGTGTCTCCACACTGGGGAATTGAATACTGGCACCATGTGGGAGTATGGCGAAAGCTTGTTTCTTTTTCCTTTCTCTTTATTTTGTGTCATCTGTCCTGTGCTACCATGAAAAGTACTTGCAACTGCTGCCAGGAGTTTTAGGATAAGCACATCCAGTCCATCACAAAAATGGATCTGACAGTGGTACGTGGAGTGGGTGTAATTGCTGTGCAAACACCACACATACAGTTATCTATTGTGGCACTTTCATCCGTCTCCTGACTGTGTTTAATATGTTACAAAACGGTATCAGTAACATCAGAGTCCCCCTGGCTTTTCCAGCAGGGATGAGTCCGAGAGCCCAGACAGTGTCTGCTGAAAATTAGCCTTGACTAATATCAGCCCAGGTGCCCAGAAATGTACTGACTTCTGTGTCTGCTCTCCTCCCTGGAAACCCAGGTGTTTCTGAAGGGGGTGAAACATGACTGCTCTCCCTTCCCTCTGCCTATGAGGGAGCCTGAAGTCTGCTGGTGGCTATTTGCTCCCAAAAACCAAGTCACTGGCCTTTGGGGGAGCGAAAAGTCTAAGGAAAAGGCCTTTATGAAGCCCAACAGGTGGTAGGTGGAAGGCCATAGAGAAATTGTGTGCAAATATCCTGTTCTCTGGACATAGCTCTCTTGGGCAGAGCAGCTGGACACTGGGTTGCTTCAGAGCATCACGGTGCAGGCACCTACCACAAGCCCTGGTGCTCCCAGTGCCGACCCTGCTGCTGGCTGGGTGCAGCATCCCTCAAAGCCACCATCCTTTGGCTGTTGGCTGCGCCCCCTGCATCTAAGGAGCACTGCTTCAGGGATCCCACATCAGCTGCTTTTATTTTATGCATCTCCAGCCCTCTCCTGGCGTCTCTCCTCAGATGCACAAATACAACTTAAAGCCTGCCAAGCAATTTGCCACCACCAGTAGCCACTGCTTCTGAAAACAACTCAGGAACCACTAACCCTCCCTTCCCCTTTCTCTCCTCCATAATCCTTCTCCTCCTCATGGCAAGAAACAGGCAAGAAAACAGACACATTTTTTTACTTCTGATTCCACAGGTTTTCCTGACTGTGATAGCAATGCTCTATCATTAGGGGTTGGACTTGTGCTCCCAGTTCATGTGAATACATGCAAATGTGTTGAACGAAAACAGCAAGACAGCCGTCTGCTAATAATATCCATTGACATACACTGGCATTTGACTGCCTTCTGCTTAATCCCTTCATTTGCTCCAACAAATGAGATTTGCTGCTATTGGCCAGATTACAGTGCAGTAATGAATGAGGAAGGAGGCTCCCCCATGCAAAGAGATGCTTAGAAAATAAACAAATAAATCAAATAAATAAAAAGCCATTCCACATTAAATGAAGTTGTACTGCCACCTCAGGTTACCATGTGTTTCTACTTTGATTCCAGTGTTTCTTTCAGACCATTTTGTTGACTACATGAGTTCAGCTGGTGGCTGTTGTTTCTAAACACAGTGGGGCCCCAAGAGATCCCCAGTGTCCTTTTCTCTTGGTCCCAGATCCTAAGATATGATCTAGGAGAGAAAGTGAAAAAGAAGGAAATAGATAATGAGAGAGAGAAAGAGGAGAAAGAGGAGAAAGAAAAGAAAGAAAGAAAGAAAGAAAGAAAGAAAGAAAGAAAGAAAGAAAGAAAGAAAGAAAGAAAGAAAGAAAGAAAGAAAGAAAGAAAGAAAGAAAGAAAGAAAGAAAGAAAGAAAGATCCTTCCCACTATCCTGCATTCTTCTAATGTCTTTCTTTTTAAAACAGATCTTCAGTTTGAAGGGATATTAAAAATAGAAGAGTGTTAGATTTGGCAATAAATTAATGTCCAGATGAAGGGAAAACAATTACAAATTGGAAACAGATTTATTCACACTCAGTGCATTAATGAAAATGTTAAAAAAAAGCTAAACTGGGTATACTGTGTGGAAAAAAATAATGGCCCAGCAGGTCTACTTTTTATTAACAACTCATCAGTAAGCAGGTTGTAATTCATAACAAAGAATTTACCCCAAGGAACACCACAGGACTGTGAGCTTTTTAGTTTCCTAAGAAAATACATATGTTGTTCCACTTGGTTTCCTTTCAATAAAACCCACCAGTTAGCACTTCATTTTCGAGCTGTTCTGACAAATCAGGTGAGTTAGCTTTGTAGAAAAAACAGAAGCCAACTTTTCAGCTGAGAATTTTAGGGAATTTTTTAATAACTTAAATAAATTTCCCAAACGGCAAGGAAGCATGATAAAAGGCTGTGAAATGAGTTTGTTTGGAACAGCTTGAAAGAATTTTTCTTTTAATTTGCTTCATTAATATTTCCTGAGGAAATATTTAGGGATACATCCCTTACTGCTAAGGTATGTGTTTGAGACAAAAGGAATTTTTATGATTTTTGTTGTGTTTTTATTGTGTCTTGAAACCTGATTAAAGATACTGATGAAAACCTGCCCACTAGTTTGCCGCTATGTGAAAGGCCTAAAGGAGATTGAGGCGCCAAGAAATCGGTTTTGTGAAGGTCACTCTAATACAACGTGTGTCTTACAACATAAAATCCTGTATTGTTTCATTTGGCTGCTCCTATCACTAGCATACAGAAAAGCCCTCTTGGACGAAGAAATGATCAAGAAGGCAAGTAGGAAAATAGAATTATATGAAATGCAAAGAAAGAAAAAGGAACCAAGCTGCAAAATTGGTACAGATTCAGATAAATCACTCCATCTTAAATTATTACAGTGTGATGCTGGTCAGGACATGCACCGTGTCCAGCCTGGGTTCATTTCACAGAGGCAACAGACCTACCACAAGTGTCAGCACCTCCCAGTTATACCAGTGCCTGTTATAGCTGAGCAGCATCCTTCATTCAGTCATTTTTCAGAAGGAAGAGGGCAATCTTCCCAATATTTTATCACCACACTCCGTCCTTTCTGCATGGTTTGATAGAGAGAGAGAGTCAACAGCTTCTCTTCCATCTGCTGTGTCTCTGGTCAATATCCATCACTCCCTGAGGTGCAAATCAGAGAGATGTTCAGCTCTAAGTGTCGGAGACGTGCCTGATTACTTGGTTCAGAAATGGAGAGACGTGGAAGTGTGCTGGTTCACATGTCACTGCCATAACTAAGTAGGGTCAGCAAGAGCTCCAAGAGTACCTACATCAAGTGGAAAAAGGCTCTGAGACGTATGTATAGATTATAAAGCTCATATGAATAAATTCAGGAATACTCTCAGGCTCAAGAGCAATCTTTTAGAAGGACTGACTCTCCATAAAGCTGTTTAAAGCAGTTTAAAATGGTAAACACTCTCCCTGGAAGACAATTTTAGAACTCCTAAGAACTTTAGCAGCACTTTTAGGCCTTTACCTCCAGACCCACTGTGCAGGATACAGATACAGAGAAGGAGCAGTCCAGCTGTGTCAAAAGCAACCCATTTCTGTGAATGTCAGGCTGGACTAGGACTCAAACACTGGTATTTCCAAAGTACTTCATCTGAGAAACACTGGTTAGGCAAGTAGTTAATGCTCAGAGACCTCTGCAGTGACATACAAATGGAAACAACCCACTCCCTCTTCCATTACAGTAGGTCTGGGCCACAGTATCCTCCACAATTAAAGACAGTTGAAGTGCTTAAGGATGCAGCTCATAGCTTGGAAAGTGTAGGCAGCTGAAGCATTTAGGCACATGAAATCACTGCAGGATTAAAATACTTATTGTGTTCATCCACTTTTAGCCAATCTCCAATTTGTAATCTGTCCAGAAAAAAATGAGATCATATATCTGCTACTCAAATTATTTTGCTATCTGCCAAAGAATGCTTCTGGGAAGGGTTATTCTTCCCAGCAGAAATGTAGGAAATAAGTTGGAAAACATTAATTCATATTAATAAAAAAGGCCTGTGAAGACAACAGCTGTTTGATCCTTAGATAAACTGTAGACAGTTTTCACTATTTAAGTCGTTGTGAGTGATGTACTGTAGGTTTAGAGGGAAAAAAGAAGCCAAGAAAAAGAGGAAAGAAAAAAACCTGGAGAAAATATTTACTTGCATACTTTTCCTAGGAAAATATAAATGTGGCTAATGAAACAGACTTATTTAGATATTCTGTAGCACTCCCCAAGGGATCTGGAGGAGATAGTTTCCACTTACTCCTAAGATTGCTTCAGCAGTCACGGCTGGGGTTTCTGTGGTGGGACCCTTGTGAGCGTGGGCTTTGCAGGCGTTTGCTCTAAGACGGGTGTGGGGGATTGATGGTGCCTTTTGGGCTAGAGGATGGCAGCCGTGCCGACGTGGCAGCTGCAGGTGTGTGTTGGGGCAGCTGCCTAGCCTGGAGCCTGGCTGCAGGGGGGACCGTGTCTGGGGGAGCCGGGGAGCTGTGGGGAGCTGGTGGGGATGGGGCAGTGACATCAGAAAAGAGATACAGCATGCAACGGAGAATCCAAAACATGAATTAATTTAAATTGTCCTGCCACCTGAGAGGGGCTGTAGGTGCCTCTCGGTGTGGGCAGCACTCTTGGGCAGACATACACACTCCTTCCTCTGCTGCAGTGGCTTTCCCTGTTCCCAGAGACCACTCCTCAGTAGACACAATTCACCTCTAGGTGCCTTTAAAACAAGAACCATATTGAAAGAGAAAATAGAAACCAGAACACAAACAATTTCTGCTCCAGAGGCAAGCGGACACATGTGGGACATGAGGATGGACACAGTCCTTCAGGCGCTCTCCACTGCACCTTGAACATGGATGTGGTCTTCTCAACTATGTCCATCCCCATGTGGAGTCTCCAGAGACAACAAGAGAGAGGCTTTCCCCAGGTCATGGTCAGGAGAGGAGACCTGATGCTTTGGCTTTCTCCAGCCTGAGCCCTGGATGGAAAACCTGGGTAGCAGGAAAGTTTCTTTACTCCAAGTACTGACCTCTGCTTCTGCTGGTGAAACCAGTCTGGTTGACCTCTTTGTGTTTTATTGACCTGATTGCTCTGGATACCAAATTGACTGGATGTCTCATACATCTTAAGTTTATATCAAATGTAAAACTTCCAGTTTGTGGGTTGTTTATTCCTCAGAATTCAAGAATTATTTTTTCCCTGATGTCCCTACCCAACTCCCTTTACTGAGATTCCAGCACATACTGGGGCTCACCATGGATGCTCACACAGGAGTGGATCAGATGACTTGTGGAACCCTCTGGGAGGCCTGTTGATACGTGTTTGTCAGTGGAACAGACAGCTCACTGTGGCTCCCTTTTACAAGCTTCTTAAACTAGCTTCTAAACTAGCTTTTAACAAAGAAAATGTGTTAAAGTAGCAATAAAACTGCTCTAATAAGCCCTCCATAGCAAACTCCTAATTGAAGCTCATAAAGAGAGCTCTAAACAGTATTTAAAGTGCAAAGAAAACATATTGGTCCTCAATGCAAACAAGTAGATGTGGTGCTGATGCTTTTTATTTGACCAACATGAAAGCTGCAGAACACAAAAATGTAGGTGTGGGATGTGTGTGGTTAGAAAGCTGGTTATTGGACTTACAGGCAGGTTTAAAATCTCTTTTTCAGCAAGCAGGCAGTTCGGCTCTGGCACATACAATCAGCCCAGAAACTTGTACAAATGCTTTTTCACCTGTATCCTTTCCCACACACATAACGTACCTGTAAATGTAGGACAGAGCACACACACATTTCACTTACTATTTACTGATTTACTTTTGTATTTCATAGAAGCATGGAATGGTTTGGGTTGGAAGGGACCTTAAAGATCATCTACTTCCAACCCCCCTGCCATGGTCAGGGACACCTTCCCCTAGACCAGGTTGCTCAAAGCCCTGTCCAACCCGGCCTTGAACACTTCCAGGGAGGGGGCAGCCACAGCTTCTCTGGGCAACCTGTGGAGTGTCCCACCACCTTCACAGTGAAGAATTTCTTCCTTGTGTCTAATCTAAATCTACCCTCTTTCAGTTTAAGACATTACCCCTCATCCTGTCACTACACTCTCTTATAAAGAGTCACTCCCCATCTTTCCTGTAGGCCCCTTCAAGTTCTGGAAGGTCGCTATGAGGTCTCTCCAGAGCCTTCTCTTCTATACATTGAGAAACGCCAACTCTCTCAACTTGTCCTCTTAAGGGAGGTTCTCCAGCCCCCTGATCATCTTCATGACCTCCTCCGGACCTTCTTGACCAGGTCCATGTCTTTCTTATGTTGGGGGCCCCAGAGCTGGATGCAGTACAGCAGGTGGGGTCTCACAAGCGCAGAGTAGAGGGGGACAATCACCTCCCTTGACCTGCTGGCCACACTTCTTTTGGTACAGCCCAGGATACAGTTGGGTTTGTGGGCTCTGAGTGCACATTGCTGGCTCATATTCAGTTTTCCATCCACTAGTACCCCCAAGTCCTGCTCAGGGCTGCTCTCAATGCACTCATCCCCCAGCCTGTATTTGTGCTTGGAATTGCCCCAACCCATGTGCAGGACCTTGCACTTGGCCTTGTTGAACTGCATGAGGTTTGCACAGGCCCACCTCTCCAGCCTGTCCAGGTCCCTCTGGATGACATCCCT
Organism: Athene cunicularia; assembly: GCF_003259725.1. Lineage (NCBI taxonomy): Eukaryota > Metazoa > Chordata > Aves > Strigiformes > Strigidae > Athene > Athene cunicularia. Next base: position 38,606,780 of record NW_020799097.1, read on the forward strand.
TCCCTCCAGCCTGTTGACCTCACCACACAGCTTGGTGTCACCAGCAAACTTGCTGAGGGTGCACTCAATCCAACTGTCCATGTCACCAACAAAGATGTGAAACAGCTCCAGTCCCAGTGCTGACCCCTGAGGAATGGCACTTATTACTGCTCTCCACTTGGACATCAAGACCTTGACCACAACTCTGACTATGACCATCCAGCCAATTCCTTACCCACTGAGTGGTCCATCCATCAGATCCATGTCTCTCCAATTGAGCAACAAGGATGTCATGCGGGACAGTGTCAAATGCTTTGCACAAGTCCAGGTAGATGCCGTCAGTTGCTCTTCCCTTATCCACCAGTGCTGTAACCCCATTGTAGAAGGCCACCAGACTTGTCAGGCACTGTTTGCCCTTAGTGGAGCCATGTTGGCTGTCACCAATCACCTCCTTATTTTCCATGTGCCCTAGCACAGTTTCTTGGAGGATCTGCTCCATGATCTTACAGGCACAGAGGTGAGACTGACTGGGCTGTAGTTCCCCAGATCTTCCTTTTATGCCTTTTTCTAAAATGGGGGTTATGTTTCCCTTTTTCCAGTCAGTGGGAACTTCACTGGACTGCCATGACTTCTCAAATATGATGGGCAGTGGCTTAGCCACTTCATCTGCCAGTGCCCTCAGGGCCTGTGGATCCATCTCATCAGGTCCCATGGACTTGTGCACCTTCAGGTTCCTCAGATGGTTTCAGACCTGATCTCCTACAGTGAGCAACAGTTTCAACTGCTTCAAATTATGCTTCTCCTCTTGGTGCTCCTGTGCCACAATTTAGGCCCTCAATGACAGCACAGAAACTGAAATTACTCTGCATCATGTTGAGGGCATGCAGTAACTCTTCTTGACTCCTGCCAAGCACCCACATGCTTTGAGGGCTTCCCAGAGTCTGCTCTGAAGGCTCCCCCATGAGTGACAATGGTAAGTTTCCTCCAAATCTACAGGTTTCTCTGTGGCCTAAGAGAAGATAAGCGTACACAGATATTAAAGAGAAGGGGGAGGAAAGGGAAATTACATTTGAGAATAGCGTAGTTTAGGAGAGAACAGAGCAAGTCATGGCAACCCATCTCACCTCACTGCAACTCCTGTCCTGTGAAGAAGCAAACTTAGAAGTAAAATGTATCTTCCTCCTACCTATGTATCTAGCTATGGGATCTACAGAATGGATTTCCCTGAAAAAAAGTGTAATTGCCTTGGTCCTCCAGTTACTGCAGCACTTGTTCCCACTGAAGGCAGTAAAAATATGACAGCAGTGATATCAAATGTCCTGCTGGCCAGGACACACACAGGGGTGTCTTTAACTCAGGACAAGCAGGTACTGCTAAAGCATGTCAGAGAGCTCCAGTTATTATTTACAGTCTGCGTGGCTTCCCTCAGTGGTAGGGAGAGGCAGCCGGAGTGGCCAGGCAGCCACATGTGAAGGGGAGCAGGAATGGGAGTCAGACTGGTGGGGGCAGGGAGAGTTAAAAATACCGTGGGATGAAATTTGGGAATCAAAGCAGAGGAAATAATAGACTTTGAAGATGGGGAAGGAGGGCAAAGGAAGACTTAGAAGACACCATTAAATTAAAAATCTTTTGAAAAAGCACTCAAACCTTGTACAGCATATTTGGGCTGCAAAGCTGATACATCCAGTGTTGTCATCCCCTGATCTCCACCTTCCTCAAGCTCTTCTCAAGGCTGAGCTGCATTAAAAACCATTGTGCTGCTGATGAAACACTTTGTGGTTTTGCCTCAAGTAATTCACTGGTTTCCACAAAAACTAAAGGCATTTTTTATAGGGAAAAGCTGTCATTTCACTGTGCTAAGCTGTTTCTGCCATAAAAAGGTGTGATTTCACTTCCTGCACATGTGTGAAAATTTAGGATGTGTTCCAGTATAAAAGAACATGTTGCCACATGAAAAGCTGCGTTTTTAACAGCATTTGCAAAATCTCACCCTTGACCAAATTTGTCAGTTCTCACAAAATCTTAAAGACCAGACCGTGACTTGTTTTTCTGTGAGTGAACAGAAGTGTTAAAATACTGCAGTGATGGGAAAAAGAACAAGAAAGAGAAAAATAGGAAAAATATAAAAAGGAAAAGAAGAAAAAAGAGATAGGAAAGGAGGAAAAAAGAAGGTGAGGAGAGGAGAGGAGAGGAGAGGAGAGAGGGAAGGGGAAGGGGAAGGGGAGGGGGAAGGGTCCCATATATGCAGGGACTTGACAGAAATCTAAGTGTAGAATTTACAAAGAGTAAAGAGTGATATAAAGATCATCTTCCTCAGAGAGAAGCTGTTGTCCCTATGAGAGTAAGGGTCTCTGATCTTGGGATTCAGCAGGAAACAGTAGCCTTGAGACCTTGTGGGACCATGGTATGCTAGAGGAGAAGTGGAGGGCCCCTTCCCACAAGGCACACTGCCCACCCGAGGGATGTCATAGACCTCCTCTTGCAGCCAGAACCTGGAGGAGACAACAGCAGGTTCAAGTAGGTAATGGCAGGACAAACAAATCTGACATTTCCCTAAATCAGTCAGGTATTTCTTGTAAGGCTGGGCCCCAAAGCCTCTCTGCATACTGCAGAACCTACAGGTTATATAAGACTGGGATATATCTTGCAGAATGAGATTAAGAGAAGAAATGGTTGATGAAAGCTCGCAGGCCATCAGTACATCATATGAAATAATCATGAGACCAAAGTAGCTTCTCATTTTCAGAAATATTAGAATAAAAAAGGTTGATAAAATTATTTGACTACTGAAAAATGAACACTTCTAAAGCAGAGAAGTTTTCCCCACAGTAAGAAAAAATGTAGTAAATGGGAATTTTACATATCTTGATTTTTGTTTACTTCAAAGTAGCCTTGTGGTCTGCGATATTCATGTTCTGTATATGGCCTAGAGTATATTATTTAGTGTCTTGCTATCACTCAGATGTACTCGGTAATACTTTATATCAACTTCATTATGAAGTTTCAGAAATTACTTAAAACACTATCAAAGGGCCAAGGCACTGAAATGGACTTCACCAAAATCAGCAAGAAATGCTCCATTTCAGTTGGAATTGTGAGTCCTGATGAAAACTAGTCAGTAGAGAGCTTTGGATCAAGCCCTGAATCAGCTCTCCAAAACAGGTGCAGAACAGTGAATAACTGTAGGGCTGAAGTCAATTAGACCCACTCAGGTTTGGTCAATTAGTCATTCTTTTGATCTCTCAATCTAACAGAAAAGTAAAAAATGCTCATTTTTACTCAGTTTTTCAGCTGTGGGGGCAGGGGGTCCTCTCTCAGTATTGAAACAGAAAAACTTCTCTGGACTTCTTTTTCTCCTCTGTCTCACACATTATTAGGTTTTGTGCAAGAGGGCAGGTTTGCAGATGCAGGTGTTCAGATGGAGTACTGAGGAACCAGTTTCCAAAGGGCACTGGGGGCAGAGCTTCAGGATATTAAAGGAGAGCAAGCTGATATTAAAGCAGCATAAGATGAATGTGAAATGGCATGGGGCTAGGCTCAGTGTTGCGATGCCTAAATGTCCACACGCTGCAGCCAGGGAGTCCACATCTTCAGCAAATGCACCTGGAGAACAAGCTGGGCTGTGTCCCACAAAAAAACAAAAACACCTCTGCATAAACAGGCTGAGCTTCATAACTGGAAATGACACTGAGCAGAGTGTGAGGAAGTGTGCACAAAGAGGTATAAGATTGCCCTGATGAGCCCTCAGGGCTTATTTCTTAGGATTCACAATCAAGAACACCATTGGGCAGTCAGCAGTGCCTTCCATTCCTCAAGGCTTCAAAACCTCTTAATCTTGGCAGTTGCTTTACTGACCCTGGCCATGAGAGATTCAGGTATAACTGTGCCTTCCTGACCACTCGACTTACCTGGTGCCCTCACAGTGAGGTGTGAGGTGTGCCAGTTCCTCAGTGCTCAACCTTTCACCAAGAGCAGGATACTCACGTGGTCCTGGGAGTGGCGGGAGGGAAACCTGCACTTAGTGCACTCACACAGGATGGTGTCAGAAAATCACACCACCTTCCCTCCCCATCTCTCCCCTCCAGAAGCTGCCTAACACAGCAGTTTCCAACTCCTCAGGTAGACCCTCTCTTCCAGAATAAAAACGTCTCTGTCCGAGAATAATTAACTCCACTTTACAGATGGAATATTTATTATTTTTTAACAAAGTTAGTTTTATCCTACAAGATAAGTAGGTTTGTCCTATAAGTTAGTTTCATCCTATGAGAGAATAAGGGAGTTATCCTGGTATTCTTAAATTTTACTGGAAGTGCCCAAGCAGAACCACTATTTTTTTAAAGCCTATCTTGTATGCCCAGACAAGGCCTAAGACCTTTAATAGGTAAAATCAACATAAATCTGTTTCTTAAAGTAGAGCTAAGGCAGATTCAAGGATTATTTATCGTAATGGACATAGGATTTTGCATGTGGACACAAGGTACAATCTGCCTCATAGCACTGAAATTGCTGTTGGTAGAATACAGAGTGATTTCCTCCACCTTAGCATAGTTGTGTGTACTCAGAACCATGCCACCTTGTAACCTCAGACCACAGATATCCCTGTGGAGCCAAAGCACTGGATGTCTTGAGGATGGCATCCGTACAATATTGAAGGCTCAAGCTGCTGGATACAAGCCAAAGAAAATAAATTTAAAAACATCTTACAGCCAAAACATATTGGAAACTGAATGCAGATCTGACCCTTTTCAGGGTGATTTGAAAAGCACATGGGTTTAGATTATTTTGATGGATTAAGTATTTTACTGAACTGTCTGCTTTAGCAGGTTCTAATCAAATTTCAAAGAATAGAATTCTAACATATTTTTAAATATTTGTGTATTGCGGAATAAATCAAACAGATGATAGAGTGAAGCCTTGACCTTACTGAAATCAGTAGGAGTTTCCCTTTTGGAAACTCCTGTGGACTTCAAGAGTGACAGGATTTCATCCCTAAGAAAATACTCCAACACTGGACAGACATACTATGCTTTCCTTCTGACTAAAGGACTCTGGAACTAAAAAAAATGATACCTTTTTATCAATAAAGATACTCTGTATAGGGTCCTTTAGAACAGGGGAGACAGAAGCCACAAATGTAAGTTCCCTGGCATTAACACCATAACATTTCCTTATTCTTCTCCTGTACAGTTAGTTGTAGGAAAACTCTCCTGTGCAGTATCTGTTGAACTCAGCAGGACTACAGGAATTTCTTATGAACCTAATGGTCATTTTCATTCAGTTCTTTATCTCTGTGTGCACCCAACCCTGGCAGCTGACAGACTCGATGTGTAATACAGTTGATCCTATTAATCTACAGTTAATGGATCCATTTTTGGATAAGCAGTAGGCTGGTGTAATTGCAGTGGGCTGGTTGCTAGTGCAGATGTGCATCCTTCAAACATTTGTTTGTGTTTCGTCATTGACAGTGAATACCCTGGCATAAGAGAAACAGGAGAGGAAGGCACAAGCACAGAAAAGTGGTCAAACCAATGTAATGGCAAATTTTCCATGGCCCTGCTACCCATCCAGCTGTGCCTACCCCCTCTGTGTGTGGTAGGTGGGGTGGATGAAGGGATGGCTGGCTGCCAGACAAGGTGACCCCCTCAGCCTTTCCCCCATCACCTGCCAGTTACAGGGCCCAGCTTTGCACCAGTGAAACTATGCTACCTACCTTGTGAGGAAGCACTAAGCCATCAACCATTTGTGCTCTTGTCACCTACACTTTACCACTCCAGAAACAATTTTTACCAGGTTATTTGTGATTTACCAACAGGTCAGAGGCCATCAAGATTGTCTAACAGTGGTCTGCCCAAATTCACGTGCAGACATACTGAATCACATTGAAGAAGTCCTCTATCTTCTGACTTGTGTGCCAAAAATGGGGCTGATCAGTTATCTCTCCAGGATAACTACCAGGAAAGGTACTGAGTCTCCTATGATCTGACCCTGACACCATAGGACTGGACTGCACAATTCCCACTGGCTTTGAGAGTGCAGAATCAACCCCCCATGACTGTGCTGGGGGCAAAGCACTCATAGACACATCTCTAGCAGTCCCTAGGACATGCCATATTGTTGACTTTGGCAAGTTTTTATGTACAAATACATCGAAAGGCCAGAGCCATACAATAGCTTAGTACACAACTCCCACCTCTGTGCCCCTTGAGGTCTGAGCCCAAAGTTAATTTGCTCTGAACTGAACTTGGCTGCCACCCATCCCTCTGGAGACCCTGAAGTCTCTGTGTACCAATATTTCCTGCAGTTAAAACCACTGGGCATCCAAGTGCCTGCTGCTAAGAGCGGCTGGAGCTAAGTAAGAACAGCCCTTGTTCTGCTACTAGTCAGCAAATCTCTCCCTATCCATAAAACATTTCCTACCCGTGTGTGTGCGGGAACACAGATATCCTCGTCTAAGCCGTTGCATGAGTAGAAGGCAGCAATGTTTCTCACTAACATGGCAGCCTGGCAGACAGAGCAGGCAGCCCCTGTGTCAGGAGCCCACGTACAGCCTCTCGTTGGTCTAAGCAGTTGAACCCGCAGCTCCCAGCTCCTCACATCTCTTTGCATTAAGGGGCAGAGGTGGTCAGGCTTCTTATCGGAAAAGGGAAAGGGCACATCCAGCGCTGCTCCAGGGAAAATGGAATGTTGCGTATTTCAATATTCAGCTGGGGTTTTTCAGTGCCCCCAGAAAATTGTGCTGGAGGAGAAAAAGTGATTTAAAAGCAGCAAGAATTATTCACAACTTGAGAGAAGGTGGCTCATTTTTTCCTCTGTCTTTTTCTAGTACTCACATTACAGTACTACTTATGAGCTTATGATAGTCTATAAACCAGCAGCAGATACACAGCAGTTAGCGCTGTCAGGGTAGCCGCCCCTTTGCAAACTTCCCAGTTTGCAGAAGTTATTAATGCAGAAACATCTCCCCTCCCCTGTATCTTATACTGAACCTGAAAGTTGGAATCAAAATAAGAAAGCTGTACATGCTAGCAAAGGCATTTATAAAATGAATGTCTGTCTTTGCTGTTACAAGCTGTGTCTCCACTAAGGATTTTATCCATATAGAAATTTCCTGAAAGCTACCATACTACAGACCGATAGTACTGCATCAGCAGAAGTCTCTGCACAGAGTCAGTCTCAGAAGCAGCAGAAGTGGGAACTTGCTTTTGCCAGCCCCTGGGGAGGTAGCTGCTCCATGAATTTTGTACATATAGAAGTTGTTGATAAGCCCTCTTGCAACATCAATGCCTTTCCCATAGGCATTGGAGTAACCACTTCCTTTCTTCTAGTTTGCAGCTGCCTGTTTAGCTCAAGACAGAGAGCAGAGATTAAGACCAGCTTAATAGGAGAGAACACCTGGAGCAAAGCTTGCTAGTGGCTCCTGCATCCCCAGGAACAGCTCTGCGAAATGAAAGAGCCATGGTAAGGTCCATTCCTTTGACAGGGAACAGCGACATGATCCTAATTGCACTGGGGAATGCAGCGACACTCCTGTTCTACTCCACAGAGAGCTCAACAGCTATAAAGTTTTATTCTTATGGCATTTCACTTTCCCGTGCTTGGAAAGTTCTGCATTTGTTGACTTTGTGTCAGCTGATTAATTGGGTATTAGCAATACTTTGGTGAAATCCTGGTCCTGCCAAGCAGGAGGGGAATTATACCAATGATTAAACTCACAGTTTATGATTGAATTTCCATACTTTTACTTTATATATGACAGCCACTGTGACTGGATCTCAGGGTAATTCACAAAGAGGAATACACTTCCTAATTGTTGACCCCATCTATGAATATGCTAGATATATTTCACGTATTGGAAAAAAGAGAAATAGCCTCCCTTGGACTTGAAGATTATATGACATTGTGCAATGCAGCGTGGACAAGTCCTTGGCTACCATCTGTAGGAAGTATGTGTTATGTTATTTATTTTTCAGGGGTATGAAAATAGAGCCTAGACCAGGGACAGCCAGGGCTGCCTCCTTTGTTTGGGCTTGAGTCAGACTGGGAAAGCACACCAGCTAGGACTTGCTCTGCCTAATTTCGGTAGCCAAGCTGATGCATGATATGATTCCTTTGGCAGTGAAGGCACATTTTTCCTGCTCCCCTCTATGTGTGACTGTTCATTTCTGCATCCTGTTTACCAGCCCTTACCTGAAGAAGCAAGTATGCATGTTCTAGGTTGGAAACAAAAATTAGCTTCTCCTAGAAAAGATGTATTGGGTTTTTTTAACCCAGATTTTTATTGCTCCTTTGGTTATAGCATGGCACCACAGGCAGCCGGACCAGCCCCACTGCCAGGGCAGCAAGTTGCAAACAGAGAGCAGAAAAGAGCTGCCAGGAACTGCCTTTGTTGCCTCTTTCTGACAGAGAAAATGTATCTTGAACTGCCTGCAGGCAGGAAAGAACCTCATCACTGCTTGCTGCAGAGCAGAGACTGGGGACGAGAAGCTGTGTATGGCAAAGGCATAGATGGCATGGGATAAAACATCCCCAGCCTGTCTGAGCATAGATGATACAGAGTGAGTCTTAATTCTTCCTGCCCCCTTCAGGTATCCTTGAATATCAACAGCCTAGATTGAGAAAGAATTAAAGATATGATGGATACAGTCCTGCACATCACACCTCAGGAGCAGAAACTCCAAGCCACTGCCACTCTGGCCAGACTCAGTACCTGACCACCTTGCCCATGGGTTGTGAAGAGGGATCCAGCCTTTCTCCTCACTGTACCACATCTTCAGGAAGCAGAAGCTGCTGCAATGCAGAGGACACAGGACACTGTGAAGGAGAGGAGCAGCAAGGTGGTACCTGGGGTCTCACAGGAGTAGCCTGGGCAGTGCAGAAAGCCCTGGGGCACCAGCCAGTGTTTCAATGACAAGTTGCCTTTCCTGTCTTATAAGATGTGATGGCAATATTGACCATCCACAATGCTGAAAGTCACCTGCTCCAAAAATACCAAACATAGGGGTATTTTATACTCCTATGTCTTCCATGCTGGCACCACTGGCAGGGAGTCCTTTATCTTGGTAACATCTGGAAAAGTGCTTGCAACTTTTTGTCTTTCATGTGGCTCTTGCTGCACTCAGGGGTGCTGCCAGCAGTGCTCAGCTGCAGTGCTCAGCAGTGGTGCTTGTGATGCATGCTGACAGCTGGTGGGCAGGAGAAGAGTCAGATCTGCCCCTGGTACAGAAGCAGAAGCGTGGGGCAATGCTGCAACTTCCCTGAAGTCCACACTGGCTTGCTGTTGCTGTTAGGCAGAATGCAAAGTGTTAGATATGATAGATAAACGCTGAAGTTTTTTAGTACTGGATATGTCTTCCAGGCAGGTGTGAGTTCTCAGGACTTTTCATAGTGATTACAGCACTAGCAGAGAATTTAGTGGAAGGTGAGAGAGCTTTTTACTGCTAACAGTTGAGTTTCTGTTCAACTAGTTATGCCCATTTTATTCCTAGAAGACCAATAATCTGCAACAGAAATGACTGAGAAGCCACTTCAAGCACAGAGAAGAGCACTGATGTTAGCCTGACAGGTTATGAATAAATAATGTCAGTATTCACAGCAAGGCTCTTTTAAAGGAAACATTGGACCACACTTGTTTTTTCAGCTTCTCTCGTCAGAGCAGTAAGCCCACCTCCTGCTGATAAGGTTGGTGGGGCTCTCTGTGAAAGCAAGGCTCCTGTTGAGAAAGGTGCAGTTCTCCAGGGTGGCATGGAAGGAATAAAAGCAGAGGCACTGGGGAGCCCTTCAGCTCTACTTGCTAGTTAAACTCCACCGATGCCTAATTTAAGTACATGCCTAAAGGATAACTTCCAGAATAAAGCCCCATAATATTTGCATTTATTTCTTTAAATCAGATCTTCTATAAATCTTCATCACTCTAAAAGTGACTGCTCAGCTAGGTTCCAGAAATGTACATAGTTTCTTCTAATTGCCCTCCTTCACTGCTTATTAGAAATAATCACATCTACATTTTCAACCAATGATCTGTGATTTTATTTTGCCCAGGTTTCTTCTTTCACCCAAGGGTTTCTTTTTGCTGTTGTGCTCCAAGATAGCTTCCCCCTGGAGTTAGAAATTATGGGACTGTTCTTCCAATTACTCTGTGAATTTAGGTTTCTAAAATTCAAAAACTTTGAACTCAATGAGTTTGACAGGCAAGCAAAACCTGGGGCAAAAATAAATATTAAAAAAAAAAAAGAAAAGAAAAGAAAAAAGTGAAATAACAGCAAGACAACAGTTTCATAAATTTGGAAAGAGGGTTTCTTGCCAGTTTGTTTTTATTAACTGCTATATAGGAAATGAGGCTCAACGTATTGAAAAGATGGTGGGGGAGAATGATCAGGTAAAGGGATTGCAAAACCACCACAGACAAACTTAAATTGGCCCATTTAAGAACCAGGCTTCACATGCCTGAGAATCAATAACCAAGAATCAACACCAGCTATAAAAGCACTCACAACTAACCAGTAATAACCAGTAATGACTGTTTTCCTCTTTTTTTTTTCTACCATTAAAAAAACACAAACCAAACCAAAACAAAAAACTCACAAAAGAAACAAAGAAAAAAATACATTTGAGTTCATATTGTTGGAAGTCTGCAAGAGTTTCTGCATGCCAGACCAGTACTTTGTTGGTTTTCCTTTGAAATGCTGGACCCATTGGCATAAACAGATTTGCAGATACTCCCAGAGCAACAAGTACAGGAGATACTGAAAGGTACTGCCACAGACAATTATATAAACAACACACTTGCAAGTAAAGATAGACCTGAGGTGTTTTGGGAGGGAGAAGCCGTTGGTGAAAGCCGTTGTCTTTCTGTTTGGGTTTCGTTACTATGGTTTTAGGACTAGTTGTAGTAGTTGATCATCTAATAACTTCCACAGAAAGTGCTTACTTTCCAGTGAGATTCTCTCTTTGATTTCCGTATAAACCATGCTTGGCCCTTCCCTTTTCACCCCAATGACCTTGCATCATGTACACATTAATCCTTCTCTCCCTACCTACTTCACAGACTTTACATTTGAAAGTCGAAGTGATTATTTTGTTACTCTGATTTTTCATTTTCCACCTGAAAATAAAGTCTGTATGAGTTTTCAATATGCTATAAATTAGAAAATATACTCTCAGATTGAATAACAAATTTATAATTCAATCTGGGAGCTTTCGTGCCATTCATAAACCCTCAGGTTGTACCCTGGTGTCAGTAGAAGCCCATGACTGAATTCTACCCATGCAGTCAGTCAGGGATCGCATGTTACTCACTCAGGGTATTTCTATAAATAACAGGTTGTGAATGCACTGAAATATAAGGCAATGCTAGAGGAAGTAGGATGTTAGTCATAATGAGGACAGTTAATTTTTTTTATATGTTTAATGAGACTGTTGCATGGCTTGTGGTTTTTCTTTTTGGCTTTTCTTCTTCTTGGGGAAGTAAATCATGACCTGCCCATACAGGAAATCATATATTGTATAATAGATAAGCAAATGCTTTTCAGTTCATTATCAACAGAGGAAAGTAAGGAAGAAGGGAAGGAAGAAAGGATGGAGGAAGGAAGGAAGGAAGGAAGGAAGGAAGGAAGGAAGGAAGGAAGGAAGGAAAATTTCGCAATGTAGCTGTGAATTAAGCTATAGTTTTCTGTTACAAAAAACTCTCAGTAGAATTACACACATGCGGGCCAAGTACCCACCTCAGCAGACAAATTTCTGAGGGACAATATCCATAATGGGATATTCCCATATGGGGAACTGGTCAAGCACTGTCAGAAATTTATAGCCGTTGAAAGCATGAACATACCCTGTGATGCACAGCAGGGTCCATCAATGAAACATCAAACGTCAAGGCCTTTATAGAAGGATCTAAATTATTCACAAGCCATACGGGCTTTCATTTGAAAACCCTCCTTATATTGGTAGTGACAAAGAAGATTCACAGTTCTGTTGGGACAGGGCTGGTTTTTAAGGGATTCACTGGAAAATCATCAGATAATTCTTTGAAATATATTCTGAGATGTGTTTCTGGGAACAGAATTATTGCACTCTCAGTACTTAGGAAACTAACTTCAATTTAGAATTGCGATATAAAGAAACATTCCTTGGGTTTTCGTTTGTTTGCCTAGGAAAAAATTACATTATACTTTTTCTGTGGCCTTCAGAAGTGACCTGGTCCTTTTTCAGGATATAATAAAGGAAATAATTAAAGTCCTGGGAAAGGTTTGTTATGGAATCACTGTTTCTCTAGAGCCAGATCAAGTAATAAAGTATTTTACTAGGATACAAAAGGCCCTGGTAATTTAAGAGAGAAGCAAACTTTTTTCCAATATAGTTTCAGATTATATCATCTCTCAGGAATCCTTTGTGACTGGTCTTCTATTTAAAGAGAAATAGCCCCAAACTAATAGGATACTTGACCCCCAATTATAAATTGTCCTACTGTCATAGTCGCTACTATTTCTTACTATTGATCATGTTTTATTAATTTCTCTTTCAAATAAATCTAGTCTTTCCACTGTTTTCACCAAACATGGGCGAAAAAAATCCATTTTTGATTCCAAATTCCAAAAACCTGATGTCTCAGGAGCTAGTTCCACTAACTCTTGTGCTATTTTTAATCCTGGGAAAATGGATCTGTGGAAGTAGTCAAATCTTTTATTTCTTGGGGTAAGTGCCCTCCCCCAGTAGGTCCCTACTCCTGTAGGGAATTTTCAGTTACTTCACTGTGTTTATGAAAAGGATCACCACTGATTTTGTTGCTTATCTCTGATCTATTTATCAAACCTTTAAGATACGGGCCAAGGCATAGCCTTACTATCATGTGAATACATAAATTTATTTGTCTGACATTGCTGACCATATGGCCAGCTTCTGAGAGTGGCAGAAAAAATGTGTCAAGAAGTTTGCAAGAGCTCTTTGCCTGAGGTCACCCATCCCCTGTAGCTCCCTCCCATTCTCCCGGTTACTCTCAAGTTCCATATGGCAACACAGATCCACTGAAATCAAAAATACAGATTTCCAGGCCTTAAAATAGCTGTTTAGGGGTTTGTTGCCTTAAACATAGTGAGATTTCATAGCTCACTGACTTATTTCTTGCAGCACAAACGGTTCAACTCATCTGCTTGTTAGATTTCTGGGCCAACAATGGTGTGGAAGTTGCAGTTATGGTGTACACTCAAATCTACCCTAGCAGTACAGTCTAAATGCCAGTTAGACCAGATTCAGCTGCTAAATAGGATTAATCCAGTTATTGCTGTTGCCAACATATTATTCTGTGTAATTCCCTTATTGAACAAAATAACAGTGTGTCCTGCATCATGGAGCAGGTACTCCTATTCCTGTCTTTATTTCCTGTGCTACCCATAAAATGTCAAGGGCTTTCTAAATGCAGAAGATAGACATGGACTTTTTTTCCAGAATCTTTTATGTTATAAAATAACCACATTTGCAATCTAAAAACTGTTATTAAACTGATGGATTTTCACTGAATTTTACCCATGGTTGCTTGCTTAGCCAGGAAAAGGAGAGATGGGTGTTTCTGTGCTCAGGTCTAAATGAAGGGCTGAAACAATCCCTGTTCCCAAGCAGCTGGGGAAATGCTCATGTTAGGGGAAGCAGACACTGGGCCTTCTTGAGAAAGATCAAAACGTAAATCCTGTGTCCTGCAAACCCGTTCTGAACCTGGACATCAACAACCAAAGCAGTTCAGCCAAAACACTCTGCCTTTCAAGGGGAAAAATTAGGTGCTCATATTTAGCCACCTTACTATAGACACTCAGATTTGACTGGTTTAACCCCAGCTTCCCACTTCAACTCTTTTCAGCCACTTCAGTGGTTGTTTTGCAAGAATTAACCCAGTCGAGTCTACTATACTGCAAAAATACAAGGTGGCATCTCAGTTTGTTCTTACTGTTGCTGCTGCTGCTGTTATGGACTGGCCAGAGATGTCACCAATGCAGAGGGGAAAGCAGTCACTCCTCAGTTCCCTGAGGCTCTCTGTATTCCTCCACAGAGCCCCTAAGATCACACTCCAACCAGCTCAGCTGAAAAAGAGTTGCCATGACCTGATGCAAGCAGAGGAGGAAAGGCTGCAAAGGGAATTGACAGGCCTGCTTGAGTATTTTTTTTCTGCTTGGCTAAAAGATTGCTATCTGAGAACTAGTCAGCACAGAACTATTATATACCAAAAGTCCAACATTGTATTTTTAAATTTAATTGGTTTCAGTGGTAGCTAAGGAGACTCACAGCTATGCAAGAATAGGTGCTAAATCTATTTTGCCTACAGAAATTGTATTTTACTTCGGAAAAGCCCCAGTTGCATTTTGAAAAGACTTTACAAGCTTACAGGGTGCACCTGTAGGTCTAATGTCTGCAGTGCTCTGTGGAGAAGTCTGTTTCTTGTGTGAATTCCCTGCAATCGTATTCTCATCTCCTATAGCACCATTTAAGCACTGGATATTAGCTATAACAAGCAAAATAGTAGCTACAGCTGCACCTCATCTCCATTGTACTTTATATTGGCTCACTTTACCTAGGAGAACCCTCCAAAGCTTTCACATAAAACATTTGGGCAAACAAAAATTGATTATTTATAAATGATCTCATGATGTTGTGCCATGGCCAAAACTGAGAACAGGCATTAGCGGGCCTGTCAAGCAGACCTTCATTGGGCTGGTTCAGTTTAGATAGTCTGGAGTGCTGTTTCTGATACATTGCACCACGTCTGAATCTTTGATTACACCTCTGACTGTCTTGTCCATACAAGGTATTCAAAGCCTCACTTAAGACTGTCATATTCAAAGAGCTGTGCAGATATTAATTAAACTTTTCAACATCTCTGCCAGCTGGGAAAAGACCCTAGTATTATCATCAACATTTCAGAGGTGAAGTCAGAGATGCAAGGACCTCTATTTCTAACATGTCTACCTGAAGTTGCAGAACAAAACACACAATCAGAATTTGAAACAACTTTATATGGAAATTAACAAATATTCAGACATGTTGCTGTTCTGTAACTCCTCCTATTTCAGCAAGCAGTTGAGTAGCATCTAGGAGATGAAGGACTGTCTCTGCACCTGGCATTTGCTATAAGTAATGAATACATATATATAGGTGGTTATCAGAAATTATCAGGAATTATCACAACTCCCTTTCTAAATAAAAAAAAAAAAAAAGTTATAGCATTAAAATTTTTTAAAGAAACACAAATGTTTCAGTGAAAATGTCAAGAAAATGTTTAATCTCTTGGATAGAATTACAGTGTGGGAAAACCTACTTTGGATAGTCAAGATCCCTCATCTCACCTTGGACAGGGAGATGTCAGGTCAAGTTCCTCATCTGAACCTCTGCCCTAACCTACTAGACGATTAAGGCTTTTTTTAAATCTGCCTATTTCTTATTTTCTTCCCTCTCCCCTGAAAAAGAGGGAAAAAAAAGGAAGAAAGATCTCATATTATTTCTGCACTGGAATGAAAACAAATTTTGAAACCGCAACATTTTTCACAAAACAGAATTCTTGTTTTCAGGCCAGCCCTATTACTTATTATTATCGACCTTTCAGAGACTCCAATTTGAAATTTTTAGCTAAGTTTCAGTGGGAATCAGTGCCAGAGCTGTAGTCAGTGCTCCAAAATCCCCGACTGCCCATTCTGCTAGCTCTGTCCACCAAAGACGCCTCCCCTCCCCAAAAACAGCCCAGGAAGAAAAACCACTAATGATCTTCACCCTTGCAAAGAAAACCATCTGAGTTTTGTGTTTGTGCAGCAAGAACTTCTTCTGTTCTTTCCCATAATAACCTGCTCAGATATTTTTTAAACAGCTGTAACTGATGCCGTCCTCAATAAAGTAAATGAAAGAGAGGAAAAACACGCGTCGTAGCACATTTGACAGTCAGACACCTAGAAGAGAAGTGGTTCAGGCCCCGGGGGACACGGCATCAGTACTCCACTGCTTGAAACTCCCCACTCTGACTATGGTTGGAAAGTGTCATGTTTTTGACACCTTTCTCTCAGAAATGCTTCCCTGCAGCAGATACAGCTGTGATTAACATTAGGGAAGCTCAGAACAAGCATGATGTCATCATGATGTCATTCCTCCTGTCCCTGAGGTACCTGGCAAGCAGAGCTTCCACATACACTGCAGCACCCACAACTGCTTTCCTAGGTGCATTATAAGACATCAAAGCTTTCAAAGCTTGTCTTCTGTCCTCTCACATCCCTCAGCTTGGCTTGAGCACCCCATCCAGATTTACACTCCCTGTTTTACTAGCACATCAGGCCTGGGACATACCCTCTGGCAGAGACATACGGAATGTAAGTAAGTGACTGTGTTACTTGGCAAAAAACAATTTCTCTGAGAAGCTAAAGATCTGAGGGCTCTTACATAAAGCTTTTTTTTTTTTTTTTTTTCCCTGAAGAAAGGTCAAAATTGAAGCTTTGGAATAGTCTAACATGTTTCCCAGACCAGTCTCACATGCAGTCCTGTTCCATCTTGCTAACCACTAGTCCTCCTCCACCTTATCCTTTGCTGGAAGTGTAAGAACATGTGTATGTATATATAGTTAGATAGATGCTGAAGCCTTCAAAATGGTCTGTTGGCTTGGAAGGGAATAGGGCAGCCAGGGTTTTATTCTTGGATCCTCTCAGTAATGAGCATTTGATTAAAATGTTCTTGGCGCCTCCCTTTTATTCCATCCAGCAAATAAAGCCTCTTTGAAAATGTCTAGCTTTCCTGTATCAAAACTCAGCATCTTTGAAGGAAAGCTTCATTTACTCCACAAAAATGGGTCAGGATGGTGAAGCACACTAAGGATATAATGATCATTTCTGGGTAGGTCTCCTCCTGTATCATTTATTATAGAAATTAGGGGTCATGCCCATTTCTGATGCAATGAAATTGCCTGTACCAACAGTCAGTGACTGAATTTAACCTCTTGAAACACAGGACAAGATCACTCTTGGGGAGGAGCCCAGGAAACTTCTGCTCTGCCAGTTGAAAGCAAATGAGCATGAGCTTGTTCTTACTGCATATATTTAAGCATTCAGTAAAAAATAGTTGGGGCCCTGTTGTACTAGCTCCAAGGAAGATAGATCCTGCTGGTTTTTATGTAGCACTTTTAAGAGAAGTATTTTGTGGAGAGGAAAAACACTGAGAGAACCTGCCTGCAGACACTTTCAAGGAAACCAAATCCTGGACATCGAACCAAGTGAAGATCCATGTATACATGACCAGAGCTACACTGTTGTCAGTCATTTACTGACAACATAAAGCACCTGAGTCTGAGTGTGTCTCTGTAGGCTTATTGCATGTAAATGTGGGGCACAAGACTGGGACGGTTTTAAGAGATTTGCCACTTCCATAAATGAGGTATAGTCAAAAAGGGAGATTTCTTCTTTCTAACACAGTGGCTGTCAGTCATATCAGAGGACTACCTTTGCCTTGCCATACCTTTTAGACAGCTCAGAGAAGACACTACTTGTCTGGCTTATATTTGACATGTCCTCCTTGGGAAAGAAATGCAATTCCCTATGATGCACCTTAGCTCTTTAAAAAAGACAAAACTCTCAGTGAGTAATGGCCTGTTAAAAAGACTGATCCTCTGGAGAATAACTTCCCTAAAGAGAAGATGGCCACTGGAGAGGAAAAGTGCAAGCAGAGGTGCTGAGCACTGTCACATGTTGGAACCATGTGCTGGGTTATAAATCACAGAGATATCCTTGGCTGCGATCAGGCATGGGCTCAGAACGGTTCCCAGTGAGGGGTTCTAGATGCATGCTATTTCAGGATCTTATCTTGATGAATGGATGATGGCATTTCAGTGGATATTGCATTAGCCATTCTGCACTTTTACTGCTAATTGGCTGTAGGGTGAAGACAAATTGTCTCCTTTCCCCTCTGAACAGTGTCAAGATTAAACAGTGAAAGGACATGGAAAGAATAATTGCTTAAGGCTCTGGCGTGATGTTTTCTCCTGTACAAACATACAATTAGGCTGTCTTAACCTCCCAATGTAGCAATAAACACCACTTCACAAACTAATTTACAGGCAAAAGTCAGTGACGGGGCTGGAGCTCTGCACTGCAAAGCAAGGGCCCTGTCATTCAGCCAAAGGGGCAGTTCCACTAATTTAAGCCAGCAAAAATCCTTGTATGCTTTCCTCCAACTCAAATGAGACTGAAATAAAGTCTATACATTTGAATCATTGAGCAAACCAGCTAATAAAAACTGCATTTGTGACTGGTCATAAAAAAAGAATGTAATTGGTCATACTCAAGAAACTACTCGGAACAGGGAAGCGAGGGGAGCAAGGTCTTAATAATATTGACTTTTCTAACACTTTGACATTTTTCTGCCTCCATCGCTATCTGTCAGTCAGTAACACCTACAGACGGGAACTGCCAATGAACATTTCTCCAGTCGAGCTGATGGCAGGGCTAGGTTTGCACTGGAGACACTGTGCTTTTCATGCACTGTGTGCTGCCCTCTTCTCACTGGTGCTCTATTTGCAAAGACAGGACAAGCTTTTATTTTCTAAATACAAAGAGCAGTACAAACTGTGAAATATGAATTGACAATCCTTGGCAGGGATTACAAGTGAAAGCTGCCCCAGGTCCTCCTCAGGCTGGTAGGGGTCCTGCATCTACCCCGTGGCACACTGGGCACCTCTCACAGCCATAGGCACTGCCCCAACTGTATGGCCACTGAGCTATGTGCAGCTCTGTGTGAAGGACCAGTCTCTGGGGAGATCTTAAGAACTTTCCGGACTCTAAAGTTTGCTGCTCTGATTTATCTGACTTAGGTGAAAACAGCCCAAAAGACACAGCAACCTGAGCAAGTTGGTCCAGGCTCCTGTATAAACTTGGAGTTGAGATACAGGCACTGCCTAAAACCCAAGTCATTTTGTTTTCACAGTGAATTCAGATTGAAATAGCAAACTTGGATAATCTAACCAGAGTTAGGAATGTACTTTTTTTGGCAATGCTCATCTGTGCTAGACCAAGAAATCCACAGCATAAACCTTGAGAACTAAACTGGTGTGAATAATACTAAGTTGTTGCCCGTGACCCCTGTTGCACAGACCCTCGGTGAACCTGACTGGAATTCCAGTGTCACTGGCAACACTGGGAGCGATCCAGTCCAGTCAGTCTTTTGGATGTCTGATTTGAGTGAGTTCTATAATAGTTTCAGGTTTTGGTCCCTGCCCCAAGGAGCAGATGGAGTCCTCAGCCTGCTCCCCTCCTCCCCATCACATCTCCATGCTTGGGCTTTGCCAAGACCCCAGGAGGAGCTGAGTCTCCTCTCCAACCACCTCTGGGTCACAGCAGACTTCTGGGAAGGTGTGTGGGGACAGATGGGCATTGCCTTCCCAGAACAGTTACTTCTGGCCACTATCATTCATTGCTCCAGGATCCTTCAGCCCAAGGAGGGAAGCACCTAATGAATTAAGCTGTCTGTGAGGTTAGGAAAGTGGCTAGACTGGACTCTTCTTTATGTTCTAGGTTCTGGAGTATCCATTTAGGAGAAACGAATCCCACACTGTATAAAGAGGCAACATAAAAATATTCCCTGCCTCAGGGGGATCCACTCACTAGTTTAGGCAATGTGTATCATGCATTATTCACCACATTCATCACTGGCTATTCAATGCAGTAAGTATCACCTTTTTTTTTTTTTTTTTCATATACTCGACATGCACGATAGGTGTTTTCACTTTCTGTGACAAGCCAGGACAACCGATATTTTCACCATTTGCAAAGCCGTAACATACTGACCTTTGTCAGCTGTCTTCATGTCAGCTTCACAAAAGCATAGTAATTTTTATTTCTTTCATTTATTTCCTCCCATAAGCTGTCAGTATGGCCCATTGTCCATTGTTTTTTCTAATGTGTCCCTTAAGGGTAAACATGGCTCCAGATGACAATAACATTTTGCTGAGGCTCCTAACTAGCCCTTACTGTCAGGCTGTGCCTGGTTTTGTCGAAAGCAGTATCACTTTCTTCAATAAAATATCTTTGAACAGCAACAGCACCTCTGTATTTTGGAAGGTGGGCCAGCTCTAGCTGTGCTGCTGAGAAACTGCAGTCTTTCCATTCTTCCACAGCCTCCAACACTGTAACAAATAATAAGGTTACCAGAGGGTATGCAGCTTAGTATGTAAAAAAACCCTAATCAGATATCTTTATTTCCCATAAACACTTACAGCTGCAGCTTCTCTGCCAAAAAAAGAAAGGGCGTTTTTTCCAGTGAGGTTGCTAAATTCAGTATCTCACTGGGAAACATCAATGGAGGGGAGGGCAAGAGAGCTTTTACTTCCATATGACTAATGAAGGCAAATCCCAGGAGGAGTGAAAGACCAATCTCAAAGCTACCTGTGCTGCTCTGAACTGAAAACTCTGGTTTTAGAGTGAGATATCTACCACAGGGTAAGCAAACGCTCTTCCAGCAGTGAAGACATAGCCTAAGAACAAAGTTGTTTCCAATAATTTTAAAACTGATACAGAGGTCTTTTCCTCTGAAATCTGCATAAAGGCTGGTGGGATACTGAAGTAGTATCTTCAGGGTGGGATGGGACAGACTAATTTACACAGCGAAGGTTCAAAATTGTCCTGAGGGCATCTGTGTGGAGAAACTGGGCAGCAAGAGACAACGTAATTTAGAAAATGTTCACGGCAGGGACTCACCTATAGGTCTTACATGCCTGGAAACTGGCTCCTCCCCAAAGCAGCATTTTTGTAAATCTCAGTTTTTGAAATATATCTCCACCCAAAATCTCTGAAGTAGCCCTGGAAAAGACCAGTGGTAACCAGGGTGGACTTCATCTACACGCAGTGAGGCATTATCCCTTCATTGTCAAAGGAGAAAGAGAGGCATTTGGAGGGTGCAGTTCAGCTCAGCCTACATTAGATGCTTAGGGTCAAGTGAGATGAATCCTGACCAGAATGTCCCCACGGCATGCTTCAGTGCCACATGGGACACCCACCACAGCTCTGAGCAAGCATGTAGAGTGAACACAACAGTGACCTAATGCCCCAGAAAGGCTGGAAAAGGCTTCTTGAACTGCTGGGCACAGCATCACAGTAAAGGGATCTACCCCTTCCCTGGGTCATCATGGTCATAGCTACCATGAGATTGGTTTTGTTTTTTAAAGACAGCTCACATCTTCAGGGAACTTCTGTTCACCATAAGATTCCTGGGACTTTCTGCCTGTTCTGACAGTAAAAACATCCTGAAGCTGTCATGAAAGGCGACTGAGTATTACAGCCCTGCAGGTGAGCTCTGTGAGGACGCAGCCAGAGCCAGCTGAGAGCTGTAAGACCTCTGGGTAGACAAGTCAGTCTTCCCATTAAGCTTGGTGCTGTTGTTGGACATATGACCCTTCTGATGAACAGAGCAATTTCCAAAGGGAAAACGCAAAAAGACTCAGTCCCCCTTGACTGCCTCCTGCATCCATCCCACCCGACCCAAATATCAGTCATGTAGATGAGGGCATGATGCAGTTGCCTGCATAAATCACTGGTTTGGAGGGCTGGCAGACTCTCTGAGGTCCTGCGCTGACCTGGTGTGGGAGATCCAGTCACTCAGCTCCCACTGTCCTCCCAGGCTTTGAATTTGGTGAGTATTTAGATAGCAAATCTTTGGGAACTGCATTGTACTCTCTGAATCTGCTTTGCCTGCAAGCATGTCCCTTCAGGCTCAGCAGGGCTAGCAAGCTGTTCACAATACAGATTTTGAAAAGCAAATGGGCCAAAAGTCAATGAGACTTTTTTCCTGAGTAATAAGACTGGGTTATCCAACACCAACACACAGCTATTTCTGCAAATGTGTGACAACACACCACAAACCTGCAGAGCAGTCTTCCCAAGAAATGCCACCAATGCATTAGGCTTTCTGCCATGATATTCTGGGCTTATGAACAGCAGCAAGGCAGCCTGGGATCGACTCAAGAGCTGAAGCAAAAGCTGGGGTTTGCCTGTGAGCAGCATTCTTCTCTAAATTAAAACCCTGATATTTTATACTATGGAAGTCAGTCTTGGAAAATGGGGGATTCGTCAAGGTAAGGAACAATTTAGTAGTTTAATTATGAGCCCTTTAATGTCTTTTCATAATCAGTTAATAAATACCTTAACAATAAAATTGAATTTAAGCTTTTAATAGGCTGTGTTGGATTGAACCTAAACAAAAGAATTAGCAGCTCCAGGCATTGTGCAATAACTTCTCACTGCTTGGTGCCAGGAGAAACAAAGCATTTCAAGTACATTTTTTTTGTACCTCACTATAATAAACGCTTGTAATATTCCCCAATTTCTGGAGTGTAAGATGCAGATCTTATTTATCACAGTATGTGACACATCTGGCACATGGATCAGGAAACAACTGTTTTACTTCATTTCTGTCATCACCTTCCAACAGATTTCTTTCACATTCCAATTTGGACGAGAGAACTTGGACTTTCTCTCCATAAGTTCTCCATTAACAGTTTCACAGCAACGAGTACTATTGGTTCATTCTCCTTCCACAGCAATTAGTTACACCAAGCTGCATATTTTGACTTTTATTACAAGAGAACATGTAAAATTGCTGGTATTTATTCCTATCTGCTCCCAGAGCCTCTGTCTCAGACGGAGCAGAGAGATGCTTGCTGACTGTCATTACCTCCGTGTAGTACCACTTTCAAGCAGCGGCGCTGCCTGGATGCGCGTTGCTGGTTTCTGCCGCCTTCTGTCACTGTTATTAACATGTGTTTTATTTACAGTAGGGCTTTTGTTATGTCACTGAGTGTGCTTCACAGCTGAAGAGAGCACTCTGTCTTCTGCTTGAGCAGGGGCGGGCATATCAAACTCACCGAGATGGGAGCTTTGCAAGCTGCACAAATGACTGTGCACTAATAAAGCTTGAAAAGCTTGAATTACACTGGAACCCACAAAAATTTTCAAATTAAAAAGCCATATTTAGAGGCCCCCTGTGGGCCATGATTTTATTGAGTTTAATCCCCTCTTGAGGCCAATTAGGTAGACACCCTTCAGCACAAGCACACACCAGCACACAAAAAATAAAATATATAAGACTAGTTAAAAAGGGGGGATAGTATATCACTCATCCACTCAAAGACTGAAATTCTTTTCCCTTCTGTTGTCCCTGAAACTAACATGGCTGTCAGAAATCAATAAAAGTACATGCAAACAGTATTCATTTTATTTTTCTAGGCTGTGCTTTAACTTTTCCTTGCTTCTTTCTGCAGCATCTAGTAAATTTTCACGGTCGCATACCGTTTCACTAAATGTATAATAAGTGCAAAACCTCCAGTGTTACTGGCAGGGAAGGACTGGGTGCCTTGTTTCTTAGCCTGGGAAGTAAAGAGGTGCTGTGAAAATAAATTCCTTGGGCAATTGATTGAAAATTATCATCTCTTCTTGAAGTGGGACAAGGATGCACTTCACTTTCCCTAGGTGCAACAGGCTTGTCCCAGCAGTGAGCCCAAAGAAAGTCTGACTCACATATATGCACAGATTTAATTCACCCCTTTCCAGAACTTTTTTTTTTTTTTTTTTTGGCATAAACTGTTGGCAAGGAGCCAGCTTCTTCACTGCTGCTCTTTGCATCAGAAGCGCAAACTTTGTCTCCTTTGTACCAAGTGGCAGACACCACATGTCCCATATGAAAAAGGAGTTAATAAAATGCACACTGAAAATATAAAAGAAGGTCAGAGGTGATGTTTTGGTAATGAGGACTTCTCCAAGTGGAGAAAACAAAAGATCAAAGTTATTGTAACTGTTACAGCTGTCTACAGCAATGGGCAAATAACAAATAAATATCCACCACCAGCTTATGCTTTCACTACCAGAGTGAACTGAGTCCAAAATAGTAAGTTCTTAAAACTTTGTCAGATATTTAGCAACAAAAGCACCTTTCCTGAAGGTGACACACTCGTGCTGAAGTGTTTACAGGAGGGGGTCTCTCCGGCCCAGATAAAATCAGCCACCACAGCGTGCCCTGGCCCAAGCAGTCCCCTGGCCTGGGTGGGGGCTCAGGGCACAGGCAGCACAAGGGTCTGCAGAGTCTCCTGGCGTATTTCGGGAACAAACATGAACAATGTCTAGGAGGCTCAGGCTGCTGATGCGGTATAGAGAAAACAAGCCCTGATATGCAAAAGGAAAAGCCAATTCATGAAATTCAGCAGCTCAAGTGAATTTTTAGGGTAAGTGTCTTGCTGATTATCTGAGGAACAGCATGGGGTCTGTGCTCAGATACACTGACTTAAATCTTTGAGAACAACATAATGAAAACAAGAGCTAAGGAAATGTGCCTGAAATAAATGTAATTTTATGGCACTTTAAAACAGATTAGGGCAAAAAGTCGATTTTGTTTTACAGGGGCTCTTATCCTGTGCTCATTGCTATAGCATTGGAGCCGCACTTAGCATGTCCCATATGTTGTTTATTCTCTCATCTGCCACACAGGGGCAATGCATCTGCAACAACTGTCATGTTTGGGAAGGCTCTTGCTTTGCTTTTTCAGAGGGATTGCACAGAGTCATGGCTGGGGGCAGACCTGCCAGTATGTTTTGTTTGGGATCTATGTTTGAGAAAGTCAGGTGAAAAGGGGAAAGCTTATTCAAAAAAACCTGAAGCAAATTCAACTGTTTTTTCCAGACCAAGGGTAAAGCTGTATGGGACAATCCTTATTCAAGTTACATGTTAGGTGAAAAAAGTCACTTAAAACAAAGGGAATAATCTTCTAAAAATACCTAAGGTTGTCATAACTTTGCAGGTACTTGAAAGCATACAACATGCATACACAGACAATGTATAGACCCATCTCTGGATCTGATTCAGTCTGGGAAAATACGTCCTCTAGGCTCAAAGTGAGATTTGGGCCAACAAAATAAAGAAATCTTGCTGCAAAAATTTACGTTTTGGGAACTCAGCCACTGCAGTGTACCCCAATTTTACACTGTTCTGACTGGAATCCAGCTTTGCAGACTGCAAGAGGAAGGAGGAGAAGATGGAAAAGACTCAACACCCTCCCACCCCAACTAGGAGAGAAAACCATGTACCAGATTGTCAAAGTCTTCTCCATGTCCCCCACAGGACCAGTATCTGCCTCCCGTCAGACACCTGCACGTGCGCAGAGCTGGGTCTGGGGCAGTCACCAGGTTCAGTTCCTGGGCTGATGAAGGTAGCTGCTGCTGTAGTGATATGAATCAACAAATGTTACCATGCCGCATCTGCATCAGATGAACAAGTTTCTTTAGAAACTTAAAGAGAAATTACACGTGCCATCTGTTTGTATATTTTTGTATATATATATTTATATACATCAAGCACATGTAATATAGGAAGCATTATAACCATCCTGCATGATTGCATGGCAACAACACAATTTTAATTTATTCTAAAAACACAGCAGATCTCCCACTTCACTTTAGGACTGCAGGAACTCAAAGGCTGCAATTTATGGCCAAACAGTGTGCTGGTGTGGAGGTCTATCAGGGTGCCTGGAGTGCTGCATGGACACACAGCTCCCACCCCTCTTGTGCTAACGACAAGACTGGAACACACAACTTGTTTGACTGACTTTCTAAAAAAATGAACTTGTGAGGGGTACCTAACGATGACTGCAAAAGCAATCTGTAGGACAGTTAGCTAGAAAAGATGTTCCCGACTCTCTGAGTTTCAGGGAGGCAGCTATTTTTTTAGTCCCATGGAGAAAGCAAGACCTAAATCCTTACCCATCCCCCTCCCATGGAGAAAGGAGCAGGAAACTGCATGCTGAAATTCATTGAGTTTCCTCTACCCTACATGTGTTATTCCCCTGAAGGGGAGAATGGGGCCTTTTATACCTCCATAGCTCTGAGCTGTTTGAGTAATGAAGGGAACACATTTATTGGTACAAGGTTTGGTGTTTATTGATGCTACCCATTTTTCACCCGGTTTAGCACTCTGTGGGGAAGGCACACGGACTTTCCAAAACACATTTTATAATCAAGCCATTTCAAGGTTTATGCAGTATAATAAGTTTAACTGTTAAATTGTAAATAAAAGTCACTGCCCAATGCTGAGCCTCCTTCAAGACATTATAGTCGGCTACATCTTTAATTATCTGATTTATAAGCAACTTACCAGCACTGTTGCATGTGTTGCACGCACATGCTGTTTACCTGGCAGATGTAGCATGCAAAATTATGCTTCTAGAAGGGGTTGTGGGCTTAACCTTCCCCTGCCTCACCCTCGAATAGGGGAAAAATTCCCTTCCCACTGTAAAAACAAAACATATTCCTGCCTCATCCTCTTGTCAAGTAGGTCATCACTTTTTAGTTAATCTGACGAATGATCTACCTTCACTGCTGGATGTTTTTTAATGAGGCTGCCGGGCTGCTCATCCCTCGCCCTCCCCCGTAGCTGCACTCCCTCTCGTGGCAGCACCAACTCTCAGGAAACCCCAAAGCGCAGAGGATTTATTCCCTGAGAAAGGCTGGGAATAAAATGCAGCTCCAGATATACCGAGGGAAGGTGTTTTAGGAAGCAAAACCACAGGCATATGCACAAAAGCATAGGCACCCCGCAACCCACACCAGATATTTCCCAGACTGTACCCCTAATATAAATCAGCGAGGAATTACCTTGCTGTCAGGACAGTTCAATGGAGGAGATGCTGCTGCCCATCACTCTGCAGGCAGCCCTGCACACACCCAGCAGAGCTCTCTGGCTCTTTCAGGAGGCCATGCAGAGGGGTCTCTCTGATGAGGCATGGGGAGTATTAACCGTTTCCAAAATCCTGCATCCAGCACTGATTTAACAAAGTCCGGCCTGGGCAAACACTGTTAGCACATGGAAGGCTGTCAGGAGTGATTGTTCTGCTCTCGTTTGCCTTTTGCCGGCCAACGTAGCACTGCCCATCGCCAG
This sequence comes from Athene cunicularia, assembly GCF_003259725.1. NCBI lineage: Eukaryota > Metazoa > Chordata > Aves > Strigiformes > Strigidae > Athene > Athene cunicularia. The sequence continues at coordinate 38,633,683 of NW_020799097.1, forward strand.
GTCTGTTCAAAGACCAGTCTCTACAAATGCTCCAACTATTTACTTCTCAATTGGTTATTCTCCACCAAAAAATCAAACCCTTTAACAAAGGAATAAATGAACAAAATCATACCATCTCCGATTAAGGCTGAGAAAGAGGAACCCCATCAGTTTTAGCTAGTAAATCAAAATCCCCGAAGACGATGAAGTAGCTCTTATCTTTTATGACAGTGCACCCAGATCAAACACTTCCCAAGGCAAGAGAGAAACCCACAGGGGGGAGCTCTCCTTTGCAGAGATTCATTTGCTATCTGGTATTGATGTGTTACTTACTTAATTTATTGATCCACAGGGCAATGAGAATCCAAAGGCAGTACAAAGTGTATTCTGCATAAATTCTTAGGGAGAAAAAGGTTTTATCTTCTAATCCTTCTTGTAACTATTTCTGAAATGGGCATCCCTGTCATGGTCTCAGTGCATTGTCATGGTAAAAAAAAAAAATCCAGGTCAGTTTAAACCTGACAGCTTGTCAGTAGGACTGCACAGTAGGCCTTACTCTACATTTTATTCCTATTCACTGTCAGTACAAAGCCTGTAGCCATCGATTTAAACAAATAAATAAAATAACTTGCATGGAAACACGCTCTCTAATCCTCGTTCTTCCTTTTAAATTCAAAACCCAATCAATTTAATTGAAAGGTGTTAAGGGGGCAGCCCAGGTAAGATAAACAGAGAATGGGTCAGTAATTTCTCATTTATTTTTTTACAATTTTAGTGCTGTTCAGAAACCCATGCATGTGAAGGTTGCAGCAGGTTACAGGGGAGCCTGTAAAAAAGACATACCAAGACAGGGTAAAGGATGGGGACCTCCACTGAGGCTGTGTTCTACAGACCATGGTTAGGAAGGAGGAAAGGGCAGCACAGCCTGACTTAGCCTCAGTACAGCGGGACCTTTTCCCTGACATCTAACCATTGTATCCCTTTCAATCTAGTTGCATTTTTTGATGTGTTTGCAGAATCTTTTTTAGGAAAGCACATTGCCCTAGAAAGCCCACTCTTCCCCTGAATCTTAGATAATCACGGAAAAAAAAAAAAAAAAAGTAATTTTTCTACTGAGCAATAGATTACTAAGAAATCACCCTCTCCCAGTGCAGTCAATGGAAAGCTTATGTCTAACCTCAGGGGAGTAAAATCTGGCCAATACTGGGCTTGGGCTCACCAGAACTGAGTAGGAGATGATTTTCTCATCTCAAGACTTTTTCAAGACAGTGGAAAACAGAAGTATCTCATTCTGCATTAGAATGCCACCAAATCCCTGAAATCTTCTCCGTGACAAGAATGGAGCAACACAATAGCTACTAGTTGGTCTGGGACAAGAGAAACTGAAGTTGAAATCCTTCCATTTCCAGCTGGTTTTATACCCAAGAAAATGCATTAAACAGTGAGTCAGTAATCCATTTCTGCCTTTTCTGTCTTAATGAAGTTTCATTCACTTACAGAAGAGGGGCAGCTTACCCATGATTGCTGTTAAAACATTTCTCTAGGTGCCAGAAGACTTCGGAGGGCTCAGTAGGTAGATGTCTCTGACAACCCATAGGAAAGCTTTAGCCATCAAATTGTCATTTGCTTGGTCCTGTAATCTCATTTTCAGATCAAATTATATCCTGGAGCAGAGAAATTATTCTCATTAGAATTGGTATGTTCCCACGAAACATTGTTTAGTATTTGCCTACTGAAAAATTGTTTCATTTAAAAAATGCCAGCTTGTTCCAGTCTCACATATGACAGTCAATGGCTAACAGTAGCTGGTTTGGTGAAATCTCACATAAGAACCAAAACTTCTGAAAGAATAATTGCAAAGTCTGGCACACATTGCACCAGATTACTATTATCACCAAATCTGCTGACATTGACATTCTTCTTAATGCCCATTTCAGTTGTTGGCACAGTAGGATCAGGATTTCAGGTTTTATTTTGGGGGCACATGGTGCTCCTACCTCTTGATATGCTGTGCAGGGTTCCACTGTGCTGAAGCTTGTGATTCCTGTTTCATCCTTAATTTTAGCAACTGCTCCTGTAGGAAAACATGCTATCAAACAGTGGGATGTCATCAACACTACCTTGCAAGACTTCTTTCCTCAGTTCAAAGTCTTCCAATTGGGGCTCCATTTGATCAGAGATTTATTGCTTTCACATTGTCTAGATATCCTGTGGATATCCTTGACTTAGCAGCTGCTGAGAAATTAATGTTGGCTGAATACATTATGCCAAACTTTTGCAGTTCTGACAGATCTAGAGCTTCTTTCCACGGTACTGCTTGAAAATTTGAGCACTTGAGTAACAAAAATCCTGGCTAACTAATTACAAAGTCGAAGTATTTCTTAAAAATTGCTATCCCCTGAAAGAGCCTCATTATTTTTGTTTACCTTATTTCCCACCAAATAAATTCTTCTATCAGATTCATGACATCAAATGTGGAGTTTCCATCCTCAGAGATATTCAAAACCCCAGTGGTTGTCCTAAGAAAGTATACAAACAAAAATATAAAGTCCCTCAAATAGTAAAGGGGTCTGTTTCTTGATAGACCCTGTATAGATCGTGGTCTAGACTCTTCAGCTTCCTATTATTAGTCTTGACCATGCATCCTTCAGTGTTTCTTAATTTTTTTACTGGTCTTCACAAGTCTGCTGTGGGAGTTTACATTTCTTAATGCCTTTTATTTCCTTTTTAAATTGTCAAGCACAAGTCTGGTTCTGGTTTAGTCCCATAATGGAGTTATTTCTCAAATGGCAATTGAGAGGAGAGCTGACAATGAGTGCCTTCCTTTATCAGCACTCAGAATCAGTACCTTCAAAGCTATACTGTGTCTCTATTTACGCCAGGCTAAACTGGGGTTGCACACTTACTCTTCTGATGTTGTTCTTATCCTCTTTGTCTACCTCATCCTGTTTTAGGACACTGAAAAAATATTTATAAAAACAATGAAGACAAAACCAGAATGGCACTTCTTGATCCTACCCTTGAGGCAGCCATGATGTATGACCATGAGCCAGTAATGCACTCTTGCAGCAAGGACTGCCAACAACTTCCTAGGCTGCATGAGTGGGAGCTTTACCAGAAGGTCGAGGAAGGTGATACTTCCTCTCTATACAGCTCTGGTGAGATGCATCTGGAGTGTTGGCTCCAGTTCTGGGGTCCCCAGACTCTTCTCAGTAGTATCCAGTGACAAAAGCAAGTGAGCACAAACTGAAACACAGAGGTTCTCTCGGAGCATCAGGAAACACTTACTGTGAGGGTGACCAAGCCCTAAAGCAGGTTGCCCAGTAAGGTTGTGGAGTTTCCATCCTCGGAGATATTCAAAACCCCACTGGACACAGTCCTCAGCAACCTGTTCTGGTTGACCCTGCTTGACCACGGTGAGCTGGATGAGATGACCTCTAGAGGTGCCTTCCAAACTCATCTCTTTCATCATTCTGTGATATATGACACTGGATTCTCAGATAGCTGCCATTACAGCTTTGGGCAAGTCATGCTGAGCACCCCAAAGCAAAGCAGAGGGACATGGCTGTGCCAGAGATTATTTTACATCTGTAAACTACAGAAAATGGGGATAGTCAAGAGCAGATTAATAAACTCCAGATTTGGTTGTGGAAGAAAAACATATGAATTCCTCCACAACTTTCACAGAGAGCTTAGTCTAGGCTATGAAAGTCACATGCTGCTCATTTGGGGTATTATGTTTTCACTAAATCTCTCGGACAGTATTGACATCTCTTCTTATCTGGGAGGAAGGACAAACGTCACAATAAGAGCTGTCTCCCTCAAGACTAATTAACCCTGCAGTAAGGAGGAAACCTAAAAGGTGCAAACTCTTTTCCCACTGCAGGAACTAGGTGTCAGTAAGATCAAGGATTCATGCTTTCTCCTACCTTCTTACACTTCAGCCAGGTACAAGTGACTAGACTCCATCTTGTCTGAAAATCATAGCACTGGAGAAACTGGCTAGCAACAGAGCATTGGCTATCAATTTGCAAGATTGCAACAGGGAATTTACCCCCTCAGAAATTGTGGGGCTTGCAAAGATAACGATCTCTTCAGCTTTCATTTTTCCCTGTGGTCAGTGACCACGAACATAGTGGCCAGCTGGCCTAAAAATAATGCTACTGTAAAAAAACAATCTGTAAACAGCTGACCTCAAAACAATGCTACTGTAAAAGAGCAATCCATAAACAGCATACTACATTGCTTGCAAAAGATAATTCAGCAAACAACATGCAATTCAATACAGAACTCTATTACTCCAGCTGGTAGATGGACAACCAAGAACATGGATACTGTAATATAAAATAATTATTTGTATGTTTGACATCACAACAACATGCACTGATCTTGGACAATTTGTGATCGTTACATGCTCAGTATGGGCGCTGGACAGAGGGTACTACTCCTACATGATACTGCATGCGTGGAAACTGTGGATGGTGAGGACTAAGAGAGAGAAGGAAAATTAAGGAAAAGTCTCACAATCATATATAAACTAATGGCTCCCATTTGTATCTTTGTTGCCAGCAGTATATTAAACCTCTGAACACAAGCAAAATGTTGAAGAAACTATTTTTTTGTAATTGTCCACCCTTCTCTTGGTCTCCAGTGATCATTATTAATTGAAGGTCCAACATATGTTTGCATTAAAGTGCATTAGGAGACGGTATGGTCTCCACCCACGTTCAGTGGGATTTCAGGACTGTTTATCGGCATGATTCTGCTCCCATTTCAGTGAGGGGTAGTTTTTCATTGACTTGAGCAAGGACAGTGTTAGGCCTATACTGAAAGTTTTAGGGGAGAAAAAACTGATTCCAGACAATAATAGTATCACTTTCTTATGTCCAGAGCAGTAAAGCAAATATAAAACAAACAACAAAAAACTGACAAAAAAGGGAGTTCATTCTAAGTTCAGTCCATTAAGAATTACAGTTTGATACTGTTGATTTCCCCTGAGCTCAATAAAGACAAACTCACAAAGAAATGAACATATGTCTTTTTTTCCAAAAGGCATTAATGAAGAAAGGTAATAATGAGATTCGACTTTATCTAATCAATGAATAGCCCCAGCAATACAGCTTTGTCTCCTGAAGTCGTCAAGCTGCTGAGAATCATAATGTTACATGTAAAACTTCACAAAGTTGCACAGATAAGCTTGCAGCTTGGATAGGCACACACTTCGCTGGGCAAAAAACTGGCTGGATGGCCGGGCCCAAAGAGTTGTGGTGAACGGAGTTAAATCCAGTTGGCGACCGGTCACGAGTGGTGTCCCCCAGGGCTCGGTTTTGGGGCCACTCCTGTTTAACATCTTTATTGATGATCTAGACGAGGGGATCGAGTGCACCCTCAGTCAGTTTGCAGATGACACCCAGTTGGGTGGGAGTGTTGATCTGCTCGAGGGCAGGGAGGCTCTGCAGAGAGACCTGGACAGGCTGGAGCCATGGGCTGAGGCCAACTGCAGGAGTTTCAATAAGGCCAAATGCCGGGGGCTGCCCTTGGGCCACAACAACCCCCAGCAGCGCTACAGGCTTGGGGAGGAGTGGCTGGAGAGCTGCCAGTCAGAGAGGGACCTGGGGGTGTTGATTGACAGCCGGCTGAACAGGAGCCAGCAGTGTGCCCAGGGGGCCAAGAAGGCCAATGGCATCCTGGCTTGTGTCAGCAATAGCGTGGCCAGCAGGGACAGGGAAGGGATCTGACCCCTGTACTCGGCACTGGTGAGGCCGCCCCTCGATTCCTGTGTTCAGTTTTGGGCCCCTCACTACAAAAAGGACATTGAATGACTCGAGCGTGTCCAGAGAAGGGCAACGGAGATGGTGCAGGGTCTGGAGCACAGGTCGTACGAGGAGCAGCTGAGGGAACTGGGGGTGTTTAGTCTGGAGAAGAGGAGGCTGAGGGGAGACCTCATCGCCCTCTACAGCTCCCTGAAAGGAGGTTGCAGAGAGCTGGGGATGAGTCTCTTTAACCATGTAATAAGTGATAGGACAAGAGGGAATGGCCTCAAGTTGTGCCAGGGAAGGTTTAGACTGGATATTAGGAAGCATTTCTTTACAGAACAGGTTGTTAGGTGTTGGAATGGGCTGCCCAGGGAGGTGGTGGAGTCCCCATCCCTGGAGGTGTTTAAGAGTCAGGTCGACATAGCGCTGAGGGATCTGGTGTAGTTGGGAACTGTCAGTGTTAGGTTAATGGTTGGACTGGATGATCTTCAAGGTCTTTTCCAATCTAGACAATTCTGTGATCCTGTGAGATAAAAGCCATTTTTAAATTAACAAGTTATCAAGGACACAGAATTGTTTTCACACACATTCAGCACACTGAGGAGTGGTTTCTGTCTGAGATCAAAACTCCTACATAGAAATATCAATAAGCCAGGGTTTGTGGCCAAGAGGAGGGTCAGAGCTCCCACTGTACTCCATGGAGATCCTAGTATACTTGGAGAAGCCTTGGCAATGATTCATCTCATCTTTAGCTTGTCACTGAGAGCTTGGTCCAATTGGCTAATGTAGATATCTAGTGTCACTTGAGATGCTCCATGGTATCCAAGATACCCTCATGGGGCTGCCAGATCTGACATGGGACCCTGGGGATATCCATGTCTGTCTTGAGCACAATCAGAAAGCTGACAGAATACCTGCAAGCAATTCAAGTACCACTAGATGACTAAGTTTAGGCAACTGAGCCCATTTACTGGCCCCCATGAGGACACCTAATTGTAAATGACTAAGGTAAGGTGTCTTATTCTTGAACTTAAGCCCACTAAAGTCAGCTGGAGATGCCAAAGAGGTCAAAAAGTAAATAAATAACCCTTGCACTGCCCCATTTCTGAATGCGTAGCGATCTGGTCCTTCATCAGGCTATAAGTAAACAAGTAAAACAAGTCAGATGCTGTAGTGTTTGCAGTCACCTTGGTGAGTATCTTGTTCCAATCTCAAAAAAAAACCAGCAAACCCCGCTCTTCACACTCTGCACTAGATGTTTATGGTTTGGGGAGTAAAACTACAAGTGTTATTTTGGCTTTTAGAGCAATTTTTAAACAGAAAAAAGTAAATTGATATAGTAGAAAAAGAATGCCAGTTTCAGAATAACCTCTTAAACTCTTCACTTTTATCAGCAATCTGAATCCACCTCACACCTCCGACCATGAATTCTTAAGGCCTTTGTGAAAAGAGCAAAACATCTGAGTTCAGTTTCCAAAAGATGAAAACAAACTCCTTTGGTAGATGCCAAAGACGATTTGGGTTTTGGAAATTACTGTTGCTCTTCCCATCACTGATTCCTTCAAACCAAATTGGAAGTAGCTTACTGGGATGCTTCTGCCATTCCTATATCTGGTCCACACATGCATGAAGGACTGGTATGTCTCATCATAGCATAACACTTAAGAATATGTTGGGTTTAAAGATAAAAGCTATAGGTACCCATAGGGTTTGAAAGATACTGTTGTAAGTAGTATACATTTATGGAGTCCACAGAAGGCCCCTTTGGCTTATGAAGCCCTTGAGTGGCAACTGGTTGGAGCTAGGATGTATTACTGAGAAGTATCACATAGGCTTCACCTGACATGCTCGACTCCAGGTATTTAGTTTCGACCGTGCTCAAAGGCTCACCCAATATGGATGCTTTTTGATGTTCTTGTATACATTCAAGAACCAGACACAATACTGAAACATGAATGAAACTATAAAGGCTACCTTAAGGAGTCAGTTAAGGGTTACTAGACAAAAGTTGCCAATATGTCTGAGAAACAGAGACCCTCATTTGGAGGAGGTGCAGGTCTGACATAAATATTTCGTTTAAAGTATACCATGAATCAGTACTCATAGACAATTAATAAAAGGTGCAAGATTTCTTTTGTAGTAATGGAAAATAGTCTGAAAATAAATATTCACATGCATGAGAAACTTTCTGAAAATCTGGTAAGCATATATTGCATGGCATAAAGGCAAAGACTAAACCTATACATCTTTCTTTTAATTTAACAGCTAGCCTAAGGAATCATTTCAGAATCAGATACAAATTTAGGGGTGGTATGGATTCTGTGAGTAAAATTTCTTCATGAGTGACACCTTGGAAATACACTTACATGAATTAAAATATAATATATTACGGAGAACAAAGTCTTTTGTGCTTTAACAGCCTGATCCAACTCCTTATGAAGAAAAAAAAAAAAATATTCCCATTCACTTGTGTGAGTGAGGGACCAAATTGATATCAAGAAAATAACAACCCATATGTTTCTGATTCCACTGGTCTTTTGGTGGTGAAGAATAGTCACCTCTTTGACTAAGGAAGTACTACAGCTCTCAAAAGAGAGTAATTCCTGATTTACACCATTCTGAGAGGAGAGTCTGGCCTGCCCTTGAGTGCATGCCTTCTTAACCCCTTAACACGTGGCAGTAAGTAAATCCTGCAGAAAAGCTGCTGAACTTGCATATGCAGTAACTTCTAAAGTAAACTCCATGGCTGCCAAAAAGTGTATGAGAAGTCAGAAATAACTTACAATACGGCAGGTGTTACAGTGCAATAAGGGCATGTCTTAGGTACATTATAAAACACAGACTGAAGTGGTTCCAGGATCTGAGAGTTATTACGATACAGACTGTGAGGTTGCTATTTAGATGAAATTTCTCCTACCATGTCTTCAAACCATTTTTTTTCCCCTTATTTGCTCCATTCACCACATTTCAATGCCACCATCTTGGATTTCCTTCTCTGAAAAGGAAATCCCCACTTCTCAGCATGAAACTTGATAAGCTTTCTGTCTTAGAAGGAGGTGCTGAGCCTATGTCCTACACCCAGGTAACCTAAGCCATGTGGAAATATGAACTGTTTGCAACCTTCAAGTCCTCCAAAGTGGGGCAAGCTCAGGACCTAAGCCAGCACCATTAGTACCTCAAGCAGCAGACGGCAGCAGTTAGTGGGGAATTTAAAAGTCAAGGCAGTGGGGAGAGTTGCCAAAGTACCTAAGAATATGTGTGCATTAAAGCACCACTCTTGGAAAAGAGATATTTGCAGTAGCTCTGTGCGTGCCGCTACATCCTCATGACAATGTTGATCCAGGAGGAGATGCTGACTTTACTCCTGAGAGTAGGATGCTGCCTCCCAACTAACGAGACCTGTCTCCAGCAGGATGCTGCTAGCTGACTAGTAAGCCTTGTCTCCCAGCCCACTGCAACATTGCTTCCACGCAGCAACACAGCCCCCCAACAGGTCGGCATGCCCTCAGTGCCTGTGGAAAGCACATCTTTAGGTAGGGCATATGCTCTGCAACCCCAGAAAGCCAGGCTTTGGGGGAACTCAAGTCAAATCAGTTGGACTTCACAGCTCTAAATATGACTTTTTGGCCTTTTTGAAAAATTTCACACTAGATCTCACAAAACTGTCAGTATTCACAAGAGTATAAATTAGGACTTCAAAAACAATTACTCCAAGTAAAATCCAGCCTTTCATTAAGCTGAGGTTTCATCTTGCAGTGGCAAAAAAACAGAAACGAGGACCACATTGCCTTATCTCTAACGTGTGACAGAAAGAGCTTTGGATACAGCTATGGTGAGGAAATCCAAGCTGATGGCTGCAAAGTGACAAATTCCTGCTTGTGCTGTTTTATTTTTGCTGAATGCATTGAGGTTGTTTGGTCCTCACGTAAAGTTAACTCACACACACGGCCTCATATTTCCTGGAGAAACAGTTTTCATTAAAGTTTCCCTAGAAGGGTACTAAGAATATGGAGTGATAAAGCAAAATTTATCTTCTCAAACATGGAATTACTCTCCAATTTATATAAAAAACTTTTTTTTTTCAATTGCTGATAGGAAAACTATAAATTCTTCAGATCTGCAGTTTTGTTGGTTTGGTTTTTTTTAATTTCTTAAGGAAGCAGAACTGCCTCCCCTCCCCCTGCCCCAAATGAATGCAAGGTGCTGAAAATATGCTACAGGACTTTTTGGGGGAGGTGGGCTCTTTTTTTTTTTGAAGCCATTAAGGTGGTCATTCCTTCTACATTGCTAATCCTTCCTTCTTGCGGAAGATTATTCCTTATTGGCATCTCTCTTCTATCAGAGATCTGCTTTATTTGGTCCCTTCTCACACTTTTTTCACATTGCAATGCAGCACATCACATAACAGCCATATCACAAAGCAGAGACACTACGAGCACTGGTGGACGGCTCCCTTCTCATGCAGGATTTCAGCTTCATTTGGCTTGTGATCAGTAGTTGTGGAATCCCTAACACAGAGATGGACTCTTTTGCTCCTTCTGCCCTGCCTTCCTTTTTTCAATCTTTCACTGTGCCAAAAAAAAAAAAGACTTTGAAAGGTATTTGGAAGCTTTTTCACTTCAACATTTTTCAAGGTGTTAGGCTGGGACTTTCCCCAAAAATAGCAATAGTTAACTTAGATAGCTATCATGTTTTAAATGTTTGTTATATTTTTAAAGAGGTTTTTTCCTTTCTTCTGAAATGTGCCAGAAATATGGGGTTTCTGTTCCATACAGTGGTTCCCCTCACTTTTATTTTCTTGTTTTTAGTGGGAAAGTCAATGAACAGTGGTTTAGGAAGACGGGAAGGAGGCAGAGCAAATAGTAAGCACAAATCAAGGAGAATTTCCTCATTCTTCCCTCAGAAAACCATGTCTCCTTTGTTTCTGGCTTTCTGGAAGGAATAGAAAAAACCCACTTAAGTTAGCAAACGAAGTCCCATTCCAGCTGGGCAACTGATACAGCTCAAAGCATGACAACTGAGTATGTTATGAAGAGAAAAACTGTTCAGCTTAGTGGATCTTTGTCTTTCACTTAGACATTAAAAGGCAAGGGTTGCCCTGTGCCTGCAAGCAGCTGTATGCAGATGGGAGGCACTGAACTCGCTCACAAGAGTTTGAACTGTAAAGTGTACAGTAAACCCATTGTTGATTTTATTTTTTTTTTAAAAAAAATTCCTTCTCGTTTTCACTCATCCTGGCAAATTTTTGCCCTTTGTGAGCTTCACAAGTTGAATCAGGCAAGCAGGACACCGCTTATTGTTCAACTCCAAGTGATGAAGTGTGGAGAAAGGATTTGTCATCGCACTGGTCTGGGAAGGGCTTTGCATCCCTAAGATTTCACTGTAGTCAGTGGAGAGAGATGGCAACTCCCAGCTCAGCTCAAATTGCAGGTACGTGAAAGCGCTTCACTGGAAAGGCTCTTTTCTCTCTCTGTGACTTTGGAAAGAACCCAGGTAATGAAGACAGATACAGATAGACAACAGCTGCAGAAAAAACCTCCTCTTTTCCTTTCTTCTTTGTATCAGTCATTGCTGTAAGGAGATGCTCACACACGCACACACACACACACTCTGTCCCCACTGTGACTTTTTACAGAACAGGAATCAAGTCCCAGGAAATGCAAGATACCTCTGTGAGACCTGGAGTCAGGCCAGGGGCCTGAGACCTAAATGTACTACAAATACGTATATATTTATATGCTTTACACAACAAATGTGTAAATGCTTGCATGGCATCAAGTACATAAATCAGCTTTGTATTCATGCTACCACGGTGTTCTTAGAAAAAACAGCCCTTGCACGCCAGCAATATAGATGTCTGGAAGACTTTGGTTTGGTGCAGCTTGCACTGAACGTGTGTTTAGGGAAATATTGTATGAGGAAGAGAACTGTATATTCCAGGCTAATGCTGGGATTATGTGTCATCTGACTCAGCAGCTCTGGGGCATTAACTGACATCGTGTATTAGGTTAGGTTAATAATCTACCACTTGGTTCTGCTTGAGCGGATCTGTGTGCTTAGGCTAGAGATCAGTAACAAACACAGAGTCTCAGAGGGAAAGGATTAGCTGGTCTGTGATCAGCAGGATGGCACTTGCACCACAAGATGTACAGACTTAATGCCTGGACATGCTATGAATCAGAAGCTACATCTGGAAAGTAGCAATGCAAATCTGACTCTCCAGGGATGCCCACAGCAATGAAAGCAGTCTTGGATGACAAAATGACAGATACTGTCAACTTGGACGGGATATTACCAGAATGGGAGAAAAACTTAAAGGATATAAAAATACCTGCTTGTTTTAACAAGATGCCCCAAGAGACTGGGAAGACTTTCCCTCACTCCAAACAAGTTGGGAATTACCTAGTAGGCAAAATGATCAACAAGGGCTCCTTTGCCAAGGTGATGGAGGGGCTGCACATCCCCACAGGGGAGAAGGTAAGCTCCTAATGGGAGGGTACCATGCACTAGGAATCGCAAGTAACCTCACACTAACCGTCAGAAAATTTCAGACCATTTAATCTGCAAACCACAATCTACTCAGTGAATTATCCTCTGAACCTTATCCTCATAAATTAACCTCATAAATTGAGTTTATTTCTCATGTATAATCAGTCACATGTGTGAATATGTATTGAGTGCAACTGTTTTCACAATTATAAAACAGTATAGACAACAAAGATATCCTCCTGCTGAAAGAGAACAGGTTGATGGCACAATTTCAGATCTGCTTTCCTTGATAATCCTCATTGAGTAATTAGTGCCATGTACCTGACCTTTAAAGCTATGGACAACACTTACTGAAAAGCCAGCCACTCCAACAGCAATCATTTATATGGCAGGACACAGATAACATCTGTTATCTCTAGCTCCATCAAGCTGAAATAGTGTACCACTAGAAATAACTGTGGAAAGGTGGATTGCTATCAAGTGGCTTTTTGAATTTTACTTTTCTTGTGGCATCAGTAGTTTCAATAGCTGATTAGCTTCTCCAACTGTAGTGTCTAATCCCAGCCCATTATAGCCAATAGTTGCTTTTAGACCGAGTCAGGAGGGAGCATGTTAGAAAAAAGATGTGGTATAGTACAGATGCAGTTACCAGTCATGCACATAGGGATTTTTTGCATTTGAGAACATTTAATATATGCATATTTATTAATGCAATCAGAGATAGATATGTCAGAGTTTAGCCTTCCTGTTTTGGCCTTCAGAAGAAATAAAAAGTGTATTCTTCCTTTGGGAATGTCTCCCTCTGTGATACGGATTATCAACATCATGTCAAAACCAGCTTCTCTCACATGTCAGCTTAATCCCCATCCTTTTGAAAATTAATCAGGATTGCAAAGCTTGTTGCCAATTTGCATATATCCTGCAATTTAGGTAGCCATAAAAGTCATCGACAAGAGAAAAGCCAAGAAAGATTCCTATGTTTTAAAACACATGAAGCGTGAACCACGGATACACCAGATGACAAAGCACCCCAACGTTGTTCGGCTATATGAGACCTTGGAGACTGATAACTCCTATTACATGGTGATGGAGCTGTGCCTCGGCGGGGACCTCCTGGACAGAATTTGTGACAAAAAGAGGCTGACGGAAAGAGAAGTAAGGAGATACATGAGGCAAATTCTGTCTGCAGTAGAGCACCTGCATTGCCAGGGGATTGTTCACAGGTAAGATCTTTTCCCTCTTCCAAACAACAGTAAGAAAAGAAAGTGTGCAAGAACATAGAATGCTCTTCTCGACTGAGAACATTAATTTTCCCTAGTAAAAACAGGGATTGCAAAGAAGACTATGTTCTCTCAGCCCATCTTAATAAAGCAGTCCTTGGGGTGTAAATTTACAAAGTCCAGGAATAAGAGCTGATGAGCGCAACAAATCAATATTTTGCCATGATTATCTCAGAATTAGCTGGTGACAGACATGTATCTAATTCAAATATTTCAGTGTGGCTATGCATATAAATACTTATTTCAACTGGTTAGCCACAACATACAGAAATAACCACACATCACTCCAGACAGAAGATTGAGGAATCAATGCTTGCGCAGAGGACATGGTTTTGCAGGTCCAGGTCTGTAGCAGACTTTTGTATTATGGGGACAGATCACAACTTCAGCCACTGCTAGAGGAACCTGAGCAGCCCATGCCAGGAGAGCTGATCTTCTTCCCCTCACCATGGATCTTGGTGCATATGCCAAGAGCAGCAGAAGAAGGACTTCCATTTTAGGTGGGAGAATACGCAAGAAGCAGATTTTCCCACTATTTTTCTGGTTTACTTCATAATTCATGGTCAAGCAAATCCTTAGTTTTAAATGGTAAATGCACTCATCAAGAAAGCCCCCAGGACCTAGCAAGTAATCCAGTTGACTGTATCATTACAGCAACCATGAAACAAATAAGCTGTGAATGTGATGGATCAGCATTTACAGGTGCTTTGTGACTTGACATGCTTGCAACCCAACACGTAATTTTACTGGATTTCTTAATTAGTAAGGAATGGACAAGAAAGAAATAGTCAGTATCTGACCTAGAGAATTTAAACAAACAAACAAAACCTACCAGAAAATAAACTCAAGGGGCTTCACCCATTTAGTCCAGACTGGTATTTCTGCCTTGCTGGTTCCCTAACTAATCTATTTTACAGCATTTCTTCAGTGCTCATGATCATAACTTTTATGTTATTTCCATCTCAACATTCTTTATGAATTTCTCAAGTTCTCTTCCCTTCTTTTTCTTTGGAAATAAATCTTCCCATTGAGCAGGGGAGTGGAATGACTTCTTCCCTTACTTTTATCTTCTTCTGTTGGTAACATTTTGCTGGGAAAGCTTTGCAAGAGAGAGTTTTTCTGCACACCCTGAGAGTAACCAGGTACAAAGTGGCATGAGCTTCTCTGGAGACTTGGTTTAACTATTAAGCCCCCCTAACCAAACAAAAATTCATCCCTGGCTCTCAAGTGCCTTGTCATAGGGTTTATGAAGTTGCATAGTCCAGCAGGAGCCCAGACGCCTTGCTAGGTCGCAGGTGTAGATTTGGTCAGCAGTACCTGCTGCTAGGTTTGAGATTCAGAGCTATGGCCTTGACGTCATACCAGAAGCAGACTGGGAAGGATCTGGAAGGGCTTCCCTGCTCAGCTCCAGCTGCAGTGATTTATAGCAACTCTCTCCAGAGGTTAAACTGATGAGGGTAATTGTGGGTGTATCCTCTTCTGAAAATAAGGCATCAATGTTTCCAGAAAGATGAGCACAGAAATAGGAAAGTTACCTCACAAAGTCAGTCTGATTTTCTCATCTAAGCACTGAGCAAAGCTCAACACTTCGCAAGAAAGGACGATTCCCAAGCTGCCTGGTGGGAACAGCTGGTAAATTCACACCAGGTATTATGGTTCATGAGATGGATAATTGTGTGCCAATGCTTGGGTCTATGTCCGGGACCCCTTTGTTTCACTAAAATGGAGGTGCCTGGTGATTGCAAGGTCTGATTCCTAAGTGATGAGCTTAGGAATTTGCTAATTTAATTTATTTTTGTTCAGTAGTGTCTTATGGGCATTTTTGATTTTTAACCCTGGGACATACCTTGGAAAAACAGTATTTTATATTGTCTTAATAATATACTTAATGGAAAACTAGCCAGTTTTGTAACTATTGTTAGTCCAAACCAATATCGCTCATCAGAAATCCTGTGCTATGTTCTGACAGCTATTTTGTTTCTTGAGCTTTACTTTTCCTATTCAGCACTAAAATCAACACTGATCCCACAAAGCCTTATGGCTTAAATTAAGGTTGAGTCTACATTTCACAGTAAAGGTAGTACCTTTCTTGTCCACACAAAATCACAGTCGATTTTGATGCCACAGATGCCAGAATGATACATAGGACGGAGCACTGACTCCCTTGCCTATTCTCCCAGCACACAGCATTTTACTGTGCCAGATATAAGAAGGCTCAGGCACAAGATCAGGTTCAACAGCTTCACAAGCTCATCAGCTGAGCTCTGCTAACTATCCCTATGCCTGCTCTAGACATGGCCAAGTGGTGAGGTAATGCACCTGATCTTAAAAACCTCAAATAAAGACATATAAGCTAAATCAAATTACTTGGCAATTGGATTGGCCTAGTGCATGCACAGCAAGCACACAGTCAGCTACCAAATCTTAAAGGTGGAGCTTGTTAACTGACAGTAACTTGCTTGTATGTACAGTTTCTAATTTCTCCTAGATATTTTTCCTGGATATTTTCCCTTCTCCCATATAAAAGTGTCATATATCCTTTAGAATCACTACTGGACCAAAGACCTGGAGAAGCATCACAAGCTGTTCTCTAGGCACTCTCTCGGGAGTCCCCATGAGAATAAGTTCATGATGTTGCTTAAACTTGCAACATTTCTGGGAAAGTTTCCTTTTGGAAAAAAAGAGAACAAGATGTATCTGATGCAAGATAACTTCTGACACTATGTAAACTTTAATAGTGACCGTTATCAGGTTTTTCAGGCAAGAAAGCATATATTTTTTTAAACTGTATGAGCACTCAGACTATAGAGAAGTTGTGGCAATCCAATGTAACATTTAATTGTAGTGTAGTAAAGTCATCAGAGTGCACTGTGGGGTGCTAAATCCGATGGAAATGTCAGATTTGCAGTGTCCTGAAACACAACTAGTTTTAAACGACACAGTTTTAGTGCACAGGGCTATGTCACTGGGATAAGCTATGAACAAAGTTATCTTAAATCTACCTCCCAGCTTTTGGGCACTGGCTTATTTGCCACTCCAGAAAACATGCTATTCAAATGAAAATCGATTTAAAAGTTATCATTAAAACCATCTCCATCCCATTCTCAGGTCGGGGCAGCAGAGGGTTTTGAGTGCAATGCTGTCCCACCCAGAACCACCCATTGCGACCACCAGCTGCACCTCCAGACTTCGTTCCCTGAAGCAGCGCAGAGCTGTTTGTGCAGCACCAGTCCTCCCAGCCCTTGATACTTACTCCTGTCCCTGTTCCCATCCCTCCTTCTGGTTTGTCCTCCTGTACTGTCCGAGGTCTTTGGGCTGACAAAGGTGCTTCATGACTTCAGAGTGAGTGGAAGGGAAATCTACTTCTGAAACTTGCTCTGTCCTACTGTGCCAGCCACAGAGTCAAGGAAAGCCCGCAGCAGCATGCAGAAGGCCATGATGGGAGTCAGCAAAGCATCCCAGGCTTCTGGATCAGCTCCTAACACTCACATTACACTGGCTGAGGATTCCTCCACGTCACAAAAGATTTCAGCTGCCACTTCAGGTGCTCCCCACAGCAAAGCAATATTCTGCCTTTTGGTTTGAATTTGTAAGGATATAAATGTTCCCACAATAAGCAAGCACCTCACCCAGCTAACAGCATTTTTCCTGCAGCTCTGAATTACATCCTCCTCCAGAGTCAGCTGATACTGGCTGAACCTGTTTACATAAACATCACTGCAGAGATGGCTTCACCTTCAAGGTATCTGTCCCAGACCCTCTTTGTACACCTCCCCTCTTCTGCAAGCAAGGCAAACCTCACTTTCCAGTTCCCTTCTCATTCTTCATATCTCTCAGGCATGATCTACTCAAAAAGAAAGCAGAAATACTCAGAAGTGCTCAGTACTTCAAACAAAGACAAAAAACTCCCCAGTCCAACTATGTGCAACTTTCTTTCTTACTCAAAAGAAGAAATAAATGCTGTTCATTTTTAAAAAATGAGTAGAATGGATGATTCCTAAAATGAATGGTTTATTTAAAATATATACTCATAAAATATTCCCTGAAATACAGAAAGCTTCCATTTTCCCAAATGAAAACTTCAGGAAGGAATAAGGATCTTGTTACAATAGTAGGCAGAGCTGTGCAGAACTATTGTTATTATTTCAGTTAAACTCTGGTAAAAACTATCTGCAAGCAGCTGGGGCATCGGGCATCTTAAAGTATCTTTTCTGTCTTCATTTCAGGGACCTAAAAATTGAAAATTTTCTTCTTGATGAGAACAACAACATCAAAATTGTTGGTAGGTGCATGTTATCTGTGAAGCTTGTTTTCAGCTTTTTATTTATTTTATTTTTTGAACTGGCCTTCAGTGACAGTTCAGCCTCTGTTTAAACAGCACATTTTATGAGAGAGCTTGTGATTATTCAATAAACATATTTGAGCTTTTAGAATAAATAAAAGTTATGAAGTATAACTTAACAACTTGTTTATTTGAGCTTTAACTAAAACATATTTTTGAGAGAACAAGGAAAACAACTTTGCCTATTGTTTTCCCTTGTGTGTTGCTGGAGAAGCAAGAAACAATTATAGCTTTTATGTGTAGAAAGCTGTTCCTAGCAGAACTGATTTGTAGGCAAAGAAATAAATCTTCTGGGATGAAACACAGGTATGGACACATTAGCTTCTGTCAAGTCATTACTCTAACTAGAAACCTCATCATTTGGTATGTGTTTAAAAAAAAAAAAAACCAACCCAAACCTCAGACTGCTTTGGTCACTAACAGAAATCTTGCTAGTGTTGTGAAGCAAACATTTATAAAAATGGGGGAATTTGCACCAAGCTGTTAACACAGCTCAGAGAAACATTAATTTTATTCTATGGAAACTGCACAGAAAAATCCCCGCAAGGGAAGCTCGCTCCTAGAGACGCCACATGTTTAACCCAGTGTTTCCCAAACTTTTAAAAGCTTAACACCTCTGAGAAAAAAGGCACCAACTCTTCACCCCTGTTTTACAGCCAGCCGCTCCTTTATAATCACACCTTTCTCTTCCCTCCCCCTTGCACACATGCACATATACAGAGAAAAAGGCTTAAGTTAGCACATTTTACCCCATGTTTACAACGAGGCGAAAGCACACCCAGCTGAACCGAGTGCTGTAGCTCATTAAGCTATGGTAATGCAGCTGTGTAGCTAAGATCTTGCACTAGCATATAGTCACCTGAGGCAACCTAAAATAGCTAAATCAAAAACAACCAAACCAGACCCATGGCTGGGCAACTTCACTGTTACTCCTCTGCTAATTCATGGCACATTTATTTGAACCCAAATTATCATTAACAGATGCTATAACTAGCTGCTCTTTTCATCTTTATCCTGTCTTCAGCCAGTTGGTAATTTTGAGAAGAGACTAAAACTTCTTTGCCTTTGTTTTTGTGATGATCAGATTTTGGACTGAGCAATACTGCAAAGTTTGAGGGTCTCTCTCAGGAGCTGTTACATACCCAGTGTGGAAGCCTAGCTTATGCTGCCCCAGAACTCCTTGCTCATAGGAAATATGGTCCAAAGGTGGATGTCTGGTCCATGTAAGTAGATCTAAAAATATACTTATCAAAACACCCTCAGGTTTAAGCAAGACTCTGATATAAATGGGTTGGGGGCGCTCAACTTTGGGGCATCAACAGCAAAAGCAGAGATATATTGGAGAAGGTTTGCCAGAAAAAAAACCTTGTGGGTGTGGAAAAAAGTATCTTGAAATGTGTATCCATTGCAAAACTATAAATAAAAAAAAACAAATGAGCAATACACGTGCTATTCAGGAGAAACCCTGTGACAGGGGAAGTCAGCAGAAGGTGGAGTATCTGGATCTAGAAGCCTGTTCTGAAAAGACAGTGAAAGAGCTGATATCTGAGTAACTTCTGTCGAAATCAGAAGCCCTGTGCTGACAAGTGGACGTTTTCTGTCTAAGGTATGTTTTGTCAAAAGAAGAAATCTAAACAGAAAAATTGAGTGTCAGGGACACACAGACCAAAGATGCAGAGCTGTGGAGACCTTCATCTACACCTTAGCTAGGCCCTTTATACCACATTATGATTAAAAGATGGAGTTATTTACTTCATAGGTGGTACAAACCTGAATGGACTCCATTTTCCTTGTTCATTACATCTACAGGATATATCTCTTATAATAAAGAATAATGCAGAAGGTGCTGTCAGAAGAGTGATTTTTCACACAAATTATCTCAGACTTTTAAGTGCATTTGCAGTTTTCAGTTTGCAGCCAGGTTGTGGGTGTTTTACTTTTTTGACAGTTTTTCTAGGTGGAGCCAAGAAAATAATAGTATATTAGATTGATTTTTGTTTCATTTGATCTTCATGGATCTTGATAGCAGAGTGGCTCTCCATGCCCATCATTTGTCCACAGGCAGTTCATGTTTACCTATACATATAGGTATATGTGCCCTTGTATCAGCTTCTCCTCAGCTGTTTTGATAGTGACTGTATGCCCGGCTCTGTGTTCCACCTAGAACTCATTTTTTTAAGCCTAATTCTAGTAGGTATGATTCAGGGCATAGAAGATGAGCATGAGTAATATCGACTAAGACAAATCTTCATCTAGTGCATTAAGATTAAAAAACCCAGTATCTGACCAGATGTACCTTCATTCAGACTCCTTCCACCTATTTACACTTATAATTCCTTGCAGCACCTTAACTAACAAGTGGTAGGGTAAAAATCCAGCTGTTGAATCCAGTGGTAAAAGCCCATGGATTTCAAACAGCTCACAAGACATTTTGTCTTAGAAGTGTCACCTCCCATCCTGCCCCACAACCATATTGATCTACAGGTTCTTAATGTTTTGCTTCTGTTCAACACACAACACTGTATTTGATCCAAACCCAAACCATTTCGTTCAGGACACCTGCCAGAAGGAATGGGAGGCCTGGATGTACAGAGCTGCTCTGAACTGGGATGTTCCACTTGCTTGACCAGCAGAAGAATACCAAGTGTCCTTGTGGAGTTCTCAACATCCTTTACTAAACTGTGTATCCACAGAGGACAAAGTGTTTTAGTCTGCCTTACAGGATTGCTGGTACCTACATATAGTCATCTGATTCAGATATCTAAAATAGAAGCCTGGCATTCCTATATGCTCAAAAGAGAAAGAGGATTCTATACATATAATGTACATTATTCCTCTCCAGACTTGCCTCTAGCAGATGTACTGTATATTAGGACTTTGACCTAACAATGATTCTTATACCTCAGCTTCCTCTGAATTTACAGGGTATGAATGGTATACAACATTAGGGATGAAGGGACAAATTCTACCAAATTACTTCAGTATAAGTCTGGATTTCAGGAGTGCTACTCTGAATTTATGTAGACATAACACAGATGAATCAGGTCTAGAGGATGCTGTCAGCACTTAAATGGGATAATACTCATTTTACATTTCAGATGTCTGAATGAGGGAAAAGCAGTAATATTAAAACCATTTACCGACCTCATCCTTTTAACAAACATCACGTAACAAGTCAAGGGCTATATAAAACTTATATATGGCCCTTGGTGTTTAACATGGACATATTCTGCATTGTAGGCAATTAATATATTTACAATATAGATCTGAATTGTTCACATTATTGTAGTAGAAAAGGGAATTCTGATGGACATTGTCACAAAATAAGTAAAGGATTACAGACTGACTGGACTCTGGAATCAAAAGATTTCAGTGTAGTGCAGAAATACTGACTTTATGCTGATTTTATGACTCCTTAAGTCAGCAGGACTGACAAGGAGTTGTTACAACAGGAACCAGAAAGCCATGTTCCATCAAAAGCACATTCAGAAAACCAACCAGATTCAACTGCTATACAGCTAAGGCTCCTATGAGGCAACAGCAAACAGCAGTGCCTGTTTCGCCTAATCGTGACTTTTGTGCATAAGATTTTAAAGATTCTTTGGAGGACTGGAAAGTGATTAGCTTTCATGCACCAGCTGAATTGAGGAAACAGCTGCTGTATTCAAACCCAGATAGTTCAGCAGGACAGTGGAAGAGCAGTTTGTTACTGTTAATAAACTTTCAAGTTTAACATGCCATCAGATTCCAGCTACAAATAACACTTAAGTGCATTACTGTTAACTAGCTACAGTCTGTATGGAAGATTTTAGAAGAGATTTTAGGATGGCAGCTCCATCCATTCCCCAAATTCCCATACTTTGGGGATTTCCCCGTCCAGTAGGCTGATGAAAAGAACTATTGCTAGTTTAAAGCACCAAACATGTATATCATCACCAGCAATTTAAAGTGCATGGTAGTGTTTGCGGTGTTGAAAAGAAAACTGTATTTAATGTTGTAATGACATTAGAGATCCATTTGCACTGCATATTACTCCACTCATCAGAGCATATTCAGGGGCCCTTCTCTCACTTCAACTCCAGCCACATTTAATCCACGTGTTATTATGTATTATAGAATGACAATTCTTGCTACTTCAGTCAACTCAATGTCATCTCATTGCAGCATGTTTCCTTTGTGTCTGTGTACAATTTTACTCAAAGGATTCATCAGGAAAGTTTTGGAAGGCATTACATTCAAGGACTAGATTTATCAGCAGGTGTGGTAAAGTGAGAAGAGATTAATCTCACCTAAATTTAACAGCCAAGCATCTGGGTTATACCAGGCAGTGAGTGTCCCGTTATTGTTAGTGCAGTGAGATAGCTCATCTCCTGAGACAGTTATCTGTCACCTAAAATAGCTGTATAACATAGCTGTGATGAATGGCCCCTCTCTTTCCATTGACAACTACTGATATCTAGGTTTTAGCTAAAGTGAGGCAAGATAAGTCCATTTATCCATAGGTCACTGTTCAAATGCAATCCAATGCATAAAATAAGGTACCAACATTTTTGCAGGGTTTTTCAATGGTGCCATCATCTTCACGGTTTTTCAGCTGTCTGAAAACATTAAAAAAAAGTTGCAGTTGTGCACACCAAGAGCAGATCTGTTTAACAGATAACATTTTCATCATATGCACTAATTTATGAACCAGATCAACTAAATTAGAACTGCCTGGATTCCTAAAATGACTGTCTTGACCGACTTCAATGGAGAAATGGCAAAGGATGGCAAAGAGAAGTGCTGTTGTGGTGGTGCAGCTCAGCTGGAGCAAGGAAGTACCATGGAGAGTGTTCAAGGAAACCTCCCTGTTCGCAACCTCAGGACAGCCAAGCAAGATTGCCAAACGTTGGTACTTCTCCAAACTGAATGGCAAACCTTCACAAAGTTTGCTGATCACTACTAGCAGACTGTTAGTCTTTCACAAGAGTTAAAGTTTTAAGTCTTTAGCCAACAGCAAGCTGTTACCAAACGAATGCCTTCTAGGCATAAGTCACACCTAATTTAGCAATCTGAGCAAAGCAAGAAGAACTGAATTACTATTTGGAACAAGATCTATCGCATCAGTCCCAGCCCTGTGTTGTCACTCAGTCTCCAAACCAAAACGCTTTATTCTGCTGGGCTGGGTACACTACACTAACACTCCAATGAGCTTATTTTAAAAATAAACAGCAGGTTTCCACTTTCAACACTGCAGGCTTTCCAGTCACTCACTGTACAGTCTATTTTATACACGCTTCCCACAACATTCTTTTCTCGATAAAATAGCATCTACACAAAGAAAAAAGGCATAAAATGTGTATTCAGTACAAATTGCTGCTTAGAGGTAATTTGCAGCCTCATTCTTGATACTGAAGGCAAATCTCTGAAACCTGACTCATAACTTTGTGGGATTTTTAAATAAATATTTATTAGCATTATATGAAGCTGTGATGTTTGTCTTTTTCTTTGACAGAGGTGTAAGCATGTTTGCTATGCTAACTGGCACATTACCCTTCACAGTGGAACCTTTTAATATCAAGCAACTACATCAAAAGATGTTAACTGGAGAAATCAGCCCTATTCCATCAGATATCTCCCCTGGTAAAGCATTCCAATTTTTATAAAGAATACTGATGTATAAAAGGTCTAACCCATGTAATAAAGTGAATATAGCAATAATGCAATCTTCTGGAAAATAAGAGGTACCTTTCCCAGTTGCTTTTTTTGCGTTTAGAAATAACTTTTATATGCCTTAGGCAAGATCTCTTTATCACAGGCTAGTAGGAAAATAACATTGTTTTCTCTTCAAAAGACCACTATTCTTGGTTCTTATTTACAGGGGGAATAAAATGTACATTGTTATTATGTAAGTGGAGCAGATGTGCAGTGAATGAGAACACTGTCATGTTTAGTATGTCCCGTGCAGTGTGTCATAGCCAGGCATTCTTTCCTGTTTTTCCCAAAAATCAGTTATCAAAACCTTAGATAATTTTTTCCTGAAGGGCTTATCTTTTGGCTACTGCCAGAACCCACAATATTGAGATAATTAAAGAAACAGGAGAGCTATTTTTTTATAGTGTCTGTTCATATTTTTCATGAGAAAGAACTAATATACAACATTTTTCAATTAATTTTACCAGCAATCTTTAATGAGGTACAGTCCATGGAGTCTTTTAGGACAGCTAGGAAAGATAGTTCTCAAAAGCCTGAATTACAGCCCATGGCTCTAAAACCCCAGAGTCATGCTGGTGTATATACACTCTGGGTTATCAGTACAAAATTTACTTGCTCATAGCTCAGAATTCTGCTGCTTTACAATGATTCCTATACACTTCTGGTTTTAGTTCCTATTTTCTCTCCACCTGGACTAGCATCTTCTCTGTTGACAGTCACAGTCTTGGGCCCCTTCTCAGAGTCGTTATCTGACCAAGTCAGAAAGCAGAGCAGAATGAGACATATTTTGCCCAGCTATCTACCAGCATGAGTCCAGATCTCCCCATCGTTTTGAGCAGCTTTGCTCTAACATTAAGCAAGAATGAGCCCAGGAACCAAGATTAGCTTCAGTGGCTGCCTGCAGCTAAATGCTGAGAAGCAGCAGACAGTTCCAGACTAAGCTAGCTGGATCTGGTCTGGAGTTACAGTATTAATATAATGTGATGATTCAATTTCTTTTCTCCCCCTGTAAATGGTATGAGGATATCTACCATAGCTGTCCAGAATGTTTGTACATTAGTGTCTCATTTATCTTTCTTTGGAGATTGGTTGCCAGATAGCAGCTCCATTTTTCTACAAGCCCTCCATAGCTGCAATTATTATATTTCTAATTTTTCTTATTTATGCTATTGTTATAGCTTCTACTAATAAATGCATTATTTCTGCTTTTCTACAAAGCCCACACAGTTAGTGGAAGATTGCGGATAACTCCATTGTTCCCTCACCCATTGGGAATTTAGTGAGAAAGCAGTAGTAAACAAGCTTTGCATACTTTGGATCTAAATTTTTCTGAAGGAGATTACAAGTGAAAGGAGCAGTATGTTCCCAGTTTAATCCTCACTTGCCATTTTGCTCATTTCAAAACATCCCCAAGGAATATGGAAGAATTCAGTAGAGTTTTCCCAAGAAGCAGGGAAAAAAAAAAAAAAAGAGAGAGGGACTTTATACAGTGTTGGAACTGAGTGATAGACATATGGGAATGTTTGAGCTTTCTCTGTCCCAACTCCAGGAAGCCAAAGCACAACACGTCATCTGAGCACATGGGTCCACCTCCCTGGAGTTTTATCAATGAGATTAGCTTCTTTGTGTGAGGAACGTAACTCCTGGGTAGTCAGCTGGCACAGAAGTGCCCCTTCCCAGAACCTTGATCAAATGCTGAGTGAGCACAATGCTGAGATTGATACTGATGCCACAGGCTGCATTCAAGCAAATTAGGAAGTGAGGTCCAGTGTTGTATCTACAGCAGCATCCATAGGTCCATAGCATGCCTCCCGGCACGGTTTGATCCATGCTGCCCACCTTGCTCTGGCATCCCTGGGGGAGCAGGGTCACCACACAGGACCACAGCAGTCTCAGAGGAGAGCCAGAGCTGTTTTATTCAGCAGTCCAGGGGCAAGCCTAGAATCTGGATTTTAGCTGAGGTTTTTACAATGTGGAGAAGCAGAGCAAGTGCCACATTTCTGAAAAAGGAAAATTTTGCACTCCCCAAATAATCTGATATTACTAATAAACAAGCCATTTTATCTGAATACTGCACAGGAGCTGTACACTTCATGCAGTTGTTACTTGAGCCTGACCCTGCTAAGAGGCCTGGAGTCACAGAAGCAATAAAAAACAAATGGCTGAATGAAGGCTTCACCAGGAAAAT
Organism: Athene cunicularia; assembly: GCF_003259725.1. Classification (NCBI taxonomy): domain Eukaryota; kingdom Metazoa; phylum Chordata; class Aves; order Strigiformes; family Strigidae; genus Athene; species Athene cunicularia. The sequence goes on from NW_020799097.1 coordinate 38,659,411, forward strand.
ACCAAATGCTCCTACCTATGAGAACAGGTAACAATATTCACATCTCTCTTCTAGCTTGGAATTTCAAGATTCAAAATTTGGGGGGACAAAGTGTTGGGGTTTTTATGAAATTTTTTGTTTTGTTTATTTTAGAAGACTTTTGTTATCTACTCGGGACTGTTCCAAAATGGCAGAATTTTATTTCAGAAAACACCACATCAACTTTTCTAACCATGGATAAATTTTATACAAGAGGAAACATTCTTATAGAACTGCTTATATTTGCTGTATTGATAATTTTTTCCTCAGCATACCTCACTGGTGCCACTAATTTCTAAACAGTGTGCTTCTAATCCTTTCCTGCAAAACTAGGTCTCGCATGCCCACCTGAGCGAATGACATTTTTATATTACACTGAAGTTCTTGTTATTCTAATAATTTTTTTCTCATCCATCTTTGTAACTGGCCTTAATTAGTCTCCAATTTTTCTTAGCAAGCTGCTTTATGGTTTAAGATTATAGAAGTTTTAAATAGATACATGCAATATGACTCTTCACGTAAATGTTGCCTACTTTTGAGATGTTATTCATCTTTCATATCGAGAGACTACCAAGTATACTTTCCATGTTTTTAAATACCTAATTTCAGTGCTGGACCTTTTACATCTTCCTCACAGCTGAAAGTAGCCAGTCATGGGTCAAATATTTTGTGCCCAGATCATTCTGGAAAAATCAAGGGTTTACACTAATTGACAAAGAGACTAATTTGGCCCATGTAATCTGCACCATCCACAATGATGTCTGCGGGACACAGAGCAAGTTTTCCCACCACAATCCAGGCAATCCACTGCCAGTCACAGCCAGGGCTATTAGAAATCTATGCACAGTTTGTTCATTTCTCTGAGAACTGCCCACCATTCCTTCTTCCCTCCCCTCAGATGTGTCTGTGCACATTCATACTGAAGTTTGACAAGTTTGAAAAAAACGTCTTAGGAGTCTCAGAGGCTGTTGTATTTCTAAAATACCTCTTCTGGACTCTGTTAGTCACAAAATCCTGTGAGTAAAATAATTATTATAACATAACCGGCTTTATTTCACAATCTGATTTATATAAAAATGAAAATCCTCCTGTACTTTCCTTCGTTCTTTTTTTGTCCTTTGACATTTTCCTGCCTTTGGGGCTCTTCCTGTCTTCTTATGCACACGCACACATACTATGTCTCTGTTAATCCATTTGAGACTACTGTATTGAGAATCAAAATATACACACTCGATTAAAATGAGAAATTTCTGTTTTCCGTCTTTTAATTATTTAAGCTTAATCCTGGTGGGTGTCCTTTCAGAGTAATCAATTATATCAACAATAGAATAGGATATTTAATAATGCAGTAACAGAGCCTCAGCCCAGCAGTGATGTTAGCATAGCCAGACAGAGTATTTTTGCACAACCGTGTTTCATAATTTGCCTGTAAAATCGACTTAGCCTACTCCAGCTACATCACAAAAAGTGTGTTGTCCACTTACTGTAAATTCTGACATTGTACCTGGATGCATCATTTGTATTTAAATACTTTTTCCTAATATTTCAGACTTTGCCCCAGTGAATTGAATCCTGTTGTTTTAAACTACATGACAGAAATGATGGAGTTCAGTCTTTCAGAAGTTATCAAAATTTTAATAAATAACAGACCCTCTCCTGCCATGGCTTCTTATTGCTTATTGCTGAAGAAACTGCTCAGGTACCAGAGAGACCGCAAAAGAGGCCAGGTAAGATATGACTGTGACAGGCATAAAGTGCTCCCTGGATTCTTAGGAGGAACATTGTGACAGCTACACAGCACACATTAAAAAATAGTAATGAAATTGCAGATCTGGGTGCAGTCACAGGAAGCCTATGTTTGGCATTCTCAGAGGTGATTATTTTAAGAAATTTTTTTTTTCCCCCAGAGATAAGTATACCCTTTTTTATGACTAATGAATTTTAAAAATGGGCTGCCGGTTGTAATGGGTTTGAGAATTATTTTGCTTTACATAGAAAATTGTTTTTCCGTTGGGAAAAGTAGCATTATCATCTCAGTGACCTTGCCATCCCTTACCTTTCTGACCAGTCCATGAGGGCCTGATCCAAAGTCTGGGGAAGTGAGTGGGAAGCTGTGAAAGTTGTAAAATCTTTTCCCAGCACCTTCTTTGTATTTTGATCACTGTGTCTTATGCTCACTCTCCAGCTCCAACTCACTCAGGGACATGGAGTGAGATCAGAGGGGACAAAAACTTTATAAAAAATAAATTCAGAAAATGATGGTAATCATTGGTAAGGCCACAATTAGTTAAAAAGGCTGTAAGCTTTTCTTTTACAACCGTCTCCACTAAGGGGTTCACAACTCAGTCATAAAAATTTTGCTTCAGGCAGAAACTAGGCAGACAGGAAGCCAAATTCCAGTTTCTAACACACAAGTGCAATGGGAAAAGTTTCAGCTACAAAACAACACACTTCAGCGATTAGCCTCCCATTCAAAGCCTTCGCCCTGGAGAAGCTGTATTTTGAGAAGGTCCAGTTGACTCCTCTAGAAATTATTCAGATGAGCTTGAGCAGATCCAGATCTCCATCCCAGCACACAGCCCCAAGGTCACAACAGCCTGTGCAGTGTTTGCAGGCAGAGCCATAACTCAAAAATATGAGTTGGGGAGAGAGTGTGTGTGTGTGTGTGTGTGTGTGTCTGTGTGTCTGTGTGTCTGTGCATGCTTAGCGGGAGGAGGTTTTCCTTCACATATGTGATTTTTTTCATAATATAATTTTAAATTGGATCTGCTAAATCGTAAGTCACTCAAAAAGAGCTGTATTGTGCAGGTTATTGACCAGCTTTCTTGAATCTCTGGATATCAAGCTGATTTACAGCCCCTAGAGATCTAGCCTTCCAGGCAAGTGGTAGTGTTTCACGTCCTCTATGACCTCTTTCAGCATCCTATCCGGGTGGAACAGGGAAGAGATCATGTGCATAAAGTAAGTTACAAGCTGATTAAGGGGCTGCATTCCTTCCTGCCACTCCTGGCATCAAAAATGCCCTCTTAAGGCAGAGAGTTAATCTGAATTCAAGAACAGACCCAAAATATGGCTCCGATTGTAAGGTAGTATCATTTCAAGTAATTGTTTTGAAGTCCTAGAATATATATTTTTCCCAGGCAGGCTGGAGCTTTTGGTAGAGCAAGGAGGAAAAGAGGGGACGTTTAAAAAAGGAATGACTGACATTTTTATTCTGTGTTGACATTTTTCCAGTCAAAGGTTTAAACCCAAACTGGTACTGACCCAAAATACTCTAGCCGGATACCAGCTCAAAACAGTGGTGACTTTCACAGAACCACAGAATCAGAGTGGCTGAGGTTGGCAGGGATCTCTGGAGGTCATCTGGTCCAACTCCCTTTCTCAAGCAGGGCCACCTCAGGCTGGTTGCCCGGGACCATGCCCAGATGGCTTTTTAATATCTCCAAGGATGGAGGCTCCACAGGCTTCCTGGGCAACCTGTGCCAGTGCTCGGTCACCCTCACAGTGAAAAAGTGCTTCCTGATCTTCAGAGGGAACCCCCTGTGTTTCAGTTTGTGCTTGCTGCCTCTGTCCTGTCACTGGGCACCACAGAGCCTGGCTCTGTCCTCTGTACCCTCTCTTCATATATTTGTAAATATTGATGAAATCCCTCTGAGCCGCCTTTTCTCCAGGCTCTCTCAGCCTTTCCTCATAGAAGATGCTCCAGTCCCTTAATCATCTCTGTGGCCCTTCACTGGACTCTCCAGTATGTCCATGTCTTTCTTGTACTGAGGAGCCCAGACCTGGACACAGTACCCCAGGTGTGGCTTTGCCAGTACTGAGTAGAGGGGCAGCATCACCTCTCTTGACCTGCTGGCACCACTCCTCCTAATGCAGCCCAGGACACCATTCGCCTTCTTTGCAGCAAAGGCACATTGCTGGGTCATGATCAACTTGGTGTCCACCAGGGCCCCCAGGTCCTTTTCTGCCAAACCTTTCCAGCTGGGTGGCCCCAGCATATGCTGGTGCTTGGGGTTGTTCCTCCCCAGGCGCAGGGCTTTGGATCTCCCCTTGCTGAACTAAACCTAGCGGGGACATGTCTACCCTGTGAGCTGGATACACACTCTGGGATCTGTTCAGTTGTGTCATATCACAACTCCCCATTTCTACACCTTCCCTATGTCCCTTTCCATGTATCAACCAAGTGTACAGTTCTTTCTTCTACACCACAAAAAATGCCGATTCACAAATCTTCACACGGGCAATACGGGGACTTCTTAAATTTGCATTTAGACAGACAGAATCTCCTTTTGATGGCTTTGCAGGGAAATTACTTTTAGGAGGACATCTTTGCTGAGAACCTGAAATGCAGGCACAAAGCTAGATGCCTCAATTTTGCAGATTCTATCATAAAGAATACCTTCTAATATCTGCTACTAAGACTTAGAAATTAGGAAATTAGAACAACCAATTCATACCATCTTTCCATGTCATTAAAAGTTTTTTTCCTCTTGTTCGTTAGCACAACATTTGTAAATGCTACCTTCAAACTCATAAACACAAAGAATGCTACTAGTACCATTTAGAGATTATTCTGTTATCAGAGAGTGTAAAATCTACAGTCTTTTTCCCAGACAGACACTCTACATTGTTTGTTTCTTAATTTCATCCCTCCACTCCCTCTTACATTCTTCTGCATTATGAAAATCTGTATTTCTCCTTTGCTAGTAGTTAGGCTCTGCAACTACTCATAGTTAATAATGATCACGTCTCGGTTGTTTCTTATTCAAGCCTTATACACAATTAACTCATGCAATCACTTCTCCCCATGAGATCTTTCAAATCATGACTGTCAGTGCTACCACCTTATGCCAGTTTCTCCAATGTTCAGTAATATTCGTATTGCCCAGAAAGGCTGGGTTTGAGCAAAAGAGGGGAGAAAGAGGGGGACGCTGGCTAAGAACTCAAGTTGGGCATTCTTACTCAGTGCTCTTATTCTTCCAGTATCCTGTGGCCTGTTCTTCAGTAAAAGCTACTTTCTGCACATGCTTACACAATGGCAAAACTTAGCCCTAAGCATATGCAAAGTATATAGGGAAAAGAAAAGAATGCATCTCTTGGATCCCAAGGCGGAGCCCCACACGGGTGGCATGACGTTTCTGGGCAAAGGCAGAGCGAAGAGCAGCCCCAGCTCCCCTGGAGCCTAGCCCATGCTGTGCTGGTGTGGCTCTCGGAGGAGGCAGCTGGCAGGGCACTACCTTGGGGGAGGATTCTCTGCTTTGGTCTAAAAGAGGCCAAATTCAACCACCTCTTTGGCAGGCTGCAATGCACTTCTCCCACCACCCGGCCACAGAGAGTTGAAACTGAGGAAGATTGTTCACTGAGTGAGAGGGGGAAATTTCCCATTTTTTTCTTCATCTTCTTGTTAAGATCCTGATAATTTTTACTGGAGCCTAATTACAACAGCATGGGTATTTGATATTTGTATTACAAATTACGCCAAGAATATTTCAAAATGCATAGATAGATGTTCTTCTATTCTCTATAATGCCAACTATTTGCTATTTATTACTACCAGTGTGTGATCCATCTTTAAATCACATATTTTCTTTCAGCTCTCCAGATCTTGCAAACGTATGCATCTGCTTTAACTTTAAGTACATGAATAGTTTCACTGAGCTCAACAGGACAACTTGTGTGCATAAAATTATGCACAAAAATTAAAGCACAAAAATTAGCATTTGCATCTAAATGACTGCACATTTAAATCTAAATAGTCACAAGTAAAATAATAGTACTAGTCACACGTAAAATTAAGTACCCTGAAAACAAGTTACTGTTAATTTACATTATTTCTGTCTAGGACCAAAAAGGCTATTGCATTTTCTTGTCTGGCTATGAAGAGATATTTACAGACAACTAATATGTATAAAGGAGTAAATTTTTCATAAGAAAATACTCCAGTATTTTTGAGCAAATTAAAAACCTCTCCTCAGTGAATTGTAGACAAAGTTGGCATCTGGCTCTTCTGAAAATTCTGTCCAGATATCAAATATCAACACAAACGAAAAAGTATTTGCATTCATGACAATGCTCATGAATAACATGCAATAAAAAATTCCACCAACACAATCAGCCCAAAACATTGTTTGGAATTCAAACACTTAAACCACTGCATTTAACTCATCCCAGGCAGCAGACTACACTATGATTTTTCACACAATACCAAAGAAACACACAATTTCCTGGGGACAAATTTTCAGCAGAACTTCTAATCTGCAACTGCAAAAAAGTCTGTGGAAATTATTTTTCATGTACAAACCCCCTGTGTTTGAAAAACCAGTGTGAGTCATTGCATTTGCAACTCCTCCTTGTATACACAAGTTAACATTTGTACATGAAAATAATAGGTTTGGTGGATGCAAACAGATGTGATTCTCATTTTTCTGGGTGCAATTAGAGAAGTCTGCTGAAAGCATGACCCTGAAAAAAAGTGTAAGATCCTTTCCATGTTTAAATTTGAGCCGTAAGTCATTGGATAAACTTAAAACACAGCCTGTCCTTTTATGCATCACAATTTCTTCAAGCAGCGTATTTACATTTTATGTGTTCTGTTGCAGAAGAAGGAGCCTTAATGATTACAATTTGCCATCCAGAACTTTATAGCGAGTCCTTGCAGAAAATAGCATTTCTGCCAAAAAGCTTCCTGCCCAGGTGCTTAACCAATTAGCTCTTAAGAGGTCTGGCAGTAAAATCAGTCATGGCAAGTTTTCTGATATACTGTATATAAGGTGACAGCTTGCAAAATGTAAGATGAAAATTTGTTTTCTTAACTAGCAGTGTGTAAAATCCTGGGAGACTATTTGATTGCATAGCCTAAAATGCTTATGACATCTCAAATTCCCAATTGATCTAGTGTGGTTTCAGCAATATGTTGTCAACTTCAACATATTGTGTTTCTTTTTATAAATACTTTAAAAATAATTTCCTTAATTGTGATTGGGTGCTGCAAATATGTAGGAAGGATGGAATAACCCTACAAGTTTGAGGTTTGGGGCCCTTCAAATTTTTCCAAACATTTTTGCTAACTCACAAAATACACGCAAGCTTTCAAAAGCGCCTTTTCTCCACAAATTACACCCACTTTTTATAATGGCGTGTTAGATTAAAAACATATTTTTCACAAGGGGAGTACTTTGCAATGCAAAGAATAGAAGAAAACCATGAAGGATAAATATACCATAGTAAAACAAATGATTTATCTGATTCTGAAAGCAAGAAGTGTGTATTATGTGGGGATGGCAGTGAAAAGATCAAAACTCACTACAGATAATCCTCGGAATGGTAGCTGCATAACAACAAAGTGGGTCTGTCAAAGATGATACAGAGGATGTGCAAAAAATTTGGGTATTGAACTGAAATATCCATGTGGGTAGTCAATATATGTCAGAAATTTCATTTCCAGGAGTGCCAGATCTGAGAGAAGATGGTCTTTGGCAGAAGCAGCACAGCGCATATAGCTCATCACAGGACTTAGTACTGTGGGAGGGGATTTATTTCACTGTGCAGCCCTTGCATTTTCAAAAGGTTTTGATACCTGAAACTCAGCGTGCATGAGGGTACCACAATAGGGACTGAAAACTTGTATCATGGGATAGATGAGTGTCCTACATATGAGAACACACTCCCACGTGCATGTCAGATGCATGTAGGAGTAAGGCTGATAGCACTGCAGCAGGAGTGAGTCCTGGAGCCCAGGATCTTGTTAGGATGCACGGTTCTGTTACCACAGCTCCATGGAGGTCTTCCTTCTGCAATCCCACTGCAAAAACCTTCCCAGGACTGCTCTAGCCCTGTGCTGACTGACTGCCCTCACAGCAGACAGCAACAGTCCCACAATAATCTTCCTCCTGAATTGGGGGGTGGCTCACAGCATCCTGTAATGTTTTTGCTTTGCAGCATGATCTCTGTGGTACTCCGGTCTCCCTTAGACATCTGTTAGCAGACTCTGTGAGCCGTAAGCCTCGAAGGAAGTGCTCTCCAAAGATGCCATTCTAGTGTCCAGTGGATTTTAATGAAAACTTGCTCCCTGTGGCCTGTGTAGTAAAAGGCAAGGTCTTCCAGCCCATGTGCAGCTGGGTTTCAGGAAGAACCTCTGGCACAGGGTCAGCTCAGGTGAAAAGTTGACGTATGTAACTAAGGCTTATGTCAAAACTAGATTTCCCATTGCATGTGTTATACTGTGATCTCCTTTAAAGTTCGAAGTACTTTTTTGTTCTGCACTAATCAAATGGTGTCTGATCATTTTTCAGAGGGAAAATGAAGTAGAAAAACACAATATTAATTCTGATAAACATTTGAATAAGGAGTCAGAAATTCAGATTTCCCAGAAGGCTGAAATGAACACTCTGGAAGACGTCAGGAATCACAGCAATAGGGCGTTTCCTTCTGTACTAACCCTGGCAGTGCCAGATGTTATTCAGGAAGATGAGATCGCAATTACATCAAAAAACCAAGAAAACTTGTCAGCAGGTACTGTTCTGCATTATAATCTTGGCATCTTAGTCTGAAAGGGTACTAGGGTATCTTTCTGGGGAAAAAAAGGGAACATGATTCCTGAAAATTCTATATCCTTCCACTTCATTTTGAAATTGCAAGTTTTTTGAGCAATTGTTTCCCAGCCCCAAGTTTGGTGATTGATTTAATTTTGATCAGGTGAAAAATTCAGCAGATAAACACCTGATCCAGTTTATGCTCTGCAGGTATTGATTACAAGTAACTGTTCTGTGTCATTGTCCAGGTTAGTTCCTCTATGAGTAGTACTAGTACCTGGGATGGTACTAGTACTGCCAAAGCACTTCCAAGAATAGATATTTATGAGTAAAATAAGGAAATTATTTACATTCCCAGGATGAATGTGAGCATGGTGCAAGTGTCACAACTTCACTATACTCAAGAAGGGGTTGCACTCACATCCATGGCATCATTTTCCATGTCTCCCTGTTTTCCTCAGTCTCAAAAATACAGAGGATGCACAGTACTAAATAACTAAATTCTGGATCTGAATTTAGATTTTGCACACCTACAGCTATTCACGTATGTGGCATGGTTAAATTAATGTGATAAATAGCCCCAGATGAATAATAGCCACTAAAACTAAGCCAGGCAACTTTATGCTGAGATGTTCATTTAAAACTCTTCACTCAACAAAAAATAGCCGATTGCCTACCTGCAGATCACTAGTTGCTTTAAATCTTTGGTGCAAAATTTCATTCTATGTCAAGATCTACTTTTATTTATGCCTTTACAGGTATTGACTTTGTTATGGGATGAAGCTGTTTTGATATGAGCATGTTATTTTCCTGAAAATAACATTCCAGCAGAAGCTGATCTGATTTATTCTATATTCTATTTAGTTCCTAAATTTGCAGGCAGAGAGTTGGTCCACCTTGAACCTCCTAAATCATCAAGCAAAAATACACCATGTGAGCCTATGTATCAGCCACTTTTGGACTTTAAGGAGAATCTGAATAATTTTGAAGGCTTGACTGAAGCTGGAAAACTATGTCTTCATGAGAAATCACCATCCACACCAGCAAATAACCAACCTCCCTCTTCGAAAGTCCAAGCAATGACATGTACAAGCAAAGTGCCTCCCCAGTCCCTAATCGAAAACAGAATTATTACCAGAATTCCTTTGCCTCATCAGGACATGAGGTTCAAAGACCTTCTGAAGGCAGTAGATGACAATATTTATATATCAACACAGTGGCACCTTGATAAAGAGGGCACTGACCTCCTTATGGTTGACACTCCCCAGTTGTCACCTTTCCCCAGGCTGCGACAAGGTGCCCTGAGAGAAACCCTAGCTAGAAGGATTTCCTGGCTGGGGGCATCACAGAGACATACGAATATCTGCCCTCTGCTTTTAGTAAATGGTTCAAAATCACCAGTCTTCCCCATGTCACAGCAGCAAATATTTACTATAAGAAGTATGAGGCAGTCTAAAGAAAACCAAACTCATTTCTTCAACAAGAAAACTAGGAAAAACTTCATTCAACTCAGACACACACCTAAAACTACAGATCTAAATCTTCCAATTTTATCTCCACCGTATCAAACCAGGTTGGGGGAAAAAAGCAGAGATTCTAAGGTTAAATTTTGCATAATTAAAACACCCATGGAGCATCAGAAGAAAAAAGGATGAAGGAGCAGGAAAGAAACAAAGATGGACAGAAACGGAGAGCGAGACAAAAAAGGCAGGAGAAATGAATCCAATCTTAAAATGAAACACCTCCAAACACAAAGAAGGATGATATGATTTAAGCTGTGTGTCCTCTGATATCCGTCAAACATTGAACTACAAATTTTGCAGAGTGCACCAAAGACACAGAAAAACAGATGCCACTGTAACAGAGCAGCATCAAGCATATTTAGGCAAAAAGAAATTGACATTGTGGGTAGAATATACAATTTAAATATTTTGTATCAATACATGTATTGTTCCAAACTTGTACTTTGGCATTTCATTCAGGAAATAAACCTGGTCAGGCAATTTTCATTAAGCTGTGAACATAATGCAAAAGGTAAGCAAACAGTAACAATGATGGAATAATCAGTTTTGAGAGGATTGTAATAATAAACAAAGTAGTCATGGCACTGATATTTATTTATTTATTTATTTATTTATTTATTTATTCGTTTGAACTGTGTGTATTCTAATGAATGGAGACCATGCAACCTAACTTCCCTGAAATTAACAAAACAATACATTTTCCTTAATTAGGAAATTAATTAGGACTTAATTAGGTCTGCCTATCTGTTAACTGTGTACCTTTGCAACGTTTGTCCCTTACTATCAAAAACATGCATTTGCTTTCAGTTTCAGTGATATACGCTTCTTAGTTAGATTTTCATAGTACTAAGTTTTGAGCCTGATTCTGTCCTCAAACCAGTTTTGTATCAGTTTAAATCCCTTGAGTTCAACAGATTTGAACAGAGTTGACTCCAAGAGAGGTGAAGATACAGTAGGAATCTTCGTATTTGCTGCTCTGTAAGCTCACATGTAGAAGTAAAAGATGCGCAAAGGGTTTCTAAGTAGTACTATATATATATACAAATAAAAGTAGCAAGAAAAAGCTGCAGAAGAGTAAGGCATAATCCTATGAGCTAAAGCCACGGCTTTTCTCTGACAAGCACCATGGTAAGCACTTGGCTGCACTGAGTGGGACAAAACCTGCTGTCCCATTTTACTCTGCGTCGCCTTTCCCCACTGTACCAGGGCCACATCCATGGTGTGAGCTCTTCATGATCCACACAGCTCCTGCACAAGCGTGTTGCAGCCCCCTCAGTGAGAGCAGCTTACACCAACTCACACGTGTGCCAGCCACTCTGCCGACTCCTCCGCTGGACTGAAACAGCTATTGCGGAGCCCTGCTCTCAGCCAGCCCTGAAACAACCTCTGAATAACAGAGCTGGTTTTAACTTGGTACATATTTTCTGACTAGGTTTACAGGACAAGTCCACAGCTGTATCTGAAGAGCTGGAGAGGAAGGATGGAGTGCATAGGCAGGAATTTATGATGCCAGCTTCACCACCGAAGAAAACATGCTGTGTAACTTTGTCCTGTGAGCTTGTGGCTGCAAATCAGATGTGCCACCTGGGATTGCAGCTGAGCTGGGTAGAAAAGCTAGTTGCCCTGCCCATTGCTTTTCTCCAAAGCTTAAAGTCTCCTCAGAGCCTAACAGCACATGTAGTCACTCCAAAATCTAGTTGGTCAGAATGATCCACGTTGGCAAGAAACTTACTATTAAAAAAGCTTGGTGACCCCATAAAGATTTGGCAGAATGGTGCCAGGAAACAGATAACATGTGTGGCATCTGTACCCATCTGCTCAGAGGGGAAGGAAGGACCACTGGTCTCTCGACAGGGACAGCTGGCAAGGAAGCTCAAACCTAGCAGTTGCCTTTATGCACACCCGAGTTAATGAGCAGCACAGTGGCCATTTGCTGTTCTTGTAACTCTGACACCATGCAATTCAGAACCTAGAGGTAGCTGAGTGATTTCCTGATAATGCTTTTCTCAGAAAATCTGATTTCCTTAGAATTTAGAAACTGTTTATGTCTCAAAAACATTTTTAGCTTTAAATTGCCCTTACAAAACATTTTTTGTTTGAATATACAGTTTGAAACAAATGGTTTCAGCTGTAAGTTGACATTCCAATTTACTGTTTCCTTTCACAATACTGAAATGCTTCACTCTGACCACAAATGTCTAAAAGCTTTTTCCTCCACATTATTTTTTTCCTAGAAAAATTTCTTTCCTTGACACTTTTTACTATTTTGTTTTTATACTCTAATTCCAGATTATAATAACATCAAAATGCTCTAACTTTTTTTCACTGAGTCAAAACTCCATTTTACAAACAGCTCTACCACCACCTTCCAGCTCCTCCATGAGCCCTCAGAGAGAGGATAGCGAGCGGGGCTTATGCTTCTCCTTCACTAACTCAGTCCAGGAGTGCCTATGTAGGTGCCAAGCAGATGACAGATGCAGGAGAATACCTGTTCCCCACTAAAATGAAGCCCAGAAAGATCAGTGTTAAGTGACTGTGCACCATGACCCACATGCAGAATAGGCAGTTCTTCCTGGAGGAGCTCCAAACTGTGATGCCTTCATCTTCCTGTGGCCTCAACTGCCTCCAGCCCAGCCTCTGCCCAGCTGCAGCAGAGAACATGGGGTTTCCAAGGCGTGAGACACTTATCAACAGTTGGAGAAAGCATCAAGTCTTTGAGGGTTCCCGGCCACCTGCCTATTCTTTCCATCTTGGAGATAATATGGTTTGTGGTGTGTTGATGACGGCTGGATGCCAGGTGCCCCCACCAAAGATGCTCTAACACTCCCATCCTCAGACAGAAGGGGAGAGAAAATACAATCTTGTGGGTCAAGATAAGGACAGGGAGAGATCACTCCCCAGTTACTGTCACAGGCAAAACAGACTTGACTTGGGGAATTTAAGTTTAATTTATTACCAATCAAATCAGAGTAGGATAATGAGAAATAAAACCAAATCTTAAAACCCCCCTTATTCCTGGGGTCAGCTTTACTCCTGATTTCTCTACCTCCTCCTCCTGAGTGGCACAGGCAGATGGGGAATGGGGGTTGTGGTCAGTTCACCACACGTTGCCTCTGCTGCTCCTTCCTCCTAAGAGGGAGGACTCCTCACACTCTTCCTCCCCCTCAGCATGGGGTCCGTCCCACAGGAGACAGCCCTCCATAAACTTCTTCAACATGCATCCTTCCCACAGGCTGCAGCTCTTTGTGAATTGTTCCAGTGTGGGTCCCCCACAGGGTCACAAGTCCTGTCAGCAAACCTGCTCCAGCGTGGACTCCTCTCTCTATTGGTCCACAGCTCCTTCCAGGAGCCTGCTCCAGCGTGGGATTCCCACAGGGTCACAGTCTCCTTCAGACATCCACCTGCTCCAACGTGGTGTCCTTCCTGGGCTGCAGGTGGATCTCTGCTCCACTGTTGACCTCCATGGGCTGCAGGGGCACAGCTGCCTCACCATGGTCTTCACCACGGGCTGCAGGGGAACCTCTGCTCTGGTGTCTAGAGCACCTTCTCCCGTCCTTCTTCACTGACCTTGGTGTTTGCAGAGTTGTTTCTCTCACATATTCTCACTCCTGTCTTCTGACTGTCATTGCACAGCAACTATTTCCCCCTTAAATATGCTATTGCAGAGGCACTACCATCATCACTGATGGGCTCAGCCTTGGAGCTGGCTGGCACTGGCTCTGTTGGACATGGGGGAAGCTTGTAGCAGCTTCTCACAGAAGCCACACCTCTTGCCCCCCACTACCAGAACCTTGCCACGCAAACTCAATTAAGGTTTCTTATTTCTACAAAGCAAGGGAATTGCCCTTCTTCTGCCCTGATTGGCCCATTAAAGGTCACAGTACTGAAATAAATGTTTCTTCAACATGCCACAGCTGAGTATTGCTTTACAGGTATTACACAGAGAGAAAAGCGATTTCCTATCTTTGCTTTCCATACATTCATTTAAAGGCTAGCTTCACCCTAGACTTCTCCTGATATGTTCCAACACCTCTGAAACATATAGGTATCTGCAGATAGTACAGAGCAGCTATGTATGAGCAGAAGCGCTCATCTATCACATATATTAACACTGAAATAAAAGCCATCTCACTCCTGCAGGGAAGAAGGGAGGAGTGCAGTTAATGGGTCAATGCCATAAACGCAGGTCCGATAACGTAGCACATGACGATGGAAACACCTCCAAGCAGCCAGACTGCATGGGTGGCCCAGGAAGGGAGATGGTGCCAATATTTTAACAAGTGGCTCCCACAAAAATGTTTCCCCTTCAGCAGGTGATAAATTTACACTTTGGGGATGTGATGTTTGCAGAAAGAAGTGAGGGGCTCTGGAATCCACCCTTTTATTTAACAATATAAAGAAAAATTATGCTTCTAAGTAAGGAAGGGGACATCGCTGCTTGGCAAGAAAATGTACATTAAGCCACATTTGGCCAGAAATGCACTGAGTCATGCAGAGCTGTGTTCGACCAATGCAATTCATGTGTGGGGATAAGAGGGAGCAGAATAACTTGCACAGGAGTCCCACAGCATCCTACTTCAGGAAGGGTTATTGAAAATACCTAACACTGAATAAAGTCTTATTACAACCCTGATAAAAAGCCAATACTAATAAGATGCAAGGCAAGATGAAGTGGGATGGCAAGTCTTTCACACCTCCTCTCTCATGTCTGGTAGCAGAAACGTAACAACAGTCTCCCAAGAGACACCTTCTGAAGGAGCATTTAGCTACTTCATTATATCTATAGCAGTTCCCTTGTACAAACAAACTTCTCATAGTCTCTGCTGGGACTGACACTGGATCTTTAGGTTCTTCAAGTCAGTCTCTATAAGTGGATCCTGCTATTTGCATGGTCTGTCAATGCAATCATGAGAGATTCCCAGCCCTCCATTTCATAGGTTTTCCATTTACACATAGGAAATGGCACCTTTTACTTCTATCCTGTTTCTGAGCCATATTAATAAGTCCAACTGCTTTATGTATTACCAGTTTCAACAGTGTTCTGCTTTTCAAATCACAACTGTTTTCATGTCAGCAAAAGAATTTCAAACTACAGGAAATTCTGGGGATGAAGTACAAATATATGCTTAGAAAGAGCTATCAGGAAGCAGAATCAAACCTACAGTTGGAAAAATATGAAAAAAATGTCACTGCTTTCATACTGCACTATTAATTTCATCATTCTTTAAACACATAAATGAACAAGATTAATAATTCAGCCAGTAAAGGAATTTCTGTTTAGCCTCTGAAAAATCCCTGAATAATTCAGAAGTTCTGACATTAGATAGCTTTTGTCATACTGACCCACGCACCCTGGGTAAAACGCTGAAGAGAGATCAAAGTGACTTACCCGTTCTCTCACAGCCCTCTCACATTACAGCTTATGAACAACAAAACTTTGCAAATCAGATGCTTACAAAACCAGAGAAAGCAGCTTGTGTTCACCTGTTGTCTGTGCCAGCAAGACAATGAGAAAGGGCAAACAGGAGCATTTTGTTCATTCCTCATAAACATGGTGTGAAAACTACACCGCCTGATCTACAGCCCAAGGAAATCCACTCCTTCAACTTCCCTGGGCTTTAATCATAGAGTATATGAAAGGTTTAAGAAATTCAGAAGATATTCACAATACAAAAGTCATTCTAAAAGAAATCAGTGTTTGCCGAACTGAAAGTGAGCCTGAGAACATTAGAGAGACAGTGAGAGAAGGCTTTCAGGAAAGAGCTATTTTCAGCTAGGAAGGAGCTATCACAGAGGATAAAACATCTACCACCACTCAGGAGAGTGGGCAGAGGGGCAAAGGGAACAAATAGAGCAAAACACCAGGAGGCATACTCGGGCTGAGATTCTGAGGAGCAATTGGATCCTGCAGTGGGAGGTTGCTTAACCAGCGTTAAACAGGGGAGACCTCTCTGACTAAGCTGGTTGTCCAGACTCCTTTGTAGTCAGTGGAGATTATGAACATCTGGAAAAGAGGGAAAATAAATTAGTTTTGGAGGTCCTTGAACAGACTCTTCAAAGGCTACCCAACTGCATTGCCATAAGGACAACTTGATCCAATATTTTGGGCTTTGAGTTGCCACAGACTGGGGAATAAGAACAGAGCATTCATCTCATCTCATGAATGTTATAGCTGGCAGGACTCTTTCCTGACCTCCACAGGAGCACAACAGTAAGAGTTTTAAATCTTTATCTGGAGCATATATCAAAGGCTCAGAAAGGTAGAAGGGAGGATCAAATGGGTCCTTAAACCTAATCAGCTGCTTCTAGGCAGGCAGATATTTTACTTGGGACATCTGTATTTAGTAATGGTAACAGCCTTCTGAGGCCAGCAAGAAGACTGAAAGCCACTTTTTACAAATCCTTTCTTAGAAAGCAAGTCCTCTGTAAAGCAGAAAGCAAGTATTCCCCTATTTAGACAAAAGGATTTAAATATCAGGCCTATCCATTGTAGCAGCTCAAGCAGGCAATGAAAAGCATGAGGAACTATGTTGCACAAGTCTTTTCTATGCTAATAAATACTTAACTCACATCAGCAGCTTTTACAGTACACTTCAATGGGACCAGAAAGGAAAGCAAGTGTTCCTCCAGCAAAGGAGGAGCCCTTTGGTTCAGATCTTCAGGGTGTCTTTCCAGTGAAGTTTTGCATACAAACCCTTGTGGGTATGGCATTAACTTCAAAATACCAAGAGGTCTCTTTCACAGAACACAGTCTATACATCTGTCAGACAGCCACTCTTGGCCAGCCTACACCCTTTCCTAGCATGACCATGAATTCCCACATTACGGAGACCCTGCTTTTTCGAGTCATTTCTACTTGCTGCTTCCCATATGCTTTAATAGCTCAGCATCTCTCCTGCAACTAAGCCAAAAAATAACTCCCTGACATGACTGACACATAAGCCACATATATTTACAGGCCTTTACACAGACGGTAACATAAAGAGGTGCAGAGGATATGCTGTTACGTGATGAGTATGAAAGCTCAAATAACACATTCTGCATTTGTCTATAATGCCTCCCTTTTATTGCTGTGAGACCACCCCGCTCCTCGAACATCCAGTGAGACAGACAAGTCATAGAGATGTTGATATGGTACCAGCTCAAGCTGCCTTGTAGAGAAAGAAAACCATGTTCCAGTCACTTCACTGCTTTCATCAGGAGTAGGTAGGTGAATGATTCAATTCTGCAGCTGAGAAGAAAATTTATGTTTCAGAAAACCCACCCCAAATTGTCAGAAACGCTCTAAGGATACCCTGCTCCAATGAGCTTGATTCTGCCCCATTAAGTTAATTATATTCCTTCCACAAAAAAGCAAGCAAGCATCCCTTGAATTCCCAAAGGCGATCCTTTGAGAACAATGGACATTTGAGAGACTTCTGTGCTCATGGAATATATAGTAAAGATGGCAAAATTTCCCAGAAAGACTGAAAAATACTTAGCAGTGACTGAAAGTCAGTAAAATCATGACTGTCATATAGCTATTACGTTATCATGATAGATCAGCATGTGAAAGTATCAACTATTGAACATCTGAACTCAAAAGGCACAGCCTGTGATTATTACACATCTCTCTGCAATACCAGGAAGAATTCATATGCTGCCCTTTCTTACTGTTTTCTCTGCAGGAGTCTCTCTGCTTCTATGGCTAATTCTGCTTTTGCCCTGTGGATATGATAGAAGAAATGCCAAGCACAGATTTCAATGTATAAACATATTATATGGCATGGTAAGAGAAACTCAATATAGCCCAGTTTGCAAGTACTGACCAAAAATTGGCTTAGCAATAACTAAGCACGGGGATTTTTGCCATTTGATTAAAGCAAGGAGAGTAAACCATAGTTTTAGGCTTAACCAGTCGCATCAATCTCAGCATCACTACAGTGATGGATTACACTCACTATACTTTATGCCTTCATACCCTGTGGTGTCTACATAATTTTTCACTTTAATTCAACTTGCAAAAATTAACATCTGCCCACTGCATCCTTGCTTTTGCTTCCCTGTGCCTATTATTGACCCAGAATTTGCATGTTGGAAAAAACAAGTTCAGTGTCTGAAATGAAAATAAAATCTCCCTTCAAATGGCACAAAGTTGCTTAAAAATGTTAATGTGCCTTATTTTTATGACGTGTTTAAAATTAAATGCTCCCATATGGGTATAACAGGGCAAACCACGTCCTTCATTTAAATAGCCTGTTTACTTTAAAATCTGAAACTAGCTACAAATTTAAACCCTTTTTGTTTTTGTCCACCTGGAAAAAATTATCGAATTCTTAAGTGTGCATTGTAATAGGAGCAAACACTGAAGAGTGTGAATTCTTATGTTTCAATATCTATTTTTAAATTGTTTTTCATGTAAGCTTTTAATTTAGATTTAATAAGATTCTAATTGCATTTTTTAAAAAATACCAGTTGATTATTGAAGACATATTTTTGTAGGATTAACTTACATAGCTTAGACTTTTAAAATATTGTTTTAAATAATAATTTGGTATTTTATGATTTATGCTACCAAATCTAAATATAGTTAGTGTAAAATAATTACAGAATGATTGCAAGAAATAAACTTCTTGAGGATTATCCATTTTATAAGAGACACACATCTCCTATGTAATTATTCAATGTCAATAAGTGTCTTCAGAAATCTGTTGGTAATTAATGTATGATGAGTGCTTAGTTATATTTTAAAATATTGTGTAATTAAAGCCAATCGAAAGTTTTGCCATTTGCCATACAGCTTAGAAACAGGAAGAAAATATATTAGTGTACTAAATGAAATGAGCTGTGCAGCTTCGTTCTCAGGTCTGCTCCAGCTGGTTTTTGCCACTACAGTGGTGCAAAAGAGCCAGAGACCCAGCAGTCTTGCTGTCTTGACGGTTCTCCATCAGAGGAAATACTGGGTAATTCAAAGCAGGAATAGTGGCTGTATGCCACCTTTCCTTCTTCAGCTAAAGGGTGCAGTATTGATACCATGTTCCTCCCTTGCTGCCAGATGTACTCTTTGGGCTTACAGGTAGCCAAGATTAATTTATAATAGTTTTACAGCAGCCTAAAGATCTATAAAGTAATTTTTGCCTTGCTAATCTGGCACTGCCTGCTATAGCGGATCTGGGCCTTTAAGCACAGGAAGGTCTTATTTATAATTATAGTCTTAAACTAACTCTAGGCTTTAGACCTGGATTGAAAAGGCATTGAAGTCACCTGGAATCTGTCCCTTGCCCTCCCTGGGAGCCACACAGGCCCTCAATGTGTTGCATGCTCCATGGAAACACCGCTTTCCTGGCAGGCAAAAATCTCCTGGAATAGTTATTACAATGGATACTATAGGAAGGACTACACTGACAGGAAGGTTAATGAGATAAACTTTTTCTTCTTTTTCACTGATTTATTTTTACATTCCACTCTCATTAAATACCTCTTCTTATTACACTCACTGTTATCATGACACCCCCCAAATATTACTTAGAGCATTCTCTTTAGGAGTTTTAGGATTGAAAATGCTTTCCTGCTTGTTTTGCTCTGTTCAGCTTAAGTCACATGTTTTGATTTTTACCATAACCTTGAGGTATAAAACCTGAGCTAAATCATCCATCCAACAGCACCGCCCAACAATCAAGAGGCACTGAGCACTGGAGAAACCCATAAAAGTAACATCTGCCTTGACATCTGCCTCCTGTGAGTAAAACTAAAAAAGAAGTGTTTCAGAGCAACAGCAAAAGGATGATATCTCCATGTAGATGATTCTTCCTTAAGTGCTTTCAAATACTTCACAGGTATCTTCTGTACCACCTTCCTTTAGTGTTAGCTTATAAGATAAAAGTAATCTTTGACATCTTTATTTGACTTTATTCCATTTCATGTCAAAATTTAGGCCCTACAAAACTGCTGTATGTGACAAGTAAGCCAAATGCATGTCTCTGCACACCAGCAGGAACCTCCAAAGAACTGGAAGACTTCTGGTGATCCACATCACTGCAGGCTAAGTAACTGCTGGAGACCACACTGATCATGGAGCTGTGTTTCTCTGCCATGAATCACTCTTCAAGTAATTAAAACCAGTATACAAGTCAGAACACAACAAAGAATAAAAGCCTGAAAATGCTGATTTTAATGCTTGATCAAAGCTGTTGCTCCTTGTGCAATGTGGTGGCACTACCCTGCCGGGCTGCTGAAGGCTGCTATCAACCAGTGCAAACATGCCACCAGACCAAGCTGCACCAGCCCAGTGCGGGTTGGTAATGGCAACAGACAGTCACAAAACAAAGGTTTATCTGAATCTGAAGTATGATTCAAGTCATTGTTTTCTAGGCTTTTGAAAATTAGTGAAGACTAAGCTAATCAGCCTGCTCTGTCTTTATATTTACTGAAGAGAAATATGTCCAACAGGGAGAAGATTAATGTGAACGTGGGCTCTCTGCTCAATGGAGAAAGGGACTGAGTGACAATGGGCATGGAAAATGCTGAGATACTCCATCTCTTTTGTTTTCCCCTCAGTTTTCTCTGGGCAGGTGTGTCCTCAGGCATTCCAGCCCCTGAAGGCTACCAGCAGAGTCTATGGGAATGACAACATACCAGTGACCGCTTAAGGAAACTGAGCACATGCAACCCATGGCAGCAGACCAGATACATCTGAGGGTGATGAGGGAGCTGGCTGACATCATTGCAAAAGAGCATCTCTGAAAGGTCACCACAGCCAGGAGGTTCCTGATGATTGAAAAAAGGTAAATGTCACACACATCTTCAGAAAGGGCAGGCAGGATGAATCAGGTCATCAGCCTCATCTCAGCCCCTCAGCAAATCCTCCAGGAAGCCATTTCTGATCCCATCAAAGGCAAGAGGGCAACGGCGATCTAGCAAGGGCAAATCATGACTGACCAATGTGACTGGTCTCTATGAGATGACCAGCTCCATGGACAAAGGAATAGACAAAGGTGATGCACGTCTTGACCTCAGCAAGGCTGATACTGTTTAGTCTTTACTAGTGACTGGACACACTCAGCATCTTCACGGGTGATACCAAACTGGGGGATAAGTCAATATGCAGGAGCACAGGCTGCTGTTCAGAGGGACCTGGACAGGCTGGAGGAAGGGGCTGACAGGAACCTCATGAGGGCTAAGGCAAATACAAAGTCCTGCATCTGTGAGGGAATATCTCCATGCATCAATAAAGGCTGGGGCCCAACCACGTGGAAGACAGCTTGGCAGAAAAGGACCAGGGCACCCTGATGGACAATACACTGAAAGTAAATCAGCAGTGTGCTCTTGCAGCAAAGATGGCCAACTGAACCGTATAGGCAAGCATTTAGCCTACAGGTCAAGCGAAATATTTCTTTGCCTCTATTTGGCCCTTGTGAGACTGCATCTGGAGTACTGCACCCAGTTTTGGGCTACTCATTACCAGAAACTCATGGACATGCTGGAGTGAGCCTATGGAGGGCCACCAAGATGGGCAGAAGGCCAATGCGCAAGACACACAACAGGAGGCCGTATGAACTGGGTTTGTTCAGTCTTTAGAAGAGATGGCTCGGGAGGACATTATTGCTGTCTGTAACTACCTTATGAAAGGAAATATGAAAGATGGAAGGAGCCTCTTCTCAAAGGTGCACAGGCATAAAATAAGATGTGAGAGATGCAAGTTAGAGCTCAGTTGGATTAGACATTCTGATTACATAAAAGGAAAAAACTTTCTACCACTAGGATGATCAAACACTGGAACAAATTTCCCACAAGGTTTTCAAAACCAGGCTGGACAGGTCCCTGAGCAACCGGCCCGTCCTTTGAGCCAGGAACTGGAACAGATGAGCTCCAGATTTTGCTTCTAACCTGCACGATTGTGTGATTCTGTTTTAGGAAAAGACAGGCCCAGATTAATTTTCTCCCCGGGGGTGCCCATTTCTTTCCATTGAATATATATCTGGAGATGAAGCTGACTAGCTTCGACATAGACAACCTATTTTTAGAAGGTTAATTTATGGAAGGGAAATACCACTTTTAGTACAGAAAACTTCAGTAAAATAGAGACACGATAAGCACGGTATTGCACATTAAATGCTAGTAGAGCATTAGTGTTTAGCAAGATACGTACTGCTAGGTATTTTTATCCTTGAAAATGTTCCTAGTTTATTAGAAGTAGATGCTTCTTAATTTCTTTTCTATCTCCTATATTTCACTCAAGATAGGAAAATTCAGTGGTGGCATGGCCTTACCAAAACCAGAAATATATTTAAAAAACCATTAATTGATATTTCTATATTTTATAAGTACATATACAATCCACAATATACATACATCCTTAGTTGTGAGTTTAAAACAATTTGAGTAGCCTAAAATAATCTTCTATAGAGTTCTTCTAAGTGTCATCTTTAAAAAACGGTAATTTCATCATTAACATGACTGGATGCCAAGTTAAGTAAGAAAGGATCATATTAGATACAAGACATTTTAAGTAAGAAAATCTTGACTCAGAAGTTTTATTTTCTCCCTTTGCTCTCCAGAGTCTGATTTTACTGATTTTTTGGGCATGTTGTACAACAGTTTCCATTTCCCAGAGAATCCTGCAGTGAGGCTGACTGACTGGGAGAGGGCTGTGGGAGGGATTCAGTCTGAGTGAACTGAGCAGATTATTAATGTTTGTATTTTAGTTTAGTTGGTAAATTGCACTTCTTTTTTTCTAATTAAAATATATATTCAGGTTGGATTTGGGAAATTAATCAGAACTGTTTTCTACCAACACTAGAGTATAGACTTTAAGACCTATATTACCTTCTAGTGGTGTCCATCACTTTTCATTGATCATAAAGAACTACTTGAAGGACTTCACTCATTATTTAGGCATTTCAACTAGGTGCTTAAAGCAAGGCAGGGTAAACCAAGCCCTACAAGACAATGTGCCAGTGTGTTGTAATTTTGCACGTTAGGGAGTTGTAAGATGGTGCCATTTTATGGCATTTGCCTTGATGTTATTTTTAAAAGTGACATCAAGGAGGATGCTAGTGAACACTCTTGACATATTTGATGGCCTTATTCCTCCTTAATAGATTCACATTCCAAAGGACTTCTCTTACCTGTAGCAACCTTGTCTGAGGTATGAAGCATTTCTTACATGTTTTCTAGGCAGATAATCTGGGCAAAAAATTTCCAGGCTCATCCACACAGAGGATATTACAATTAGTTCATTTATGAGCAGCAAATGGCAGAAAGTATGGCATGTAATTATCTGAACACTTGATTTGTACAATAACCACACCTCAAAATTGAGAAACTGAGTACTTACTTTTAAAAGTGTGTTTACTTATTCATCAAATGAGTCTGGTTTGGGTTAAGAATGACCCATGTGCATGTTTGCATTACATTTTCAGTAAATGCTAATACTTACATGGGAACTTTAATACTTGTGAGACTTTCAAAAGATGTGCTATATTTTGCTTTGAATGTTCAATTTGGACCATTTTCAAGACCACTAAACATTTTCTATACTTGGGTAGCATTTTCTCTATGATGTCTCCCTGCATTTCCTAACACTAGTTAGAATATAGGATTGAAATATTAATAAAACCACAAAACATTTGCAATGTGCTTACACCTCCCACCCCAATAATTAAGTATTCTAAACAAAACTTTAAAAAGAAATAATTTCTTGAAGTATTTCCAGGACAGTTTTGCAGGCTTTACATCTTTCCCTACTATTTTTATCTGTTAGGACAGTTTTGAATTGATAGTATTTTACAAGTGAAATTTAGTTAGTTCAGAGGAAACTTTGGGTACGCATGCAAGGAGCTGGGGAGATTTTTGTACCACAGTTCTATATTTTTCAAACAAACTCAATCTACATAGATCACAGGTCTTCAACTGGTGCAAACCAGCACGGCACTACTGCAATCATCTTTACCAGCAGCTGGGACTCTGGCATGTATCTAAACAAGCCTTTCTTGTTGAATTAATAGTACTTCTTCTTGTCAGCATCTCCGTCCCAGGCAGTCGTTCTCAAGAGCACTGATTATGGCTGCTCAAATGCTTTGTGACTAGAGGAATATATTAATAATGACAGGCCACACAGTAATCATATTTCTTTCATCATTTATGTCTTCTTTTTGTTGCAAGGAACAGGTGCACCTAGGTCTCAGTCCCATATTTCATCAATTTTGTCATTTCAAGTAGCAAAAAAAGGCAACTCTTAATCCACTTGAGAAGCCTGAAAATCAAAATTATGCAGGATGGAAAACACAAAAGCCTTCTAGCAGGATTGCCTTGTAAATACTGGAATAGTCTTACAGACTCTTTGGTGGACATCTTTAATAACAGGAAAAATAAACACATCAGGAGCAACAGAGCTATACTGCATCCTACCTCAAGGCAGGGTAATGGACTAGGTGATGATTAGATCCTTCCTGATTTATTTTTCTGATTCAGTAATAATACAAATTATCCTTCAGTCCATGTGAATACTACATCTCCTTCCCACATGCCACATCAAAACATTTGTTCCTTTTACATCTTTTCCCGACTTTATAATACCACATTTAGTCCTTATTTGTTATTGCTTGTTATGTGAATCTGTGATCACTAATTTACAGCATCACTCCTAAAACTTCTAAATAATTTTAATAATTCAAGCTTTCAGAAAGTCAAAAATATTGTTCTGGTTTAACCAGAATGAAAGATGTGTCACAAAGCACCAAATTATCAGATGCAAGACAGCAACCCAAATCAGAATTCATAGCTAGCTATCTATGTGGTCAAGGATACTGTACCAAGGACTGAATGACTCAGCCTCCCTCTGGGGGGATTATATGCAGGAGTTGCTGCACAATTCTGGGTACTTCAGTACTAGAAAGAGAACAAAAGAATGGGTATGTGAAAAAAAGTCGTAAAAATGACTGAACAGTTGGAGGAGCTGATTTATGAGGAGAGATTAAAGGAATGATGTTCGATTGTCTGCACAATGTCCAACAGCCATATGTTAACCACTTCAAGTATCTGAAGAGTGTAAACACCAAGGAAGGGAATAAATAACCAGGCTGGAACAAGAAGGTGTAACTAAAAATACAGAAAATTAATATCTAGGGGAAACTTAACAATGAGCTTTGTCAACTAGAGATAAGTATCTGAAGAAAAGCAGGAGTCTTGTTGTTCCTAGTAACTTCAAGAGCAAACTGGGCAAATCACTGAAAAAAAAAATAGGTATCTATCTGGGGCTCACCGGCAAGAGAGCTTCCTAGCTATTACTGTTTGATAATTCCTTTCACAGAATCACAGAATCATCTAGGTTGGAAAAGACCTTGAAGATCATCCAGTCCAACCATTAACCTAACATTGACAGTTCCTTTCTTTATAAATCAAAATGCAAAAGACAAGTGATGATTCGTTCAACTGAATTAGCCATTCATGTCACATAACCTTACTTGTCTAAGATGTTAAGAGAAAACAATATAATACCCTTATGCGTATTTTGCTCATAAACCCTTCCTGAAGGTATTTTCTGTCAGATATTTAAAAACTTAATAAAACCCCATAGCGCTGCACATTTAAAACAAACAAACAAACAAACAAACACACCACGAAAAAAAAAAATTCTAAATAATTGTTTAGGAATCAAACTTAGAATTACTAACAGAAAAACAATGTCTTCTGCTTATGACATTCTCATGTCTTACCTAATCAAAGTATAAATCACTGCGGTTGTAATTCAAAGTTCAGGGATTCCCATTTTCCTCTGCAGCTTCAGAAAATGTTATTTTGTAGTTCTCCTCTGCTGCTCAGCCTTCCTGTTATAACAAAAAGGTTTGTTCCTTGTCAAAAAGCTGGAATTCCCATTTATTTGTAAAAAAGGAACTTGATATTCCCACTACTCTTGCACAAAGCCATATCATTATTTACTAATTCCCTCTTAGTCTTGCTTCTGTGTTTCGGAGATGGATTAGAAGGTGCAAAAGATAAAAATGTACTCAAGGTGGACCTCAGGGAAAATTCCCCTCAAAAAAACATATTCTACACATATATCTGTTTTGGAAATAATTAGCCTCAAGCTCAGCCATGTAATGACATAGGGGTGTTGACTTCAATGATAGTCAATTAGATACACAACTAGGAAAGGAGCTTGTATCAAAAACTGGCTCATTTCAGAAAAAAGCCCAGCATAAACTAGTGCCTCTACAGCTGGGATACAGGGTCCACAGTCAAAAGAGGGTATAGACCTAATGAACTTTGCCGTCATGCTGATATGTCCTAGAGTACATGCTCACATCTTCATCTAAGGAGTACAGACACAAAAATGTAAAACACTTGTTAGAGTATCTAACATAGAAAGGGAAACCCTGTTTTCCTAAAACCAGTTTTAACATAGATCAAGAATTATTGCCTCAATCCAATTATCAAGATTACAGCTCGCAACATTCTCCATTCAAAGTATTCTCCATTCAAAAGTAGAGGTCGCTTTTCCAAAATGAAATATTTTTGCTTTTCAGTGTTCCTATTTTTTAGCTCTTTTTGTCTTACTTTCCTGCTTTCCTTCTTTTCCATGCCATCCCTGAAGGAAGGAATCTAGAAAGTGTAAGAAGGAAAAGTGGGAAGAAAAGGAGAAAGAACGAGAAAGAAAGATCTGAGGGAGAAGAAAAAAAAAAAAGAAAATTGATCACTGAAAATATATTTCAAAATTTCAGAAAAAGCCAAAAAAATCTTTGGGAGTTCTCATCAGGATCCAGTGAGGGTTTTTCAGTTTACTATGAATGGGCCTATCCTATCCCTTGGTGAAACCACTTGCAGCAACAGCAGAGCAATTAGTCAGCAAAGGAGTGATCGTGTGGAAATCCAGGACTGTGAAAGAAAATCCATCCTGCTGAGCTGGCATCACCCACATGACCTGCTGGCTCTGGCTGTCTGCAAGGTTTAAGCCCACATCCTTAAAAGCAGTTAGTGTGCTTAATATGACTCAGTGGAAATGAGGCACCTACATAATCATTAGTCACCTAAATACCTTTGCAGATTGAGATCTTATTTCAGTGAATGGCACTACAGGGCATTTTTTGTCATGAGAATAGGGATTCACCACAATACCAGTGACAGAAATTGCCACAGAACGTCCCCAGATTTGTTTGGAAATGACCACGTCTACAGCAGCAGTTACTTTTCTTAGTGAATGTGCACATTTATTCTTGGTTCACAGGGAAGCATTTACAAGAACCCTGAAATATGGAAAGATTTTGCTGTATCATGTGTTTTCATAATAGAAAGTTTGTCCACAAACACGGTCCTCTAAAAGAAAAGTGTGACTCAAGGAAAACAGCATCCAGGGCAGAACAGAAAGTGAGCTGACAGCCCTGTGAACCCAAAACAGCCCCCAAGATCTGTCTGCCAGCAGAGACAGCTGTGGCGTCAGCCAAAGAAGTCGGCCACAAATCCAGACACGGCTGCTGGAAAAACACATTCCAGGTCCTACATATCGCTGCCAAGTTCACCCCATGATTATAGCCACGGACTTTGGAGAACCCAGAGGAAGAAGGTGAAAAAGAATAGGATCAACATTGACTACATTGGGAAAAGGCAGTGCCAAGGCAACACTAAAATTACTGGTAAGTCCCATTTTGCTTTGTTCTTGCACTATTTTAATGCAGAGTCTAGCTATAGTTTTTCATAGTTTAAAGAAGATTTTGTAACTTTTGGCAGCAAACCCCACTTTCTTAGCAAACATGATAATGGCCTTACATTACATGGCCTTGTGCCCCAAAGGATTCCAAAGCATTTTACAAACTTAAGCTGATATGTGGCCAATGTACACAGGGACCTCCTCATCCACCACTGAAATGTGCTCAGCCTCCAGGACAACCTGTCATAAAAGCTTAGCAAAACACAGAAGCTCTCTGCAGTATTTTAGGCTAGGATGTGATGAATGCTTTACACTACTGAATCTGAACGAGAAGGTGGAACATAATTATGTGAGCAGAAATTCAGTTGCACACAACACTTAAACTCATACTCCTTCAGCTCTACACCTACTCTTAAACTCCTACTACAGTGCCTTTTAGTCTTACTGTTTAATGACAATCTGTTTTCCAAAGCCTCCTTCGGTAATGTCCTCAGCTCCATGGTTGGATTGTCCTTCCCTCCCAACCGGTGCATCTACTGGATGCACACCAATGGTTACTCCTTCACGCAGGTTTTCCCAACCAGACTCAACTTCTTCTGGGACAGCAATATACTAAGGCAAATAAAATTCTCAGTGAAGTCTTGAAGATCTCTTCCCTTTCAGTTATTTACTGCACTGTGATAATTTGCCACATGTGATTCTTTCTTTCATAAGCACTGCTGGGTTTTGACTCTCCTCAACAACAACAAAAAAAAAGCATTTCACAAGCACTACAAAGTTTTCAGGCCCTGTGTCTACCTGTCCACAATAGGAGCATTACTCTTAGCCACGATTTGATTCCTTTTTGTAATTCTACAATAAATTGATCATTTTGACTCTAGTATCTCTATTAAGCCAGTTAACTCTTGTGGCCTTTCCAAAGTCATAAGAACACCAAATTACTTAATTCTTTAAAAGAGGCTTTATATAGCTAAGCAGATTTGTGCAATGTCTACAGAGATTGAGGGATTTTGAAGTGCAACAAACCATCTAATAAACGTTTTCAGACACAAAGCCATTGCAAATTCATGCAATGCTGACTGTGGTTGCCATTTTAAAAGCAGAATCCCAGATATTCTGAACAATAAATAAAACCAAGCACACTTTTAAACTTCACCCTCAAGACAGGGATACAGGTACATATTTCTCTTCAAGGGATGTTACAAAAAAAAAAAGTGCTTTCTAATTCCCTTTGCTGTCAACTTTCTCTTTTTCCTATCTCCCTAACTATTTTCTCTGGTAACTGGGCTGATTTATACAGCTGTCACTCACGCTGCATGCAATTCTGGCCCCTCCGGGGCCACCATGGACTTAGAATAATCACTGTAGTGATGTCAAACTCAGATTTTTTATTTTAAGCTTTGGAAAACAGACAGTATTTTCTAAATGTGAAATGTTTCTGGTCACGTGCGAGTAACAAATATTAACTGACGGTCTGAGTATGAAACTTTCATCCTAATACTCAGCAGATGGTTCCATCCATTTCAGTACACCTGAATGTGTCACACAGTACTACACTGTGCATCCAAGAACAGATCCAGGCCTTCTTCATTTAGTTGATGAACTACCACTTCACAAGGACCAGGTAGAAAATCTGCTATGCTTTAGCACAAGTGATAAAAATATGACAAAATTAATTATATTTGCCTTAGGAGACATCTATAAATCAGCTACACACTTGCCTTGAGAAACTACTTTCAAAAGCTCACACACCTTAGGAGACTTGAAATAAAACTATTGACTATACCTTTTAACTCACGTCATTACACATCTAGTAAAAACAAGCAGATGTGATAGAGTTTAGCCTGTCAATCTCAAGCTGGGCTGAATTTCAGTGGTCTTACTTTCCTTACAGAGCTTCTCATATTCAAAATGTGAGAAGAAGGTGGTAGAAATGGATCACATAGTCTGACTTTCCAGGTCCTTAAATCACACTCAGTTACTCCTGTGCTGGGCCCAGCAGGTTGTGCTTGGCTAAGGCGAGCCCAGCACAGAAATCTAGCGCAGAGGGTCTAGTCTGATTTGAAGATGTCCAGAGATGGAGACACTAACATTCCCTACAGTGGTATATTCCAAAGGTTAATCTTTTCTCTGTTTAAAAACTCATGTCTTATTTCCAGCATGACTATGTCTGGCTTCAGGTTCAGACCATTGGTTTTCATTATTCCTTGGACAAATAAACCTGTGCATAATTATATGCATAGATATACATCCCTGACGGTCCTAAAGAGATCTGAACAGACAGAAAAGGCAGACTAGCTCATGTGTTAAAAGGGGGAAAGCCTCGCTGTAGAAAAGACTGCAATAACAACAAAAAAATATTTCTTTTTTAAAGACAACAGCATCCACAAAGACAAGCAGCATTTCAAGGCTGCAGTTTTTCCTTGAACTTCTCACCACCAGCTGCTTGCTAGAGAGCTGCCTCCACAGAATCCCTACCCACAGCGGCTAGTGATGAAAATACTTTTCCTGCTCCAATTTTTCTTGATGGGGGATCCAAGTTTATTCCTTGGTTTGCCACATTTCAAAGAGAAACATACAATGCTAATCTCTTCCAACTCTTCTTTGTTGGACTCCTACTCTCAGCTGAGGTGGCTGCAGAAAATCACACCAGCATTTTAATAAGGAATTCAGAGAAGTTAAAAGACCTTTCCATTGGTGTTTAAATCTCACACAAACAGCAGGCTGCAGCTGTAGCCTTTGCTGCCTATGGATAAATGTATTATTTTAGAACATGGCCAAGACCTCCTTGTAGGAGGTCCTGCAGGAGTGGAGCCAACAAGTGATTATGAAAGGCAGCCTAAAGAATATTTGACACTGTTTTCTGCCTACGCTTAACAAGCACCTCGTAGTTTGGGCTGCAGTTTGCACGATTTTGGCTTTTAGAAAATATGAAACACCTTAGTAGATGGATTTAACGTCTAGGAGATTCCATCTGAGGCACTGAACCCACCCAGTTTTATTACTTATACTTTCAAAAGTTTGGGAAAAGCTTCAAAGTCGCATCTGAAGAATTCATGAACTTATCCTAAAAAAATACCTGGAACGCTGGTATCCATGCACATTTTTTAAACATAAACACGACAAAAAATTCTACTTTTCAAATAAATTTCACCAGACTTATTTTCTTAAGCAAAAAAAATCAATGAATTTTATTCATTATCTTGTATTTCATTTCCTTTGAATAATCAAGTATTTATTCAGTACTTCTTGAGATACCATTCAGTATATCACACACAGCCCTAGTCTGCCTTGTAATTCAGTCACTGGGATGGAAGAATCAACAGGCAACTGAGAAAATTTAAGACAAATAAAAGCAAAGAAAAGAAGCTACTGAATGGGCAGAGCTACAAAGGTGAAGAGAAGAGCATCTTCCACTTTGGGAGAGAAGCTGGGACTACTGTTAGGAATGCATGTCTTTTAAAGGGCTGAAGACTAACTGCCTCCTTCTCCACCTCTTTTCCTATTATTTTAAGACACACAGGGCTCAGCCCACAAAGAGACTCAAGCAAGTGGTGACAAGTACCGCAGTGGCTACCTTATACGGTGCATGGCCATTAGTCTCAAATCCACAGCACTGAACAGTCACTGGTGCTCTCTACACTGAGCACAGGACTATCAGGCAGGTGAAGATTAGACTAATAACTGGGACAATACTAGGAAAACAACAGAAAATGCTACAGAGAAGTGTCTTGTACCCTATCCCTTTTGGATTTTAATTTTGGGTAAGATAGTGTAAACAGCCCTAAAATAATTGATTAGACTCCATGTCTGGTCTTCCCCAAGTAACACTCACTTATTTGGATACAAAGTAATCTGTCAAGGCCCCTGAAACTTGCATTTACTCCTACATGGCTGCCCAGCTTCAAAAGGAAGATTGGAAACTGCCCCTTATTACCATTAGCTAGTATGCTCTTCTCCTCCAGTATTCTTCTGATGAAACAACTGCCCTAGGTTTCCCATTCCCTAGCATTGAATAACACTATTTGTAAAGTGGTGATGAATGCTGTTTTTTTTGTCCTGACCTCACTAGTATTAGTTTGTGCTGGGTGTGGCTTGGACGAGCTTATTGGGTTGGCTGACTCCAAGGTGTTCATCAGAGGAACACCACCAAGTCTGAGGATTGCCAAGTGATCAAAGTGATGTACCCTGACAAAAAAAAAAAAGGTAGGAAAGATGGAGAATCGAAGGGTTTTAAGTGGAAATTTTGGCCACTGCACTGTATGAACTGTACTGATGTGCTCGTCTTATCAGCTGCTTTTATATATATTGTAGTTGCTTGCCAAGGTGTGTTTTCTGTGGCATCACCTGCTGCTGACAACTTTAGCCCAGAGGAACTACAGGTGCCAATGCATCAGAGGATTAGGAAGGAACTAGAAGCCTTTTACAACATCCTGCCTTGGTATCCCAGAAAAAAAAGGCATTCATCCACAGAAGGAGATCAACAGAAGTATGGGGGCGAGGGACAAAAGAGAAGGGTCAACTAGTGGAAGGCAGTAGAAAGTAGGAAGAAGCATAAATGACAGATGGATTTTAACAAGTTTCCACACAAGCTTAAAGTCATAAATGAGAAAAGAAGAAATTAGAAGCTCCCTTTGAGACCATTAAGAAAGAGGGAGCCTGGACAAGCAATCTAATGTATGAGACACAAGGCTGGAATTCTGCAGGCCTTCAGTATTTAATTGGGTATGGAGCAGCTTGACTCTATCCAAGGAGCTCTGAGGCTAAAAAAGAGAATGGAGAACAATATATACCATGGAGTCCTGCAGGATGATTAGCCCTCCTTTAAGAGGTTTAAGCCTGGCAGCAGATATCTAGGGACACAAACACTTCAAGGACATGCGCAAGGGAGTAAGACTGTTGGAAGGCCAGTTAATAAGGAGAACTCCAGACTGAGAAAAGTCAGCGAGCCAGATGATGATGTGAGGAAAGAGCTCAAACTCGCCCACATGTAAATAAAACACGAACATGACATTTTGTTAGGCCAGTTAGCTCTCCATCATTGCAAGACTTCTTGTCCTCTGGTATCTGGCATCAGATAATATGTCTAATTCAAGAGATGAAGGCAGAGAATAAAATCTGCTGGCACTGCTGTGTTTCTAAAAAATATGCATTGCTAAACTAAGAGTGTAACTTTTCATAAAGTCACTATGCTACATTACCCAGAAAATGAATTATTGTAAAACTACCTGCAAGTGATTCCTACCATGATACTGAAAAGCCCATTGTTTTCAGGGACTGGTTTAGTCTTTGTGTGATCAGTGCTGATAAGCTTGCTCCAGAGTTAGCCCAGGAACAGGTCAGCTCTAGACTGTTTTAAATAATCATTCTAGAATTCAAATACAAGATTCAGCAATTTGTGACCACACTGTTTGAGCTTTCAGCCTTCTGCTTTGCTTTCCTTGGATGTGTTACTAAACACATTACAGCTGAAAATAAACCAAAATGACTTGGGCTGTGACAGTGAAATTAAAAGCAACTGAACATGTCTTCCAAAGTAAGGTAAATAATATATGGAGCAAGTTAGGTCAAGTATGCTTGATGATTCTCAGTTGGGGTGCTAAGACTGTTACTTATTACACTATTCACAACTAGTTGCCAGCTTACCTTGTTCTCTCTTCTTTATTTACTTTTCTACCTGATGTGGAATATCAGGTTATGTAGTGTTTTCAGATTTGGAGAGGGGGATGAAAATGTTCTTTTCTTAAAATGTTCTTTTTTTGTGCGTGTACACAATGCCTGAAGCAGAACTGTAATGGAAATTATGGTTAAAATATTTTCTAGAGGAAAAGGTCAGCTTAAGTAAGAAAGAAGGATGATCTCATATTTCTGACAGTTCAGATGCAAGCAAATCTTAGCACCAATAAGTTATGTCATCTGTTAAATTCACATAAGCAGAATGCCTCTGTACATTTTGCATTGTTATGACAAGGCTGTACAGAACAAGGGTAAATACTCCATATGAAATAGCTATCTATACAGGGTTACTTGTGTCTATTCTTATCTTTAAATAAATCAACTGAGAATTAAAGCCGGCATGGTTTTCTGTTCTGTCTTAAGAGACCTAAACTGTGCTACATTAAACAACATAGTAAGCATAAATTTGTATTTGGCCAGAATGACACTGAAAGTTATAGCTTAGTATCTTACTCACTGAGATGCTGTCCATTCTGACCTTGGCTATAGCTTCATAATTTACACGCCATTACTGTCATAGCAACAGAGCCAACAATCATTTGCTCATACAATTTACAATACATTGTTTCCCAGCCACACTGAGGGTCTTTAACCATCAGCAGATGTGTTGCTTGTATTAGCTATATCCGAACAAAGCAGAATCTATTCAGCTCTAAAGTCCCTATGGCTGCTTGGCTGTGTCTTGAGCTTAGCACATAGCTAATTTGGTGTTCATAACCACTGTAACTAATTACAGCATGGATGAGGAGTTTCAGAAGTTTTAGCCCACAACCTGCTGCCTAAATTTCACACATTTCTCCTCTTCCTGGAATCTGAGTTTTAGGAGTCCACTCTCAAAGAGGTTAATCAGCAACTAATACTGTAGCTGCTCTGTGATGTTCAGTCCTTTAAATTGTTTCTATGTGAATACGCTCTAAAGCTTCCTTTGCCACAACTCTACAAACATTAAAGATCACTTTTTAAATGCTCAATATTGTGCTTCATTATCAAGTTACAAAATCTTGTACAAATCTATATATTCATGTTAACATTCCTAAAAGGAAACGAATGTAAATATAAAACACCATCACAGTTGTCCTGTGTGAAAGACAGAAGGGTTGCGGTGTTCATTAACAGGTAGGTATGGACCTACTTCTGGAGGCAAAGGCATTAAAGAAAGAGGAGAGTGGACAGAAAAAAAGGTAACTCCTTAGTTCCAGGTTTAGCTTTCTGACATAGCAATACAAAAGTATCCAGAATAGTGCAATAAAGAACACTGCTATCATTACATTTTTTTCTAGGTATAAAGCCATCCTGACCTGGTGAAAACTCTCAGCTAGGATCAACAAATAACTTAAACCAGTGGTCCATGAACTGAAATTCATTTGGGCAGAAAAGCTGTCTGGCTTCAGAGATCAGTAGGCTGAGAGCTACAAATATTTTTAACAGCTGAAGTAGGTAAAGAATTGCCTTCCCAGAAAGTTCCCCAATGAACTTTTGCTTTATATTAAAGGAACATAAAGGGAAAAGAAGTAGTTCAGAATGCTGCAATATATATTTTATATTTTTTTGCTAATTTTTTGCTCCTTCACTTTTCAGAATAAGAACTAGAGGACAAGGAATAAGGCAAGTCTGAAATGGGTGGAGTTGACTTAGGCAGCCTGTTTTCCTCTGCCTACTTACCCCTTCTTCTATCAGTAGCTCCTTGCACATTTTACCCCGTGTACAGCCTTGTCTTTTTAATACCTTCATCCTGTCATTTATTTCCCTTCCTAGCATCCATAATATCCCTCCCTGACATCTGGCTATTGAACCTAATGTGGTAGCACAATGTAGAACATGGTGTTTATAAAGCTTGTTGATTATATTTTGATGGTGGCTCCACAGTGCAAAGATTTTTCTCTGAAGCCTGACATACCCAGCCTGCAAGGGAATCTTAAGGCTATAGAGGAATGCTCTTATGCTTGCTAAAATATGAGAATTTAGGTGCAGAATTTGCTCTTCTTCTTACTGCTTCCACAGGAGATAGTATTTCTCTAAGCTGATCCCCAGCTGCTTTATTGGCCCCTTGAGTCCACTGCCAGATAATACATAACCCAAACAGCCTCAAATTTGCTGGAAGTTCCTCCAAGGGTCTGAATGCAGGAATACTGCATCCCAGAAAAAGGCAGCTTTACACTTCCTCTCCTGGGTGTCCTTTTTGCTCCTTGGACATAGAAGAGCATCCGGACTTCATATTTCATTTATTTCTCTCTGCTTCCATTTCTGCAATCCTGATGCATCCCAGGGCTCCTGCCTCTTTGCAAAATCCAGGTGAATTTGCTGTAAAGTTAGGTGTTGGTCTAATTACTGCAGACTGAATATTTAATTATTCTGTGGCTTCTCTTTGAAGGATCACAATGTCTGAACTGTCAAGTATTGACAATGCTTCTCTGGGACCTTTTGTTCTTATATAATAATACCCATCTTAGTTGTCATATTTATGAAATGAAGGACCTTAGCCCTTTTCCTAAGCTGGTTTTGCTTAGCTCCAACGTGCCTCCAAATTTTCTGAACTTCAGGGTAGTAATTGTCATCAAAATAGCTAATTTTCTTCTTATACAGCTCCTCATTGTTCTTCTTAGCTGCCTGTAAAAAATTATTGCTGAGTTTGATAATTCTGGAAACAGAAAACTACATATCTTAGCTGGATCTGGGGATTTTTGTGCTTCTGCCCTATAAGGTCTTTATATAATACTATCAAAATGCAAGGATTGTGTAAGTGACAGAGGCAACATTCCCACATTTTTGTTATTTTCTGCATTTTTAGGAATGCCATAAATCCTGTCACTGCTTCTCCTTTGAGCGTTTTCTAAATCACGACATTTTGCTCTTTGGAGCCTGTTCTGTTTTACCAGGAAAAATGAGATGTGTGTTCCCTGCAAAAGGTTAATCAATAAAATCTTTACAATCTCTTCTCATCTGGCCAACCTCACTTTAATTTCAGTAACAGTGCTAGTCAACTCACTCAGAGAGGCAGTTTAATCTTTCTGAAGCCTTTCTACTTCATTTTCCCATTCTTTTATTCTTTGTTGCTAACCCTTTTGAATGTATTATCAAAGTTTCCTATAGCCAGTGGTTTCCACAAAGCCCAAGCTCTTCAAGTCATGTTATCTGGTGAAATTCTCAGTTTTTAAGAATATCTGCTGTTCCTAAAGTATGTGGAGGAAAACTGGAAGTATGTCATAATGTACAGTAAAGATGGAAAAAGCAGGATACAAATATCTCCAAATGTGTACAGTTTCTAAAAATTCTCATTTTCTTCTTAATCTTGTGATTTCTGGGGCCTGATTCATGATTTTGGAATGCCCGAGACTGGCAGTACTATTTGTTACCAAAAGTACAACAAATTTTCTTCTTGGCCAGCTGAGTATCTCAGGAGAGTTCTGGACAAGAGTCATCTTGCATCTCACTGCTTGAGCCAATCACTTTCCCCCGCAGTGCTTACCTAATACCATACTTTCTTTCCTCTTCCTTTCTGACATAAGAGACTCTTACTCAGTTTTCCCTGTCCTTTTACAGCTATTTTTCAGTATCTAAATGATACAGTGAGGCAGGCAGCCTTTATTTTAAAAATATATTCTGCAATACCACAGTCACATTTACGCATACATCTCTTCAGTGTTGGTGCTGGATTAAGGAGCCCCTGTCATTCATCCATACCCCACTCTGTAATGACACATCTCTCTGCATTTACTTTTACAGAAACATATCAGGAAACTGGGCAATCAGACACAAGTGCAGCAATGCATGCTCAAGGAGAGTTAGGGCTTGTTTCTGCCAACCTATTTGGGGTTTGTGCCAAATACCTCACCACAGCCTAAGATGTGATGAAGCTGAATTTTTTGGAGAACACTGAGGAAGGCTGCCAACATTACCCTTAAAATTAAAACAGTGCATTAAATATTATTTTTAATTTTCTTATTCTGAGAAAAGTATGTCATTTACGCAGGATAAATTTTATGACTAGGTTTGGGGTATTTTAATCACACTTTTCACTGTATTTTTTCAAACATATCTCACACTTTTCACTGTATTTTTTTCAAACATATCTGCACATTGTAGGGAACAGGAATTGATACGGTGCACAGAACTATAGCAAAGTACCAGGGTTGTTTTCATTTGTAGTATTAGTATACTAAAAAATCTACATTTTTTTTAATCCTGTCACTGTAAAATTTGAAAACCTGAGATTTTATAGTCATAGCATACTAGTTTTTAATTAAGAAGATTAAAAATAAGATTAAATTATGGACATTACAAACAAGGAAACAAGAACAGTGGAAAACAGTTAATCAAATATAATTCAAAGTGAATCTTGTTTCTGTCATGGCCTAAAGATTACTGCATAGGCAGCAAACTCAAGTGTGTTATAGGGTTTTCAAATAAAAATTACTCTAGACAGACCAGAAGGGTAGAAAGCTGGGTTGTTAAACACTGAAAATGGTAGAAACCAGAAAGCATGAAATGGCCTTTTGGATAAGTCTGTAAATAATATTTTGAAATACATCCTGAAGACAACTGGGAATCATTGCAGAGATTTGCAAGGTAGGTTACGCTGATTTGTCCTGAAAAGTTTGAGTCCACAATTCTGGGTAACAAGAAGAAAGGTTCAACTATGCATGGCATCTTCTACCACAAACAGCTAGAAGTCATCAAACAGAGCTAGTAAGAGGCACATTTGAAACAAACAGAAGAAGGTGGCAGCAGGCTGTAAACTTGTGCAGTTCCTTGACAAGGGGTGCGGCAGATAAGGCATGTGTATATCATCACAAGGGAAGGTATAACACATACTTACTGGAAAGAGCCACTGAAGATTACAAAACAGAAAAACTATACAATGGATGCAGAAAATCTCCTGAGGTGACAGAATTGTTGGAACTGGGACAGTAGAGAGGGTGTTGGGGCTGTACCCACACATGCTTGTCCTGATACTTCTCATAGAATCATAGAATGGTTTGGGTTGGAAGGGACCTTAAATATCATCTAGTTCCAAACCCCTGCCATGGGCAGGGACACCTTCCACTAGACCAGGTTGCTCAAAGCCCCGTCCAGCCTGGCCTTGAACACTGCCAGGGAGGGGGCAGCCACAGCTTCTCTGGGCAACCTGTGGAGTGTCTCACCACCCTCACAGTAAAGAATTTCTTCCTTATATCTAATCTAAATCTACCCTCTTTCAGTTTAAAATTCTTATCCTATCCCTACACTCCCTGATAACGAGTCCCTCCCCATCTTTCCTGTCACCCCCTTTAAGTACTGGGAGGCTGCTATAAGGTCTCCCTGGAGCCTTCTCTTCTCCAGGCTGCACAACCCCAACTCTCTCAGCCTGTCCTCATAGGGGAGGTGCTCCAGCCCCCTGATCATCATTCCTAGCATCTGCTTACAGACACTGTTGGAGCCAGGATAATAGTAAAAGAGTCTCTTACTCTGAACTGTTAAGGCCCATCTAATGGTTTTATCACTTGAACACAGGTATTACACATTCATATCAACCTGCTGGACCCCTGAACAATCCACTGCAGTGATTTTGCCAAATAACTTCTAACTGGAATGAATATACAACAAATTTTAGATTCTGCAGAGTTGCATGTCTGAAGTTTTATTAAAATAAATTATTCCAGTAGTCATATATTCAGTCTTTAAAAACAATTTTTTATTCCCAAAATGCTGCTTTTAGAGAAGATTTTTTAATTAAAAAAAAAAAAAAACAAAACAAAACAAAACAAAAAACAACCAAACAACCAAACCTCAAAGTCAAGGTCCTTCTTTAAGTAAATAAAATTTAAAGAGATGAGGAGTATCATGTGTTTTAAAAATTACCAGCTTGGTGTGTTAAATAACAAATACATAATACAATAATAGAACTTTTTTTGTTCCCAGCTGTCTGAAAGTAATGTTAAAAATGTTCTT
Organism: Athene cunicularia; assembly: GCF_003259725.1. Lineage (NCBI taxonomy): Eukaryota > Metazoa > Chordata > Aves > Strigiformes > Strigidae > Athene > Athene cunicularia. The sequence continues at coordinate 38,698,770 of NW_020799097.1, forward strand.
CAACAGCTGGATTAAAATACTGCACATAAGTTATTATGCTGTTAGCAGCTGCACTATCCTCTGAAAGCTTAGCTTTTCCAAATGATTAGAGCTATATATTACAAAATCATGTTTTGTTTACTTTTCTATCTAGTATCTTTAATTGGCACTCTGAAGAGAAGTGCTTTAGGTTCCAACTCAGATAACATCAGGTCTTTAAGCTGTAGCCATAAGCACTTTAATCATGTGCTATATGGAACAAGTTCTAAGTATTAAGGAGAATATGAGCTCTACTGGCTAAATAAAAGGCTGGGATCCAGGCAATACTTCTTTGCAAACACAAACTAAATCTCACTCTGTGTGTGACCTTGGGCAAGCTACTTGATCTTTTTGTGCCTTGTCAAGACAATTATTAAAAACTGGACTTCTCTGACAAACAGATGTTACTGTGCATCAGCATAGAGAATACGAGAGTAAATGCATTACTGAAAACATTCATGATAATAAAATGATGTGGAACCAAATTTCTTTCATTCCCTATGATTTGCATCTTCATAATTCTTACTGCGCTCACTGACAAAGCCATTTAAACCATGAGATCACTTGTTTTCCAACAAATTGTCCCAATACTTGCCAATCATTCTGTTTTGGAGGCCAAGGAAGATAAGGTCCTTCTCTTTCTTGCATATATTCTTAAGACCATTAGAATTGCATCTATTTGCAATAAGTGCTCACAAAGATAACAAGTTCCAAATGTTTCCTTTTCTTAAATCCATGTTTGTTTCAAATCACATGTTTTTAATCTGTATAAACTGCCTACTTTTTATTTATCTCAAGTGTATGCCGTCCAGGAGATACCATAACTAATACAAGTTAAGCAAATGCTTTTGAACGGCCTATCGACACAGACTGTTGAGCAAGAGGAAAAAACGCTAACTTCTCATGAGGAGGTCATGAAACCTGTAGTACCAGTAAGTACAATAATAATTATGGAGAGTATCATTATTAAAGCTTGTAATTTAAAATAGGCCTATCTATAATGAAGACTAAATACCCCATGGTAATAGGTTTGAATACCTTGGACTAAAAATCGCATTTACCTAAACAGTGTAGGTTCATTATGTGCCGTCTCAAGGTGATAATTCAAAGGTTAAATGCTTATTTAAACCTCAACTTCAATTCTAGTGGTAGTGAAGGGAGGGAGGGAAATGCTTCTGAGGGTAGGACATCCCACCCTAAAACAGCTGTTTAAAACAAGCAAGATGAAACATGGCAGTGCCTGTCTCAGTGATAGAGGGAGTCTAAACTCCTAGTTGAGTTTCCAGGTTGAACACCTAAATTCAGGTGAGATAAGTTTCAGCCAAAATTAGGACAATCTTTTTAATGGTGCCAGGCAAAGAATGTAAAAATGAACCAAAGCTAACAAGCCTATCAGATAGCAAAATAGTTCTAGGTCTTTACTTCTTTTAGATGCGTTGCTTGGTCATTCTTGTTTGGAAGAAAGGGCTTTGCAGCATTTTAAAACTGTAAGTTTTGTTTTAAATTTATATTAAAATGAATATGCTTTATATAATTGTGTCATTATAAAAGAATATGGAGTAGGAATATGCTTCAAGACATGTCCAACAGATCTGTTGTAAAAAGGACAGTGTTGAAAGACAATGTGCAAAACAGGGTAGAGAGAACATGAAACTTCAAACTCAGGAGAAGAACTGTTCCATAATTAGTGTGACCTCTAGTAGATGCAGATTATTACTATTTAGACTAATGTCAAAGAAACACCCATTAGAGGTTGTAGACTTCAGATGGCCCCATGAAACTTGCTCTTCCAGTAGACATCATTATACATTCTGGGCATTATTTTATTTTCATAGCACTGATAAGCTTTTTTCCTAGGGCAGTTAAAATACAAGTGTTTAAAGAGGGGTTGGGTTTGAAGAATTTTGAGGCAATTTTTGGCCTTCTCATGGAATGGTTAATAGCAAAATGTTCAATAAAAATTATCACTTTCACTTAGGGCTATTATGTGTGAACCTGTGTCTTCCTAAGGATATATTACATGTTGTTTAACAATTGGAGTTTGAAAAATTAATCAAGGTAAAACAGGCATACATCAGAGTCTCACTGGTGTCTCAGACTGATTCCAGAAGGTCATCCAACAACAGAAATGATGTATTTATTTACATGTTAAATATATGGCATTGTGTCATATCACAGCAATAACCTATTTCATATCAAATGGAACCTGAAGAGATTTTGAGGAGGAGGAAAAAAAAGATCCTCAGGACATGCAACCCAGTGTGACCCCATTGTTTCACTGGAACCACCTGCAGAGCTCAGAAGGAAAGATAGAAGGCTAATTATAAAACATCTTTGAGCAATATTGTTGGAATTATGCTTCCAGTCTGAGTCTAGTGTGAACTCTCATGAGGTTTCCGAAAGAAAGTGGGAAACAATTTCTCTTCCACTCCTACTGAAATAGCTTCAGCACTTTTGCACTTGGCTCTTGCTGCAATGTCCTGAGTTTTTCTCTATTCTTATCTGATTCTTAGAGACATTAAAAACCTAACAATGCCAAGTGCTTGAAAGATGTCTTCACAAGACAGATTCTGGCACATAACATTGTCAAGGCTGTCTGGTCTCTCACCCATTTCTACGAAGTGAATGAAATATTGACATGCAAAGATATTAATCCAAGAAGGATTTTTCCACTTTTAGGTTAAAAGAACCTTACAATCAAACCCTGCTGTATGTCAATATCACACAGGCAGCTGTCATTACAACCAGCTCTGTCCAGCTTTATTACTGCGATCAGAGCTTGATATGAAACCTGAATCCTTTTGCCATACCTCTCAAGAAAATAAAAGGGGGAAAAAAAAAACCAGCCAGAAAAACTGACTTAGGTTTCCCACAGATATAATTGCAGAATCAGCAAGTTTCTAATGGACCTTATGTGTAACTAATCAGTTCTCTCTGAGGCAAAACAAGTCTTCAGGCTGTAACAGTAACATTGCTGATTAGAGGAAGAGTTGGATTGGGGGGGGGGAGCTTTTTTTAAGACAGTAGAAGTAGAAAACCATAGGGATTGTTTCTACGGAGTGCCATCACCTTGCTGTACATGGAACTACAACATACAATTCTTTCCTGTACAGAGAAGTCCCAATTTAAACATAACATTTTTTCCTCTGAGAGCCCTATTAGAGGGCAGTTTCCACCAAGTCATCAGACTTCTCAACGTTGTCTTTCTGGCCCTGGCCAAGCTGGCTCCCCAGCTCTGCAGGAGGACAATATGTGACAGCAAGGATCCCAGCAACCCTGGGGGAGTGCAACATGTGCAATCCCTCCTCCACCCCCATTTTCAGGTACAGCCTGTTTCCTAGGCACTCAGTGTCCGTCCCCCACCCCATTCCTTAGCAATCTCTTTCCCAACTGTCATACCACATCCTTTCAGTTTGAATCAGTTCTCCACATGACTTAATTCTTGTTCTTGTGTTTCCTGTTTCTTTGGTTCCTCCCCAGCTGGTGAAGACTTGACACTGGTTAGGGCTGGGCATTAGTCCTAAAAGGAAAAGGACAAAATAACCATGATCTTGTTGCTCCAGTGGTTACAGATGGTCTCTTCCAATTTCCAGCCTAAATGTAGATGTATCAGTTTGCAGCCCTGTGACTTCCTTCCAGACTTAGGTAAGACTGAGTAGTTCCCAACTGTGTTTATTCTCTATTCTTCTAACACACAAAATATATTTATAAACTTCACATCCATTCTCAACCTTCATCAGTAAGACTAAATCAAATTTTTTGAGTCTGCCCTCCTAAAGCAGGCTTCCTCTTCCCCCATTCTCTGCACCTGTTCCAGCTGGAATCTTTTTTGTGTTTTTTAACACAGACAGATAAAATTGTGTAAGAATTCAGTTAAGGTCATATTGCTACCACACAGAAAAATTCTTCTTTTGTTTAATGTCTCTGCTAGCAATGCTTTGCTCGAGATTTATATTTACTTTTTTCCCAGCTGTGCCACATCCTTGGCTTAGTCAGAAACCTTTGTCTTTCCCTGCTTTCAACTGCAGCTTCCTGCTTCACATAAAATTTAAGAGAAGCTATGGCAATGAATTGAAATGTGTTTAATAACTTCTTGTTTCACTTAATTTAGTCACAATGAAGATTAAATATTATTTATAGTGCTATTTTACTTGTTTAGATTAGAAGAATTTCTTATTCTTGAAATTCCAATAACTCAAAAATTATGCCAACAGTTATACATTAAACACAGGGTGAAGAGCAGGCATCTGTGCCAGGGTCTGGGGCTGCAGTTCCAGAGGCTTCAGCTTTGCTACTGTCAGCTTCAAAGCCTGACTACAGTTTCAAAGACATCATCCTCTCACTGCAAAAATTAAGGCTATTTTAAGAGGTTCCCCAGCTGTTTATAGGGATTCAGATCTCAGCACAGTCAATTCAAGAGGTGGGAGCACATGTCTGAGAGCATCTTTGGACTCCTCGTATGTGCATTGGACTATCTCTCAGTGCAGGTTCAGCATCCTGTAGAGCCTGAGAGTTATCATGGAAATTAGCAATGACTTGAGCACAGAAAGCCACAGTCACGCAAACCTAACTCTGCCATGATAGTTGAAATATGAGGTTCTTTGTTTTTTCGTATTCCTTGAAAAGGTCATGGCAAAATGACTGATTTACAGATAGATAATCTTACTCCAGCTGTTGCTGAAGTCCTGTCTCCTCCTATGCTTGATATGGACAGTTAAGCCAGCATCATGGCTGTGAAGCATTAGTAGAGCAGCAAAGCCAGGGATCAAGGCTTTTCATAGATTATGAGGCCAGATAGATTATCTGATTTCCTTTATAATAGAGTCAATAAAAATCCTCAAATCTATATATCTCACAGCTGAAGTAGCTTTATCAGTGTTATTCAAGTCTTCTAGAAAATGCATTATTTCCTCTATTCTTTTACTGGCTCATTTTGCTGATCACTGGAGTGTGTGCACATTATGAAGTTGGTCTTCCAGGCCATGCTCTCAACTCTGTTTTTACTTTAATTCAAATATTTGCCATTGGATAATACAGCAGAGCCCTGGGAGCATGGTATGGAATCCCAGTTCTTCCCTTGGTCCAGGCACAGTCCACAGTGCAGGACTAGAGTCGGGCTCCCTCCTGACTCTACCTCTCAGTTCCCAGGTAAGTGGTTTTACTACTAGCCAATCATGCAAAAGGTAGATGACAGCATGTCAGATGATGACAGTTGCTTTCCTGACCAGATTCAGTACTAGAATTTGAGTATCAGGACAGTGCTAAGCAAGAAATGGACTCCTCTCTTGAGTGAGAAATAGACTCAAGACTAGACATGAGTGGCTTAATGTAAGTGTTCAGGCTGTCTGGGTTGCCGTCTAACAAATCTACGTGCCTATGGGGTTCTCTGGTAAAAAGTAGCTAGATTGGATCACTGCTTGGCCTGTTCCAGAATATTTCTGCCTTTTATCACTCTACTGCAAGGGTTAATGTGAAACGGGCTGTAATGAGCTGGCCAGCTCCTGACATGAGCAGAATCTGATTGATTATATGCATAGTACACTAACTCTCTGCAGATGATAATGGCCATCCATGTATCATGCATTCAGCAATCACCAACATCTTTAATACAGATGTAAACCTTTGTATTGATGCCAGTTAAGCTACAATGAAGAGAGAAAGAATGTCAGAGAACATTCATTTTATTTCAAAGGGTCACTCCCAGCAGTGCAGCATGCCATTTTGTGCTGCCATTGTTTCTCAGAAACGTAATTCCTGGGAATGTACTGTTCCTAGTTTCAGAAGTAGGGACACAATTAAATTGAGAATTACTACAAACAGATAAAAATCCATTGCAACACAGTTATCATCCTTTATGTAATAGTCCCGTGAATCTGTGACATGACACAAAAGTGGAGATGGCAACCACTGTGTCCCACCGGATCAGTTGTGATGAGTTAGCCATGAGTTTAAATAGGTTTTTCTCATCTCCACCTCACAAAATCCATTTTAAGGTATAACACCCTGGAGTTTTCAGAGGTTCTGATCCTCTTAAAATCAGTGGGAGACACAGGTGGCTATCACAAAAGAAATCTTCAGAATAACTCAAGGAGAAATTTGTGCAGGGAATGGAGAAGAGTTTTAAGAGGTATGTGTGGAAAAAGAAGATATTGTGCAAAGGCAACAAGAAATGTTCTACAGCAAGAGAAAGGAAAGAATGGTGAGATACCTGCATTTCCTAGTTAGTATGATACCAAGTAAAACCACACACGACAGAATAGAAGGGCAGGGGAAAGGACGGCGGAGATACATAGGATAAGACATAACACTGACATCTAAAATAGTCAGGATAAGCAGGTTCAGTGGAAAAGAGAGAGGGGAGACAGATAATAGATAGAAAGGATACGTTTCTTTGCAATATAAGCTGAAATCACTACTCCCAAGTGCAAGCTCTGCATCATATTGATAAATTCTAACTTTATGTTGAGCACAGCCTACTGCTAGACATGGCCTGCCCAGACCCTGCCCTTGGTTGGTGTTAACCCATTTTACTCTATGCTCAGTTTTTTTCTACCTTGTGCCAATAAACTATTCAGGCAGCAATGCACCAAAGAGCTCACCTAGCTGAAAAGCAGGAAGCAAAACACAGCCATTCCTTGCCCACATTGGTTTCCTGATCTAATTCAGTAGGTGTCATTGCAAACGGTTCTGTCAGCATAACACAGGAGTCAGCAGACAGAGACTGGCACAAAGTACAAGTGTTCATGGAATGGGGCATGGACACATGCAGTGAATTACCCCCTTAACTTGACATTTGCTATTTCTGCTTCATATCTGAAAGAGGTCTTGTATGCCTGAAAGCTTGTCTGTGTTATTTTATCAGTTAGTCTAATAAAAACAAATAACAGAGAAGGTTCAGAATTAAGATTTGGAGCAAAATCAGCTCTATTTTGTAACTAAAATAGTTTCTTCCTTAAATAATTAGTTTCACAAAGTTACCTCTGCTTTGTCTGCATGGTTCTGTACATTATAAGCCAAGTTTTGCAGCAGTTAGAATTAAATCACAGAAATGGCATTGGTCAGAAAACAAATGACAGAGTAGCTTAAAGGTCAAAGCCCCAAAGAGCTAAGTATTCTTTGAGGAACATTTCCATCCCCTGATGTAGATGGGTGTAACACTCAGGCTTGAAGTCATTGGTAGGAGTGGCTGATTGCATCAGGTGCATGAATATGGTCCACAAGAGGCCTAAGTATCCCATGACATCAAACTAAATAAATGGGAGGTCTGCTTTCTCTGTTATTCTCTGCCTGGTACTTCTTGCTTACCTCCTCTCCCTCTCTACCCTCTACCAAATGTGTAAGTCACCTACTTTTCATGTTAAAATGTCCAACAGGGCTGCGTATCCTTCCAATACAAGCTCACAACATCTGATGTGCTATCTCAAATAACATGAAAGATATTTAGCAGATCTGCATTTGCTTCACTGCATTTAGTCAACATCTTCACAGGGGTCACTTAACACCAGGACAAGTGAGATGTTCTTAGGTGTCTGAATTATATGAAGGAGGAGAAACATTTGCACCGTTATTTTTATACATCTTTCATTCTGACAGATCTATGTATTCTGACAATTAACAGTCATGTGTCCAGAAGACAATGTGGCTACCAATTCAGTTTGTTCAGCAGTTCCTGCTGTATTAAGACACTAAGAAAAAAGAGAAAGGAAAAAAAAAACTTCAACGTGCTGGAAAAGAACAGCCCAGGAGTTCAGGAATAAAAAGGAATTCAGGTTCACTTAACATATAAGCAATTTACCTCAGTTTATATTATGAACTAATCTCACTTCTCATAAAGCAAAAAGGATGCAAACAGAAAAGTATACCTGATTAACCTAACAAGAAATGTCAAAGCTTCCACAGATGCAAGTCAGGAGCATAATTTAATTGATGAAACACAATCAAGAAAGTCAGGATCAATTAAGCAAGTCAGAAGCTCGAATTGGTAAAACATAATTAAGAAAAAGCTTTAAAGACTTACTGGACTTGTCTATTTGTATAGCTAAATCCTGTGTCTGTAAATACCTTGCAAAAACTATTCAGCCCCAAAACGTCACATGTACAAATCAGTCAGAATTAAGTAGCCCTTCTTGTTTCAGATGTTGTTTCAGAAGACTAAGCTTCAGCATTTCAACAGCTCAACTAAAGCATTTAGAGAGAAGCCCTGCAGAGAAAGACTTGGGTGTATTATTGGGTGGAAAACTAAATATGACCCAGCAACGTGCACTAACAGCCCAGAAAGCCAACTGTATCCTGGGCTGTATCAAGTGTGGCCATGCAGGTTTAGGGAGGTGATTCTCCCCGCTCTACTCCACTCTCATGAGACCCCACTCCAACATAAAATGATATGAACCTGTTGGAGCAGGTCCAGAGGAGGCCATGAAGATGATCAGGGGGCTGGAGCACCTCCCCTGTGAGGCCAGGCTGATAAAGTCGGGATTGTGCAGCCTGGATAAGAGAAGGGTCCCGGGAGACCTTATAGCAGCCTTAAAGTACTTAAAGGGGGCTACAGGAAAGATGGGGAGGGACTTGTTGTCAGGGAAGGATACCCACTGAAAGAGGGTAGATTTAGGTTAGATGTAAGGAAGAAATTCTTCATTGTGAGGGTGTTGAGATACTGGAACAGGCTGCCCAGAGAAGCTGTGGCTAGCCCCTCCCTGGCAGTGTTCAAGGCCGGGTTGGACGGGGCTTTGAGCAACCTGGACTAGTGGAAGGTGTCCCTGACCATGGCAGGGGAGTTGAAACTAGGTGATCTTTAAGGTGCCTTCCAACCCAAACTGTTCTATGATCCTATGATTTAGTGGGAGTAAATTAATTTGTCTGACTTCTTCTAGAGAAGATTACTGAAAATAAGATCAGTTTATCCTTTTTCTTGGTTGGTTTGTTTGTTTGTTTTTCTTTTTTTTTTTACTCTACTATGGGAATTTCAGATCTCGGTGTTTCCTCCCCAGGAAAACATCCCATTCAAACCTGGAATTCTGGCATCACTTCAGTTGCCTGTAGCTCTGTCTAGACTCTCATTCCTTCCACTCAGGTGAAGGTAAATACAGCCTTCCTAGAGCCACAAAGTTACCCATAAATCAGCTGAACACAGTCATCAGGAACACATATAGCACTCTTATATATAAAAGAAAATAGTGTTGGTGAACTTCCCTTTTTCTCCTGCTCCAGCATTATCATCCAGAAACCGATGACTATATTGCCCCTGCTGATGATGGCAGTTCAGTGTCGTTACCAAATCCAGATTCATCTGGTTAGATGCAGAAATCTATATGGAAACTTGTCCAAGGTAGGTTTTGTACACAATGGAGAAAAATTAGTATTTCTTGGGCAAAATCTATCTTGTAGAATAACCATCTGAAATAGGGAATGATTTGTGTGACCTTAGTTGTCTACTTCTTTTGACCTTGAGTGATTAGTTGAGATGCAGAAATCTAGAACAACCTAAAAATAAGATGTAGACACCTTCAGGGCTTGGGATCACAGCCAGTGGGAGATTTCCTTGAAGCTCACATTTATTTTTCAGTGTCAGTCCTGTCCTCCCCAAAACAATGGGTAACAGAACCCACACTGAGGTCCCTAACATTACAGTGACGTGGAAGCTTGTTCCTCTGCTCTGCCATATCTCAGAGCATCAGTGAAGACCTCCCTTGCCTACTGCAGAATTTGTTGAGCATCTCTTGTGGATCATTTTCAGCACTACACGCTAAAACTGCAAGCCCAAATACAGCCTCTGAGCATCAGTATGATATCCTACTGTAACAGCTGTCCTCACCACTACAACTTTCTTGGCTAAACAGAAGGAAAAAAATGCCCACAACCAAAAGAGACCTTAGGTAGAATTCAGACACTAACATCCAAAATAGCAGCATGTAGTGCCTCTTGTCAGTCCCAAATATGCTTACATCTCCCCTGAAGCCACATGCCTAAAATCTACAGTTCCCTCTGCCCTTCAAACTTAATTTCTGGACAACCACTGGGGGAACATCCCAGGATGAACTGCCTGAGCATCAGAACACCTACCTGAGGCCTGAACCTTGTTTAGATCCACAAACCAAGCATTCTCTGTCAATCCCTCCTGAGACACTCAGTGCAGCAAGTGCTCTCAAAAACACTCAAAATACAGCAGCAGCTGCCATCCTTTTTCAAAACAGCTCAGTTTAACCAAGATCGTTTCCGCTCCTACTCTTGCTGCTGGCTATGGAGACCTACCCTTCCCTTTCACCAGCTCTGGCATTCATTTGACCCCTCAGAAAGTGAATTTAGCTCACTAAACTGGCAGAAATCTAACCCAACAAAACAAAACAAATCAAGAAAAAGTGAATAGTTTTCACCACTTTAGTGAGCTAATGGATCAGACACATCCCAGAGATGACAGAAGGGAGACAAATGGAGCATGTGCCCAGGAATGGGCCTGCCCCTTTCACCACCAGCAAGCTCGTAAGCTGACTCAGATGCCTCATGAAACCTCACCCACAGGAGAGGAGAAAGCCTGTTGGAGAGGCCAGACACTAAAGAGGACTAGGAGAGATAGTGAGCTCTTTCCAGTCCAGCCATAGTGCTGGAGGGCCCAAGCTGCTAGAAAAGCAGGGCTAGGTAAGACTAAGTCTTCTTAGAGGAGTGCTGTGACCCCATCTGGATTCAAGTTTGGTCAGTCATCAGCTCAGAAATGGAAGAAAAGGCAGGAAAGGCAAGGAAGGTTGTCAAAACCTATCAGTTCCTGGAGAAGGGGTACTGCTGGTCTAGTTGTGTCTTTGAAAGGAGAATGCTACAGTTGGCTGTGAGCACAAAAAATGATGTGTCCTATAATAAGAAAATTAAGGAACAATCACATGAAAGTTTACCACAGTGACTGAGGACATTAAGGACTGAGCTGAAAGAAAAGCCGATCTAATACAGTAAAACTGGATGACTTGCAACATTTTCTGGTCAGTATATACAATTGAGAAACATCAGAGAGTGAGAAGTCTGGGTTGACAAGGCTAGTAAATAATTTGTCAAAGAGAAGAACCTGCCCCGTGTTATATCTATGTATGGATATAATTGACCACATTTCATCTTAGGAGAAAAGAAAAGTTGTGGCCAACTTCAAAGGGAACTGAACAAAAGTATCTCTAATGATTAATGAATTAGCATCGTTGAGTAAACGAGCTATTCTGAATGCTTGCCCAGAGGCAGTCATGGGAAAGTTTCCAGAACTATTGTCATTTTTCCTGGAACTCATTGACTTTAAGGACTCCACAGCTGCAAGAATTGTGTGAGCATTTCAAGACTGTCAATTTCACCACTGATTTTCTGAAAAATTCTTCCTGAACTGATTTTTATTGGTTTCAGCTGGGGAATCCATTGCACCCAGCCAGGAAATGCCACAGGCCTCCTAAGCTACTGCTCTATTCTTCTTGCACTGATGCTATCAGAGACTCAAATTCACTGCAGGAAGAACACTGGGGGCCAAATTTGCCCTCTCATGTATGCACGCAGCTCTCATAGAGCTAATGCAGAATTTTTTCGCCTTTGATGCCTCTTATAAAATGCAGTTTAAAGAAGCCTGGAAGTATTGCATTAGAACAGGGAGTTCACACTATTGGTGGTCCCCATTGTCATTAACACAGTTAGTGGCATTCCAGTGAAAAACACAGAACAACTCTTTTGTTTGTTTGTTTTATAAGCAGATCTTTCAGGGTGGGATCCGGCTTGCTCAAATCCCGCCGAAGATGGAACTTCAGCATCTAAAACCCACGTACACCAACAGTGATCCACTCTGCCTGCTTTCCAGAACTGCCTAACCTTTTAGGAGCCTGAATTCACCAGGCACTTCCCTTCTCCGCCTGAAAACTCCCCAGGCAACTAATTTACAATTACAAGTTCAGCAGAGCCAACTGAGCGCACTCCCAAAAGGAGTTAGAGAGGGTGTCTCATTCCTCTTTCCTCTCTTACTCCCAGACATACAATGCCATCCTTTATGATGTGCTAGCTGCGACGCTCATGGAACCCTTCCTGTGGCAATTTTAACTCACTACACAGCAAAAAAAACATACACCTCTTTGCTGGGTGTTTTCTGCCACTTCAGTGAGTTGAACCGGCTCCCAGCTCCAGCCCACAGCCAGCCCAAGGTTGCAGCACATAGACAGGGAGTGAGACCACTTTGGTAGCATTTTTGTCTCATGAAATTGGTTGATCAGTTGCCAGTTTGTGTTCAGAAGATCCATTTCTGGGGAGAGAGAAGCTCGCTCCAGCTGGGACATCTGCTGCAACCTGTAAACTGAAAACTGTGCAGGATCTACCTCTAGCCACAGCAAAATCTGGAAAATGACAAGGCTACAGCTAATGTCAATCACTGGCTTTTGGGAAACATCAGGCAACCTAGTTCAGTTGGCTTGGCTTTTTCTTTGATATAAAGTTTAGATTTTTTGCTATGAAGTTTAATGAAGAAAGTGAAATTAGAGTAAATACATATAAATATAGTTTCACATTGAAGGAAATGTAAGCAAAGACATGTAACTTGGAGCAGAACTGAAATCCACGTCCATCATCTGTACTCAGCTCACCTCTGCCTTCCCCTGTGAGCACACACCCTGTGTGTGCTGCTCTGCAGAAGTGCCTTGGTCCTGTGTCCAGACTCCCATTTTCTGTAGATCCAGGAAGCTTTGATCACAGCTCCATCCTGAATGCATTCTTGTGTGCTGGAGCAGCCATGTGAGGGCCCTTGATGGGGCTGAGTGCTGAGAGCAGCAACAGAAACTCATTTAGTTTGATGTGGCAAAACTGCTCCTCAGACAAATGCTCTGTGGTGGTCCCATGTAGGAACATGTGAAGAAGGCCTTGCTGAAGTAGTAATACTGAAGTAATTTCATGCCTCCACCCACTTCAGTCCTCTCATTAATACGGACCTTGGAAAATTGTGATCCTCAACTGGTATAAATGGAAGCAGCTTCTCTGACTTCAGTGAAGCCATGTTAATTTACCTTTCACATTTGCTGAGGAACTGGTTTTCATGGTCTCACAGTAAACTAGCTTAAGGAGCTTTATTCTGAGACCTACTTATAAATAAAAGCCTGTTCTTGAGAAGTTCAACCTTCTTCAAGTCACAAAAACACTAGCTTTTTTTTCTAGTCTGTAATTAAAGAATAGACCTACGGACTATCTGTATTTATAAATATCTAAATATTTAAACTTTCTTGTTCCCCAAAATTAGAGACCAAGTTCTGTAGGAGATATCCTATAAAAGTAATTTTTCCCGCATCTACAACTAGGCTTCAGGCTTGAATACCTACAAATCTGATATCCATAAATGACAAAGAAGCAACATTAACACCTAAAGCAAGGAAATCAATGTGTGAAATTTTACATTACTTTCCGAAGCACTATTACTTTGCACACATGAATTCAAGTTCTTATGAGCTCATTTGTTAAACAAACAGCTCCATCACTCACATAACTGCCATCAGTAACCTCTCCTTCATTGACACATATAAACACATCTCATCCTTGTCAGTCTACTAAACCACTGGCTGGATTTCTGTGCAGATCCAGCAACTTTTCAAGCACAGAGAGGGTCTAGATCCCCATGGCCACCACTGGCACAGAAGAGAAGGTACAGCAGACTACTCTGCTGTCAAAAGAGACTGGCAGTGAAACCACCAGGAGTTTTGAACAGAAGGACTCATAGACAAGTTTAGCCTTGATTTAGGTGGTATGATGGATCATCTCTAGGAGCACTCAGAATGCAACAGAAAAAGTTAGAAAGAGCTTGATATGACATGTAGGTTGAGACTGCAAACAACTTTGCCTCTTCACAAGAAGGGGCCAGTATAGCCCCATATCTTATTTGCAAATATGGTATTTGAACAATTACCTGAAATTGATGCAGAACTTTAAACCTGTTAAACTGTTTAAGACTGATGAGATGCATTAGGTGGGGCCAGTTCTCTAGTAACTGGATATTAACTGAAATATATTGAAACACTGTTTAGCAGCTATTTTATTTAATGAAGTACAATCACAGTCAGGTTTGCCATTTTTCTGAGGCCAGTGGAAAAAATGAGAGCATTAGGGAATTTCATTGCCTGCCTAGAATGCGACATTTCACGCTGAAGCAGGATGGAAATCACGCAGATCACTGCCAAGCATGCGGGGTTTGTTCTTATAAGATCTCTCAGGCTCAAACTAATTTTAGAAGGAAGAAAAATCCTGCTTCAAACTACACTGCAGTACAAAACTTCCAGTGAGAAACTTCTACTCTCTTCTTTTATATTACATATACACTTTCAAGTTCCTCACTACTACACCATCATGTTCTATAAGCATCAGCCACTGCAAAAGAGACCGGGAACAAACCACCAAAAAAAAAAAAAAAGAAAAAAGACCCCAGTTTTACAAAATAAAGCTGAATTATTTTTTCCCATGAGATGATTAACATTCAAAAAACTTAGCATTTTATTTTACTTTAGTGAAGAGGTTTACCAGAGCTGCAAAATTTTGGACAGAAACTTGATTGTTAATTTTGTCCTTCAAATTTCTGGTGAGAAATACTTTCAAAGTCAAACAGTTTTTGGCTTGTGTTTTGACCTCTTCTGCATGCTTTCTCCCCAGTGGCCTACCATTCCAATATCCTCCCTCAGATCCTAAGATTCCTAATAACAAAGAATATCTTTGCACATTAACTTGCTAACATAATGAGTGGAGTTTTAAATCAGAACTGGTGGAGACTAGAATTTGAAATTTTTAAGGAAGGGTTAAACAAGGGCAGCATGAAGGAGGGGCTTAAAATCATAAAAGATAATTACACTAAGGTTATAGAAGGCCAAAGGAAGATAGTGGTCAATGAACTGTATCTTTTCCATTAACAAAGTAAGGAGGAAAAGAGCATTGATCCCAAAGTCTTAACCAAAAACCAGAATGAGGACTTCATTGACATGGCAGAATTAGTTTGACAATATATAGAATTGGCATATTTATAAGAGGTTACAGTTCATTCAAGTAGGAGGGACAGAAAAAGTCTTACATATTACACCCATATACACTTTCTCTGAGGTCCAAACAAAGACATGCTGCTTTAAGGTCTTTGGACAATGTTAGAAGGGGTAGAGGACAATTGGAGCTGTCTTGGATTAGAGCAGAGCATGTCACATTGGAAAATCCACATGGCAGAGCTTGTGATGATCATAATCAAAATAACCTCAACTGTATAATTTGGTGTTTGGTAAAACTGTTAAGATTTTAATTTCCCAAACTTCAGTTGAAAAAGAAATATTGCAAGTCCTGTGTCATCCAAGTTGGTCAAATACTCAAATGCTTTTACAGTCAGTGAAGGGAGGTAAGTACTTGACATGAGTTATTAATCCTAGGCTTATTTCGTAGAACGGAATCAATCACTCCTGGATGTGCCCCTAAGTAAACAGTGACTGGACGACTGGCCTGGGTACATAATGTCTACATGTCTATCATATGTGAGCCAACTTCTTCCCAGAAAGTTCTTGGAATGTGTCCATCCTGGGGCAAAAAGGAGAAGACTTGTCTAGACTCCACTCCAAGGAGCAAGGAGGGATGGGGTAAGAAAGGTGGGAGTGTAATTGTGACTGTGGATTCTTTACAAGAGAAAGAGGCAAAAAGCAATAAGGATGATGGACTTCAGGAAAACAGCCATCAAGAAATGCCATGTTAACAGATTAGAAGGAAAAAAGAGTCCAGGAGAACTGACAGTTCTTTAAAGAAGTAATGATGAGGGCACTGTTAAAAAGCAGTAATTCTTCCAGTCCATGTCTCATTGTCAGATGGTAGTACAACACCTCACAAAAAGATGTGAGCCTTCTGTAGGGAGTCTGAAGAAGATGTCTAGAAATATGAGGAAAAATAGGAATTATTGAAGGACCTCAAGCTATTTAGGTCCTGAAAAAAACAGACTGATTTGCAAAATGACGACATTTTGCATAAAGATAAGGTAGTGTAAAGTTACCAGGATTGACCAGTTAGCATGAACATGGTTCATTTTGAATTGGCCAATAATGCTCTGAACTCACAGCAAAAGAGCCTTAGTTTAAACAGTGGAGACTTCTTTCTCTGGCAAGACTAGTGAGGTGGTGCAGTCAAAATTCAACAGTCCCAATCTATTAATAAAGAGTTTTAAGAACAACTTTCATCAGTGCCTGCAATAAATGTTGTAGATAATTACCGTGGAGTAAGTGGTGGAGCAGATGAGCTCTCAAAGTCATTTCCTATAGTAGACTATTACTCCAGGACTCAGGAAGGCTAATTTTAGCCTAGAGATGCTAATTCCCCTTGACTCTCTCCATAGTCAGTAGAGAACAGCTTCTTTTGATGTCGATTCAGAACAGGACTATCCTTGCTGGTCTAACTAACATGAATAGTTCCAATAGTTCCCCAAAGCTGAGTACACCCATCCTGATCCTCTCCCTCCACTACTGCCACAAACAGCTTTGTGCCCCTTCCAATCCACTTACGATCTCCCCTTCCTGATCTCTTTAAATGCTAGACCTCAGCCTGTGAATCCCATACAGATTCACATTCCTTCTCATTGTTATCCCTAGCCCTTATTTCCTACTTTTGAACTAGCACACCTTATTGAGAATTTTTACAAAACATCTCAGACTGCCAGGGGTGTGTATGAGGAATGCCATGGTCTTAATTACAGCCAGGTCCATTGTTCAGGAAGTGCAATTACAGTATCACAAATGTCCTTCACCTCCTATCTCTATAGTCAGTGATAACTGATTGGCAGATACTGGTGCTCTCCATAATATTCCCTCAGGTTTGAAAAGTAGCCACAAGGCAGCAGTCATTCTTAAATACTTGCACAAGAAAACATGTGGTCTCTTTGCCTTCCAAAAAAACTTCAGAGCCTCTTCTAAATTAACTATAGATTAGTAGGGCACATTGCCCAATAGTAAAAATGAAACAAAAACATAATCCCTGACAGACAGAGGTCAACAATAACAACAGGCCCACAGCCACTCTCAGGTTTCTGCCAGTGATAGGCTTCAGCTTTCCCTGTATGGGTTTCTTGTAGGTTCAGTGACCACAGAACATGCCCTTGAGCCACCCATTTTCCTAAGAGAAGGCTGGCTGCAAAGCGTTTTGCCTAGTTCTATCATGTGCTTCCCTCTCTATGCATGTGCAGACTAGCTGACAATGACAGGGATCATTCAGGGTGAGACCAAAGGCACTGCATGAGTCTCAGATTTGCATGTGCAACCCCCATCACTTCTAGAAAAAAGGCAAAAACCCACTGTGACCACCTGGCCATTTCATAAATTGCTTTTACTTGTTAAGAAGCTCTTGGGAACCCCTTGACCAAGCAACCCTCAGTTTAGAAATCAAGATTATATCTAAAGCCTCATGAGATAAAACATAGTACACTGTGAACCAGAGAAACATGCAGGTGACAAAATTATTAGAAGAGTTAACATTTAAATCAAAAGTACTGCTCAACCTTTAATATCAGTCTGCTAACTCTAATGTTTTTCAGCTTAAGGTCCTCTCTGTCATTTGCTTCTGTCTTATAAACTACCATGCTGGGAGTCCCTGGGTGAGTGGCAGCAGATGAAGTGATAAGACAAGGCCATAAACTCCTATTGACACAGACCAAATAGGCCCAGTACTGAATCCAGCTAATTTGACATTACATTCCCACTAGTCTGCTGGAAGAGTTCTGAATATACTAGTGGGGCTGTAACGATATGGAAGGAAGCAAAAAAGATGTCTGAGTGATCAAAGAGGTCCACAGGTCACGAGTTCTTCCTTGGGAGATACTAAGCAGTATCAAACCAAGGCAGACCACTGGACTGAAGTGATGCTGTCAGGAGAGACTTGAGGCTTCGCAGAGGGACTCGGAGAAGAGTGAAGGGAAGAACTGTGAAAGGAGCAGAGAGTGAGCAGCTACAAACTCAGTCATGTAAGAAAACAAAACAACCCTAGCATACCATAAGGAAAAGAAAAAAGAGCCTGAAAATGGCAGGGAGAACACATGCATTCCTCTGTGTAAAGAGAATGAAAGACTAGAGTGATGGTTTGCTGCAAGCAATGCAACAGCAGCCAGAGAGAAGGCACTTGCTAAGCAAGAAAATGGAGCAGCACTTGGTGAGGAGAAGGTGTAGGCAATGGCCATTTTTATAAATGCCAGAACTAAGGGGCAAACAAGGAAAAGAGGTCAAGATGCAAGAGATTAATGACATGGTCATTTTAACCCCCCAGCTGAAAATGGGACACCGTTCAGGAAAGAAGTGAGGGCAGCAAATAGGTACAAAACATACTAAGAAAAGTAAACAGACCAGCATATGTCATTCAACAGACACACCTAGGGTTTTTTTTCTGCTTATTGAACTGAACTCGTTTAAACAAGTTAAAATTATGATAAATATTAAGACCCATTCTGCCTAAGAAAACAAACAATGTATCAACATAAGCCATGCCAAAAGAATACTGAATGCTCCATAGGAATGCTATTGAATAAGAATGAATAATACTGAATGCTCAGAGATTATTATCTTGATGATGCTTCTATTATTCATGTCATGACCAGAGCTGAACATTCCTATAGAGTAGCCCTGAGTACCTCCCAGCAAACTTCTGGGTTTTTCCTATTCCAAATCGTGAAGTTTTGCTTCACTTTTTAAAAATTTTTTATCTGTGAAGGGCAGATGATACACCTTTCTGAGGTATATGATCAGTCATTCACTCTTCTTTAAAATATTCATCATATTTATGTTTTTATAATAAAATTTGGAGAATTTTCAGGTGCTGATCTAGTTTTCCACACATAAATTTTGGATACAAATAGCAGCAAAATCGAACATTGTGCAGCACCCAGCACTGCAATAGAGAATGCCTGCTTTCTAAAACTCCAAAATGAGTCTCAGAGTTTCTCTGCCGGCTTTTACAGTAACATTTGTACTAGCATTTGCAGTAGTCAATAGTCATCAAACTGCCAACTCTATTGCACCAGCAATGCCACCTGTAATTTAAGATGTGAATGTAAATAATCAAGGGTGTAAAAGTAGTCTTGTCAGTTTGTTTCTGAACGTTAATGCTACAGAGCAAATGACTGCAGTCCATTTTCTGAGGTGATTTGGACTTGTAATGAACAGATTTCTTATGAGTTCTCAGAAAGAATGCAGACAATTGAATGTCAGCCAAAGCTCCAGCACAAAGGTAGGCTGAAGCACAGGAAGAGAAGTGTAATAGTAGCAATATATAATTTATTCCAATATCCCGGTTACACTTGTATCTGCTTTCATCTCTACCCAGATATTTTCCTGCACCTTATAAAGAAATGTCAAGCACATTCCTAATCTGGTGTTGAGTGTAATCCGACATTTGGAAAAGTTTGGTAACTAGAAGGTGAGGTCACATACACCCCTGAGAGAATCTGGATACTTCAAAGGATGGAGTTACCAAGCAAGCAGAAATTATTTTTGCGACTTGCACCACAATACCAAGAACACATCCTTCTCTGTTATTGCTGGATGGAAAATATCCTTATTCAAATACCAGTCTTCAAAGACAAGCAGCCAAAGGTCCACAGCAGATAGCAGGGCCTTTTCACTTAGTACCAAAAAAAATAAAAAAAAAAAAATTAAAAATACTATGTCCATTTCTGAAGAGGAGGCAGAGATGTTCTCCATACAATGCCCCAAATAATGAGTGACACAGGAGGTGGAAGAGTGCTGTTTATGACGGCAGAATAGTCCAGCTCCTTCCAGAGGGACCACAAAAATTCCAGTCGATCCAAAGTCTTTCCCTGCTTCCCCCTCCCCACAGACATGTGGTCCTTACCTTTAATCCATCACCAGGTTCCTGCTCTCCTTTCCCTGAATACAGGCTCCCACCTCCTCCCTTCAGCCTCCTGGCACAGGGACTTCTCATGTTAGTTTTCAGTCTGACCAGTACCCTTCACATGCACCCCATGCTCTGCCCTGGTAGTGCTTCAGGGTACTGTGGGCCTTCTTAGCCCCTTTCCCACTGGAGACCAGCTCTACAGAACTTTCTTACCCTTTCCTGTCTTCTGGCCCTTTGTGAAAGAACCCTATCCCACTTGATGAGAGTAAACCATTCATTTCTAGCCTGTCCTTCCGTAGAGACCAGATCACCTTCCCCTGCTCTTCCACAGCTTCATTTCCATCCCCATCTTCCCTGCTCACAATTTCTTCTTATTGAAGATGATCAGGGGGCTGGAGCACCTCCCCTATGAGGACAGGCTGAGAGAGTTGGGGTTGTTCAGCCTGGAGAAGAGAAGGCTCCAGTGAGACCATATAGCGGCCTCCCAGTACTTAAAGGTGGCGACAGGAAAGATGGGGAGGGACTCTTTATCAGGGAGTGTAGGGATAGGATAAGGGGTAGGAATTTTGAACTGAAAGAGGGTAGATTTAGATTAGATGTAAGGAAGAAATTCTTCACTGAGGGTGGTGAGACACTCCACAGGTTTCCCAGAGAAGCTGTGGGTGCCCCCTCCCTGGAAGTGTTCAAGGCTGGGTTGGACAAGGCTTTGAGAAACCTGCTCTAGTGGAAGGTGTCCCTGCTCATGGCAGGGGGGCTGGAGACAGATCAACTTTAAGGTCCCTTCCAAGCCAAACCATTCTATGATTGTACAATTCTACAATTCTTTAGTACAGCAGGCAGCTTGAAACCTCATTTTTATCCCCGGCAGACAAAATAGCATGCTTTGAAGAGTTTTTCTCCACCATATTTAATCCAAATCCTTTAGCCTTTCAGGGGATGAATTAGCTTTATGGGTAATTTTAATAATAAGAGCACAAACACAACTGTCAACTGAGTCAAGCTGTTCCTGAGCTTTTCTCACTAAAATTCCTGTCCAAAATCATACCTCCCTGTTTTAGGAGGTAATTGCCCTCCCAACTCCCCCCACCTTACAACCAGGACAGACTCACTGTCCTACATCTGCCAAATACATGAGAGATTGCAAGAACCAAAGGGTTCAAAGTTTGCAAACAAGAGGGGTTGCAAAGCTGAGCAGTGCCAGCCTGCTATAGGAATTTTAATAAATGAGATCAGTACAATTAATAATGGCCTTTACAATTTTTCTTTAAAATCTAACCCTTTGGTGGATGAAAAATTATTTTCAGGAAAGATATTCCCAGCTTTTGGTTTGGAGTTGGACCCTTTAGTTAATATTTTTCTTTAAATTCCATGGCCTGTTTACCTTCATTCCTGAAGACCTTTTTTTTTTTTTTTTTAAAGTCCATGAAAGCTATTATTAAGCATTCATCCGAACACACACATTAGATCTTGTGTGCTGTCTTCTAGCAGAATGCTTTTAATTGAAAGGAAAACCCTGCCTCCTGCTAGGTTTGGGTGGGCTGCAATTAGTTCCATACTAGTTAGTTTTGCCAGAAAGTCATATAACTCTTCCACACAGGCATTCCCACTCTGGTCCAGCTGCAAACAATAGGCTGAGTCAGCAAAAAAAAGGAGGCACAAGGAATTTTTCACTGAATTAAAGAATCCAGTCTGTCCTAAAATCTTACAAAATATGTGTTGGATCTATGTGTCCTGGAGGATCTCCACTGCGACCATGCCAGCTACCAGCACTCGCACGGGATGCATGTGCCTGTGCCAATACTGCACACTTCCCCATTGTGAGAAGGCTTTGGACTCCATCGACCGGGAACAATGTCTTGTGAACTAACAACACAGACCTGTGTGGGCAGCAAAATATAAATGCCCCCTTACGCCTGAACCATAATGCTTTGGTGAAAAAATGTTTCTTCTGTTCCTTACTTACAAGGAAAAAAAAATCTACTAGTAAGATGCAGTGACTGAAGCCAAGAGCAAAGCGTGCAGAACATCTGAATTTTGGCAAATTCAGATGCAGGCAAATGAAAGTTGGAGGAAACCTTTTTCTGGGTACTTCTGGTTTATTTGAAGCCAATGAAGCATGAAATGGTCTTAACAGTTTGTTATGTTTTGGTGTAACATGAGGATCTAGAATCTCTTGACAACTTGAGTATAAGCTTGAGTTTCAGTTCACTGATTGGTGGTTTTCTGGATTCGTCCAAGAAATGTATTTAAACAGTATGTGCAGCGGAAACCATTTTTAGCCATGAATGTTCAATGGTAAACATCTGAAAGTGGACATCAGGTAATAAAAACAACAGAAACAACACTTAAGTAGTTATAATTGCCAAAGACAATTTTTGGCAATGGGAGACATTTATCCTTGTATCCTTATCTGTTAAGATTATCTTCTATTCTAACAGAAATCCATGAGCTGCAGGCACATTTAGGAACTCTCATTTGCTTTTAATAGACCTAAGAAACACTTACCTTGAGGCCCATGAATTTTGGGGGTTTTCAAATCCATGACTTGGATCAGCAGTTGATTTAACAGCGACTACTGCATAAAAATTCAAAATAGCAAGCCCATATTGAGGGCACTGTTTCACAGGCTTCTCTTGTTAGTAATAAAAGACACCAGGTAAATTCTACATTATTAACTAGGAGTAAATGTAAAAACTCTTTTTCATGTGGGAAATGCTTTCTGAAAAAAATCTGTATTTGAACTTTTTCCTTTGAAATTGTAGGATTTCATGATGGGAAATTTTTGACAATTTTAAAGGAGTGTTTTAGTTTCACTTTGACTGAGAATATAATTATTTTTTTACCAAAAAACCCAACATGCTAAATCAAAATAATTTTTAAATATCTCATTCTGCAACATTGATTCAAAATGAAAAACACGTTTGGATGTTTCTTCTGCAGGGAAATTGAAAATTTCCAGTGGAAATAAAGTAACACTATAAAAATTCAGCTTAAACAAAATAGTATTTTTGGTAAGAAAATGTTCTGCACTAAATCCTATGGCCAACAGTAATTACAACTTGTCCAAAAGTCTCCAAAAGTCATTGTTGAAAAGCTACAATGGATTTTTGGAACATTTTTAATATCCCACCTAATGCAGTAATAATGTCACACAGTGGAAGACCGTGAAAGGGTTATATTAAAAGACTTATATCCCAACAGCACCTAAATATAAACAATATGTTTGTTTAACTGACAACAGCTTCTTCCATACATGATTTTAAATTTGCAGAAACTATAAATAGTTTTCACTTTCACTGAAAACATTAAATTAGCCAACTGGGTACTCAACTTTGTAATGTGGAGCAATGTGGAGTGATAATGAACACCATGTGTGTGTGATAATGGGGGTTGCAGAAAATAGATCTGGCCAGCTGAGTGAAAAGGAAATGCTAAAGAAGAAAAAAATCTGAAGTCCAAGCCAAAACAAGTGACCTAGAGAAGCAAGTAAAGGTTTGTATTTGGGGCAGGCTAGAGGCCTGAGAGAGATCAACAATTCAGCAGGGTATTTTTAAGCATAAGCTCAAGGCCCTCCTTATTCGGCAGGAAACTTAAGCATATGCTCAGAGGTTAAGCATCAGCTAAAGTCTCATTGATGTCAATGGGTCTTAAACACATGCCTAGAGATACATATGTGCTGAAGTGCTTTTACAAATAAGAATGGACTGGGGATCAGGGCCTCAGTCCCCTGGTATTTCATAGCAGGCTAACCCTGCAACCTCCCGGCTTTCCAAATTCTTCAGAGTAGATCTCATTTATTATACACACAGGACCAGATTTAAGTGTGTAAGAACTTGCATTACTGTACATAACTGCCATTGGCCCATTGGTACTGAAACAAATAGGAAAGTACCAAAACATTTATAAAACATCAGTAATTTCTACTGTAATTTGCCCAAAGAATTCTCTTAATGGTAATAATGAAAACATACAATAAGCAGAAATGCAACTTTTGAGCAAGTCATTTAGCATTTCCATTACCGATATAAGAAAACTTCCACAGGAATGAATTTAAAGAGAAAACTGTATCTTAAGTGGAACCTGACTTAAATTAACTTATTTTGAAAGAGCACACAGTGCTCTTACTTTTTGTGCAACCAATGGATGTGTATTTCCTGGTGACCTTCTGTGCCTGAGCTTATCAACTTATCAACTGCATAGCTGACTGGGCATCACTGTAAGAACAGGAAAGCCACTTTCTTTGTCAACCTAGCTTCATGTAGGCAAATTGCAAAGCATTAATCTGCATTGATATACATTTAGAAATCCACAACAATTATTCACTGAATCTGAGGTGGCAGGTTAACATTATCAAAGAATCTTCAAAATTTTTAGGTAAGTTACATCTGATTCAAGTATGACTTCTTCTTTCTCCTTAAAACTACAGAAAATATACCATAAAGTGGCAAGGGGAAATATACGGTCAGATTACTAATGATATGAAATATTTTTTCCATGCAGTTAAAACAGGATTTGACATTATCAGTAAAAATCCTTCTTGTGCATTTCAGTGAACCCGAACAACCACTTGGTCTCTACATTTCATAATTCTCTGAGGACAAATATGTGGCGGAAGAAATGGTCACAAAGACGTGCTGCAGGGCCAGCTGAAAACTCCTTTAGGTGGAATCCGTAAATGATGGCTCACTTTAAAAGACCCTTAATGAGACAGGAGCAAATGGGGGTGCATCTGAGCACCAGGACATTGCGAGAGTACTGCCACGTGCAACCACTGTGCTGCTCTTCTCCAAGTGATGCCACAGTAGCAGTTACCACCCCACAGAAATTATAGCAAAAAACTGACTTCAAACAACACAAAAAAGCCAACTTTTTCATTAAAATTTATTAAAGCAGGGAGAAAAGAGACTGCAAAAGCCCAGTAATCAGCTTTACACGTGAGTTTTCCTTTTGTCACATGACTCTCATGTTTTAAACTGGAGACCATTACTGTTTGGCATTTCCTGCAAATGCACTGAGGAAAGCCACAGCAATATAGTATTTCTTCCATAGATGTTAACATTTAAAGACTCACAGAAGTGGCTAACGTTCAATTTCTGGTCAAGATTTGCTCACTTTCTTGCTTTGTTTTTTCAGATGAAGACAACCTGGTGAAAGCATTCCCACATTCCTCTTTCCACTTTTGCCATGACAAAACTTAGCTGACGTAGGCAAATTCAAGTTCTAAAAACATATATCTTAGTCCAATTCTGTTTCAAGTTCCTGCCTCTTTATTAACTATGGAAGAGCACCTCTTCCTTCTTGCCCAGGCAAGCTGCTGGTTATCATTCCCATCCCTCCGGTCGGTCGAGTAACACATGACGCTGGCCTAGCATAAATACAAAACAGGTTCCTATGGAATCTGAAATACTGTTTGTACATCCTACCACTGACCACAGCGGAACAATGGTGTGCCAATGATATGGAAAAAAATAACTCTATTTGCTCGCTCTTTCTGTGCCTCTGTCTGAAATATACCTAGCGCCAAAGCTATTATTTATAGTTATGAGGTGACAACTGAGAGCTAGCAGTCTGCTGAGTGAAAAAATGTTTGCGTTTATTCTTTTCAGAGATACCTATATATACACACACATACATGTGCAGCAGCTATTCATACTGAATAAGGAGATGTACCTAATCAACTACAGTGCTTATGCAGTGGTATGAAAAGTAAGAGAGTTCTTTATTTTGTGCAAATTAAGTGATAAAACTTTGTTTTTAAAGATTATTCAAAAAGAAAATAATTTTTAAGCAAAGCCTACAGCTGCACTAGCATTGTTTAAAAAACTGAGCAGTGTTGTAAGTTTTCTGTGAATACTTCTGCCTATCATTTTTAATAAAGAAAATCAGCTCTTCTAAGTTGCTTGAAAACAATGTTATTTTAAAGTCAAACTTGAGCAAAATCTTTACATTTTCCACATAATCACGGAAATGCTGATGGGGGGGGGGTGTCTTCTGAAGGTCATATCATCCAATTGCCTGCCTGCCTGCCTTCAGGACTATTACCGGCACTGGACCAAGTCAGCCATGTTTTTGTTTAGTCAAGTCCTGAAAACCTTCAGGGATAGATATTCTACCTCCTCTCCAGGTAGTCTCCTCCAATCCTGCACTAGCATCCAAAGGTGAAAGTTTTTACTAATTTCCATTCTAACCTCCAAAGCCACAAGTGGATGCTGTGGCCCCTTTTATTGCCACTTGAAACTATCAAGAAGGATTTGGCTTCATCATCTCCGTAGCTTGCCTTCAAGCAGTTGCAGGCTACTAGACTGTCCCATAGCTGCCTCCTCATCAGGGTCTACAAGCACAGCTCCCTTTACCTTTCTGTAAAGGGCATGTCCTCCAGGCCTCTGGCCACCTTGGTAGCCCTCCACTAGGCCCTCTTCACATCTCTACACTCCTGAAGTTTCAACCAACCTCAGGCATCATTTCTACAGTACTGAAGAACAGGATGATCTCTGCTTTACCAGGGTTGCTCGAAAGATTGTCACTGAACAACCCCTTTATTCCACATGGGCTCTATGGATCAGCTCTGCTTGGCCCAGCTGAGACAGTCAAAGACACCAACACCCCATGATGTACCCTTCCCCAATCCCAGAGGTGATCAGCCCTAGCACAGAGATGGCAGAAAACTGTGTGCCCCCCACACCACTCTTCCGACACCTCTGCTCTGGGGGCAGCAGAGCATAGCAGATCGTGGGAACTATAATGGCTGCCCATCACCACATCTTGAAGTCCATTTTCAGATGGACTTTATCTCTGAATTTCAAACAATCTCATTATTCCTGGAATGTTTTTTCCCACGAATGGATCATTTCAAGGAAATATAAATAGCAGTCCTATGATCAGATCAGTAGTGTAATCCTGTGACTGCTGCCCTTGATTTAAGAGGAGCAGAAATCCCTGCAGAACTCCTTCCAGCAGACGGGCATTTAATAAATCTTGTGAAAGTGTGAGGAAAAGTCGGAAAAAAAAAAAAAAAAA
Organism: Athene cunicularia; assembly: GCF_003259725.1. Taxonomy (NCBI): domain Eukaryota; kingdom Metazoa; phylum Chordata; class Aves; order Strigiformes; family Strigidae; genus Athene; species Athene cunicularia. Next base: position 38,725,635 of record NW_020799097.1, read on the forward strand.
AGAGGCACTGATAAGAGAAATACTTTTGAAATGGACACTCAACACCAGAACTTTAAAGTCATTTTCTAGCCAATTAATTACAATTGCTCTCTGTCATAATTTCCCATGGGTGAGAAAAAAAGTCAAAACCAAATACATAGTAATCAGCAAGTCTGAACCACAGAAAACCTGTTGAACTGTCCTTCTCAGGGAAGGTTAAAAGTCATGTCAAAAGAGGAGGGCTGTGCTTTTCTAATCACACAAAGCTTAATGGTCCACATCAGTTCTTGGCCCCTGACCACATGGATCTTGAGACATGTGGGGTATTAATTCTCTCAAGAGTAGCATGACTGGTTTTGGCTTCTTCATCAACAGTTCAGCTGTGTGTTTCCCTCCTTGGGAGAAACAACTACTGAACAGAAGGACCATACTTTAATAGCCTCGATTCCACTCAAATCTCAGTTCTCTGTATGTAGGGACATTCAGTTGACCAAAATCAACTCCTCTTCCCTATTCCTTTAGGTATATCTCTGCTCAGTGTCTTGTTTAGACTCCCTGGGTTGCTCTCCACAAGCCATCGGAGATGCCCAGCTCCCCATAGGCTAGGCAGAGGGCCTGAGATGGGATTTAGATACCTGACCATGGCCTGAAGCAGAGAGTCCAAGTATCCTACCAACAGATGACAGCTGCCCAGCTCTGCTCACCTTAGCTGTCAAGCACCTGGATCCAGGGGCTGTCTGTGCCTGTGAGTGTCCAGGAAACCTTTGGGAGCGCAGCATACACACACACACTCCTCACACAGCTCCCCGTGAGTGTGCCAGGCCATTAAAAATGTATCTTTTCTTATCTTGGAAACATTTGACCTGCTGAAGAGAAATCAACCTTTGGCATGACCTCCCTTCAGTCCTCCCAACACACACTTTGTTTTCATATTCTTTGCTATCAGTGAAGACATTTTAACAAGCCACAGGAAAGTTCTGTATGAATTTGCTTAGTTAAAGGATTTCTGAATCTACACTGTAAACAGAGAGCTGACTCAACAGCAATACTTCCTAAAATCCCGAGTAATCAACAGTTAAGTTACATCCAGGAAACAAGATGGTTTTAGTCATAAAAAAACCCAACTCTACTCTCATACTGGGTGTTTGTCATCTATATGAGATACAGTAATAAGTAGTCAGACCTCTTTTGTGTTATTTGCCCATTGCCTTAACATGCAGATGAATTCTAGAAAAGTATAATCTAATTTAACAAGCCTATTATGACCCTACAAAGGAGACAACTTTCCCTCTTCCACACCAGGCAGGTTAAAAACTATCTCTGAAACTGGCTATGTATGTTAGCTTTTCAGCCATCAGCTGGCACAGGATGGCAGTGGCAAAAGCCAGCAAATTCTCTTCAGAACTCTTCTGGACAGTCATTGATTTGGGCTGGGATTTGGGGTCAAACTAGATGTCAACCCAGTTTGTCCTGTCACAACAGCATGGAGCAATTTCAACAGCAGAGTACTGGAGCTAAAATGAATGGCACAACAGATCTCTGAACATGGAGTCCAAACCTGTCTCCCCCACAAAAATGCAACAGGATCTACCCATTAAAATGGAAATCTTTTGCTGGGTTCAACTACCAGCATCAGTGTCAGATAAAACACAGATGGGAACACTGGGAATACAGAACCCAGACCAGAGACCGAACAAGAACCCTACCCCTGAGGTCTTGGATCACACATGTAAGCAGTGCCTGCTGTTCCCTTGGCCTGGATACATTCCTGTTTCTGGCATGTCCCTCTATGCAGCCTTGACATTGTTACAAAGAGAATGTGTATAAGGAATTGCATCAATTTGTCTGTTCTTAAGGAATAAACATGCCAATATGCTGTGGGGCTGAGGCTGGGGGAAAAAAAGGTATGACAGGTTCCCTCCACTTTCCATGTCTGTCTTAGAGTCAGGGGTTGCCATCAGGGCTTGTAAAACATTAGTAAACAACATGCAAAGCCTCTCAAGGAGAAAAAAAAAAAAAGAAAGAAAAAGACTTAAAATGTTTTGGTAGTTGATTTGTTGGTTTTGTGAACATTCTGTTATAAACTCAGAAATTGTGCTGTTTTCAAGTTTTTGCTTTTGCAAGGAGACAAAAGTGCTCCCTTTCAAACAGAGAATAGAAATGCATTAAAAAAACAAACAAACAAACAAACAAACAAAAAAAACAAAAAAAACCCCACCCAACCCGAAATGCATACTTTAGGAATGTTTCTCACAGGAAAAGGACTCTCCTACAAAAGGACATATAAGGCAAAATTCGCAGGGGTGTAAGACCATATGAAAGGAAATATCAAAGCTTAGCACACTTCTCTGCTAAGCACACACCTAACCATCTGACTGCCTCTCCTCTCACATACAGCCAAATAAGCTGCTCCTAGGTGATGTTAGTAAGAACATACTACACCAGACACAGCATCTTGACCCGGACTAACACTCTTATATGGACGCTAAGGACATTGCTAAAGAAACACAGACCCTATTGTTAATCATCTCTTTTAGCAAACTTCCTTCACAGCCTGAGCTAAGCACTATATTAAATTGTGAAGAAATCACTAGAACTACCATGCTGCAAGTGACTTTTAAATCAAGTGCATCAGTTATACAGTATTTAGCACTGTGCTGTAAAGGGTGGTAAATGGAGGTGTCATAAATATCTGACTTTATCATCTGTTGACTCATAATCCAGATGCCAATGGGATATAAATCATGTAAAGCATGTTTCCAGATTAGGAAAGTCTGACTGCTCACCATTGTTCTAGCAAACCACATTATTTCTTTGTAGGATCAGGAGTGCCCTCTGCTGGTTCGTATCTTTTACTGGAAGCAAGAAGTTGACTGGAAAGTGGCACATCCTAAACTGTCTACGCACTACAAAATGTTCTCACTTCCTGCATTATACGTTCACGGTCTTCTGTATGCTTAATATTTCGATAACCAACCTTGTTTTGTTGGATTTTTTTTATATATTTCTTTTTCCATTTCAGTTATTTATAATGATATTTAAGGGGGTGCACACACCCATATTAGGGATGCAATCAGAGAACTGCTTATGCATACACCTAGTTTTAAAAGAAGTAAGTTGAAAGAAATTTCAAACATAAATTAAAGGATTTCTATAACGGGCTCTGAGAAAGGCCTTGAAAGGCTCTGACAAATTCAGGCACCTGGAAATTCAGATATTCAGCTGAATGTCAGAAAACAGCATATAGCTGGAAAAAACAGGCAAGCTCTCTGAAGAAAGAGCTTGTATGTATTTTTCCAGCTATGTAAGCTAACCCAATAAAGCATCTCTACTCTCTCTACAAACCTTGCCTCCCTTATATCCTTAGAACATCATATCTACAACAGAACTGTGAGAAAACAGGGAATCAATTTATTTTTCCCCCTCACCTGTGACTTTAACTGTTTGACAGGTATTCAGTATCTCAGGGTTATTTATAACTTTAAATTTTTTCACCTGTAATAACAACTGTCCTCTCAAAACAGAGTTGGTAACTGGAAAAGAGCCACAGACTTGGAGCTTTCTGTGAAGACAACCACAACATAATAGATTCACATATCTCCCTTCACCTGAAGGAGCAGCGGGACTGGAGCTAACACATTTGGTAAGACAAAATCCCCCTAAACTGGTATCAACCACACACTTTCCGTATTATACACTGGAAAAAGAAATTCACATTTGCAATATCAAAACTCTTGGAATGTTCGTAAACTGCATTTTCGGTTTAATACTAGTCTGACTGCCTGAAGACCCTTAAAATATAGTCAGGCAAAATACTAAGAATTGCACATTGTTTACTAAGTTACAAATGCAAACACCCACAAGTTTCAGTGCAAAACCTAATTCCTTAGGCTTGAAATGGAGGATGGATGGCATCAAGCTGTGTGTCACTTTCCCTACTTTTCCATTACCGCTGCTGATGGGCAAAGGCAGCAGCCATTTTGTTCCGAGGTCTGATGCACTGTTAGCAGAGACACACAAGCACTGCTCTCATGGCTACTTTATCTTGTTATTATTTTTGTGATCTAAACCAAATGACATTTTCAGATTTTCTCTCTGACGATGAAAGCCGAGGAGAAGATAACAGCTTTGGATGTAAGAGACTAGCAGCAAGTTTTTTCCATGCCAGCTTTTACATCTGCTGCAGAACCCTAAATATTTTGATGTAGGGCAATACTTGGAATTATGATTGGAGTGTCCCTTTTCACCTGGGGTTACAGTCGGATGAGACTCAGACTGGGATTAGTCCAACACTGACCCAGAGTATGAGGCATCTCCTCAGCAAGATCTATTTCGAGAGATCTCTGGCCCTCCTGTGTGCAGCCCAGCAGCTGGCTAGCCCCCACATGAGAGGGCAAGCAGCCGGGAGCCCCCCCGGAGCCGGAGGGCTCTCCCTGACCAGCCCCGCGCCCGCGGCAGGCCCGGCCACCCGGCCCTCCTGCCGCCGCCGCCGAGGGCAAG
>NW_020799097.1:38730163-38741543 GCF_003259725.1 Athene cunicularia
GGCAGCGGGTGGGGCGCAGGTGTGAGGGGGCGGCGGGAAGTTGCGCGGGCGCGGAGGGCAGCGGAGGCAGAGTGGACGCTTGCAGCGAGCCGTAGCAGCAGCTCACATGCGCTTAAGTGTTCCTCGAGAGCGCGCAGGGCAAGGGGAGCAGGAGCCGGGGTGCCCGGCCTGGCCTGGGGCGCTCGGTACCCTCAGAACCGTTAGAAAAGGCGGGAAAACGGTCTGGGAGGGAACTGCCACCGGCGCCGCCATGTTGAAGAAGCCGCTGTCCTCTGCCAAGCCTCGGGGCTTTTCTGTGTCCTTGGCACCTCCCGGGACTTGATCCAAGTCCGTGTGAGTCCAGATCCTGCTTCGTGGCCTAGACGCTTCCCCACGTTTATTTTGTGCTCTCTTCTATTCGTCCCAGGCAGGGTTGTTGTCACCCGCTGTCCTGCCGTTGTCTGTGGGCCTGCTCGGTAACCACCCCCGGCGAGTGGTTTTGTAGCTGCGTAAGAAAGGTTTGTAGCACAAACTGGAACTCCTGCTCTAAATGTAGTCTAAAAAGCAACGCTTTAAACATTTTTGCGAATCAATAATCTGAATAGAAAATAAATCAGGTCCACTGAGAAATGTAAAGGCTGTTTTATTTTGACCTTAATGCTTTTCCACCATTTCAGCATAAATTAGTTAAATTCCAAGTGAATGCGCACTTCCAAATTAAAAAAAGTTTCAGTTTAAAATGTGAAACAAGTTATGCTGGCTGGTAACTCTCAGCATCTTTTCAACATACTTTTCAGCCAAGATTAATGGGAACTGATCCTTTCAGCATCACATTTTGTTCTAAAAGTCAGCATTGTCTAGTGAAATAATAATAATAATAATAAAATAATAATAATGTCACCAACACTATTTGGCATCACAAGTACCAGGATATCCCATCTTTCTTCTGAAATCCCAGTGTCTCTGGTATCTACACTTAGTGTTTAGCTATGGTGGTAACGTCTCAACAGGCAGAATAAGCACATAGCTGCTTAATAAAAACTCTTTCCAAAATGTGAGATGGATAGTGAAAGGGATGAGCTAAGGGGAAATACTTAAAATTTTCTAAGGGGAGCCTCCTGGCAGTCATGCTAAGCTGTATGGGAATAGCTCAGAAACAGCATCTGGTTTATGAGTATGCAAAATAATATGGCAAAAGAAGAGGCCTACTGGGTCCTTCCCATGTTCGTGGCCTTTGGGGATCAGGAAGTGCTTATGTTATGGACAGTGTCAGAAGGAAAGTACCAGAGCTGGAGCCAGGGAAAGCGAGTTACAGATTTTTGAGGTTGTCTGTAGTGAAATCTTATTGCTTTAAATTGTCCTGGGCTTCTGTAGAATAAAATACGGCCTTTTGTTGCTGCATAGCACTGGAGGAGCAAAATTAATGCCATTTAAACTTTTAAGGGACCAGGGTATTACCAGCTAAGTAGTATGACACTGTTCCTGTGTGAGCACATGGTTTAATTTTTTAATCCAAAGTTTGACTGGACTTCCTTTTCTTAGGTTAGACTTTTCAGATCCTGCATCTCTGTCTCAGACATAAATAAGGAGTCAGAAGTGCAGTATTGTACTTTTGTTTTGCTTGTCATTCCACTGATGTAATCTTCTTTTACTTTGCTGACAATTCAGATCAAACGAGTCAAATGCATTAGATATGAGAAATACAGAATTAAACACACTCCAGAAACAGAACTCCATGGACCAAAAGGTAGTAAAGTCCATAGCCACTGGGATGGATGGACTTTAATTTGTCAGTAATTCATTGGTGTTATGAGAATAAAATGGTATGAAAATACCAGTCTTGTTGCTTTATGGGCAAATTGACCTAGCCAGTCCAACACCTTGAATGAGGGGAGACTGACATGCAAACCATGGTCTACACATCTTTACCCTTCAGGCATACCGAGGTGATGGCAAGATCAAAGAGGCTTTTGAAATGCCAAGTTCTGAGAAAGGAAATTGGGAAATATAACTCCAGAGTTAGCTGGAGGGGGCAGGGATGAGGGTCATGTTAGAAGGTGTTAACCACTGTAGAGAGAAGAGAGACTCTTATCCCAGATGGTGCAGACATTTCATTGTTGAAATATAACTGTGACCAGCCCATGTTATAAGGTAATGAAATCTGTCACAACTTGAACATCAAAAGTGGTCACAGGCTATAAAGGAACGGTGTTTGTGGGAGCAGTAGGGACAAGAAACGTTGGACACTAGAGGCTGTGTCTCTGAGACGCTGTAGTCAAGAGGATCAGAAAGGAGAGGAAGGAAGAGACTGTCTTGCTGACAGCTGCCCGAGGATAGGAGCGGAGAACAAGTAAGATATTGCTTCCTTTGTAATGAATCCAAGATGTACCTCCCTAGCCTGACATTTGCTGAGTAAACTGAGTTAGTTACTCAGACAAGTCCTTTCAGTCCACTCCGTTTTTCCTATACATTCTTAGTACATTCTGTTTTAATTATACCAGTTTGTCTGAGTCCTTGATTGTTTGCAAATTTCATGCAGACTTTTCCTTAGCGGAGTTTCTAAGGAGAAGGAGCTACGGAAAGATGCCTGGAGCCTATCATAGTTGGGATGTTTGGTCAAAGGGGCATGGACTGTGGAGACCTCTCTCACAAGAGGTGGCACTTGGAGAACTGAGGTCTGGCAAACACAAAGGAAACACCTGGATGGTCAGATGTATTTCCACTCCATCTTTTTTTCTTCCTCTAATTTTCCTATATTTTAGGATTTGAGTATAATGGAAGCGAAATCAGAAAGAGGGATGTCAGTCAGCTTTCATGAAAACAAATGCTTCAGAGTAGAAATGATTTGTGCTAAAACTGTACTTACACTGAAAAATGCTGAATACAAACTAATTGCAGGAAAATAGGGCAGGGGAGACTAAAAAGTGCAAGTGATGAAACTAACTGCATCCAGCAGAGTGCAGCATCATCCAAGACGAACAGTGTGTGAGCATGGTGGCTGTGAACCATTTGTGAACTGTATGATTAAATAATAGGTGTCAGGCACAGATAAGCAAATCTCCCAGAAAAAGAATGATACCTTTCCATTTATGCATTTTGAATAATACTTAGATGCTCTTAACTCACTTAACTGATTGACTGTTTTTCAACATAAATGTTTTGAGGATGGGAAAGCAGGAGAAAGAATGTGGGACTGGAATTAGAAGTGGGAGCCAGGAAGATCCAGGTTGGACACATGGGGAGCAGTGGAGGGTTAGCCAAAGAAATAATGAGTTGACTGGTAGCCTGGTGGTAGGGCATGACATTGAAATCAAATGAACTCACAGCATTCACAGAGCAGAGAATGAAATAAGAGGTACTGCAGTCCAAGAGAATGGGATTAGTACCTAGAGCCAGAGGCAGGGAAAAAAAGCCATGTTGGAAGAGATGAGACAGGAGAGATCAAAGAGGGAAGGAAAATGAAGGAAGGGTGTTCTGTTAACCAGTAAAGCCTATCTCTCTACAGAGGCCTTGGGATGTGTATGTGACACTATTCCTGCAAGTCTCTGTGAAACCCCATGTCAGATGTAGTGTAATATTGCACCAGGAAGGATGAAGACATGCTATCACTGTCTGTCGTTTTGGCAGGAGTCATCAGGAAGAGGTCTATACTCTGGATTTAGAGATTCCAAAGCAACTGTGGTACCGTGGAGATAATAAAATGCTGCCACATGATAGAACTTCCGGTTTTGTTTTTGTATTCATTTGCTTTTTAAAAAACCCTAGGACACTGCAGACAAAGTGATTATTAAAAACCTTGTTAAGGTTGCAGAGTCAAATCTAGAACAATCAGGCAATGCCAGCATTAAAATTCTTTTTATCCAGTCCTGTGGATAGGCATTATGATGAGATCTTGTAGTATATGGCCTTCTATTTCTCCACTGGAATTCTGTTTTGTTCCCTGTGTGGAAAAAGCTTGTTTTGGAGGTCATAGGGTTTGTACAGTGAAGGAGTGGGCTTTCCCTCCCTTTATACCTCATTTCTCACAGAAGTGCAAAGGACTTGAAGTACAAAAAGACATGAGACAGGGGTTTATAGGATGGTGTTGTGGTTGGAGTGACTGGACAAACTCTGAAGAATAGCACTTCAGCACTTTTGCACTTTTGTAGGCTTGCCATGATATTTGGTAATTCATTCAGTGAAACTTTTGCTAGTCACTGCTCACTTCTGTTTTCTAAATGGTGATCATGTCTTCCAGGGCTTGACTTGAGGATCAGTCGTCTGCAGTATGTAGGACTACCAGAGGCTACAACTGAAGTTGTACTGTGCTTGAGAAACGGACTGCACCTACCTGAGTACTCAGAAAAGCCATGTCTTAGGAAACTGAGGCTGAGAAAGGTGACACTTCTTATCTTAATTCTGTGCATCATAAATCCCTGGTGTCTAAAATGGTGATGAGATCACTATGTTACCCCTTCAGAAGGGTGATCTAGAAATTAAGTACCATCCTGGTAACACTGAGGTACAGCAGTGAGGGGTTCCATAGTCCGTCCCACACAGTACAAGAATCAGAAGTCCAGTTGAAAAGCATATTTTATGATCCTGTAATTAAAACCCAATCACAATACATATGCACAGTGAAGTCAAATTGAGATTGTATGGCCAGCATTGGTTTTGAGATTTCCTGTCTTTTAAGATTATTTTACATCTTCATTTTATATACCACTATGATGCATGTTATGATTGTATAAGATTGCATAAGTATGTTGACAGGTATGTTTACATCCTGTATGCACATGGGATTCGTCTGACCCAACTCCAGTTATCTAGACTTGCTCCAGTCAAAGGAGACGTTATTCTAAAGTAGGTGCCCATGACAGGTAAGGTGCCTGTCTCTCCATGTGGACTACCTGATAGCTGTTTCCTTAAAGGAAATTTATTTAAGAACTAGGTATTTTGCATTAGGGCTTAAAAAATACTATGATACTTCTCATTGTTAGTGACAACCAACATAGTTTATTAGTGGCAGGTGCAAAATATACAACTACCCAATTTAACAGGTCAGACAAGAATAGACCCAGCTAATCTGTGGGTTTGATTTCCAAACTGTATATTCCAACCAAGCTATAAAGGCACAAGTAAAATCCAACTCTGATCTCAAAACTTGTTTTATTTTAGATTCCTACATTATTTTTCCCAGACTATTTTTTTTCCATCTGATATTTTTCCCTACCCAGTTATTTGCTTAACAGCCTGCTCCATGTACATTTAATCTGGACTGTAAACTCTGGTTTAAGGGCTCTTTCTTATGTCCTGTCTTGGTAACACCTAACATCAGTAACACTGCTTGTCCTGAGGGCACTGGCAGATGAAATGGCTAAGCTACTATCCATCATATTTGAGAAGTCGTGGCAGTCCAGTGAAGTTCCCACTGACTGAAAAAGGGGAAACATAACCCTCATTTTTAAAAAGGGAAAAAAAGAGGACCCGGGGAACTGCAGGCTAGTCAGTCTCACCTGTGCCCAATAGGATCATGGCACAAGATCCTTCTGAAAACTGTGCTAGGACACATGGAAACTAAGGTGATTGGTTGTCACCAACATGGCTTCACTAAGGGCAAATCTGGTGGCTTTCTACAATGGGGTTACAGCATTGGTGAACAAGGGAAGAGTAACTGTTGTCATCTACCTGAAATTTTGCAAAGGATTTGACACTGTCCTGCACAACATCCTTGTCTTTAAATTAGTGAGACATGGATTTGATGGATGGACCACTCAGTGGATAAGAAATTGGCTGGATGGTCACAGCCGAAGTGTTGTGGTCAACAGCTCAATGTCCAAGTGGAGAGCAGTGATAAGTGCCATTCCTCAGACATCAGTACTGGGACTGGAGCTGTTTCACATTTTTGTTGGCAACATGGACAATGGTTTCAAGTGCACCCTCAGCAAGTTTGCTGGTGACACCAAGCTGTGTGGTGAGGTCAATAGGCTGGAGGGAAGGGATGTCATCCAGATGGGCCTTGACAGGTTTGAGAGGTGGGCCTGTGCAAACCTCATGAAGTTCAACAAGGCCAAGTACAAGGTCCTGCACATGGGTCAGGGCAATCCCAAGCACAAATACAGGCTGGGGGATGAGTGCATTGAAAGCAGCTCTGAGGAGAAGGACTTGGGGGTATTGGGGGATGGAAAACTGAATATGAACCAGCAATGTGCACTTACAACTGAGAAAGCCAACTGTATCCTAGGCTGCATCAGGAGAGGTGTGGCCAGCAAATTGTTTTGCCAATTATCGTGCCTAGCATAAAGGACACAGCCAGCATAAAGATGAACCAATAACCAGATTGTATTTGATACAAAAGGGTCAGTACATGAGTGATTACTGTGGGTACAAAAAAAGTCAATCAGGTTATATGTAATTGATATCAATCCCACAGATCCTAACAATAACACCACACAACCAACAATGGGTGGAATAAACAGTGAAATACAGTCTCTCATAGGAAGGATAAGAGACAACCAGGTCAACCAGCCAAATACATAAGACCAAGGAAACCACATAATGAATCCCTACAGAGCCTGCATTTATAAAGAGCTAAGCCTGACTGGAGTTCTTTCCCCAACAGGAAACTGCACAGTACATCCACCAGACAGACAGACACTGCCCCTTCCTGCAAGTGGTCCCAGCTTTTATCCCTAAGTAGGACACCTGACCTTTGCTTACTTAATGCAGGACACCTGGGGCTTATTTACCCAATGGCTCTCCCTGCAAGGCTGGCCCCACCCTGGAGGGGAGCCTAAAGGCAAACTCACCCCCCCTTTGTGAAGGGCTGTTGGAATCACCCATATGTCAACCTTAATTTGGGGCTTGGGGTTGAAACCCTAGCATTTTGCAGGTTAAGGGAGATGATTCTCCCCCTCTACTCTGCTTTTATGAGACCTACCTGGAGTCAGTTCAGCAGCTCTGAGGCCCCCAGCATAAGAAGAACATGGACCTGTTGGAGTGGGTCCAGAGGAGGCCATGAAGATGATCAGGGAGCTGGAGCACCTCTACTGTAAGGACAGGCTGAGAGAGTTGGGACTGTTCAGCCTGGAGAAGAGAAGGTTCTGGTGAGACCTTATAGTGGCCTTCCAGTACTTAGAACAGGGGTACAGGAAATATGGAGAGGGACTCGTTATCAGGGAGTGTAGTGATAGGACAAGCAGTAACAGTTTTAAACTGAAAGAGGGTAGACTTAGATTAGATACAAGGAAGAAATTATTTGCTGTGAGGGTGGTGAGACACTGGAACAGGTTGCCCAGAGAAGCTGTGGATGCCCCCTCCCTGGAAGTGTTCAAGGCCAGGTTGGATGGAGCTTTGAGCAACCTGGTCTAGTGGAAGGTGTCCACTCATGCTCATGGCATGGGGGGGTGGCACTAGACAGTCTTTAAGGTCCCTTCCAAGCCAAAACATTCTATGATTCTATGTTTGGACTAAGCATCACAATGAAAATTCATACTTCCAAGATACAGGAGGGAGATAAAGGGATGAAGATCCCCATTCCACCAGGATGGAAGTGGGAATGATGTCCAAAGGATTAACTGAGGGAATGAAGAGTGTAGGGGATTGTTCTGTCTTCTAAGACCTACCTGGGACCCACTTCCACAATGGTGGGAGCATCCCCAAGGAGGAAGCGTGCCTTCTTCAGGCCTGGAAAAGCAATGACAGTATGTCTCAAAGATTACGTGAGCTGGGGCAAAATGAAGCTATGCATGGAGGTGATGAAGCCAGTGGTGTCAGTTATGACACTGACAGTCTTCTGTAGTCCACTGAGACAGTTCATTGTTTCTGGGTTCTCACTCTTGTGTAAGAAGGAGCTGATCTCACTTTAGATTCTTAATCATAGAGCTAAAATGATAGCAGAGAAAGCCTCTTCCTATGTAAAGGCCAAAGAGGGAAGCCTGATTATTCCTGTTAACACCTCCTAGCGGAGAAATGCTGGGAACCACCATTCCTAGCAGTTCAGTTGATTGCTGTGCCAGACAACCCTGGAATGCTTGTGGTAGAGCATAAGAAATTCCACCCATGTGGGATGTTTACCCAGCTGGTTGCAGGAGTCTGTGACTCATCTCAGAGCCAGCCCCTGAAGAGTGGGCTTCCTTGCTCTCAGTGCCCTGAGTTCCTCTAGAAGCCATCCAGTGCAGCTCAGTGGCCCATTCCAGAATATTTTGAAACCATTTATGTTGTTAATGTGTGGTGTGAGCTGCTGGGCCCTGCAACAGATTCCAGGAAGAAATACAGTGACAAAAGACGTCTGTTATTGAAAGCCCTCTGCAGAAGCTCCAGCAATTACTTCTAGTAACATTTGACCCAAAAAGTCAAATGCATAATCGTTATCCTTTGTTCCATGCTGACTTCCAGAGGAAGACCAAGAACTCGTTGCCCACACAGCTCTGCTGAGTGACCTAGAGGAACAATACAGAGCAATCCGCTTCCTAGAGGGAAACCACAATGAAGGAAAGGTAATACCATGCTCTCTCAAGGTACTGCTGCCTGACTGTGGAATTCACCCTTGCCCAACCAAGGTTTGCAACACTTTAGCCCATGTCAGAACCAGTCCTGTGTGACAGCTTTGAAAACGATTAAAGAAGCTCTGGAAGAGCTTTCCTGAGACATACGAGTGCTGAATAGAGACCTATCTCCGCAGTCATGAGATGTGCCACTGACATCCTGAAGCACATCTTTAATTGCTTCTTCCAGAGGAGCAGAAGGGAAGAAAGGAAGGAGTCAACTAACAGGCATGAAGCACTTTTTTTCTCTCTTTAGCACTCTCTCATAAGACTTGCTAGACACGTGCTTTCTGGTGCTCTCTTGTCTTCTCTAGCTGCAGTTCCAGCAGCTTCAGGTGTATTTCTGTGCATTTTCACAATGTTACGCTTTTCCTTAAAACACTAGCGGTAGGTTGGAGAGGCTGCGATAGGAGCAGGTGGATATCTAGTGGACATCTTGTTTTAGTAGCATGTCCCTTGTCTCAGATACCCCTGCTCTGGCCATCCCAGCATGGTTCTGGAGTAGGCCTTTTTAGCACAAGGCTGGTCCCACTTATTGTCCCTCTTCTTGCCTTCATTAATATCTAGGAAGCTGCTTACCAGGATAAAGGCACTGTTGTCAAAGAGCCCTTCCCACAGCCAGAGGGTTCCTGTTTATGTGTCTGATCACCTTGTAAGTGAATATTGCATAAGATGAGATCTTTGAAGAATCAGAATGAGAAACTTGATAAGGGGCATCTTGTGAATGGCCAAGGCCAGCAGGCACAAGAGTCGTGGCCCCCCATGAGTACTCCATTGCCCACCCCTGATACATGAGGGTGCTGTGTCTTTTCAGGACAGCCCAGGCTGTTTCTGGTACACTGTGTTGTATCAAACTGAAGTCTGCCCGTTCCAGGCCTGCAGAGCTCTGTGGAGTTCAGGGTAGGGCTGTGCTGTACAAGCCAAAGACAATATTGTGTATTCAAGTACATTCTGCTTGCTTTGGGTTTTCGCTGTGTCTCTGTGTTTGCACAGAGCTGCGGTGGGCAGAACCAGCATCTGTTTAGAAATGGTGTGTATGGGGACAGTGACTGATGAGGAAAGAAGACAAGGCCAGACAGATGCCAACGAGATAAATGGTGTTTGACGCACACATGCATGCAAGTTTGGCCATCCTGAAGCCACAGTTGTCTTTGTTTCTAACACAGCTGTCTTCCTAGCAGATATGGGCTGCTTGGTAATGCTGGCATTGCTGTTTGTCTAGCAGGTTCAGAAGAGGACCACAGGATCAGGATGGAGTGGGTGTGACTGAACTCAGGACTGGTCTTTACTTTCTACTTGTGATGAACTGTTTAAACTCCTAAAGTCAGTGAAGATCTAGTCATCCAGCAGACCACCCATGGCTCGTGACACTCAGTTGCCCAAAAAGAGACATCCAGACATCCAAGACAGCCATGTGAGGCTGGCAGATACAACATAAGACATACACAAGATTGTCCTTTCCAGAGGGAGACCCAGAGACCACCGAGCAGCATGGGCACCTTTGTTTAGGTAGTGAATCCCAGCCCGTGTGTCTACTTTAGGGTGACCAGATCACTCCCTAAGTGCCAGTGACTGTCCAGACAAGATTTCCATTGGCCACAATGAAAATTTAAGCAAGCTTGAGCACACATAGGCATCTACTTGCAGATGCCTAAATCTGTCTTGGCTTCGAACTGAAACCCAGCCAGGCTGTTGGCACAGGCTAGCGGAGGGGGGAAGCATTGCTAAGGGGATATGAAAGGAGGAGTGGAGGCAAAACTCCAGATGCCACTAGGGATTCCCCAGGGATGGGGTAGGCAGTGCAGAGAGCAGTTATCCAAGGGAATCAAAATGATACCACACAGCTGTTTTAATTCAAGTCACATATGGGAGCATGGGGATAGTGGAGCATAGCCATCACGGAAGAAAATACAGGTTCATTCACTTTCCAGCCATCTGAGGAAACAAACAGACCAAATGAGTTCAGATTCCATCCCGCAGACTTCAGGTGCCCCAGGAAACCAGGGCATGACGTCATCTGGAGGAAAGGAGGCAGCAACTAGTAGAGCCTCTGTAATGCTGTGAGAAACATCTCTACACAGCAGGGACGCTTCTGTTTTTAAGAAGAAAATTGGCCAGTCAGTTGCTACTTAACGCTGTGCAATTGTCCAAAAGTTGCAAGAAAGTATACGGAAGTTACAGCACTAGAGAAGCGAACTGTGAACAATTTCTTTCTCCAGATAATTTCATCACTTAATAGCGGTAGAATATGTGGACCTATGTGGTGGTTGCGTGACTTGAAGAAGCATGTGGAGCCACCAGTCAGTTGGATTTCCCAAAGTGGCAATCACCCCACGCTGTACCCCTAAAGAGCTGTTTATTTAAGGCGTTGGCGGGTTTTCCCTGCAGCGTGCATATGCCAAACCACAGCTAAAAGCTTAGCATTTAACCACAGAAGGAAAGTCTTGAAAGCAGTTCACAAATCTACGCTGAAAACACTAGAGCTATAATTAAATCAACTCTTAAATAGTATAGCTCTTTTTAGGGCTGAAATAGCACTCTCTATTTTTAAAGTGTCGTTAGAGAAAGAGGAGGAGAGAGGTTGAGTGGCACCCCTAAAACATTTTCATGGGAAGGTTTGGAAACTTCTCTCAGCGTACTAAACATTCACCAAGGCTTCCTGTAGGCACTGGAGTTTGTCCTTTGGCTGCTGGCTCAAATTTAATCTCGTTTGACCCCCGGCTGAAAGCCCGGCTCCGGCCCGGCAGCAGCTGGGCTGCGGTGAAGGACCCCGGGGAGGGGGGGGAGGTACGCGGGACGGTGCCTGCGGCTCACAGAGCCCCGGGGAGCGGCGCAGCGGTGCCGGCCGCCCGGCGCACCCGGCGCGGAGGGTCCCC
>NW_020799097.1:38741593-38825954 GCF_003259725.1 Athene cunicularia
CTACTTTAGGGTGACCAGATCACTCCCTAAGTGCCAGTGACTGTCCAGACAAGATTTCCATTGGCCACAATGAAAATTTAAGCAAGCTTGAGCACACATAGGCATCTACTTGCAGATGCCTAAATCTGTCTTGGCTTCGAACTGAAACCCAGCCAGGCTGTTGGCACAGGCTAGCGGAGGGGGGAAGCATTGCTAAGGGGATATGAAAGGAGGAGTGGAGGCAAAACTCCAGATGCCACTAGGGATTCCCCAGGGATGGGGTAGGCAGTGCAGAGAGCAGTTATCCAAGGGAATCAAAATGATACCACACAGCTGTTTTAATTCAAGTCACATATGGGAGCATGGGGATAGTGGAGCATAGCCATCACGGAAGAAAATACAGGTTCATTCACTTTCCAGCCATCTGAGGAAACAAACAGACCAAATGAGTTCAGATTCCATCCCGCAGACTTCAGGTGCCCCAGGAAACCAGGGCATGACGTCATCTGGAGGAAAGGAGGCAGCAACTAGTAGAGCCTCTGTAATGCTGTGAGAAACATCTCTACACAGCAGGGACGCTTCTGTTTTTAAGAAGAAAATTGGCCAGTCAGTTGCTACTTAACGCTGTGCAATTGTCCAAAAGTTGCAAGAAAGTATACGGAAGTTACAGCACTAGAGAAGCGAACTGTGAACAATTTCTTTCTCCAGATAATTTCATCACTTAATAGCGGTAGAATATGTGGACCTATGTGGTGGTTGCGTGACTTGAAGAAGCATGTGGAGCCACCAGTCAGTTGGATTTCCCAAAGTGGCAATCACCCCACGCTGTACCCCTAAAGAGCTGTTTATTTAAGGCGTTGGCGGGTTTTCCCTGCAGCGTGCATATGCCAAACCACAGCTAAAAGCTTAGCATTTAACCACAGAAGGAAAGTCTTGAAAGCAGTTCACAAATCTACGCTGAAAACACTAGAGCTATAATTAAATCAACTCTTAAATAGTATAGCTCTTTTTAGGGCTGAAATAGCACTCTCTATTTTTAAAGTGTCGTTAGAGAAAGAGGAGGGCGGCGCGGGTGGCGGCGGAGCGGGCCGCGCACCGCAACGTGCTGCTGCTAGACGCTGGGGACCAGTACCAGGGCACGGTGTGGTTCTCCCGCTTCAAGGGCTGGGAGGCGGTCCACTTCATGAACCTCCTGCGCTACGACGCCATGGTAAAGCGGGCCGGGGGGCGGCGTGCAGCGCGGTGGGGGGCTTCCCTCCTTGGGTGCTGGGGCTGTGCCTCCCTTTCCTCCCCTGCTGCCGGTTTTGGCATTGCCACCTCCTTGAGCGCGTAGCGTTGCATCGGAGGAGGCTGTCGGCCACGCTAAAATCGGGGTCAAAGCCGGCCGGGAGGTAAGCGAGGAGAAGAGAAGCCCTGTGCTGGGTGACGGGCACCCGGCCGAATGAAGTCAAGAGTTTGGCAGCCCCACGGGCAGCCCGAAACCGGGAGCTGATGCCAAGGCCACACAGAGAAAAAGACAGGCAGCGGCAGAGCTCCCCTTGGGAGACGCAGGGGCTTGGGGCGGACTGGACGGAGTCTGCTGGAGAGGGGTCGGCAGAGGTATGGAAGCGAGCCCAGCAAAAGCCGGGCGAGGAGCCTGGCATGCGACGGAGGGGTTAACCCTGGCCGAGGCTCACAGCCTGCCCTGCCAGCTTCTGCCCTGCGGGAAGGGACGGGTGGCACATGTTGGCCGTGCTGCTTTGAAGGGTGTGGATTTTTAGTTTTCATCAGTCCCACCCTGGTCGTGTCCAGTCCCACCAGAGCTGTGGTCATGACGTGGTGTAAGTGTGTGTGTGCAAGTGGCCCAGGGACTGTAACTGCATCTGTGACGGTGCAAGTCCTGCACCTTTATCTCTTTTGGTTGTCCAAGTGCTGAGAGAAAGGTATGCTGAGAATTTGAGACTGAGATTGGAGGATGTCACTCTGTGTCCTTAAATCTTTTGTGTCAGGACAATAGCCATAGACAATGTATAAAGAATTGTCATGGCTTATTTTGCTTGCATACAACTGCAGAAAGGAGAGAGATTAAAGTTATGTTTGAGAGTGACTGCATATTTATTTCATCCCAGTTGACAGCTTGAGGGGAAAATCTGTGCATATCGCATCCTCTGTCTTCATCTTTTTTTGCCTTCTCTGGAAAGGACTGCACTTTCCTTTCCCAGGTAAAAATTGCTTCATCCATTTCTTCCCTCTGCCTCAGAACAGCACAGAGGGGAAAGTGATGCCCCCAGTGCACTCTCCTAAGCTAAACACACTTCATACCAGACAGCTCTGTGAAGGACACAACTCCCTGTTCCATGGCCTAATGAATGGTTTCCTAATCATAAAACTAACATTAACAGGGCTTTTCCTCCCATCGGTGACGGGTAGGAGTGTGTGCATTCAGGACTCATCCCCAGTGAGAGCTGGGGAGCACTTTGACGTTCTGCAGTGCAGAATTAGCTTGAGGTGGTTTTTCATACCTTTCTTCCCAAAGCTGGCTGTTGTTTCTCAGCCTTGCGTTTGCTGGTTTGACTGGTTCATAGGCAGGATGGGAGCTTGTACAGTTCCTGATCATATCACAAGAAGAAATTCTTTCAGGCAAAATCAGCAGTATTGAACTAGTGCTCAGTTTTAGAAACACATTATGTAGGAAGCAACTGCAGACTATTTAGGAGATCTCATGATCTTGTTCATCAGAATAAGATTAAGAAATAATTCCATACCAGAGTCAGAGGCTTGTATTGAATGCTAATGCCCTAGGTGAAGTAGTCAGCCACTTGCTCTCTGTGGAGGTGCTGCATAATATAATTTGAATATTGTCGGAGGATAGAAGGGGACAGAATAGACTGAGAAACTACAGAGACTTCAGGACCCTTTCTCTGCTACTAAAGAGCCTGAGGACAGACGCCGAGTGTTGGGCAGTGCTGCAGCATGTTTTTCAATTCTTCTGTCCATGGACCATGGGGACCATGCAGTGGGGATGGGGATGGCGGGGGATGGTGGGGGAACAGGGAGCAAGGTAAGAGCCACACTGCCACACTGCAGAAGGGTGAACTACTGTTTCTTTGAGCAAAATTTGGTAACTCACATCCCTGACAGAAGAGGTGGGGGTTACTGAAATGGTTAGAAGTGAGATACCAGAGTAGGGTTGCAAACAGGATGAAGGAGGGAACATGAGTCATAGAAGTTGTTACAGAATAGGGGCAGGAGCCTAAGGAGGACTTAGGGCAGTCTTGCAGCATTCAGCATTAGAGGTTTGTTCCACAAGTGGGGTAGATTTCCTTTTTTAGGTTTGCCCTTCTGTCATTTATGCCTGTTATCACCTCAAGCCTGTCTTCTTGCTAGGTATTGCCCTCCAAATTTTCTTGGCACTAGCCTTGCTTTTTGGTATAATTAACACCAAAATCCAAATCAAGTACTACAGAGGCAGCAGTTGGAGGGGTGATAGAAGTCTTCTGGTTTTACTTTTAAGTTGCATCCCTCTGTTAGTTTGTATCCTGATTTTGAAATACTTTCAGCCTGGTTTCTTGTGAAAAGGAGGATTATATGATCACATGCTGTGTGCCTGAATATTTCTGTTTATTCCTCCTTGTGACTTACATGTATCTTGTCCGATGAATTCAGATTTGGTGAAGGGATATGGCACAGGTAGAGAGGCCTGGAAACTCTGGTTGTAAAGGTAGTTAGCTAGGTAGCTACAGGAACGCTGAACAGTCCACATCCTCCTCCCCAGAGGAGGAGCTGCATCAAAAATAAAACTGTAGTATTAGCCACCAGTGATTTCTCATGAAAAAGAAACTTTATAACCACTCACACCATGGGAACAGTTTTGATCAAAGCTTATATCCTAATGGACATGGAGTAATCCAAATGCAAGATACAAAGCCAAGAGAAACAAGGTTTTATAAGTAGTTGGTTGGGAGGGTTTCACAACAAGCTAATGGCAGTTACATCCAATTCAAATTCTTAATTGAATTGCAACCTTTTTTTTTTTTTTTTTTTTGGGGGGGGTGCGGTGGGATATGTTAATTGCATATTTAGGAGGAACAGAAGGCATATGTATCTGCCAAAAGGAAATAGCTTGTTACCATTTTGAGATGCTCTACCCATCTGTGGATGTCTCTTTAGAACATCAGTCAGCATCAAAATGAGTTTCCTTAGAGTGTTATTATTTTTTAAAGTTTTAAAATGTTTTACAGCAAATTAGATTGCACTTAGAAAATGGTTAGAAATGGAATATAGTTGGAGTACAATTGTGTCTTCCCAAGTCAGTATTTTCTTTGGAAAAGTCCTGAAGCAGCCTGCAGACAATTTGGCTCCTTCCCTGGGGTGTGAGTAGTGTTTTCACTAGTGTCAGCAGGAGCAGTTGGTTGCAAATGCAAGTTACTGCTGATATCCTGATTTTTCCACAGGGCCATTGAGTACCTGTCTGTGGGAATCAGAGGAGTCAGAGGTCTTTGTGTCCCACAAAAGAAAGACACTGCCAAGCAGTTGATTGAAGTACTGAGCTTCCATGCCTGTAGTGGCTTCAGGGTCCTGCTTGAGTTGGAATGTGATCAGGGTTAATATAAACTGTTTGGGGAATAAAAGTTGGAACAAACACATAGGGGTTGTTTATCTAAGTAGAGCAAAGACGTATATAAGTCTTTTTAGATGATGACCATGACTTTCCCCACTTAATCTTCATAATGAAATTATGAGTACGCTTTTGTCCGGAAGACTTGGCCTGGTGACTTAAACACCCCTTTCATGCTTTGCTTCAGTTGCCACCTGAAAACTTGTACCAAGTTACACTATTACCACATTTCTATAGACATATATTTTCCTTCACTAACACCTAAATATGCTACAAGGTTCTTGCGTATGTTCTGTGCTTCTGCAAAGTTGTCATCTACGAAGGTTTTGCTGGATGTTGCCAAACTTGTGGGCACAGGAGTGTGGCAACTTAGGCTGAGCATGAAAAAGGGGCAGGTAGAAGAAAGTTCCATGGTCCTTTAAGGTAAGTCAGTTTTTGTTTGCTTAAGCAACCTAGAACAACTAAACATTCTCATCTTGTTGGTATTACCTTGCTAATGAATGCACCCGACTGCTCAGTCTGTGTGACAGTCTTTGCACTTCACAGTGTTATGTGTGCGCATGCACCTACTGTTGATTGTCTGTGGAGATTCTCACTGGCTGATAAACATAGGAGCTTCCACTAGGTATTGATGATGGCTAGAAAAAGACACTTTCTTGTTACACATGAACTCTTAAGTGTGAACTAAATATATTTTTAAAAGCTGTAGTCTAAGCACAAGCTTTTAAAATGTGTGCTTTATTTAAAGATAGCAAATTTTGCCATTGGCATTTAACATTTTCTTTGGTGTTTTTTAAACCATGTATTTTCCGTACACAAAATACCTGTTTCCCTTTGTGGTTATTATTAATCCTCTTTCTTGCAGTTATAGGAGAAAAAACCAATGGGTTTTAATTTGGTATTTGATTACAAACACTTACTTAGATAGGGTTTGGATTTCAACTTTCACATCTATCTTAGTATAAGAGAGTCCAAAAAGCAAAAACCTAAACCTAAAAAATTTAACATTTCTGTTCATGAGAAACAAGAATGTACTGGTTTAGACAAGATAGGGTTTTCTTCCCTAGAACATAGACATTGTTTTCTCAAACATACCTTGTATATAATTTATGAGAGTATTTAGACAATATTGGAGGTAGGGTTTTATATTCTCTTCTTGCTTTTCACAGGCTTTGGGGAACCATGAGTTTGATGAAGGTGTGAGCGGATTATTGGATCCTCTTCTTAAAAATGCTAATTTTACAATCCTAAGTGCAAACATAAAGGGGAAAACCCCATTAGCAAACGAAATGATGAAATATGTTAATCCTTTTAAAATAGTACATTTTAACTCAGAATCAGTAGGGATTGTTGGCTACACTACAAAGGAAACCTCTTTTCTGTCACAGCCAGGTATGTTTTCTTTTGTATATAAGTTTATATCCTCTTATTATTTTATTACTTGCCTGCTTGTTTGAATCCAAAGATGAATGTTTTTAGCTGAAAAGTGAGAAGTTTGTTGTTTTATCAGTATTTACTTGTATCATTCAGCTTTGTAACTGCCTGATTTTTAAACTGGAGAAGGCTTGTTAACCTTAAAACCATTTTTGTACAGACCTGAATTATTTAGAATCACTGAATTATCTAAGAATATAAGAAGGTCACTGAGATTGCAGGAGAGCTGGGGGGCCTTTGGGGTTTTTATTATTGTTTGGGTTTTTAGATTTATATTCTTTTATATTTTATTGTTATTTATTCATTTAAACAAATGTTAAAACATGAATACAGTTTGTCTCTAGAGTGAAATGGGTTCAAGACATTTCTCTGTGTGTTGAAATTTTGCTCTTGGATGCCTCCATGCTCAAGCCCTAGTAAAAGCAAGGAGAGCTTCATATGTGTTTTTGAAGCAGAAGTTGCCCAAGATGTTTTTAGCCTCTCAAATATTTCCAGAAATTAGTCTACAGAAGGAACACCCATTCAGCTTTTACCACAATTGCTTCATTCATGGGTAAAATTAGAATTGATGAGGAAAAAGACTTCTCAATTTCTGACTATTTTTTCCAACATTTAAGGGGTCTTGGTTTGTTGAATTGTTTTGGGGTTTTTTTTAGCAAAATAAAATGGTCTGCTGGAATGAGAAACACATTTAAATCAGCTGTAGGAGATCTGAGTCACTGCCTGCTCAAAGCTCAGCCCCCCTCTGACAGAATCAGAGTTTCTTCCCTGTTTTTTGCAATAGGGATGTCCTAAGCACCAGTTTAAAACTTTATCCACATTGAAAAAGGACTTCATATTATTACTTCTCTTTCCATTGCTTAGTAATAAAGAAGTAATGCATAGCTTGCTTGGGAAAATAAATATTCAGTACTTTGAGAAAGTATTAGAATGTAAAACTGGTCCTTCTTTGCTTTTTAATTCCTATGCTGTATGTTTAAACTATCAGAAGGTGGATGTCTGAGGTCAGAATAGACTTCTGTATCTCACTTCTATTTTACAGTGATGTGTTTTTGAAGTCTTTTCTTTTTTTTCCCCCAACGAAAAAGCAAATCAATCTGTATTTTGTGTAAGCAATAGAATTTCACCTGTGCTTGAGGGCATGAGGGTAGATATCATCTGACATCATGATAAATTTGAAAAATGGACAGACAGCCAATATTGTTCTTCATTAAGGATTAATAAAATAGATCTCAGCTCATCTTCCAAACAACTGCGTTGGTGCAGTGAGGTCATGAAATTAACTTTCTTTCAAAAATATACTAGAGGAAAATCCAGGTAGTGTTGGAATGATTCTGTGAAGCATTTAAATACATTTCCAATAACATCTAGACATCATATTGAATGCCTCGGTATGCTGAGTCATTACAACAGAGACTGCAACTAGAAAAAACAGTGTTAGTGAAAAAACAGGAAAACTTGTTAGCTCCATAGCTGGAGCTGAAGCAGCCCTAAGCTAAGTGTGTCCCACAGTGTAACTGAACAACAAGCAAGGCAAATTCTAACAGCAACGTTTATAGTGATCAGAGTTTTTATAATTTTCTACTCTGCCTTCTCAGTGTGTGGAGGAGCATTTGGAAGCTTTGGAAATGTGGATTCAGGCTATGTTAGTATAACTCAGTGACCATATATTACTCGTGACCTAGCAATCCTTCAGACTGTTAAAATCATGTAGAGGTCGGTTGGTGGCAAAATAATTATCAACCTAACTCCTTAGTTCAATGAATAAGATACGTTGTGAGTTTTAAATTCAGCACCTTGCTTATCTCTGCACGCTTCCTCCAGATGATTCAGTTTACTCAGACTCTGCAGCAATTTCTTTGGCATGCTGTACACTCTTAGAGAATTGTTAAGGCAAAAAGGAAGCTTGAAAATGCTGAAACGTGAATTCCTACATGACTGCTTTCTGTGGAAATCTTTTGTAAGTGTGATTTTTTCCATTGTTAAATCTCAATCATTTCCACATAATTATGAAATTACAACTTGTACTTTTCATAGTCTTCTTAAAACAGCTATCAGCATACTAGAACACAGCATAAAGTCCTTAAATCTCAGTGTTTCCATTGTGAAGGAACAATTAATCTCTGCTGAAGGTACTGTTAATGTTAATGTTTGAAAACCATAGGGATGGGGAACTCTTAGCACAATTTATAGATTACAGCCAATTGGCACTTTTTCTAAAGTTCTCCTCCATTTTGCTGTATACAGCTGTCTCAGCTGAATGCCCAGCCAGTTTTGGCACATCCTGCAGGAGTTGTTTATAACTTGGCACATAGACAAGAGTTGTCTATGTATTTGCTTTGCACTGATAATCTCAAACCCATCTTTCTAGTATTTGATGGTACCAGCTCACTTGCTTTAGTTCTGCACTGATGTAAACCCCACAAAATAGTCAATGTCTTTATCTGTCCCAAGAGATGGTGCATAACACTTTCAGTGCTGTGAAATAATGTATCTTATATTGTCCACTGTCTTTTTGTATAAGATGAAAACCCAAAGCTGCTTACTCTGTAACCCTACAGGCAGTGAAATATTTACTGAACCTATCAACTTGACAGAGTTTTCTAAAGTGAAATTTTAAATTCCATTTATTCCACTTTATTCACGCTAGCTTGTGTAATATTTTTAACATGCAGCCAGTTCTTTTTCCTTATTCATTTATAGCACAGTTTGGATGTTTTATCTGAAAGTCTACCCCATCTAAAAAGAGAAGAGGATGTCACATCAGTTTAATGGCTTGAAAGAGAAGTGAAATACTGACACAAGCAATAACAAACTTTTAAATCAGCACTTTATTTAAATTTATATTGTTTTGAAAAATGCACAGTTGAGTGCTAAGCAATATATTGCTTTTTGCCTGGTGTTTTAGAGAAATGAGCACTGTGCAATTGCTTTTGCAGTCCCCTGTTGTATAACTTTTGATCCTGCTGGCCCATTTCAGCTCAGTTAGATCAGGTGCTGAGATGACTAGGATACAAAGCTGTGTGAGATGCCACAGCTAGGTCATGGAGAGGGGGTGCAAGAAGCCCCTGAAGCCCCCAGGCAGGAATCCCTTTCTGAGGGTGAGGTGGGCAGCAGGCAGTCGCTGGGCAGGTGGGTTGGCAGTGCTGCTGCCTGCCCCAGCGCCGGTGGCTGCCTATGCCCTGCCGTCACAGTCCCGGGAGAGAGACGGACTTACTGGCATGGGACATGCCTTCTTTTTCCCCTATGTAGGTAGGTTGATTTGTTTTAATATGGATTGAAGATTAATAATAATATGTCTTCAGTATATGATGCATTGTAGACTGCAGTGGCATAGAGAGGTAACAGAGCTGTTGCTGGTGGGGAGAGCTTGTTTATCGTGGGCCACCTGGCTGTGTACCAATGGGAGAAGTTAGCCTGCAGGCCACTGCGTGCTAGCACAGCTAGTCAGTGGGTCGCTCTTGCTCTTTGTTTAGAGAGCTCAGCGCTCTTTACAGAACTGGTCTCCACACCATGGTGTGCATGGCTGTTGTAGCTGGTCCATGAGTGCGAGATGAGCACCTGAGGGGCTTACGCTCAAGGAGTGTTTCTTGCACTTCCTCTTTTGCCAGTAGCTCTGCATCAGGCCAAGCTTCTGTCAAGCACAAGGATGTACAAAGGGGGGCTGAAGCCGGTGGCTTACTTCAGTCTGGAGAAGGAAGGCTAAGGGGAACTAAGTGCACTCTTCCACTGTCTTAAGGGAGTTTATAGAGAAGATGGAGACAGACTCTTCCCAGAGGGGCACAGAGAAAGGTCAAGAAACAATGGGCTGAAGTAGTACCCCAGGAAATTATGGTGGGATGTAAGGAAAAAATTTGTTACAGTAAGAGCAGTTAAGCCATGAAACAGGTTGCCCAGAGATGTTGTAGAATTTCAGCTTGCTCAGACAAGAACCCTGAGCATCCTCATTTGGCTTTGAGTTCCTGCTTTGAGTGCGTTTTGGACTAGATGGCCCCCTGAGGTTCCTTCCAACCTCAATTAGCTTATGACTCTCTGATTCTAAGAAGAGGTCCACTGGAAGAAAATGTGGGGATGCACTGCACAATTCACTCTGCAATGTGCAGTACAGAGATTCCCTCTGGCAGTAACAGAACTATTCAATGGGTGTGGTGGTGAACCAATTTATGTAACCCTCTTTTATCTCTTCCATTGTAGCAGCTTCCTTTTCATTTCCTGAGACATTTTGCACTGGATTGTGAATTCGTTTCACTCCTCCCTTTGTTATGAAATAATGTAAATCTTTTGACTTTAAAGGAGTATTTCAAAATGGTTTGATCAAAAAACTCTTCAGGAAGGAGAATTAGGTAGATGGGGAATTGGTAGAAATGTTACTTGGTTGTCTTCACTGGAAAGTTTAGGATTGCAGCTTGTTGACTTTTCTTAAACTCTATTCTTAAGACTTTGTGGAAGAAATTAGACTCTTACATAGGAAGCCCTTTTGCGCAATGCAAAACACTGTGTCCAAGATAAAAGTGCATGTTTGTCTAGTGCTTTCATAACTGTTTGTCATGTTAGAATAATTGCAGCGGGCACAGAAACCTTGCAGAATGATTGTGAGTTTCCCAACATTGTGGTCCGGAAAAGGTTTCTCCTATCCAACTTTCTGTTCTTTAGGTTCTTGTTTCTGGATGGTAGCTCAGTTGTGGGCTGTGCTGTATTGCTGTTACTGAGAGTGGTTCACATTAAGTGAGATAATTTGTGTAAAAAAATTCAGAGTTTAGTGCAGACTTTGAAGAAGCTGCTGCTTAAATCCTCAGTGGGAGAGAGGGAGAAAGAATGAGATGAGTATGAATTAAAAAGAGAAAGATTTAACTTGTGAGAAGATAGAAGATCTCAAAGAAATATAGTTTGGGAAGAAAAAAGCTTTATAGTACAAATTTTATACTCAAACACTTACTGACATATTTAGTTTCCTTTCTCTAGTTAAATAACAAAAGCCATTCAATTTTTGATCGCACAATTGGTGTCACTGGAATTTTTTTATGGAGTTACAACTTGTTTACTATAGGCAAGTACATACAGCTCAGTGCAGGAATGCTGTATTCATCTAAGCACACAGGTGCTCCTGAGAGACTGGAGAAGATCAGGAGCTTGAATCAACTAAAGGCATTTGAACGCCACTGACATTCAGAGTTCCATTAGTTTTACAAAATAGTATCTGGTATCAACTATTTTTTTGAAAAACCCTAGTAATTATGTTCATGTTTGTTCTTTTTTTTTTAAGGGGATGATATAGTTTTTGAAGATGAAATTGAAGCATTGCAGGTACAAGTGAATGAACTTACTGCTATGGGAGTGAACAAAATAATCGCACTAGGACATTCTGGCTTTACTGTGGACAAAAATATTGCCCAAAAAGTGAAAGGAGTGGATGTTGTAATTGGAGGACATACAAACACATTTCTCTATACAGGTATTTTATTTCCTATTAAAATGTTGCTTCTAAAACAAAGTTGAAACTGTTTCTCTTTAAACTGGGAGAACTTTCACAAATGTAGTTTACTGCTGGCTGTACTGGGCCGGATTCATAGCTGATACCTGTCCATAACTTCCATGGAAGAATTTAAAACGGTCTGTGAGCAAGAAGTGTCCTAACTCACTGAACAGTTCCTTAATGCTGTGAATGTTCGAGGTGACATATACAAAGTGGGACAGAGGAAATTCTGGTCAATTACTGCCAAACATATTGTATCTGTTTCAAGCTCACACATGTAAACAAGGTGTTTACATTTAACCTTGTTTGTGACTTAACAAAAACAATCAATCATTTAAGACTTCAAAAGTCATACCAATGTTTACTTTCCATAGAATCTGATTCTGTATTCATAGGTCTCCATTAGCCCTGTCATTAAAAAACTTTTCCCAAGTTTCCTGTCTTTTTAAGTTCCTCTTTTAACCTCTGACTTTATTCTTCTTTCCGCTAGAGATAGACATCATTCCGGAGATAAACATTGTTGATCTGCTTTCTTCCACAGCAATGCTACATTAGATAGAACCTGCCATCAGCAGCTTCTCCAGTGCTGCTGCCTTCCCTGTGCCAGTGTGTAAGGACACAAGCAAAAGAAAGGCTGTTTATTTTAAAACCATCAAAGGTAGCTCATTAAATTTAGCTGAAATTTCATTAACTGGTTGAGAGTATAACAGGAACTCTCTGTAATTTACAGGAAAATTTCCCTTGTGTCCCAGCCACAGGGGTAGAATTAGGTACCCTAGGATCTTAACCACTTAAAAGTTTGACACTGTCCTCTCCTCTTCCTACTCTTCTCCTCTCACTTTCTCATACCTGTTTTTGTTTCACCTTTTACTATCCCACCTGTTAAACAGAAAAAATAGCATGCTACAGTTATACATCAAGCAGTTCAGAATATCTCTTGAAGTTGGCCTCAGGGACAATTTATTACGCAAAGTATTTACACACCTGCAAGTTAGGGGCTGCAAACACTTAGGGGTGCAGCAGAGAGTGACCAAACTGGAACAGATGACAGGATCATCCATCCCAATGTCTTTTCTCCAAGAGTGACTGAGGCAGAATGGTGAGGGAAGAGTGGATAAGCCTGTAGAGATGCTGTAGTCAGATCTGTCCTTTCTCCCACCAGCTCAGGGACTTCCCAAGCCAGAAGTAGTGTCTTGGTATTTACAAGTTCCCCCCGGAACTTCTCTTCCCTGAACTTCCCCCCATCTCCCCTTGAGCCCCTTCAGCCTTTTGCCTTCACAACTGGTGGCAGGGTGTTCCACCACTGACCTGCACATCCTGCAGGGACCTTGGGTTTTTATCTGTGTGCAGCCCTTTCCCCGTTGGCTGCATTTTATCAGCAGTTTTATTGAAGTATTTTAACATGGGAAAGCCAAGGATGCACACAGTATTCAGAGTGTGCATTCATTGTGGGTTTACACAGTGGAATCAAGATTCTTTTGCATAAGCTTGTTGTTCAATGCCTGTAGAGAGTTTGTGCCTTTAAGTGGCAGCCATAGTAGTCAGAATGCATTATTGGGTGTGGTCCAGTGAGGTGCCACTGTTCACAGTTTGGGACTGTGATCTGAAGTGCTTCAGGAGATGAGGTATCTGAGTTCATATCTATAGAAGTTCACATGCACATCTCTTGTCATCCCAGAGACCACCCCACCGTCAGACTAGACTAGGTCAAGCTGTTTCATCTCTCCCTATTTGAAGCTGTTCAGGATTTACAAGGCCAGATAGCACATGCGATGGGACTCTGCAGCCTTCACGTTAAAGACCTCAGCTGGGGGTGGGTTCTGGTCCCTTTTCCAAGGGCTGTACTGCTTTGATAAAACAAGTCTGTCTTACTTTTTTATTAACATGGAGAGGTGAGAAAAGTAAAAAGTACAAAGAAATATTTGGGAGAGATACACCAAAAAATATGTATCCACTTATTTAGTCAAGATACGTTTTTTGACAGAATGTGATCTGAGCATATAATTTTTATTCCAAGTGCTGAGAAGCACTTGCTGATCCATCCAGGAGCACCATGAATGCATGTGTGAACCATTCCCTTCTGAGTCAAAGCCATCAGCCAACATTCACAATGAACTAGCCACATCTGTGTGGGTGATTTGACTGCAGAGTAAAACATCTAATTTTAAGTGTCTCTGTGTGTCTTGGGTTTGTAGAACTGATTCAAACAGTAACAGTATTTTTAGGTTAGGGCGTTTTAATTTATGTTTTACATCAGAAAGGGTGTTCTGAGAACGTAGTGTGTTGGCTAAAACAAGGTAAGAAAATAGACAAGCGTTACAGGTTCTTCAGCTACCCAGTATGAATTTGTACATTTGTAATGAAACAGCATCTCACACTTTGACTGAGATGTGAGCATGAATTCTAGTCCTGTTTTCTTTGGGGATAAGATGCACTGAAAAGTCTTTTCATTTCAGAAGGAACACATCTATCTTACAATGGAATAATGTTGTAATGATAAGTATTGCTTCAGAAAGCAAGAAATGAGTAAGGCTCTGGACAAGCACTTAATCATGCACAGCTGATGTAAACTAAAATGATGACTAGAAAGCATAGCTTTCTCTTGCTAATGCTCTGTTTATTCAAGGACTAACACAAGGCAAGAGATCAAAACCAATTCATTTTAGTTCCAAAAAACCCAAAGCCACTTTTGCATGCAGGGTTCTCATTAGCTACAGGAGTTCTTAAATTCTTCCCAAAATAAGTATCGAATGGTGAAGAGGTACCAACATGAAACCAACTCTGTCAGCCAGGCTAAAAGTAGAAAAAAGCAGTTCTCTGGTAAATTCAGTTCAGCTTGTAGTTTGTTACAGCCATAGTCCCTGGAGAAGAGGGATTAGAGGTAAATGTGAATCATACTGGAGTTCTAGTGTGGAACATTTGTCATGCTGCTTATTCCAGGATTTTGTATTACGTGAACAACTGTAAATGGAGGGAAACGGGTTGTTCTGTAAGCAGTGAAGAGCCTGCTTTCCTCTGGATCCATGTCCTCTGTGCCTGCTCCCCCATGCCCCTGCCCCAGCGGCACCCCAGCTCTCGCCAACACATGGATGGGAAATGCCATCAGCTTTGGGACAGGAGCAAGCAGCAGGCGTTTGCGGGGCTCTGCAGTGGGACCTGCCACGCAGCACGCAATGCCTCCCAGAGCTGCCCGGCCTTGGTCTTTGCTGATGGGGGGTAGAAATACTGATGGGAATATCAGTGGGGAGTGATACTACTCAGATAATACTGTCAAGGAGACAGGGACAAGGCCAGTACCCTTGAAACAAGAGCTGTGCTGCGTAGTTTTCTTTGCCACTTTCCTCCCTCGCGTGTTTTCTAAATGCTGTGGTAGCCTATGTTAATTGAGCTCTCTTTTCTCTGTAAATGTCTTCCTTTAATCTGTCTGTTTCCAAGTCCTACATCTAATCAACCTTCAAACTTTGCAGGTTGATAGGACTTTTAAATACATGACCACATAACTCTAATGCTAATGAAATTTGCTTTTGCAGAGAGTTTGCAGCCTCTCTAAAATTTTGGAGGTTAAGTTTGGTGTAGTAAAAAAAATCAGTTGGGTGTATGCACAGATTCACAGAACCTGTTGTAGGTATTCAGACCACATTTTATCAAAAAAATAGTTCAGACTTTTTCATATCAAGAAGTCCTATGTATGTTTTACTAACATTCTCATTTTCTATCTGATGCAGAATAATGTAGTCTGAAGGTTTAACAATAAACTTTTCAGCCAGAGGCTAGTATGTGTGCATTACTGAGAGGTTTAGATTGAAATAATTGGAATGAAAAGTTCCTTTGTTGCTATTGTGACATGATGTCATGGAGGAGAGTGCTGTCACATTTTAAAAAACACTGTGGCAGTTATTAGAGCTCATGTCCTGAAAACAACATTGTCTCTTCTGAAATAGCATAACTGAACAATCAGATGTGTGCTTGTCATCCAGTACTTTCATTGTTGTTTCTGCTTAATATCCTATTTGGTTTTTTTAAAGGCTGAGAAACATATGAAGTGTCATTCTAATAATTCCTTGAAGGTCACATGAGCTGAAGACCAGCTTTACATGCTTGTTTCATGCAGGCACCCCACCCTCTACTGAAGAGCCAGCTGGCCCGTATCCATTCATGGTTGACTCGGATGATGGGAGAAAGGTGCCAGTTGTACAAGCTTATGCATATGGAAAATATCTTGGTTACTTAAATGTTACATTTGACAAGAAAGGAAATGTAGTTGAAGCAGTTGGAAACCCCATTCTGCTGGACAGCAGTGTTCCTGAAGGTATGTGGACTAGACATTTGCACTTGTCTGCAGCACTTTACTACAAGTGTCGCTGTGTTAAATACACAGTACAATGTCAAAGAAGAACTGAGCTTTCTTCCTGAGCTTGCAGATCACATCTGTATAGGGTTCAGGCTGTGCTACAGGTGTACCCATTTGCATCTACTTTTCTTTCTGAACAGTGGCTTTTTAATATACAGAAACTCAGTGTAAGTTTTTGTCTATTTAAAATCACTGCAAGTTCTTTTGTAGGAAATCAGGTGATACACTACTTCACCATTTATCAGAACCCATTTTAGCTAGCCTTGTAATTATGATTTAAAATATTATGAGGACTAATTTACACTGATTTGCCAGTGGCTGGGTTCTTCAGAACAGAGTTTAGGGCAATAGAAGAAAGTGGAAATGTTCCAGAAAATAATTGGAGTACTCTGGCAATGTGCAAATATAATATACAAACCTCACAGCTTCTTGTTTTCAATGCTGAATGTGTTCAGTGTTTCAGCTCTGAAACATTTAAAGAACTAGGAAGAGGAGAGTCTCTCTGTTGCTTTCTGTTCGTAACTCTGTCCAAGCTCACTTACCTACTTCTGTAATTATCCAGGGCTGGTTCTCTGGTCCTTGTTTCTCGTCCAGTGCTTGCTGTATGAAGCTCTGTGCTTTTATCAGGTTTTCTAGGTTCTACCAGAGTATTTATTTCAAAAATCCTTTAAAAATTATGTGTTCGTTGATATTCTTACTATGTTATTCTCAGTGTTCTATTAATGTAATGAGATGATGGAAAGAGGCATTACATTCTCTCTCTGATATCAGTAAAAGTAAAAATTCAGATACACAGGCATTCCCATTTTATAAATATTGCTGTTGCTGACGGTTACATGACAAATTGCTTAAAATTAATAGCTGATATAAACCAGTTGTGACATCTGTCTGTATATACAAGTATCTTTGTTTCTTTTTTGAAAGAATTAGATTTGCACCTGGCAGACATATGTGCATAGAGAATTAATTTCTATCAAGGGTTTATTCCTTGACATTGATATTTGAGCTAGTACTCCTTTTAGCACTGTGTTAAAGGGAAATAAGCTATAATTAGGAAAAAAAAAAAAGGATAAGATGTCAAATATTTAAGACCAAGCTCACTTGTCTCTTAATAATTCTTCTATAGAATCATCTGTCAAGAGAGGTGCTAGAAACCCCATTGGTCAAAGGTTAGAACAGGACTGGGCAGAAATATTTTTAGGTGTTACAGCGGAGATAACCTTGCTGTGGCACAGGAATAGCTTGTTCACTTGATTGTCCTGTCTTGCCTGCTTCCTTTACAGTCTTTGTTTGAAGTGAGTGTAGATGTCATGTTGCTTGAAGAGCCTTTAGGCAAAGTGTAACTTTTCAGAATCATGAAGATCAGGGTTTTTTTCCTAAGCTTTGTATTCACTGGAATGTCATTAATATGAGATACATGCAATGCTAATTTTACACTTTTATACTACTTTATAGATGAACACATTAAAGAAGAAGTGGAAAAATGGAGGAAAAACCTGGGGAATTATTCTAAAGAGATTGGAAAAACTAGTGTTTACCTGAATGGTACAAACCAAGCATGCCGTTTTCAAGAGTGTAACATGGGAAATTTGCTTTGTGATGCTGTGGTAAGACATGGCCACCATAGGTGACAATCACATCTAAATGTTACTCTAGAGCTATCAGATGAAATGCTCCCAGGCTCCAAACTATCAGCACACAGGGTCTGTGCTGCTTTCCAACACC
This sequence comes from Athene cunicularia, assembly GCF_003259725.1. NCBI lineage: Eukaryota > Metazoa > Chordata > Aves > Strigiformes > Strigidae > Athene > Athene cunicularia. The sequence goes on from NW_020799097.1 coordinate 38,759,153, forward strand.
ACAACTTCTAGTGCATCCCTAGAATGATCTGGCAGAAGCAAGGCTATAATGAATCTTGCTATACACAGCTGTCTCCGAAGCTGTAGTTTTAAGAGACACAGCCATCTGCTCTAAGATCCCAGCCCGTTCCTCAAGCAAGGAGGAGAACTCGGCTCTCCTGCCCCTCTCCTGCTCTGCTACTGGTCCCCTGCTCACAACACTTACCTTCTGCCCCATCATTACTCACTGAGCTCTGCTGTCACCCTTTTTTAACGCACTATCCCAGAAAAAAACCTTCTGGCTAGTTTTCTTCAGAATTACAGGTATGAATTGTCCCCCTGAAGAGCCCAAAATATGCCAGCTGAAGCAAAGGAGGGGGAAAGGCCATACACACAGCCAGGTGCAGAAGAGGTAAAAGCCTCCAGCACCCCAGTTCAGAGCGAGCTACTAACCCCTGCTACATCCTGACACACAGTGCTGGGTTTAACAGTCACATAACAACAGAAGGTCTCTTTACAAAAAGTTGATTCCCTTTTTTAATCTAGGTGGTTTTGATTGTTTTACTCTCCCTCAGCGGCACCATTTCCTTTGGGCGCTCCAGGGAAAAACATTCACAAATGTGACTCTTTCCAGAAAATGAGCATTGCCATAAATGTCTGGCAGCATTGCACAAAGTCAGGCTGTGAAACTGATAACAGTACTGTGTGAGTTCTTGTTTTAAACTGCCTCTTCTCAGGACTGGAGAGTTGCAATACATTCATTGATTATGAGTTATAAAGAATATCTCATGGATCTGGCCATAGGCAATAACTTTGATCACTAAGCTGGAGCCACAAAGCATTTACACACCTGCAAGTCTGAGGCTGCAAACACTTAGCATAGAGGTGCAGCAGAGAGCTGTCCAAACTGGAACAGAGGACAGGACCGACCATCCCAACATCTCGTCTCCAAGAGTGACCAAGGGGAAATGGTGAGGAAAGAGCGTACTTGTGGACAAGCCCGTGGAGATGGTTGTCCCTGGCTCCCACCAGCTTGCAGCTCAGGGACTTCCCAACCCAGAAGTGGTGTCTTGGTATTTGCTAGTTCCCACTGGAAGTTCTCTTCCCTGAACTTGCTACATCTCCCTTTGGCTGTCCTCAGCCTTCACAACAGCCAGTGACAGGGTGTTCCACCACTGACCTGCACATCCTGCAAAGACCTTGGTCTTTTGTCTGCATGCAGCCTGCTCCCCACTGGCTGGATGCCTGCTGGAGGCCAAGGAGTAGTCCTTGCACTGGAACACTTGGTCCCTCTTCAACACTCTTCACACCACTCATGATTTTACAGGCTTCTCAAATACCTTCCTCCCATTGTCTCTACCAGGTCAGACAGTCCAAGCATACATCATCATTCTATGTTCAGAAGCTTTTCTGTGTCTTTGGCCATCCTTGTCACCCATCTCTGAATCCAAATTTTTTTATCATTCTTGAAATGAGAAAAGACACTGATTCGTACCCAGCCTCCACATGCCCTTCTTGATTTTACAGACTTGTCATGTCCTTCTTGTATTTCTTTTTCTCTGCGAGACTGAAGTCATAACCGTAGTCATTCCTCTACAAAAACTAGTCCATCCCTGCCATTATCCTTGTTTCTTTTCTCAGCTTTTTTTCTGTTTTGCTCAGTTATTTCTGAGGGTTAACACTGTAGGCTTATCAACGTTATGCAAGTGAGTAAATACCTGGTCTCCATGTTCTTTACTAAAGATGCTGCAAGCAAATACTATCTTGTCCTTGCATTTTGTCAGTCTTGCTGCTGTTGGAGACATGATGCTGTGCAGAGTAGACTTTGGGGTCTGATCTAGTCTACCTGTTCCCTGTTCCTCTACTCTTCTACATCCTTCTAGTTTGCCAAGACCATTCCAAATACTTCTCCAAATCTCGGAGAAATTGAAAAATCTTAATTTCCAGCAATTTACAACAAGAGCTAGATTAATTTATACATTCCCCTACATGTTTTTAATGTACAGCCAAATTTAAGGTACTCTTCCCAATTTTCCAAATATGCTGAAATCATTTGTCTTTATCACCGTCATCGGAATAAAAAAAAAAATCATCCTTCCTTTCCTTAGCTGACCTGCCCTGGTTGTGTCATATACCCACAGATTATGAGAAAGTTCATTACAGAAAAAGGGAAATATTTTTCTTGTTCAAAGTTTAAAAAAGCAAAATACTTACTTTAATGTGTTTTGCCTTGTGTTTTTTTAATAATTAAGTATTTTACAGTGGGGCTGAAGGTAATGTCAAAGAAGATATAAAATCTTTGTCTCTTTTCAGTCTCAGATTGTATTGGGTGTAAATTTCCAGATCCTAGACTAAGTGAAGATTAAAAATCAGTTTAAACATTGTCCTTTGGTAGCTTTATGAGAATGTCAGACGCCCGGATAAAAAGTCATGGAACCATGTTTCAATGTGCATCCTGAATGGAGGTGGGATACGGTCACCCATTGATGAACAGAGCACTAATGGTATGTAAAATTACAAGCTGAATGACAACTTTATCAAGAAGGAAGAATGAAGTTATCATGTAAGCCTGAACACAATAGGCTTGTTTTGATGGGAATTTGTACAGTGTTCGGAAGTGATTTCAAACTTTCTCAAATGGTTATCTATCATTAGAGCACAACTGCACTCAGGCTGACATTAACAAAAGTCTCTAGCATTGTTTGTACATAATACTTCTTATAATTTTCCTCTCTCCTTGCTGCCTTGAACAAAGAAAGAGTGGATATTCTTCACCTCCTACTGTAGAGGGTCATCCAGTATGGTCGCTGGGAGCCTTCTGTAGTCTGCTGCAGAATAAGTAAATTCTCAATTTGTCTGAGTGCTGAGGCTTTACAGTTTTTATTTTCCTGATAAATGAAACCTGAAAACAAATACCTTTTTCAGCTTAGTTAGATCTTTCTGTAGGACTATGTGAGTAAACCTTAAGCAATTGGAAAAACTGCCTTAGGAAGAAGAGCTGTGTTTCTTCATCTTGGTGGTTTGTAATCTCTTTTAGTAGAGTTATTTGAATAGCGATAAATGCAGTTACATCAAACTCAGATTTATTGGTCTTGATACTTGCGGGATGATAAAGATGCAGGTTCTTTGACTGGGATAATATATGATTGTCACCTCCACTGGCCCTCATTTTCTTAAATTATATTTGCCATGTTCATTGTCAAAAACATACCGTTAAACGATCTTAAAATAATTCTGTAAATTTAAAAAAAAAAAAAAAAAAGGTAAATAAAGTCTCATTCCCCCAGGTAGCATTACTGTGGAAGATTTGCTGTCTGTTTTGCCATTTGGAGGTCGTTTTGATTTGGTAAGGGTAAAAGGCTCCACTCTGAAAGAAGCTTTTGAACACAGCGTGCGCAGATATGGAAGAGGAAGCGGAGAGCTGCTGCAGGTTGGAGGTATGTTTTCTTCCTTCCTCTTCTCAGTTTTCCAAACCAGCCATTCCTTCTGTTGGTCTGGAAGCCTCTTTTAAGAATGGAAATTAAGTTGGGCATACATCCTAGCCCTGCTCCTCACACGTGCCAGCTAAGTAACACTTTATCCTGTGTATGTTTAATTGAGCTGCTGCAGCCCACATGCCATCGCTGTTCCCTTCAGCAGAGCCAGGTTTTCCAGTTGGTCCAGTAACCCATAATGGCATTAGTTTAACACTCCAGTTAACTACAGGAAGATATAATTGAGCATGGCTGTAACACAGTAATAGCTACAACAAAGTCCAGTTTTCAGTTCTTCCCTGGGAGCCTACCTGAACCCCCAGACTGGATCTCTTTGTCAGTTACTGCAAAGTTCAGTTTATCAAAATAATTTTGTGCCATTGCATAATAATTGCTGACAGTTTTAGAGTTAATCCAAGTGGGCTATGGAATTGCTTCAGTGAATTTCTAAATATTTTAGGGATGAACAGTTTATTATTAAAAACATAGGCATTTCTTGAATTGCAGTTTCCCATATATTTATCCAGATGTGTACTAGGCTACAGTCATGTTTATTCCTGGTCTCTCTGTGATGCAGCACAGATTTTATTGTTTATTTAGCAGAAAAGCTAAACTTCAAGGGCAGGGGCTGATGGATTTCCCCCCCTCCATGCCTCTGCCCCCATGTAGGCTGGTGATGGGGGCCCTACCCCTCCATGTGATCTCAAATCCCCACAGGTCAAGGACACAACCCATGTCCCACACTTTCACCAGTAGGTTACCACATTCTTAGCTACCACTAAGGTAAAGCAGTAGCAGTCTCTCTGCTTGTTGCCTCCTCACAGAAGATAACTAGTAGCTCTGGAAAGGATTCGGGACAGAAAATCCAGAGCAGGAAAAGTGCCAGGGTTGGAAGAGCGTCTGTGCTTTGGACGAGCTTTAGTAGCTTCCTGATCAGCAAATTCTTGGCAGTGCTGTTCTGGGGGCCTAACTCTCCCCAGGCTTTGACCGAGGAAGGCTCACATCTAGAAATGTTACTTCTCCTACTTCTACTAAGTAGAAACCACAAGTTTCAGCCCTGGCCTGCCTTTCTTTTTCAGGACAGTACCTATTATCCATAATAGCTGCTAAGTTAGGGTGGCTGGCTGGCTTTAAAAGAAGTCATTTCAGCCAACAAGCCAGGGGAATGAGAAAGCATATGCCTACAGAAATAAGGGAGGGTATTTTTATCTTGCAGTATCCTGATCCTATGACTGGTAAATGACTGGTAAGTTCCTTCTGTGGAGGAGTGATGAGAACAGATGATCAGATAAGTAACTGAGGTGGGACAGTGCTTCAGCAATTCTCTAATCTCATGAAATTTTCTTGCATAAAAATTGCATAGTATGCAATGAAAACAGGGCATTAACTGGTATAATTCAGAACAATACCACCTCTCAGTCAAAGAAGCTAATATAAAGAGTCGGCTGAAGATGATGGAGGACACTGCTTCTAACCCTCTGTGTTCAATAGGCATCACATAAAGTGGCACTCAAACGTGTATTTTTGTAGGCATCCACGTGGTCTATGATCTCTCCAGAGCCCCAGGAAGCAGAGTTGTTAGCTTAGAAGTGCTTTGCACAGCCTGCCGCGTCCCAGCCTATGTCCCGCTCCAGATGGACGAAATATACAATGTGACTCTTCCATCCTATATGTTATTTGGAGGGGACGGCTATCATATGCTGAAGGACAAAAATCTGGGATACAGTAAAGGTAAGTATGGGCACCAACAGGGTAGAAGACAAACATTTCCCAAAACTTAAAAGATCTTTCTGTAGTACAAGTCTTGGACTTTTTGCTTTTACTGGATAGATTAAATTTGCTTCTACTCTGGATTGCTAGTTTTGGTTGTAGCCAGCAACTATATTCTTTTTCAGATAAATCACAAGAGTTTCAAAGAGAAATTGAGTCTTATCAATTCAGCACTGCTAAGAGAGCAGTTCTGAGATCATGATAAACCAGAAAAAAAGCAAAAACCACATTAGAGTACATATTACATGTACTGCCTTGCACTTGGACTCATTACTAAACAGTACATCAAAAGTGTTATTTTAGACTTTAAATTTTCACTGTACAGAAGTATTTGCAAAGACAGAATTGTCACCTCTACCTCTAAGGATGTGCAGCTCAGGTGAGCAAGAGGGTGAAGATGCTGACTTGCTCTGCAGGAACTATTCTACCCCTCCAAAAGCAGGTGGGACTCTTGCAAGTTCTACAGGCAGCAGCACGCAGGGTGCTGACAGACACCACGCTGGAGAGGTCGAAAGGAGGTGTTTTACAAAGCTCTCCTAATATCCTCTAAAGTTACATGCAAACTGTTAGAAATGCTGCATTCATACAACTGACATGTACAGCTTTTAGGACAAAGGGAAACATGAAAAAAAGTTGAGATTAAAATTCATTATTTCTGAAAACAACAAAGAGGATGTATTGCTGTATTTAAAAGAATATATCTTCTAGTAGCATCTACATTTTGCAGAACTTTTATTTTGTATATGTTCAGCTTCTGGATGGTAAAAGCATGCTTTTACCAAAAACCTTTTCCTTTTTGGACCTTACAGACTATTTTTTTGGTTCTACAGCGTGTTTCGATTTAAAATTGATTCTCACAGGTAGGATTGATGTTTTAATTAAGTTCAGCGTGCAGGTTGCAAATTTGGGGAGGCTGTAGTTTTCAGTAAGTATCTGTGCATGCAGAAATAAATTCATGTAAGAGAGGAATTGTTAGGAATAATTGAAAGGGAACAACTTGACAGGTTCTGGCAGTTTTCCAGTATAGCAGAGGAGCAAAACTATGATTACTTTTAAGATGGAGGTGTTGCACTTTAGGATCGTAAGAGCTTGGATCAGAAGGGGCTCATGACATGGTTGGTAAGTGACTGAAGAGGATCTTCCACTGCAGAAAATCTACATCATATACTGTGTGTGCATGCAGCAGCACACAGACTAGAAATTCTTCCTAAAAAAAAGTTAAGATTTGAAAAGGTACAAGTGATAGCTTTACCAGATCTATGGCACTCTACCCCAAACAGGTAGACCATCTACCTAAATCTGACTGGAAGTTACAGTGGTAACAGATGCAAAACAAAACAAAAGAAGTGCCAGACAGTCCGAAGAGAATTCTTGGTTTGGGTAAAATATGAGTTGATACCAAAAATTCTGGGGCACGGATGTTTTATCTGTGCACAAGAAACAACTCCACACCCCTACACTGTGCTGCTGTGTACCGATTCAGCATGGCAAACTGTAGAAAACAGTTTGCTTTAAAATTTGAGCTAAAACTGCAATTTTTAGACAGGTTTTTAAATTTTAGTTAAGAGCTAGGCTGCTACAGAGGATACTAATTTTTTTATTTGTTTGCTTAGGTGAACCTGATATTGAGGTTGTTTCCCGTTACCTCCAGAGAATGAAGAGAGTTTACCCAGCAGTTGAAGGTCGAATAAAGTTTTCCTCTGGAACTCTTACTGAAGCAAGTCTCACCCTGATTTTTGTATTGTTCACTGTCATGTTCTTGCATACTTGATTTTTGCTCACAGTGGTTTTGTTTGGAGGAAGGCAAGAGGAGAGATAATAATAATGAAGGAAAAAGATCACAGTTCTCTTACACCTTAAATTGAGTGTTTAGGTTTCTGCACGTCAACAGTAAATAGCACAAGAAATTGTCTATAACCTGGCACTGCGCTGAGTGAGTGGACAGAATTCATGACTTCTTTTAGTCTGGATCAGCAGGTACCTGCAGTTCAGTTTGAGGTTTTAAGAAGTTTCAGTGAATATTAATGCTCCATCATAAAACAACCACTGATTTAAACAGGGATACTTTTAACTTAACGCATTCTTTTACCTGCTTTAGATAGAGTTGATTAAGAATATGATTCCAGTAATGTAAACAAGCTTCTAGAAATGAGTTTATTATAGGTGTATATACCTTTCTTTGATCTCCACTCAGGGTTAAAGCTTTCAATCTAATAATTCTATTTTCCTTCCGGTCAAATTTATCATACCTACAGCAGTGTCTCAAGGAGCTGGATTAAACTCTGTGTCACTAAAAGCATGAGATCCATTTACATACAATTAAAAAAAAGTTTCTCCATTTTAGTTTTGAAGATGCAGCATCTCACTTATGTTTTCCATTAATAAAGGATGCAATGAAAGCTCGATTCAATTTTGATTAATTTTAACAGATTGAGTGTATCTACTTCACTATTTAATATGACCAGCTTGGGGACTGTATCTAGAGTGAGAACAATCTGATTATGTTTCATACAAATAAATATGCTCAGTTTTACACCTTCTTCCAAGACCAAAGCACAGGACTCATGACCATTACTCTATCAGCAACGTTCAGAGAGAAGGTCAGATACACACACTGACTCCTGCAGCACTGTGGCAGCATTTGGGAGTTGCTCAGTAATGGGGCTTTTTACAGCATAACCTGGCTTTATCTTAACTGTGGTTCTAGCTCAAAAGTCTTGTCTCTTCTATGGGGAGGCTGTGTTTAAAAAAAATGCAGTTATAAGACATAGGCTAATGAGTATAAAATCAGAAATCAGCTTAAATGCCGAGTTACATTTCTGACACTTGATCAAAAAATGACTGCTCATAAATGAGTGCAAATGATGATTATTTTTCTAAGATCACTCACATCTGAAATTCTGACATCAACATGTTTCCATGTTTATTGCTGTTTTAAACTGATCAGTGTTTTGAATAAACCTGCTTTGTTTTTCTGGAAAGCGCACTATGCACTCACTTCTTAAATTCACTACACCTGCACACTTGAAGGAGATACATTAAGGTAAGTATTCAGTATGCTTAAATGTCAATACTCCATCAGTTTCCACATAAATTCAAGGGTTGTGCATGAAAAGATCTGGACTACACAGCTGCATCAGCTAAGTTGTGTTAGAACAGGGAGACAAACTACTGATCTTGACACACTATTACTTGTAACACTATTGCTGCTTTGTCAATACCAGTCCCTAAAATTACTAATTTACAGAATGGTCATCCCCAAATCAAGATAAAGCCAGTAACAGAGTGCACTTACGGTCCGAGGTGTACCTGCAAGCCAGTTTTTACAGAGTTGTAACAACTCTTTTGGTACATCCAGAGAGATAAGTTTTACCTTCCTTTTGACAAACAGAAGGAAAAGGTATGCAAAAATAATACAGCTAGATAATGCAAACTCTATTGACAAAGAACACTGATAGTGCATTAAGTTGGCTTGTTTGTAAATAAGAAGAAAGGAGGTGTTGTCTGTAAAGAAAAATTGAGGAATGACTATTAAATATCTCTGTATTGTTCTGTGAGTAGAACTTGTTGAAAATCCACACAAGGAAAATCCTTTTCAAAGTCTCTTTTATAAAGGCTGAGCCAACAAATTAAGATTTACAGGAAAAAATCTTCCACACATTTCTATACACTAATAAATTTTTAGAAAATGTTACGAAGAGACATCCTCTTTTCTAAGCCTGTAAAGAGGATATCCGAAGAAACCCAAACCCAGACAAGAAAAGTGCAGGAAAATAAAGGCTAAGGTAAAAGTCAAAACCACTTTTCACACCCATTATTATTTTAAGAGTGCTTTAAAGCTGAAGGTCAGATATTAAATAAATTACACACATGATTTTCCATGCTTATGGAAAGCAGAAGGCCAAAGATAGTTCTGAGATCATTCGTATACAACAGATTCAATCATGTAATTTAGTTTTAAAAAAAAATCAGTAAGATTCGTTAAAGACAGTTAAACATAACTTAATGGAAGCATTCTACAACTTCTTCCAAACAATTTTTCCACATATCCTTTAAAGAAGACAACAGTAAGTGCTCTTTTAGCAAAACATACGATGGCTGATCTCCAGCTGTCTTATTTTATGGCACCCTGTAATTGCATAGGCAGCAATTTTGGGAAAATTAATTTGACTTTTACTGATAAAATCTAAAAGAAATTTAAAATAAAAAGTAGAGATAGTATTTTACTTGTAGTTGGTATTAAATTTTAATGTCTTTATTGCATAAAGGGATCTTTTAGAACTTAAATTTTATGTTATTTACAAGAAAATATACAATGCAAAGTTAAAATGTCACATGTCCATTACAATAATGCACAGCAGATGTTTCTACTGGGTGTCCAGCAAGGTCCCTGCATTCACATCCAACAGGATACAGAGCTAGCTTCCTTTGGACCCTGTTAAACAGCAATGGAGAAAAAAAAAATTACTTACTAAATTTGGAAATGCATATTTACATATAAATGACTGAACTGAGCTGCAGTGATTAATGGTATTTGATAAAATCCACTTGAAACCAGAGCTAAAAGAAAAGAAGGCTACAGCTTTCAGGTTTTTAATAAGACTTCTCAAAATAGGTATTTTCTGTTTTCTCTGAAAGTTCTCACCTCCCCCATTCTGAACCGCTAAATACAGTTTTCTTAACACAGCAATTTTCTGCTCTGGCAATGGCTCTAACATGGTATTTTTTCAACTGGACTTCTTTCCTTCCCCTGCTAGGAATGCTTCTCCTCTCTCAGCTGCCCATTTTCCTTGTATCCTGACAGACTTGCAAGGGACTGGCTGTACATTGTATAGAAGGCAAAACTCCTACTAACACGCTTTTCAGCTCTTATCCCTAGAGCTTGTTCACATGTGCATGCTGCCATTAAACACAGGATGTATCACGTGATCTAGTATATATCCACATTGGTACCTGTAGCACGATATACTTTCAAGATATCAGATCTCAAGTGAGAAGCAGACTCACATCATCACTGATGAAAATTTTTCTGTCTCCCATCACTGTTTTCCCCACTGAAGGATTAATGCTCAAAACAACACATCCAGGACACTCAGTTTTCCCTTTAAATCCTTACCAACCTGAAATATTTTTCTGTTCTTCACTGTAACTACAAGTGCATTTTGGTATCAAGCAACTCAAAAATAAATGACCAGGCTCAATTAAAAGAGTCATTGGAGTGATTTCCCTCTCCCCACATCATATAATAGTTTGGGTTGGAAGGGGCCTTGAAGATCATCTAGTTCCAAACCCCTGCCATGGGCAGGGACACCTTCCACTAGACCAGGTTGCTCAAAGCCCCGTCCAACCCGGCCTTGAACACTGCCAGGGAGGGGGCAGCCACAGCTTCTCTGGGCAACCTGTGCCAGTGTCTCACCATCCACACAGCAAAGAATTTCTTCCTTATATCTAATGTGAATCTATGCTCTTTCAGTTTAAAGCCATTATCCCTTGTCTTATCACTACATGCCTTTGTAAAAAGACTCTCCCCATCTTTCCTGTAGACCCTCTAAGTACTGAAAGGCCATCCTTCTCTTGATGCAGCCCAGGATACAGTTGGATTTCTGGGCTGCAAGTGCACACTGCTGGCTCATAGTCAGTTTTCCATCCACTAGTACCCCCAAGTCCTTCTCTGCAGAGCTGCTCTCAATTCACTCATCCCCCAGCCTGTATTTGTGCTTGGGATTGCCCTGACCCATGTGCAGGACCTTGCACTTGGCCTTGTTGAACTTCATGAGGTTTGCACAGGCCCACCTCTCCAGCCTGTCCAGGTCCCTCTGGATGACCACACAGCTTGGTGTCACCAGCAAACTTGCTGAGGGTGCACTCAATCCCACTATCAATACAACTGATAGCTAAGTGAGATCAGCCACTACTTTTTTAACTTCCAGATTACAATTGTTTGGAGGAAACAATTCTCTTACCAAGTGGTTTCACAGTCAATTTGCTGTGACTTTGGGGAATATCTTTTTTTTTTTTTTTTTTTTTTTTTTTTTTTTTTTTAAACAGCTTCAGATGAAAACCACTGCCCTCTGCCCATATACCATGTCTACCCTGCATTTCTCTTCTCATAGTGATCCCTCCTCAGCTGCCTCTCAGTCCATCAGAGTCTTAGTTCATTCACAACCAGGTCCCACTGTGAAACATCACAGAAGCAGTAATTTGTTCTGTATTACTCTCAGTACATCCAAAATAGGAAAACAGCTGAAGTTCTAGGTTCTCTCTTCCTTTCCTCTACTGAAATCTTCACCAGTAAATGCCCTCACTCCATTCCCATCAGCATCAGTCACAGAGGTCTGGGGGAGCCCAGCCCTCAACTCTGCTGTTTCACTGGGACCAAAGGTAGCATTAGATGTCCCTCCTCAGCAGGTGGTTTTCTGAAACACTTCAGAGCAGTCAGGCAGTGTCACAGTTACATGGAACAAAAGGACAGATTAAGAAGTTGTACAAAACATAATCTTGACAAATTAATAAAAAAATCTTTGCTTGATTTGTTTTTGAAGAAAGAATATTTCACCCCACCAAATATACACACTGTTATGGAATCACAGCATGGTTGGGGTTGGAAGGTGCCTCTGGAGGTTATCTAGTCCAAACTTCAGGCAGGGCCACCCAGAGATGGTTGCCCAGGACCATGCCCAGATGGCTTCTGAATAACTCCAAGGATGGAGGCTCCACCAGCTCCTGGGCAACCTGTGCCAGTGCTTGGTCACCCTCACAGTGAAAAAGTGTTTCCTGATGTTCAGAGGAAACCTCCTGTGTTTCAGTTTGTGCCCGCTGCCTCTGGTCATGTCACTGGGCACCACTGAAAAGAGCCTGGCTCTGTCCTCTTTGCACTCTCTTCTCCAGGATAAACAGTCTCAGCAATCTCAACCTCTCAACCTTTCTTTATATGTGAAGTGTTCCAATCATCATCTTCACGGCCCTTCACTGGACTCTCCAGTATGTCCATCTGTCTCTTGCACTGGGGAGCCCAGACCTGGACACAGTACCCCAGGTGTGGTCTTACCAGTGCTGAGTAGAGGGGCAGCATCACCTTCCTTGACCTGCTGGCACCACTCCTCCTAATGCAGCCCAGGACACCATTTTCTGTCTTTGCAGCAAGGGCACACTGCTGGCCCATGGTCAATGTGGTGCCCACCAGGACCCCCAGGTCCTTTTATGCCAAGCTGCTTTGCATTTCCCTTTGTTGAACTTCATGAGGTCCCTGTCAGCCCACCTCTCCAGCCTGTCAAGGTCCCTCTGGATGGCAGCACAACCTCCTGGTGTACCAGCCACTCCTCCCAGCTCGGTGTCATCACCAGCCTTGCACTGTGCCCCACCATCCAGATCATTAATGAAGATGTTAAACAGGACTGGGCCCAGAACTGACCCCTGGGATACCTCCCTAGTTACTGGCCCCCAACTAGACTTCATTCTACTGATCACCACCCTCTGGGCCTGACTGGTGCTTTAAAGACTATTTAAATACTTAAAACACACAAACCCTTCAGGTTTTTTCAGCATCAACTGAAGAAAGACCAGTGCTTATTTATATATATATATATATAATTTATATTATATTATATATATATATATATATATATAAAATAACACACACACACACATATATATATATATATATATATATATGTTATTAGCTGCTGAGATACAAAAATAGTTCAGCAGAGTAAAACAGCAGGGCTAAGACAGGTCTTTTTACAGCACACAAGTCTCCAGGCTACTTCCTTATTCCCTTGGTCAGTTTTTAACTGTGAACACTGATGTGAGGAGGGCAGCTATAGAGCTGATGTGCAGAGCAGGTTAGACTTGCTTAGATGGCCTTATTTCAGTGAAAGCAGTCAGCTTGTTCTGACATTTAACATTTGTTTCTGTTTATCATGCAAAACAAGTCACTGCTGGAACTCTGCAGCTCTCAGACACAGGGCTCATGCAATGAACATCTATTGTAAGTGAGGGGTTTGTTTGTTTTATATCTAGTTAACCAGCTATCTCCTGCTTACCAGGAAGATCAAACTGTAAAATAACTATGTAAAACTCTGTTAAGGTTTTATATATAGAACTACAAATATCAGATGGATCATAACCTTATCAATATGCATTTACACATCATCTTGTGTTATGCGAATTTTTTCTCCTTTATCTAGATAGTTGGGAGTTAACATTGCAGTGACCAAACTAGAGGTAAGAAACCCTCCTGCCAAATATTATCAAGAAAAATGCAGAAGCTCAATCTGGGCTCTGCATGCAGAATTCATTTCCTAAATCAGGAAATGCATAAAACAGAATGGACACAATCAATCAAAAAGAAAGGCACTGAGATCCCAACTGCTTATTGCTCTGTCCAATTCTACTGAAAGGCAGCTCAGAATTGCTGAGAGACAAATGAGCCTAAACTGATTTGGAAAGAGCTAATTAACAAAAACATAAATAATCCAGATTTTGACGATTTCAACACATTAGTAAAATACAGATTTTCCTGAAAATTTAAAATTAATATTACAAGGGAACAACCCAAAAAATGCACAGACTCACTAGCAGCTTGAAGAATTCTGCAGCTCTTGAAGGGAGTTAACACATACCTTACTCAGCTCTGGAAAGAGTTCTTGAATCCCAATGTCCAGCAGAACATAAGTTAACTAAAAGAAAATAAAGAAAAGTAAGAACACTCCAAAGCAACACTCTGGTTTTTTATTTTAAACTCTGAATTAGAGCTCACTCTTCTGCTATATCTAAACATTCACTTCAGGAAATTCTATGCCAACAGGCAAGTTTCTCACGTGTCACAAGTTACCTGTTTGTTGAGCACTGGTTGCTGCATTCCATCAAACAGAAGCCTGATGCCTTCATATTTAGCCTCTTCCCCAATGCACTTGCCTATTAAATCTAGACCAGATACCAACAAATACACAAGTCATTAGGAAGCACTGCAGAACAGCTATACAATGAAGTTACAGAACTCCAGTAATTAAAAACCAGTTTAAATTAGAGTACAAATTTTATCTGTCTAAAGCGGTGAATGGAAAAACAAGCATGCCTTTGGTTCCTCCTTTTTCCTCCCTTTCCTTCAGGGCTGCATGCCTAATTATTACACTTTTTATAGTATCAATGTATTGTCCTAATGCATTGTTTAATAAACCACAAGCTGAAATTCTTTAATTGCTTTCTGAATAACCTCGCAAATGGGCCCCTCTTCCCCAATTTACAGAGTTAGAAGATTTATCTTCTGGCTTCACACTGTGCCTTTTTTAACCCAGTTTTCATCTGGATAAAATACAAACCATACAAGCATTCTAAAGATGAAGACATTATGGTACTAAAGTACATCCGTAAAGCTCTTAATTTCTACCATGTCTTTATTCATCACTATGCTACAAACCTTAGTCAGCCACACTGAAGTGATGAAACTGAACTCCTGGATTCTTATACCTAGTGTTCTAGTCAACTCAAATCTCAGCAGAATAAGTATTACTAGATTTGGAAAGCTAATGTGACTGTATTTGGGTTATGCATCTGCTTGAACTATTAACCATAATCATAGAGTCACAAAATACAGAACCTGGAATGTATCTCATCATTTCTTCAAAAGTCTGCTTTGCTCGCTTCTGTTTATCCTGGAGAGAGCGAGGTTCAGTATTCTCACAGAAGATGGCATCTTCAGCAAAGACACATTGAAAAAAAAGTCTTTAGGCAGCTTTACCTCACTGGAGATAGAAGAAGTATTTTGGATTATGGCTTTGAAGTTGAGTCTTTTCTGTATGATCTTGACTGAAAGGGAACTGTAGCCTTGCCAGACAATAGTTTTAGGCTTACATTAGCCTCATCAAATCCAGAATACCCCACCTGTGTGGAGGACAACGATCTTTTGCTAATTTGTTTCCATTCTTTTCAAATTTTTAAAGCATTACCTTCTAGGTCTGGATCAATTCTGCTTTAGGTTAGTTATGATCTCCTTATTTATAATTTCCCTTATACTTTCAAAACTATAAGCAGTGCTTATACCTTGTGCTAAAACATTGTCTGAAACTGTCAAAAAAATTCAGATTTACCTATGAATGAAAAAACAAGAATTGTTGTTCATCAGAAATATTAGGCACTCAGTTTTGGGTTTAAGCTCTGAAAAACTTACTCCTTTCCTTTTCTGTCTTTCACAAGCTTTCTTTTTGGCTTGATAAGGACAGAGCTGTCTTGATTCCAGAGCTTTGGACAGATGTGTTTAGATTAGACTGTAGTCAGATACTGCTTCTCTATAGCTGTGAAGTAATTTTTAAATTTTTTATTTAACCTCTCACCCCTTCCCTTATTTGAGGGTCAAGAACACTTAATCCTCTCAAAAACCTACCACAACATAGGGAACAAAGAAATTAACAATTAAGTTCTGTGATGCAGCACACAAGTGAGAAGTAATTTAAAGACTGAATGAAATACTTGCACTCTGATATACTAAACCACCTTATTCTGTTTTATTGTTCTTTGCACACCTTAACAAGTTATTATTCACAATACTTTATCTGTGATCACCACTGACAGACAACATGGCTGACAGCATCTTTCTGCAAGGAGCTTTTGCAAACTTTTTATAGGCCCACTTGATTTTTAAAACTCCATTAGCTTTAGTTAAGCACTCCAATGTTTAGTACTTGGAAACTTAACAGAAGGGATTTCAAACATCAAACTAAAGCAGTATTTTAACTTCAAAGATGTAACTTTTACCAACCTCTCAGCAGTGTTATCAGAGAAACCAACCGGTGCTCCTGAAATAGCTGTTCTAACTTATAATGCAAGTAATAGTCTGTGTACAGCTCCAATGTGTTTTTGAAGAGAATTCTTCCTCCCATCAAGAGATGATGCAGCCAGTCAGGAATGTGGAAAACTACCCTACCTGCAAATTTACAGTAACACACATTTATAAGGTTCTCCTAATACTAATGATAAATGAATCACTTTAAAAAAAAAAAAAAAAAAGATTGTGAATAAGTAAATAATATTTTTGTTTTGTTAGTGTAACACTGAAAAAAATCAGTGCTCTACAGATTGCTTATCAGTTACTTCCCTTAACTATTTTTATCAGTTAGTTCCCAGAGCATACAAGCAGCTTAGGCACACCTGAGAAAAGGGAAGAGACCTTCTCCCATAAGCTTATAGTCTGAGACATGGAAAGAAAGAGATATAACGAAACAACTGAGCAATAATGAATGCTGAATTATGATATTTTAGCACAGCAATAAAGCCTTTTAAAGAATGACTGTGGTCCTAAATTGTGTAATGTTAAGCTTGCAAGTGCTGAATTATATACAAGTACTACAATAGAATTTTATTTCTTACCAAAGAACTTGAACCTCATATTTGGCATGAAAATCACTTCTTACCAACATACATTAAGTAGTCATAGACTCCTTCTACAGTCATCATTTCCATGAAGTAGTTCTGATTTTGTCGTCTTTCTGTGTTCTCAGACCGGTTTGCATTATTCTTGAACAAATCATTGAAAAGCTAAAAATAGAAACGCAAGACTGAAAACACTGCATTCAAAGGCAAAAGGATAGCCATCAGTTCTTTATTTGGGTTTTTTTTTGGAGGGTGGTTAATAAGAAGTAGCTTTTGTCCAGAGCTTTCAAATAATTAATTAGTTTTCCTCCCTCCCACCCCCCTCCTTTCATTTTCCAAAGGGGTGGAGGGGGGTGGGGGGAATAAAGAGTGTGTTGTCACATGTTGCCAAGATACCCACCAACAAAAATACCTGGATTCAGAACAAATCAGCAGGGCAACATTAGTTCATGAGCCCTTGTGCTCCTGATACCTTCTAGACTTTTTTTCACAGGCTTTGATTCCTGATGCACCCCATTCTGTTGTTTGCTTCCATTTTGAAATCAATACAATTGTTTCTAGACAAAATATCCAACGTTTTTTACACGGAGAAATCCCCTTTTTTTCCCTGCCAGCTTGATTACTGATAGCAAAAACTTCATGAATCTTTGTTACTGAAGTTTGTGTTTTTTCCATTCATACAATTCCTCATTTTATTCCTTTATTTTTCTATTTTCCCATGTTTCCACCACCACAATTCCTCCATTTCCTTACCATTGGCTCTTCCCCAAAAGATATCATTATAATACTTGCAAAATCCCAAGAGGCTCTTCCATAAGGAGTCCCATACCACCTAGGCAGTACTCCTTGTTCACCTACCCTACCCCTCGCCAAGTTTGTGGGCTCCCACAGCTGGGAGGGAAGAATCCTCTAAATCCTGAGAGTCTCCACATTTAACAGTATCTGACAATCACCACTAACAGTTTATTTTAAAGTATCTTATCCCCAAAACTGTTGATCTAAAGATAAAAAGAATTTATACAAAATACTCTGTATAGTTCAAAAGTTTATGTCAATCTTCTAAAAAAATATCCCAGAACTAGAAACAAATGCAATGTGATTACAGTGCTGCCTAAGTTGAGATGATTGCTACTGACACAGATTTTTCTGTATCACTCCCAAATTAAAAATAGTTCCAAGGAACAGGAAGCAATTTGCTTATATGTGGTTCACTTTCTGTCAAGCAATTCTCCCTGAAATAAATCAGGCCATAAAACACCCAAATCACATTCTGAATCATGCAAGTACAAGAATTCATAAATTCTGAAATCATGCAAGTATAGAATGCTCTGCACTCACAGGAAAAATTACATCAGGAAACGTGGTAAGACTCAGGTTTTGACTTGTACTTGTTTAGGCACTCTCTTTTGTTAAGTGCTGAACTGCTGGCATTATCTTCACAAAGTTCACTCAAACTAAACACCACCAAGTTATTACATACATTACATAAAAGAGCAAATATGGTTAATGCACTGGTGGATGACTGGTATCCAGAAAAGTAACAAAAGAACACATGATTATTCACGCCTACTGTATGAAAGCATCCCTGGTATGTTGTTTAAATAATCCTGTATAAACTGAAGTCTATATCCTCCTCAATACCAAAACTGGGACACTGGGAAAACCTTAGCTGAATTATTCTAACTTAAACAAGAGCCTCATTTATTTTTTAGATACACCCCACAACCTGACAGAGGCAATACATACTGAGCCAACTCAAAGGAGCCCACTGTGCTACAGAGACAGAGGTTCAGAGAAGCGTGTACAGGCCAAACTAAAACATTAACAGCAGTCCGGTAGGTGATCTACAAAAAACCTCAAACATGAAGGCCACCTTAGGGCAAAGCTTTTGACCTCCAAAAGTTATTTAAACTTTCACCCCAAACCAGGAGCAGTATCTTCTGAAAGTTGTATGTACCTCTGCACACAGATAATGTGTCTTATACCTTAAGTATAGTAGTTCCTTGATCACTGACAAGCTTTGAAAGCTTAGGCTCTTGCACACAGCATTTCAGAAAGCAACAGTGGATCAATGCATGCCAAAATTACTGAGCCAATGAGCAGTTTTTATAAAGTATATCCTTTGCATTATTCCAGTACAAGTGTGTAATCTAGAGTCATCAGCAATGCATGTCTGAAGGATGCAGCAACCATAACACGAAGTGGCATTACATCCCTACTTAGGTGTTTTGCACTTCCCACAATTTTCGCCTCAGAGGAAAGCCAAGTGAAAACATACAATTGGATATCTAATACAAAATTCGAGATTATATTAACAATTTGGATAATCACAGGACTTTGCTTTTAAGTGTTTCTGAACATGTTAATATTTGAGATGTGATATAATGCTCACTGTTGTAATTAGACTAAAAGAAAGACAAGCAAGAGAAACTCCAATGCTATCATTATTCATATCTTTAAGATTAAACAGTAACTGTGATTGAAACCACAAAAAATTCTTAAAAGGCTTTCAATGAGGAAATTCTGTGGATTAATACAGGTTAATAATGGAAGCCAAGCTCCTGAAGTGAAAGATAAAACGCCTGTATTAAGAAAAAGACCAAATTAATCCCTTGTACAACAGGCTATCTATTATACCTTGATGGGAAAAGCTAGCAAAATAACTATGAATGCTTAAAGTACCTAACAGAAAAAAGAAAGCTACTCAAGGTTTAGTAAGCGCACATGCAAATATACACCCATACATTCCAGCACAGGTGTAAAGTTTACCAAGATTATGAACTATATTTACAGCCAGAGGTATGAACCACTCCACTGTTTTTCCTGCTCATTTGCCAAGTACAGGTGACTATACTAAAATGCTAAGAAGAAAGAATGTATGTAGCACCTAAACCACATCAGTTAGTGTATTGAAAAGCAACCGTGTCTTCCTCCAAATAACTATGCATAAACATACATTATACTGTCACCGTTGCAAAAGCAGTTTTCATTCCTGTTGGCAGGTCATCACAAGCTAGTAGAACAATGCCTTTGTAGGCGTATTTTGCAATTTTGCATCAGCTGAGAATTCCTGACCTATTCTAGCAAGTCTGACAAAGTATGTTCAGAAGATGATCAAGGCACTTACAGACCTTCAGAATAGAAATAGAGCTGGGAAAGCCAGAGATCTTGTTGGTGCCCCTAGGAGTGGGGAGCAGGGTTCTTTAGTCACTTGTTTCTTTTAACCAGGGAGGTTGCTAACTCTTTTGATCTAGTGGATCTGATACAGGATAAAATCCAATTGCTATTGGCTGTACTAAGGTTGACTACACATGTTTATAATGCACTTTTAACTAGAAGTCTTTCCACCGATATTTAAAACATACAAACATACACACGCACCAGGAATATTCAAAAGGAAGCGGCATGCATTCAGAGAAGTAGACACATTTCTGGTTGAACTCCAGCTTTCACTTGCCCTGACAGACTTTCACACATTTCTTATTCAGCCTGTTGATGAACAGGTAGCCTGGGTGTACCCTATTCACGGCAAACGAGTTGGCAGCAGAAGCACCAGGGAATGTACTGTACTCTGAACAAATTCCAACATGTTGATACTAGAATAAACAGATCTGTGTCAGACAAGGTATATGGGAACACTGTGGCAATACAAGAATTAACTGGAAATCTACTCTAGCACCTACCACAAAATTCTGTGTTTAAGAACTTCCTTGCTATGAAAGAACATGCTCTTCTCACAGATGGGCACACAGAACGTGCCAACCTTCCACTGCTTTGGCTGCTGGCAGATCTCCTCATTGCCTCCATACAGGCAGGTCACCCAATCCTGGTACAGGCATTTAGCATTCATCTCCATCACCAGGAGGTAAGGGTGCCAGACTACTGCACCATGCTTTTATCTTCATGAAAACATCATGTGGCACAACAGAAGTGAAACTGCAGAACTGAACAACTGACATCTATGCCATGTGTATTTGGAGGGGTAGGGAGGGGTGTTACCTCAGTTTACCTTTGCTCTGACCTTTGGACTGAACACCCTTTGTGCCTGCATTCCTAGACAGAATTTCCAGCTTAGTTTCATCTGAAATAAACTCAGTTAATGAGTTCTAAGACAGCTCCCTAAAATGCGAGAAAATGTGACAAGCAGATATGTCCAGGAAACAAAGCTTCCAAAGAGCATCAATGATCTGAACTAAAGCAGTCTGGCAGATGACACAGGTGTGGCTGACAGATCAAATCCAAGAAGTGACAAGAAGTAAACGGTGCAGTGTCCTGGCACCTAGCACAAAGCTTTTCCTAAGCGTGGGCTGACTTGAGAAAGAGAAAACGGTCTTCCAAAGAAGGCGCAAGCATCCCAACAAATCAGCAAGAGGGATGAATTTCACAATGTGCATGGGAAGACTCTGCAGATATCATAACACAGCACAGCACAGATATTATAACACAGGATATCAAATCTCTAATAATTATAGTTAACGTGCAAGTGTGTGAGCTCTGGATTAACTGATAGATGGGAAATTAGTGAGAAAGCAGTCAACACATGAATTCCTCGTGCATACATGCCTCTGCTGGTCAAAACTGGTAGTATAATTTGAGCACAAACAGATACTGAGTATCTGATCATAGAACCTGTCTTGCAGCATCCCCCAAGGCAAGTGTCCTGAGTGCCCATCACTAAATAATAACCATAGCTCAGCAGGAGATATACTGAAATCTGAAAATTTTCATCCATTTACAGCAAATGACTCCCCAAAATAAAACAGATTTCTTCTGGGGAAGAAAAATAAAATCTAAAATATACATAAAACTAACTACTTATCATAAAACAGCTAAGAAAGAAAGTTGCTTGGAAAAACAGTGAACTCTCTCTCACAATAGACAGTGAGAAGTAATGGAGAGCTGGGGCTAGCCTCATCTTTTTTACTCTCTGCAGAGAAACTTGTATCTCATGACAAAAGCACCTCCTACAGGGTAAGCAGCGGTACAAGCAAACAACTTCGACTCAGACTTTACAAACCGGTGTCTCCAATGGAGTGCATACGTGGACAGCTAATCAGCCATGATAAGGAGGTTTCCCCCACAATACTGTTTCTAAAAATGACATTAGAAAACAGAAGGCAGTCTATGTTTTGTTTAAGGAAACTTCAGTATTCCAAAAGGAAAGCCAAACTGCAGGCAGCTCTTAGCTTTCCTGGGATCACCATGGCTAAAAAGAATTGGGAAAACTTCACTTCAGAGCCTGAATTTCTGTACACATGTTCTTTTTACAAGAATAACATACTGACACTTCAGAGAGTAAGTTTGCTTTTTAATTGAGCAATACTATATTTTTTTTAACCTTTTACAAGCCAAAATGGTTTTGAACACCATTTTAAAGAATTAATTTTGATCCTTTAAAAAAGTTTTTCAAGCAAACTACAGAAAGAACCCTGTCTTCATAGGAATGCTTCAGAGTGCAAAGCTTGTTGCTCAAATGTTTTAAGTATGTTAACTATTAAAACTACTAACTTCAAGTAGTTCTTAACAGATCACAGTAAAAAAATTAACATTGTTCATACTATGTTGTAGTATGCTGTCAGCTGTTTTATAAAAAAAAAATTTGGAGTATTATGTATTGTTTCTATCACAAGTCAAAATCTGATTTTTAAAACTGTTGATACATTTACACCCCTCCTCTGAACAGACAGCAATAGAAAAATGTCAACCTTGGATCTAAAGTAAGAAAGGACTTGAAATGAAGGATAGTAATTTTGTGTGTGCGCATGCAAGCTAACACAATATTTCCTGTAGTAATTCAGACTTCAAGTTAAGAAGATGAATTCTAAACAAATTAATAGATTTAACTGCCATTGTACTTCATCAGTATAAATGTTTTGTAGCTGCAAGTTCTGTAAGTGTCATAACACTACAAAACATCCATAGTGAAGGAAATCAAAGGGCCCATTTTTCCAACAGCCCATCACTAACAAGAATCATAAATGGATCCTGGGCTTCTAACTCTTGCAAGAGGAGAATGAGCATGGACAGTACTTTTCACCAATACTCTTCCAGCCTCCAATTGTTTTAAACGAAAAAAAGAAAGTTCAAGAGCTGGATGCAGTTTCTCTGCAGGTATTCACCCTGAATGTATTTATTTCCTTTTTTGTGAATTTGTCCAGTCTCACCTTATAGTTGGGTAAACTTCTAGTATTCATAACGTATTTTGGCAAGGAACGCCACAAATCTAACCATTGCAAGAGCTACCACTTTTTATTGTGAACCTGGCTCCTACCACCTCCATCTGATGCCTCAGTTTTTGCACTAGAGGAGAGAGGAAAAGCCACCCCAGTCTTTGTCCCCTGCCCCCTCATGCTATGCATTATTCTTTAGACTATTATATATCTCTAATTTATCACTTTGCAAAATTGTCCTGGCTTACAGAAAATCATAGAATCATTTAGGTTGAAAAAGTCCTTTAAGAGTCCAACTGTTAACCTAACACTGTCAAGTCCACCACTAAACCATGTCCCTAAGTGCTGCATCTACACAGCTTTTAAGGGATGGTGACTCCATCACTTCCCTGGGCAGCCTGTTCCAGTACCTGACAACCCTTTCAGAGAAGAAATTTTTCCTGATATCCAGTCTAAACCTTCCCTGGAGCAACTTGAGGCCATCTCCTCTTGTCCCATCACTCCTTACTTGGGAAAAGAGACTGACACCCACATAGTCCAGTTTCATATGTAGCCCAGTTTTAACTCCTCTTCCCAAAGCAAACGAGATAGCAGAAAAACATATAGCACTGAGTTTTCTTTTAGAACCTCTCACATGGCAAAGTGTATGCACATTAAGTATTTTGTGTCAAATAACATCAACTCTGTTAACACTGAGCTTGGGTCTCTGAAATCCCAGTCCAGAAACAGTATTCCTCTGTAAATTCCACAAGTACATTAACACTTTAAAGCAGTCTAACATAGAAATATGAAGACCAGCACCTTTTTAAAGCCCCTGAAGCTAACAGAAGTCTTTTAAGTAAGTTTTATCATGCTCTAACCGTAAATAAAGGAAGATTAAGAAAGTAACTATCTTTTCCTACATTCAAGTAAAAGGTTAAGATTGAAAGTACTGCACTTTAACTGTGGCAATATTAGAAAGTATACATAAGTTATACAGTTAACCTATTACATATGCCAGACATCAATGAACTGTATACTAACATTTTAAAGGCAGATAAACAGGTATCAGCACCTCAACGATTTTGGCTTGTAGCACTTTGACAAGTCACACTTTCATCAAACACTCAAGCTCTTCCCTTCAAAAAGGAAGCTGCCTTATGGCACAAAAACATTATCCATTTTATTCCTTTGCTTTCCTCCTTCTTCTCTCTGTGCTTTCCAGGCTCTCTACTGTGTATACTCATCTCCAAACACAGTTAAGAATTAACAAAAAACAAACCAAAACAAAACCTTCAAAAATCATTCAGACTAAGATGTTTACAAGACAGAAGACCACAAAGCTCTCTGCACTACTATTCTCTCTTCTGTGAGAAGACAACACAGAATAGGTAAGTTGTTATATTTATGGGGTTTTTTTTCTGGTTATTCTTTGTGTTTTCAGAGTATGGTCAATTTTCCCCACTCCTGTAAAGTGGGGAAGAAAGATGACTTACTGTACCTTCTTGTTGTTTTCAGAAGTGGGACTCAAAATGGTAAGTTCAGGCCTACTTGGTTTAGGCTTCGGAGATTCACAGGAGTTGATGAAATTCATGATGAATGGCTCCAAATGCTGGCCTTTCTGAAATAAGACACGAGTGATCCATCACTTACATAATTACAGGGAAAAAAAACCCAAAAAACTGAGTTTCCAAATTTTTGACTAGCCTATAAGTTAGTAAGCACATATAATCAGTTACTGAAGTTAAAATGTTAGCAACCTGGAAAACTTACCTCTTTCATCAGCTTTCCTGGAACAGATTTTATAATTTTACCTATAATTAGAAACAAACGAAAACTTTCTGTTATCACTGCCTGATCTTAAGCACATTTTGCTCTGCTATATTTTATATACTCATTGTCTAGTACTTAATTTAAAGAAACAACAGTTTTTAATTTATTTTTTTTAATACGGCACAAAAAAACTACAAGAATAAAGTCTTCCACATATCCAGCTTATAACTTAGTGCTTAGTACTCTTCAAGAAAAGATACTTAAAATATGAAAAATACAGATGATTATCTGAACATTTAAATAAAACCCCTCTAGATCTGCCTTTGTAATTTTCCTAGCAGCTCAAACATAAATAGCTATATAGCACCGTAACAGCAGTAGTTTATGACACCAGTATTGGCAAAATTTTCTGTATTTATGTTCTTGATCCTTCATAAATAAAAGAAATCACAAAAACTGAGATTCTCCTCTTTCTCTGAAAAGGTCAGCTAATCTGGAGAGCTTCTGGAAGTACCCAGTCTTGAAAAGTTTTACAAATTGGACAGACTACAGCCGTGGTCTTAAAAATAAGCTCTTCTGTCTTGTTAAGGCTATCAGGATACAGAACAGTAACTCTGAATGCTGAAAAAGTAAAGTGTCCAGAGTTAGTTTTATTTTAAGCACTACCTTTACAGCAATATTTTTCTTATCTATATGTTATTCAATTTGGAACTTACACCAGAGAGTATGTACAATGATCAAACGATAATAAAATTGCTCATCCCCACAAAAAGCCCTACTGAAATGCCAAGACTTGTTAAAATTGTGTTTATGGAAGTGAAGCATAGTCTCAGACTTGAGATGCATGACAGTAAACACCATAATGATAAGCTTTTTTTAACAATTACAGATGGATCTAGAGGGAAGGTCTGAAACAAAACAAAACCTTTTAACTGGAGGACTGTCACCAAAATCTCATTCAACAATTTGGTAAGCACACTAAGGGAACGGCCACCCCAGCAGGTTCACACCATGACTGGGAGAAGGAGGAATGAAGTGGCACAGTTCAGACATGGCTTTCCTGGACCACACTGGTGCCAGAACCACAAGTGCTGCAATACATGAAGACAGAATGGTCATTAGGTTGACCGTAACAGCTCAGGTCCACTATCCTGAGCCAATTACATTGCAGCCAAGTGTAAAGTTACACTGCAATTTTCCTTTTGGATTTATTATCAACTGTTACATTAGGCATCAAGAATTTCTCAACTTTTTAATTTCCATTTGGCCTGGCTGTATCACACACACCACTGCCTCAAATTCTATTAAGTAGCTCACGTTAAGACTGTTAACACTAGGTAATACTAGAAGTATTAAATATTACAGTTTTCAGATTAAAATAAACAGATTTTAATGAACTAACACCCAAAGGTAGTTTATATTAAGAAATCGTTTATACCATCGCACCTGTAAACACTGACTGACTTTTGCAGGTTTCATTCATGACAATATTATAAGTCTTGTTGAACTATGAAATTTGTTAGATAAAATTTATCACCTGCTGACACAAAAATTCAAAAGCAACCATTTAAACACTTTCTCCATAATCTCAAAATGTCTTTTCTCTTCAATGACAAAGTATCAGCATATCTCGCTTGCTGAGCTATAATTTTAAGGGCTGTAAAGGAGCTGGGTTCTTACTTCTCACATTCATATCCTTACACAAGAGTTAGCTATTCATTACTACTATCATTTAATCACAGTATCTACAGTATTACTATTTGTCAGATAAACATCTAGCATACTACATACCAAGATTCACATCAGGCAACATTTTACTAAGAAACTGAGTCTCTCCTCCATTAGGGGACAGGAAGTCAGCTAAAAGCTGGCTGTTACATAATTCTGGATGTTGCAGAAGTTTCTTTGTGACAGAAGGAAAGAAAAAAATCAGTTTCTCTATAGCAAAAAGATATTCAAAGAGCATTATATTACCATAGATATTTCCATTTGCAAAAGATGTTGGTTTCAGTCACATGAATCTTTAAAAAGTTTTATTTGCCCCCTTGAATCCTCTCTATAACTCAAGTTACTTAGAAACAACAAGAAAAAGAGCAAATATTATTTTATTAGGTTTATATTATTGCTTTTAGAATATTCTTTGCTCCAGAAGTTTTATACCTGCAAATATTCCTGAAACTCCTCTCTCTTGGATTTTAAGAACTCATAGTTCCTGGGGCCAATAATTCTCTTCGAGGGAAGCTGAGCATCAGGAAACGTACCTAATTAAGATATCAAGGAGATTAAATTATTCTTGTAATGCAGGAAACATTGGTTTAATTATTTTAAACTTCAGCTCAGTACTGAATGATGATCACAGCAGTGGAAAGTGGCATTCCAGATGATGGAGAACATACCGTGAAATTCCGTTAGCTTCGACTCAAGCACATAAAATTCAAGATACCTCCTGTAGACAGACCAGTGCTCAGGTTCATGCCCAACTGGGAAAAAACAAACAAACAAACAAACAAACAAAAACAAAACCAAACCCGTTAAAAATAGTAAAAAAAAGTTTTATGCCATTTGAGAGACAAATTAAGCAACAGCAAATGTATGTAGATAATTATGGGAAAAACCTCTATGATATTAGTCCTCCATACTGCAGTAAAATAAAATCCCAGCCAGGTAATTAAAGTGTTAAACTAAAATGCATATCTGGTAGACAGATATGGTACTAGCAAGGAAATTATCACCTCATTTAGGGGATGCCTAAGATCTAAACAATGGAGTGCTGCATAACTTCAAAATTTATTAAGGCTAACCATGTTAGATCTCTCTTCAAACTTTTCACCAAATGATTTACAGAAATACTACTTGTTGAATAGAGTCATCCACACCATCAGCTTGCATCCTGATCATTATTTATCCTGGAAGATATCACTAAATAACTTAAACACTTCCTGCTTATTGTGGAACTATTAGTTTGACTAGCACAAACCTGTGTAGCCCCAGGATGATGCTATTTTCCCCACTCAGTATGGATGTATTGCTATCTAGATATTATACAACTATCTGCAAACAAGGATGGTTCCTAAGAAGCAAAATATTTTCATTTCTTAAGAACAGTATTTTCAGGTTACATAAAAAGTTATTTATTGTTCATTATTCCAAAGTTCAGATTAAGTGAAAGAAAAATATGCCAAGTGTTTATTAATACGCTTCATAGGATCAGTATTTTTGGAAAGATAAAATCTCAAACTTTGGCATGAAGTCTAAATGCAACTGATTTGTGCAAGGAATTAGCTCTCAAACACATTTCCTCAGAATTTTCAAGTCATTATTTCAAAATCAGAAGAACATGATGCAGAATAAACTGCAACAGCTATCAGAACACAGCACACTAGAATATTCTGAGTTCATTTTAAAATGATCCTTTATTTATCCACAACACCACATACCTGCCCTTCTATCATTTCTCTCTACATCAATGCAGAACACAGGAATTCTCTCCTTTCTGTCTTTTCTTTCCAAGGAGGGATCATCAAAAAAATCTACATATGGAATGCTAATTTTCCACGCGGCAAGGTTGCGGGGTGTATTTGGGGTGCTAACAGCCTCCTCAGGAGAATCATCTTCCATCACCATAACGCCTTCTTCAATCTGTAAAGATTCAAACATCAAGATCTACAGTTCTATTTTAATTGGTTCAGTCTACCTTTGCAAAACTTACATATCACAATGAAACATAAATTGAGTCTTTAAGCATGTGTCATTAAGTAATAGAAGAACAAAATACCCACTTCATTAATGGAGCTTTCTTGTAGACTAATTTTGATTTTTAGAGCCACTGCAAATTAATTTGAGGTTAGCAACTGTTAGTGATATCTGAAAGTTTTTATAGCACTTCCAAGTTCCACACCTGATAGTTCAGGGAAAAAAAGAAAAAAAGAGGGAGGGGGAACAGAAATACTAAAGGAGACAGCTGGAAGAATGCCTTAGATACAGACTGAATACTACAGGAAACATCTTGGGTCCAGCAGATTTAGCTGCACTGCATTTTCTAGCACACTAGGACTCAAATTGAAGACTAGGCCAGGCCAATAAGCCATCTAAACATAACAAGAGGCAGAAGCCAACAAAGTGCACCAAACTAGCAGGTCTCCCACCCCCACAGCCAAGTGCAATGGAGTATGTTGTGGACACACGAGTCTCATTTGCTCTGCAAGGTGTAACACAACCACGATTGGGATTGAATTATTCCCGCAGCCCATAGCTATTTTAAGCAAAGCCATCATGAGTATTATTGCATTCCCCATCAGCTCCAGTTTCAGCATCACACTCCCAGGAATAGATGCACCAGAGAGCAGCATGGACCTAATCCTTCCTGGCTGTGTGTAGTGCAGCTTGGGTGCCTGGAGTTCATAAACTCAGACTCCACACTATAAAACATAACACTGATTTTTCCATATGCAAGACCTTAGAAGTGTGCCACGTGAACGCTGAAGAAATCCCTCTGAACTTCAACTGCAGTCCCAGCACCACATCAACATTCAGTTTATGCTCCTAACACTGCTCATCACAGACATGCTGAGCTGCCCACAGGTGATCAATCACCCAAGTACCACACAGCACACCCAATTCTCAAGTCCCCAGCAATGACAAAAGAAGTGCCACAAATCTTTTAGGACCATAAACAACAGAAAGATCATCTTAAATATCTAAACTGAAAAATCCAAGCTTCAACAGCCACTTGTTTAGAGCTACTTATTTCTCCAAATACTGCTTGTATCAATTCTCATCTTCAGCACACAGAAAAAATAATAAGAAAATGACCCAAAGAAAATTATTTGGACAAATGAGGAGACAGCATCTGTGAGAAGGAAGGGTAGGGCTGGCCTTAGACTCAAATAGGACTCAAAAATAAAGCAGAATGGAGAATTTGTGGGGAGATTAGCACTCACCGAACAGGTGCTGAAGAAAAAAGTTCTTGTCTTTTCACAAGCGTAGGGAAGCAGATAAAAATGAATAGTCCTATTTCCCTAAAAAACTGAAATTGTTTGAATCTAATTCAGCCCGCTGTCATGCTGCAAGGGCTTCTAAAACACTGCAACCCTCCAGGGTGGCAATGAGCTGCCTGGCGAGGAGCAATGCCCAAGCCCATCGTCCTGCTTCCAGCCTGCGCCTGCCACAGCAGTGGCCAGCCTCTTGCTCTTCCCGCCACAATATGAATTTACAACATGTCAAACCACAGCAAACTGGAAAGCACAAACTCACTTCCAAGTTCTTTTCCCTCCATAATTTAAAGCCAAATTCCCCTCAAAGGCCAAGCCTAGGTAATTTAACAAGTTTTGCCTGTACTGGGATAATCTAATTAACAGAGTAAGGCAATACAGCAGCCCTGAAATAATTCTGGCTGTGTCTGTGCTACAATATTCACATGCTCATGACTCAATTGCAACCGAAACATAAAGGTTCAAGACATGTGAGCAATCTGTCCAGTTTTGTTTTGCCCTAGTGTAATACCGAAATGATATTCAAACTGTTTGCAGTGTGGACACTGTCTTCCAAAACAGATCTCTGTAGATCCACTGACTGAATCTCTTCAAAATATCTTTTTGCTTCCACTTCCCCAATTTATTCAATGAAAAGAGAAACTGTGACAGGCAAAAGACCAGTCTCAGTTGCCATTGTACAGAGACCACACTCAGCTCAGGTGGTTCACAATGAGAACTAAATTACAGGCTATGCTCTTTCACAAAACTAACAAAAATACCCTCAGCCTGGAATGAACAATTTGGGCTCACAAACTGCAGGACAAACTTGCAGCGAAGAAGGAAAAAATAGGACAGATCCGCTCTGAACCACAACAACAGAGTTGTCAGGTAGCTTTACATCTACAAAGTCTTCTGTACGAGGCCTTACCCTCATTCTCCCTCTTTCACAGGCTTTACATGGTTGTCACCACTGCATAGAAACAGCAGAACAATGTTCCAGGATAGCAACTCCGAGGCAAAACCAGCTAGTTGAGTTTCTGCAGATGGGGAGGCATGAACTGGGTGCAATTTGCACTCACACCCTTACTCTGTGATGCCTAAGCTACCGGCAGCCAAAATTAACACGTGATGATCTATTCCTGACTAAACGTGTATATTTGCATTAGCACTAAATATACATAGGACCTCCTAGCAAAAATGCAAGACCATTCTAGAAACACTCAGGCTTATTTGATTCTGTAGCTTTTAACTAAACTAAAGGCAGAGGCATGGACTTGATCAAAACTCAACTCTTGTCTACATTTTCTGATTACTTTTCTTAATTTACCATTGCTTGCAGCTCTCATCTCCTACTGTTTATTTAGTTTCATACACTGCAGAGTTAGCACATGGCTTAGAGTAGGTATGGGACAGTCATTTCCTAAACTGCTCGTAAAAGGGCCATAACCTCTTCACTCAGCCCTTCTGAGGTCATATGGAATCATCAGCAAAGTTTCACATGTTCATAACCTCTTTTCACAAGATCCCTCACCTGACTTTAGCCTGTTTTTTGTAATAACCCTATGTAAATACGCAGGCTTTTCCATTATGACAACCACAGAACCTTCACTAACAATAAGCCAGAAAGCATAAATTTCTGTAGTGTTTAATCCTCTTCCTAGACAGATCACTAACCTGTAATAGTTTTACGTTGCCTCAGTCTCTTTCCATTTGTTTCATCCAACAAAGCCACAAATTCAAGTCTACAGGTCATGTGTGGCTGCCTTGAGAACAATACCTGTGTTTTAATATTCAGAATCTCTTTTGCTGTATTTAAAAGTCAGCTGAAAAAATTGAGTGTGGTTTCATGGAATTAATTTTATAATGTTAGCAGCTTACAAAGTTGCTGCCCAGAGCCACAGAAAGCTGCTAACATATATTTCTATCTCTATGTGATTTTCTATAGGAAACATCCATTTAGTCTAAGGTTTTAACTGCAACCAACATGACTGTAAAAAAAAAAAAAAAAAAAAAAAGAAGCAAAAGTTCAGTTTCTGTCACAATGCACAGAACTCCATTTCACTGCCCTTATTTACCTTCTATTTACCTTAAATACACCAAGTTTACATTAACACCAACTACTTAAAATACCTAGGATCTGTGTAGGAGGAAATAACTCTCATATCCTCAGTAAATAAGCTAATCAAAAAGTTTCTAACTCTGTATATTGCACTGCCACCATCTTACAATTATACTGTCATTTCCCAGATCACATTTTTATTTGCCCCAGCAAGCTCTTCCTCTGGCCCTGTTATGCCTGCTAGGAAACTACACCTCAGCAGTCACTGTGACAGTATCAGCACTGAATTCTGTATATTCAGTACTCACTCATGAAGTGAAGCCATGGCTCTGTCCAGCTGTTCGGATACACAGTAACCTTACAGTTAGTTTACTGTTTTACAGTTTAATGTTTTCACATTTCTTCTTCCCATCCACACTTACCAACTGAAGGGACTTACTATTCCCCAAAATTTGTCTAAGGTGCTTTTACTAAAAATGTAGTATCCTTCCTTCATTTAATGAAGATACATGAGACAACACTGCACTTAAAACTTTCCATTCTTGCCTAAGCTAAAATAATTCTGTCCATTTGAAAATGTTCCTTAGTAAGGATTAGACTCGATATTGTCTGTCTCTCACTGAATTCAGCAACTTCCCATAAATAACCTTGTGCTCTGGCACAAAACCATGATCCTTCTCTGAGCTCCACTGCTTCAATTATACTTTTACTAGTACCTCTACTATAGGGGAATTACACTTCAGTGCCTTCTGGCTAGCTGAATCTACAACAGCAATGCTTCAAAATTAACCCATTTTCATTAGAATCTCTCTTCAAAAAGAGAGAAGTAACAGAAACAAGAATTTAACTGTCCAAATAAATAAATTGGAACAGTCCTGCCCCCTTAAAGGCATGACTTACATGAAGATTCGGCCTGTACAGAAGATTTCCCTTTTGTTCTCCTCTTAGAGGAAATAAAACCACCAACAAAAAAACCCCAACCTGTCTGGAGTTCTAAGCTGCTGAGTCCTTCCCACCCTCTTCTGAAAACAATTCTGAACAAGGTGAAATAATATAAACTCATATTTTTACTTTTATCTTTAGGGTATGGAAAATGAGCTAGCAGTTTATCAAGGTGATAAATCCTTAAATGTTTTATTTGTTAGGAACAGGTACAAGAGGTTGAATTGGCAGATACACTGTAAAAAATACATGGCTACCAATAGATTCTGACCAATTCCCTCCTTTCCCTTTTTAAAATTTCCCATTTGTCCATCAACTGTGCTTCAGATACCAATGTCCCATGCAAGAATTCTACCATTGGCTCTATTCATTGCTATTTAGCATGAAACAAAAACATAAGTTCAGGGAGACCCCCAAATGAAAAAGGACTATCGGCTCACAATCTTTAAAGAAAATGGTGCATCACAGACCAACGTGACAGCAATTTTTTCCACTGTTTTGTGATTTTAAGGTCTTGTGGCAAGTTTCAGATGAAGAGCCATGCATGCAGTCCTATGCATACCAGAATTATAAAATGGCATGGTAAATTTTTAGAGAAAAAATAATTGCTTACAAAAATGTCCGACACTGCTACTTTTAGTACTTCTCCATACTAAAGCAATAAGCTCAGTGGCACGCTAACTGGGGATGTGGCCTTGGCTTGTGAATGAGTGCAGGGAAAACAAGGCAACTTAATCAGAAGCCAGCATATGGAAAGCCTGCAGTGAAGTAAGACAGCAGAAAAGGCAGAAACTTAACATTTTCAAATAAGGAAACAGAAAAACTCAACAACAACAAAGACTTAAAGACAAAATTAAGGCTTCTACTCACGAAGTCATCTTCTCCTTCATTTAGGTTATAGTTAGGCAACATAGCTCCTTCCATCGCAGAACTTTTGAATACACCTTTTATTTTGTTGCCTATTCTGCTGATTCCAAATGATTCTCCTCTCTTCTGTGTGGTCCTAGGATTACAGAAGCCAGAGTTCATAACACAAAGCATATTATTACACAGCAGCTCAGTAGGCCGTGCACATCTTTTGCAGATAAGAAAAACAACTAGCCAATGTATTTACAATTCCACTTAAATTGAAATTGATTTGTGGCAAATTTGTTCTCTGATCGACCAGCAAAATTTCTTGATTACAGTTTTAAGAGATATAGGATTCCCGTATGCTTAACCAGGAGCAAACATTAACACTCTTATAATAGTATCCCAGTAATGCAGGACATAAAATAAACAATTAACTATGCAAAACAATTTTGTTTTGACAGCAAACTGTGGTATTGCTACAGGCATGTACACCAAGAAAGTCACTATTTCTGTCCTTTTCCATGTACTCATATTTAAATATTTGTCCACTCTTGCCAAGTACTATAAATGGTGTAATTAGATGCATTTTTTTATATAAACATCCCAGAATTTTACAAGCACATATGATTCTAGATAGATCTCGACTTTTAAGCATGAGGGACAGACAAAAGGAATGTGCAAGGAACAAGACTGAGAATGAGAGAAAACAGATGCAACTGAAGAATCTTGGCTTGAAGAGCCTGACCGAAAGATGAAGACTTTTAAAGTCTTGCCACTTATGACAGAGCATCCAAAAAGCAACAAGGTATGGAAAAAGAAAGGTAATTGGGCAGAAAGTACACTCCTTAAAACAGAACAGATTTTATAGCATTCCTGTGCCCTTACACAAGACCTGACACAAAAGATTATTTCTTATATAGAAATGCTAGTAATTCTGGAAAGAAAAATGTTTTTGTTGAATACAGAATCAGCCTGAGGTTACTTATGTTGATCTAATAAATAGTTGATAGACGAGTTAAAAAACACTACAGTGAACTGCAGCATCAAAGACTCAAAAGAGTTTTATGGATTACTGAGATTAAAAGCACAATTAGTACTTTAGAGGACCGGAAAATATCCTAAGTGTTTTTCCTTTAAAACAAAAAATTATTAACTACTGAACAGCAGTACCAACAGAACAGCAGAGATGATCAGGTAATGCATCTTCATCATCCATAAAACTGTGCTGACATCATCAACCACCTACTCAAATCTCCATGTGTTACTAATGATCTTCCTGTTTATTTTACCCAGACTGTGTACATGACTAAAAATGCATAAATAATCCACTGTTTTTTTCCAAATCTTTTGCTTCTTCTGTCTCATATTGTCAGCCTCAAAGCAGACAGGCACCATCTATCTTACTTATATCTGCTAACCAAAGATAAGGTTTCTTGGCTGTTTGTAGTCTAAATCCATGTTTGAACAATTTTACTCAATTTTTAAACAAATTCTTCTACATGTTATTGTGCTGAACTGAACTTTTTCACATTGAGGACCTACCTGAATGTTGTTCCAGAGCTTAAACACTGGGTTACCAAAAGACAAACTTTATTCAGACAAAACTGGACAGCTTTTCTAGAAGGTTAATACTTCAGACCTCTGGCTTGACTCTGGAAGTTTTCATCATTCCTGTGAAAGGCTGTGCAGTTCTCACAATTTTGAGCAAAAACATTACTTTGCACAAACTCAGAGATTTGCTAAGAGTACTCCAGGCTCAGATCAGTTCTTTCCTGAACTGATCATCCTCCAGCTGAACACAGAATACAGCTTTGCCTGTAACTGCAGTACTGAGCTGTATGGGGCCAGGACTCAACCTGATAGCTAGGAATAGATTCACTGCAAAGTAGAAATAGAAGAAAAAACCTGGGGCTATGCAGAAGCGAAGACTAGGATATGGTCAGGTTCAAGACATGAGGGAAGAAAGAGCGAAGGAAGTGGCCAGTTGAATAGAGACTAAGTCTTTCAAGACCTGTCAATTCGAGTACTGTCAACAAATACATACACAAAACTCTTTGGGAAAAGTATCCCACTCCCTCTAGTGCTGACCCATGTAACAGCATTATTAGACCATCATTCTATATTTTCTTTCTTGGCAGGGCCCTGAGTGGGGAGTCTGCGGGTTCAACATGCCTGGTGAATGATGTGAGGAAGACTTTTTTTTTTTTTTTTTTTTTTAAAAAAAAAAAAGCTCCAGAAGTCACACATACGTAACATTAAAAAATTACAATTGTTGTTCACTCTAAAGCTGGGAACTGCAGATCAAAGATTACATTAGTACCCATGCACTGTGGCATTCTTTAATCATGGATGATTGCAAAATAATCTTCCTGCAGGATCCGTGCTTCATGCAGTACACTGAACAGACCTTCGCAAGTGATCAGACAGGGCTATGCAGCTGAAGAATGCTGCTGTGAACCTCTTCAGGTCAAGATGTACCAGAGAAGTTGTATGTATCAGACAAGCTGCATATCCACAAGCACGTGAAGTCAGAGTACCATTTTCTTTTGGCTAAAACCCCTACACCCAGTTAGGAGAAATGCTGAGTGCATAGAGCTGCACTTAATAATCAATGAACTGCACTTATATCTCAAGTACTTCTTACTGCTCAACACTCAAGCAAATTATAACTTAATACACTGAACTGGCACATGAAAAATAAGAAGGGTCTATGTATACCTTTATTCCTAACCTGTAAAATTAAGTTGATACTGTTCCCTCAAGACTCAAGAATGGTATGAGTAATACATGAAATACTGATGCTCTGACAAATTCTAAGGAAAAGCCTGTGATGAAAAAATTGTTTTCTGAGTTTGGATAGCATGTATTTAAAGAGGCACGAATAATGAGAAACAAGCCACTGAACAGTTGTTAAGGCATTAATGAGTGATCAAAGACTACCTAGAACAAATTATGAAAAATAGCATATGTTGGAATCAAACCTGTAACAGTCACAAGTAAAGCTGCAAAGAGAACCGATTTATGGAAATGCTGGTTTTGAGTGCTTGACAATATTCATAAAATGGTTATATTTGCATGCAAAGTTAGGCAATGATCATCCTGGACACAGCTGTGCAAGATAAACAAGCAGTTAAGTGGATAAAACCTCAAACAGGATCTGGAAATGTAACATGGAGTAAAGGAAATGTGAGCAGCTAGCAGTCACAGGCAAAAAAAATGCTTCAAGTTATGAAAATATATTTCAAAACTAGTAACAGACAAATTGTTAACAGCAAAAATATATTAATATATTTCAAAATTATGAAATTAGTAATTAAGCAATTTCTAAATACTTCTGAAGAGGAAGTAAAGGTCATTGTGGGGAGAAATGCAGTTTAGTCCAGAGAAGACATTCACATTTTTACAACTAAAACAAAGTTAATTGCTGTTATAAAGGCTGTGTGATGCAGTCACAATAGATGCAGTGTAACAAACACACAACATTTATTGTTAGACGGACTTACCGGAAGTCATCCAAACTCAGACTACTTCTGCAACAGGCACATAAATTACCTCAGAGCCCAGGAGAAAATAATGTTAAAGGAAAAAAAAAATTTGACAGAGCTATCTCAACAAAACTGAATAGGCTTTGACCATCACTACAGATTAATAAAAATTGTGGTAGGAGTTCCTGACCTAAAATCCTAAGGAAGTGAAATGTGAGCAGTACCCACACTTTTTTATCATCACAGTCTTCGCGTTTGAATTTAAAGCCTCAGTTATTGAAACTTTCAGGTCTTCGTAGACATTCAGCACAAGTGGCTACCGATTTAGAGAACAACTTTCATTCTCAAAGTTACCTGTAATGCCAAAAAAGGCAGCTAACTTTTTCTATAACCTACGTTCAGAGGTCATGCAGGAATCTAGTTCATTTGGCTAATACAAAGAAAAGGCTGTGGACTTATTTTATGCAATAACACCACCCCCTACCACCCCATATTAGAGATTGTAAAAACCACTATTAATATATCTTTAAAAATTATTATTTCACAGATTTTAAGAACTGTCATGCATTTTTTATATTCTACATAACCTGGTACATGGAACCAATGCCTCAGCCATCAACTCAGTAATTCCAACAGAGATGTTTAAATGGATTAACAATAAACACAGTCACCACACACATTATTTTAACTCACTGGAGCTACAGAATTGTGGACAAACTGATACAGGACTAAAATATTCAAATTTTAGATTTTAGTTTTCATTTTACAAGAGGAACTGATTCTAAGGCATTTTATACCATCTTTAGTTATGTGAACTGTGAAACTGGAAACATATCCCACCAAGTTGTAACTGATGGTGACAAACAATCACATTGCACACAACTGTTTACAGACTTAATTCTGTGGGTTTTACTCCTAGCCACTCCACAAAATTGTTGATCTATTTTCTACTTGATCCTTTACTTGAAAAATGTTTTAATTTTATTGCTACCCCAATGATGAGAAATCAGGATGTGGTCATGGTATGTAGAAGATCAAGGCAGATATACAAATATCCAGAAATCTGGGAGTTTATATCACATAATGGCTTTTTTTTTTTCTTTTTAGACTTCCAACACAGAATACCTTTAAGTAATGTAGTACTGTGTTACAAATACATAAATATGAGAGAAGGAAAGGGAATTCTTGTCCTCTCTTCCACACATCCAAAATTAAGTTGCCAGAATTGAAACTTAAAACACCAGTTTTCATTGGCCACACACATTAAACATTAGGTGGAAAATACCAGTTGAGTTAAACTGCTGACAACCACAACTAGTTATATGAAGTTATCAGAATATCCTCAATGTGACTTCTTTACGCTCCAGAAACACTTGGGACTTTTTATCTATTACCTTAGCAGTTTTCATAGGACATAATTTGTCCTATCTATACACAAAAAGCTTTGATTATTTTCTATAGTTAAAAAAAGTGATTCAAACCAGAAATTACACACTGACAGTCACTTCTTTCTACTTTCCCATTTGTATTTTCTAGAAACCGCTCTATAATTTCCTCATCTTACAATAAGTGAAATCTTTCAACACATTACCTACATGTACATTCCCCTGGAATTTCATATCTACTGCTGGTTAAAAAGTCAGATCAAGTAGTATTTATGGAATACACACAGAGTACCCCTAAAAAGCATCAAAGATATGGAAAACAAAACTCATCTCTCTGCATGTAATTTCTCTCAATATATATTTGCATGTAATTTCTCAACTGGAACTAATACTACAGTAGGGAAGACAAAGCAAGATAAGGTATGTGCACATGGATAATATCTGGAGCAATTTCATAAGTAAGCTTTTTCTTTCCCTTGGCAGTGACTGTCTGCACCAGATTCTGCAGAGGGAAACTCCAAAGCAACAGACAAACTGCTTGCAGATAGGACCTCTGTTTCATGGAAACAATCACTGAGGCACCACTTCAGGAACACAATGTATCTTGTATCATAAACCAGTACATATACTCAGAGCATTTAAATTGTTCTGAAATGTAAACCAGATACATTTTCTGTAATGCTATGGATGCTGTCTGAATTCCAGGGGAATATGTTGTAACAGTCCCCAAACAAAATTTGCTTATTTTGTAGCCAGAAATGTATTTCAAAAACTCCAGGCTGAGACTGCCTGTAATCTCAACCTCTCTGTTTACGAAAGCAAAGCATCAACGACCTGACCTAAATGTTTTCATACTTTAACTAGATTTAAGAAGTGTATGACAGGATACTTTCAACCCTTGAATAATTTTGGGAAGGATACTAGACGTTAGATTTAAAGGTCTGGATAAAACCCTGTAGCGATCTTTGACAGAAGCTGGAGGCTGTTTTAAAGTCACTATCACATAGGGGAGAAATGCAGTTTGATTTAGCTGCCTTCTATGCCCCTTTGTTAAGAAACAGAAGCTTGTCAGCACCAATCTGAGAAAGTACTACACCAAAGCCTGAGTCCTGGATCTACCAGAACTATAAAGACTACATAATAAGTGTCACCAGTGGAGATATATTAAAGAGAACAATCATATAGTTTTTGAGGAAGCAGGGAAGAAAGGGATCTCATGATAATACACCTCGAAGTAGGCTGCAAATCAAGAGGGCTGCTGCTAGATATATCTCTAATGAAAACAGAAGAAAAATAATTGGTGTTACTCCTCTATAAGAGTAATCAAAGATGATGATGATAAACACTAACATTTTCTACAGTATTCTGGATCTCATTTCATACCAAGAAAGAAAGCTTATCTCAATTAAAGACTGTCTCACTGAAATTTTCCTTACCACAAGAGCAATTCAGTTGGGCTAGTCTATAGCTAAGCCACTCAACATAAAATTAAAGACAAGAAATTATGAGACCTCAAGCTTCCTCAGCCCAACCCCACAACAGAAGATCACCCATACGTAACACAGGAGATGCTCCTCTTCTCCATAGGCCCTAAGCAGCCTGAAGGTGGTCTGTAAATATATATTCCAAACCCAGAAACAAGGCTTCTGATGCTACATTTCTGCAACAAATGGGGAGAACTGGGGGACAGAAAAACACATTTGACCTGGGAGAAATGGCAAAACCTCCTTCATGCAAGAGGAGATTCCCATTACATGACCAGGTTGGTTAGATGCAGGGTACACTGCATCTAACACCTATCCCTGTAAGACCCTAAATCTAAGACCACCCAGCTTTACAGCAACAAAATGGTATTTTATATATATAGTCAATTAAATCACCACTTTATTTCCACATTGTTATTATCACTGTATATATATTTACTGCCTGATACTAATATTGCCAAATTAGTATCAGGCAGTAGCAAAATTCCTGTGGTTTAATTTTTAACACTTTTAGCTATAAAACAAAGAAAACCACTTAAAGATTCTACCATACCTACCTGTTGAACTTTGAATTGCGTGTTGGTGACTCTGCTCCTCTTAAAAGGTGTCTGAAGTACTACAACAGATAAATAAGGTATCAAAGATGACACCAGAGTAACTGAGGTAAGGGCTACTATACAACGACACTGCAGAATTCAGAAAACAAGAACAGAAGTAAAAGGCAAGCTGACCATAATCCAGCAGCTAGAATTATTCATCTGGAAAAGGACAGACCAAATTTGCAATACACACTCCCAGGACTACTTATTTTACTTTACATGGTCTTGGGATTAAAAAAAAGAAACAGAAATAAAACTAGAATTAAACACCAAAATACATGTCTTCCTTGTTAAAAACTCAAGTATTTTAAATATTACATCTATGATGGGAAAGATGACCATCAATATCATTTTTGAGAAATACACTTCATTAAGAATAACACCAAGTAAGGTTAAGTACCCCTTCCCAGGACAAGTCAATGTATTCTGCCTCAAATAAATGCAAGAAGCTTAACCTGCAACCTGATTTACACACACAAACTCCAAAAGGGACAAGAATTCAGACTCACCCCTGCATTTAAAATCTTTCATATTAAAAGGCTTTATGCAGCTGTCAGCCCAGTGTGGGGATTTATTTTTTTAAACTTGCCTTTAGAACCCAATCATAGAACAATCTTAAATGCCTAGTAAATTGCTTTGAATGACCTTCCTGAAAACAAACACCTGACAACTGCTGGATTGCAAAATGGTGAAGGTACCTAAATAAAACCTTTGTAAATTTCTTTAAGCACCACTATATTTTAGAAGTAAACAAAGAGATTCTTGATAATGTTCTGTGTCTACCAGACAGCTTACTTTGGCACCAAATTTGCAATCATAAAAGAAGGGGTGGAGAGGATTTTGCATTAACAGTGTCATACACAAATTGTTATAACAAAAAACGGAGAGGGGTTTTTTTATTCTGTTGATGTTGTGTTGAACTAGAATAAATTCAGTTTTCTTACTGAGACTGTGGAAAACATGCACATGACTTGTAGATAGGGTATCCTTAAACAATACAATCTTGCTTTAAGACCCCTTCAAATCTTTCACACTTACCTCATCACTATGACAGAACATAGGAGTAAAAACATTCTCAAGTAGATGAAGTACATGCTCATAAGCTTCAAAAAGACACCTCATAGTTTGAAGTTTCACAACATCCATATATGGACCTTCAGCAACTACAAAAAAAAAAAAAAAAAGTATATGGGTATATAAAGTTTGGGTTTTTCTGGTCCGAGTTTGTGATCGCTTTGAAAGCTACTATGAGTCTGACAAAAAATAGAAATAAACTGACAAAACAAGGCTTACGCACAATACAGCAAGGATGTTAACAATTTGTAAAACTAACAAAAGATTGATCATATTTAGAGGAACTAGTCTTCACTTTATTACAGAACACTGTTTAAATTCCAGTATAATTTATCCTTTCAAATTCAAACTTACTTCTTTGAATCTCTTCCACAATAAAAGGGTCAAATCTAATTTTGTCAATGCTTTCATCCAAACAATAAGTTTTGTAAATTTTCTGTACTTCCTCATGAAGAGACATCTTTTCAGTATCTGTTAGTTCTGGTTGCAAAATTCGGTCATTGAATTCCTCTGAGATGTGAGGGAAAGAAAATGCATTTTTTGATCAACTTGGCAAACAAACAGCATCTTGAAGCAACCTGTAACATCAACTCATTTTCCAGAAGATATAGTAATTTGTAAAACTTTAATAGAAACAGAAGACATCTAAAAATCTCAGGTAATAAGGTAGTTGCCCTATTATTAACTATAATTCAATTTGTTCATAAAATTATTACTAAAAATGTATTGCAATTAAAACTAATAATTCCCTAGCACAGTAAGAATAAATCCACAAAGTTGTTCCTGGCAGAAGAATGAATCACAAGAATGACTTTTTTTCTAAATTACCCCATTGCAAACTTAATTTTTCTTTTAGCATGATTTCCAGTTCACGCTAAACACACACATAGCCCCAACAGCCCTTTATAACAGTCATCTGCCTATTCTGCTGCTATTTCATTCCTGACACCCAACCACAGTATTTTCAATAATATCTTTAATATTAGACTATCTTCAGAATGAACTTCCACTGACAAGATAAAAATTCTATTCAGAACAATTACTGTGCAATCCTACTCGATTTATAGGCTCATTCTGTTAACAGCATGAGTATTGACCAGAAACAAGAGGAAATAAAGTAGTGTCTGATTCATCTGTCAATTAATAGACAGAAAAACTTCTTCAGAGAAGAAGTATACCAAGACGCTTCCAGGGTTGGGTTGGGGTTTTTTTGTTTGTTTATCTTTCTCAGTAAGTGCTTCTTAT
Organism: Athene cunicularia; assembly: GCF_003259725.1. Classification (NCBI taxonomy): domain Eukaryota; kingdom Metazoa; phylum Chordata; class Aves; order Strigiformes; family Strigidae; genus Athene; species Athene cunicularia. The sequence continues at coordinate 38,801,761 of NW_020799097.1, forward strand.
CTAAAATATTTTTACCAAGTGAAGAACCACCTACAAAAAACAGTTTGGGACAGCATAACTTGAGACACCAAAATCTCATGCTTTGTTTTATGAGCTAATATATAGATTTGCCACCTATGAGAATGCAAGAGAAGTTTAGAAGGAAGAGAATATCGAGAAAAAAATGCTCGGAAAAAAAAGACTGAACATGGGCAATAACCAGTTTGAATAAACCTTTCTGCTAAAGGAAGTGGCTCTAGAGAACTCCAGAAAGGTCAGCTTAGAATGCCCCCCACAGGCACCATAAGCACTGAAAAGGTAATTGCTTTGTAAGTTTTTTGGTTAGGAGAGTTTTTCTGACAAAAAGCCAACATGTTAGGAAGTATTATGAGCACATAAGAAGCTGTATGCGCAGAGAGATTATTTATATTTCTCTTATGTAATGTTCAATGATTTCTGTGGTATTTTTTGAGATAAAATCTGTCTAATGTAAGTTCACATCTTCCCAATGTATGTACAGGCTTGGGATATGAAGACACACCCATTATTTCCTATGCAACATGGAAATACTTGTTTACTAGAAAGAAAAATCAAAAAAAAATATTATTTTGGTAAGCCAACAATTAACTACTAGTTGACCAAAAAACTTGAAATAAACAACTTATAGGAACTTCACAGAAGACCTTATTGTTCAAAATTACAGAGCTTTTCAAACAACACTTGTGTAATGGCAAACCCAAATGCACACTTCATAACCAAGGTTCAGGTTACTGAACAGGTTTCAACATCTTTAATGTTCCTGTTATGTTTCTGTTCTTTGGAGAAATCAGAATTTTAAAGCTAAAAGAACGAGAGAAGCTTTTCATGATGAACAGCTCATTTTAGTAGTACTTATAGTAACCACATATTTTAAAAAAGGCAGCTGTACTTTTTATCAGTGGCCAGAACATTTTCTTACAAGAATATTCTATTTTACTATGTCCAACCTTTATCAAGAAACAGAAATACAATTAAGACCTACAGTCCATGCCAACATTAATGTTGCCAAGATTAGCATTCAAGAATCAGGACATACTAAAGTAAGTGAACACAGATCCTGAAAGGTAACCTCTTGCTTAAAAATGCCACCTAGTTCTGAGACTGAATATTCACTTCAACATGCAAATGCTTAAAGCTTTTAAAGATCATCAAATACACCTCAGCACACATATGCAATCTTACCTACAGTTAGGCAGAACTGCAGCACATGGACTGCCCCTTCCTGTTTCAGGAAGTTCATAAACCGAAATAAAAGGTCTTGCTGATCTCTGATCTCCTTTAGCTCCAGTTTCAGGACCTTAGTAGGTTAAAAATACAGTCAGCCAAACTTCCAACGAGTACATAAATAATAGCAGGTAAATAACAAAAAAACAGCAGGTAAAGTAAAACACTATTTAAAACAGGAATGTTGCCTTTGCTTACAGATGGTTTTTTATTTCTTGGTTCTGCAAATTTCTGAAGGAATGGAACCAATGAAGAAGTAGGTTCAGTTGCCTTCTCAGGCTGTAGAAAAAAATAACAAGACACAACTGGGTAAGGAAGCTTCCTTAATGGGTCCATAAATTACTACTGTTTCAAACTTATCAGTACTCACTGGACTATCATCAGTGAAGATTAGCAGCAAATGGTTGACAGTGTCCTGCAGAAAAACACAATACAAAAGTACTACCAAAGAAGCTCAACAAATTAGACGAAAATCATTTCACTACTATGTTATGCCCAAGTGAATACAGTACTACTTTAAAAGCAACAAAGCCTGGCAACACGTTTGAGAATTAATCTTCAACACTCTCTTCAAGTATTTACAAGTCAGGGAATATCTGAAAATATCTGCACAGAAACATTCTTTATCCAGGACAGGAAAGTTGTACAAAGTATTTTTACTGTTAGTGCAGATCTAATGAACTACTAATACTTCCACAGCTACAGTACTTTCTGCTTGTGGCTAGGTGATACCTTTATAAATATTGCAATTTTGCCTATCAAAATACATATATAAATAAAAACAAAGATGCCAGTGTTACATCTTTAGAAATAAATGCCCTCTTGTTTGCAGAATTAAGGACAAAAGAATTTGTTTCCATCCAGCTGCAAAAAAGGCTGATTTACTTACACTGCTATAAAGATACACACAGCTAGAGTTCAAGTAAAGGAGCCCATTTAAAAGTAGTTATAGCAACTTGAAGGTGCTTATACTAGCACAGTATTCTCCTATTTGACAGGAATTGTAGTCCTTCATTGAAAATACATTCTTAAGATATCATGCCAATACTGTATTTTAGTCAGTTCAGTCACTCAAGCACTCAAACCAGTTATAATGAACAAACAAAAACATTGGCCACAAAATTTCTTTTTCTTTTACCCAGTCAAAATGCACAGCAAGTAAGTCATGGTGCATCATTCGCTTTACCACAACACACTCTAGTAGGAAAACAGTAATACTGGATAAATGCTCCAAAGTCTTACAGGATCAGCTAAGAAATCCATTGAGGGAAGGAAAACGGAACCAGACAGAATCTCTCTTATCAGAAGAGCCAGGGATCTGAAAAGGGGAAAAGAAAAAAAAAAAAATGGGGAAAGAAAACAAACAGAACCAATACATAATTTTCTAAGTGAAGTTTCCAATGCCATTATATTTTACTGGGAAATATTTTAATATTTAGTAATACCTTAAGGGTGCTAGAATTATTTTTAAGACCAATCAAAAAATTCATAAGCGAAGGGATAAGGAGGAGGGATGAGGAGGATGACTTTAGAATTCATTCTTTCACTCCACAAACACAGTACGCAAAAAAACACTTTAAAGAATACAATTCTAAATAATTTCTATACCTGCACTCTGTCGACTTTGGGGGCAAAATATAAGGAAAAAGAAGTTCAGTAAGTTTTCTTAAGTAGTGAAGTTCATCTCTTCGGCTTCTCAAAGCAACATGGAGTTCTGGTCCATATTCCTCTAAAGCAGCTTGCTGTAAAAATTCTGCATTTTTTACTGCAAGTAAAAAACAGGATTATGAGTTGTTTCAGCTTTTTCTTATTGTAAAGTAAGAGGTGACTGCTTGTCATTTGAACTAAAACGCTAATACTTTTAGTACATATACAACTCCAAAGGGATACACTGTTGAAACTTTACAGAAGAACCTTGGCTTAGACTTTGAAGCCTGGCTATGTAAAAATAAAACCTCACACTGAAGTAAGAATTCCTTCACCAAACAACTGCAGTTTGCATGGTTTCCAGAATGTTTTCTCTTTATAATTACTGAAGAACTACATCTTGATTCGTCTAAAAAACTGCATTGTCCAAAGTTTGCCTCTACTTGTTTTTTTCCCCAAAATCTCCTTCACAGCCTCCCGCCTCTACCTGTTTTTTTCACAGTCTCCTTCACAGACTCTCATTTATCAGGCTTCTACCTACTGACCTGCCTACAGTACAATTTGAGATCAACTTTTATTTAATCCTGTTATAACTGTTTCAGGCTTAGAATATTTAGAAGCAAACATGAAGGAATACATATTTTAAACAGCGCAAATCAAACCAAAACCAGCATAGGGATCTGTGAGAGTGATGACTCTTATAAGCACCTGTATGAAGTTGAAAGAATACCTGCTTTATCAGATTAAAACCCATGCACATTAATTAGAATAAACAATGTTATATCTATTCAAGTCACTTTAAAGGCAAGAATTGAGCTGTAATAAATAACACCTAGCTGTACTAGCAATGCAGCACAGCCTCATCCCAAGAACTACAGCAGGCACAGGTCAGGTACCTAATACATACCTGTTATCTAGAAGGTTAAAGCTTGTTTCCAGCATATTGAATTCAGTAGAGAAGCCTGCTAACTTGTCCTTCACAACCAAGAACCAGAAGTGGTATCACATGATACGGGGAATTCAGGAATACACACTGTCTGACAAATCTGCCTAGCTGGTGTCACTAAAAGCAGAGAGGAGGAATGTGCTCTCTGGCAAGAACATGAATCACTGAGGTGTCTGTGCAAATAGTGAGGAATTACTAAGAGACACAAGGGTGAGAAGGAAAAAAGGAAATGCTCCCCAAAGCAATCATTTGAAAAAGGATATAGAAACTAAACACACAGAAAAGACTAGGCTCAACCAGCAATCAAAGCAAGGCCTGAAAGCTGCCTCTGAACCATTATTACAGGTACCTGGTTCAGCAACGTTTACTAAAAAGTGCTACTAAGTCATCTTCAGCTCCTACTTCACATATCTACCATCAGCAAAAAAGTCTTTTCCTTTGAAACACTGAAGAAAAGGGCTATGTCTTCAATGTCATACATTTAAAATCCAGTTCTTTGCTGCTAAAGGAAAGTGTTTCTAACTCCTTAGTAGAAATTAAAGGAAATATGAAATTTGGCATAAACAGCACAATATAATCTAGTATCTTGAAATTACTGTTGTGCCATGAAAATCATCTAATGTGTTCATGCTATGTTTCATTATTCATGTTACTCATACCCACTACTCAGAGGACCAATGGCATTATTTCTAGATACCAAGCAGATGTTTTGAGAGAAGGCAAGAAAGTTCGTGACTCCAGTGAAAGTAAATGTCTATGCTTAAAAGTTGAATGAAACCACATTTAGTAGATATTGTGGAACACAGCCAATTAAAAAAAAAAAAAAAAATATTTTCCAACAAGTGTTCTATTTTCCAAATATTCCTTCAATATGCAGTTTTAATATAATTTTTACATTAGGCTTGTGAAGATATTTTTATTTGGATAATAATTAAATACACTACTGCTCAAAGTCTCTCCATGGGTTATAAACACAAATCTAACTTTTCAACATATTGAACAACTCCACTAACTGCTCATGTTAGCATGCAGATGTGAAATCATTCTAGAAGATTATAGTTATAAGAGTTACAGTTACAGTACAGTGCACAGACATGCAAATCCTTTCATTTATAACTGCTCATCTGGAATACAGAGGAAAGACTTCAAGAAGCATTGCTAAATGATCTTTTTTGCCCTGAATAGACAAAAAACACATTCCTGTTTACCATACCGAAAAAGTAATTTAGTATTTTCAATGTGGGGAAATGAAAATCAAAACTGAGAGATTATTTGTACTGCAACTTTTCCCCTACTTGTCTTTGCAACCTCAAAAAGAAAAATGCAAAAGGATCAGTTTGTTGGGGTTTTTTTAAGAGAAGGAAGTGAGGATGAAAAGATTTAGCAACTATAGTAACAAACATGCATAAAAAGACATTTATACTTACCCTTTGAAACTGACAACATATTAAGTCTTTACATTACCTTTCTGCCTGGCCTTGGCTATCACTTCAATGTGCTTCATTGCTGCCTTGAGCATTTTCTTTGTTACAACAGTTGGAATATCCACCTAAAGAATAGTTTTAAAATAAAATTTTCTAGTTGTTTTCCTCAAATTTATTACAGACAAATATTAAACATATTAATGTGCTTGTATGTCCCCATTCTAACCATAAAATGAACCCTTAAGAAACAACCCATGAATTCTCCAGATGAACTGACAGTATGCTCATTCTTCTGGGCAAAGCATGTAACATCATGTAGAACTAAATGTCATAAACAATACTGTTAACACATTTGTTGTCAACTCGTTTCGATTATGATTCTTCCACTGCAATAACTACAGTAACACAGCTTTATTTCCAAGTCATGGTATATGAAGCCTAGTTCTACATGAAGATTTGCAAGTTAACTGTGCTCTGCTTCTAGTACTTGCATACCTTAACCCTCTGCAATCATGTCCACAAGGATGAAAAGCAAAGCGAAAACCCCCCTCTACGTATATGCAGAAAAAAATGTCACAGCTCAGGTGATGGCAGAACCAAAAGAAAATCTGAGTTTACTGAGTCAAGATAATCATTAGTGTCAGCAACAGTTATCACGGGATCTTGCACTTAAGCTGTAAGAGCCTAGAAACCAGGCCTGTGAAAAACTAAGACAAACAGCCTGGGAAAGCAAAAGTTGAGGCTGATTGAAGATTTGCCTCAAACACTCGCAAGACAAAACCAAGAGTCACAGGGTGCTTTCTGTGGAGGCCGAAGCTGATAAGGCTGCCCGATGTATCTGGGGGAGAGAGCCCTGTGGAGACAGGACAGCTCTTCTCTGGGGCACCTGGGCAGATTTCAAGGGCCATGTGTCCGGTGAATGAACTTTGCTTCATTATCCACGAAATGCATATTAAAGTTGACACCCCTCAATATGCTAACAAGGGCTGTCATGATCATGCTAGTGACATCATCCCATGCAACACCTTACCCCTCCCTGTACATGGGATACGTAGGTCTGTGGGTTGACCTAGGGGACGGACCCAAGGAAAGTGGGTATAAATCAAAGGGGAGAAGAAAGGGCTCTATCTCTCTCTCTGCCCCTCTCTCTGCCCCCCCGGCCGTCTGGAGAGAGCAATGAAGCAAAGAAGACGGATGCCAGCGAAGAAGATGGCTGCCTCCTGGAATCCTCACCGGCAGGATCAGCGCAGGAACCCAGACCGGTGATATGTATTCCCCCGTTCCCTCTATCTCCCTCTTTTCCTTTTTCTGTTAAGAAATGTAAAGCATATTATATTGCTTGCCACAGCTTGCTCTGTACTTAGCCAATTATCATGCGTTCAATTAGTGCATTGTAGGTAGTTAATAAATGCTTGAACTTGGGAGACTTGTTGTCCGCTCCAATTGGGTATTTGCAAATCTGAGTCACTTGTCCCCCTCATCGGAGTGGGACGTGACATAAGCCAAACAAAAAGCACTTATGATTTAATCAAAGACTGTATTAGAGTCTTGCATTTATACCCTCCTTGATGGTTATGAAAATGAAAGGAGAATTACAAAACAATTCAGGCACAAATGGCCCTCAGGATGTCTTAAATCCACCTACTGCTCAAAGCAGGCTCAGCTTAGGGTGATCAGAGTTGTATCCATCCTGGTGTTGAACACACTGACAGTCATGGCCTCACAGGTCAAATGGTCTGGTTCCAACCATCTTGGTGGCCCCTTGGTTGAACTTGCTCTACTCTATCAATGTCTCTTTTGTAATGGAGAACCCAGAACTGGATGCAGTACCCTAGATGTCATCTAAAGAGCACCAAATAAAGGCAGATAATCACTTTCCTCAATCGACTGGCTCTGCTCCTGTTAATACAGCCCAGGGTGCTGTTGGCCTTCTTTGCTGCCAAGACACACTGCTGGCTCATAGTCAGCTTACTGTCACAGGGCTAGGTCCTTTGCAGCAGAGACTCCACAGACAGTCAGTCCCCAGCCTGTACAGTTTCAAGGGATTCTTCTTTACAAGCTGCAGCACTTTCCACAGAAACTAATCTAGAAACAGGTTTACACTCTGGAAGCCCTTTACTTTAAGCAAGAGCAAAAGAAGTCTCAGAGAAGCAAAAGCATAGTTGCAAATGTTCAAAACTTAAGATTTCTGAACAAGTTCCTTTCCTAATGGAGTTTGTCCCTCCTCAATAACTAAGTCAAAGACCTTAAGTAGTGAAACAGAAGCATAAAAGTGCTTCTTGCCAGACAAGGAAAGAGACAGTGCAATTGCAAAGACCACCACAGCCAAGAAAAAAGTTGGGGGTTTATTCATTCATACAAAGAGAAAAGCCTGCATTCCTGCACAGTCCCCTGTAATATTTGAGGTGCACAGATATGACCTGACCTGGCCAGCCCAGACAAGCTAGTACAATTTACTAGAACTGCCTAAAAGTAACTAAATTAAGGACAACTCCTATTTACAAGCAAGAAAGTAGGAGAACCTTTGTGACTCACATTTCAACAGTATTTGCAATAAATCAAGAGTTTCCTACAGAACATAGGGATAGGGGAGTGTTTATTCCTGCAGAGGTTTAGTCAAATAGCACAGCAAGGAAACTGTTATTAACACTGTAGTAGACACTAGTAACAAAAATTTCAGTGAGATGCAGGACTACCTACACCAAGCCATACAAAGGGAAACCCTTCACTTTCCCTTCAAAACCCATAACTAACCCAGAAATGGCCACAATAAGGAAAATCCAGATTAAAAAAAAAAAAAAGAGATAAATATTTCAGCATATACTTAAGAGCTGACTGGCCTGAAGTGCTTGTTACTTTGTTCAAGAACCATGCCTCCAAAAATCCACTTAGGCAGCCTTGAACAGAAAACAAAGGAATTCCTTTCACTGAAGGAATTTATAAGTCTTAATTCAAAAGTAGACAATCTTTAGCAAAAAAAGTATAAAGATATAACCTAAAAAAGAAAAAAAAAAAACAGTCAGTTTTCATATACATAGTGGTTCCCGAATTTAAAAATTTTATCACTATTAGCTAGAACTATTGCGTTCAAGTGTTTAATAATAAATCCAAATTGAAGTACAGCTGTTTGGCAAAGGTATAAGACTATTTTATTTTGCAATCAGTGATTAATTCATCCTCAAATGAGGTTATAAAGGCTATAAAACACTGTCATAACCCTTTTCAGCTAACTACTGAAGCTTTAAACAAGGAGTCCTAAAATGACAAAAGGTTGGTATTTTATTTGCAACTTGAATATCAACTCCGATTTCTGCGCACATTTTCAGTAGTATGTGCATCACAGCTACTGAGGCTGTCTGAATCTCTATGTAGGTGTGTACACACACAGAAACACTTGTTCAGCAGGAAAAAAACTGAAAAATATAGCATAGCATGAAACACCATGCTTCCATGACTGAGCATGCCAAGTTTCAACTTTGTTCCAAAATGCAAAGTTACTACAAGTATCTTTTTTCTTGAGATACCTGTACCACTTCACACAAACCGTAGGGATGGATACAAATAAATCTAAACATTTGTAAAGAGAAATGCATTTCTGGGATAACCTTTATTTTGTAGTTCCCCTGACAGTGCTTAATACTTATAAATGTCTTGAGTTTTTGTTGCACATACTGTCTACCCAGATACACAGAACTGAAGATGCTGCATTTACTTCATTAGTGCTAAAGGCAGACATGGTAAAATAACACTCTACTTAAAGATGCTATAGTTGATCTGAAATAAAAGTCAATACCTTACTACACGATCAACGGAGGAGACGACATTTTCTGAATCAACCACAGATCTGTGAACAATGCAGCTAACACCTGCACGTATTACAACTCCAAATTAAATTTTGAGATCTTGCTCTAGATTCGCACTTCAGAAGATTTACTCTACTTTCACCCCTCCACATAATGTCTGCACTACACAGACATTTCCTAATCTTCCTCCATGTTCACTTTAAAAAGCAACATGCTTGAGTTAGAATAAACAAGAAAGTCATCTGGATTTGATATATAACAAGGACAAAATCAGGCTGTTAATCAGTCATGACAGAGTACATGAACAACTTCTAGTTCAGGAAATATTGTTGTTACTAAGGAGGGGGAAAAAAAGACACACATTTCTCATAGTTGCTCCAAAAGGGGGGCCAGCACTGAATAAATTTGGAAACTGAGTTAGGAACTCTTCCTGCTTAATACAGCCAGAAAGTTAGAAGCAGTTCCTGTAGAAGAAGTTTGAAGCACTTTACCAGGAAAAAGAGTATGTGTGCTAATATATTAAACACAGCAAATAAAAATTTGAATCTTTAGTCTTCAGAACATTTCTTAAGAACTACATTAATATAAGAACTATACCTGCTTTAGTTCTTATAGTAAGCTATTCACTTAATGACAGTCTGCAGCGGGCGGAGGAAGCAAGCAGCTGATTCAATGTGAATGATAGAGCAAGCTTCAACTTTATTGAAAGAGATCACACCTTATATAAGCACTCTACAATACACTACTTGTAACTCTACTGGATACATTTAAGAAACTACATTATAATATCTCAGCCATTGGGTACATCCAAAAGGTCACACTGTAATATCCCAGCCCCTTGTGGCATTTCTGGTATGCATAAACATTTTTCTTGCTTTGAACCTGTTTCCCTCCCAGAACTGTTTTTCTCTCACCCCCAAGGTCATAATGCACCCCAACTTATCTCTTTGTTCTCACAACAGTCCCTGTTAGCATCACTGAGCCTTGAATCTCCTTCCTTGCTAGTATAACTGTACCCTGGGTTTTTTCCTCTGTTTACCTCAGGTGGCTGTGACCGACTTCTGCAGGGAGCTATGGCCTTGCTCTCTGCAAGCCGTTCTCCAACAACAGTCCATTCTTTACAGACAACTGTTAAGGACCTTGCCTGCATTTAAAGAAGTCAAGCAAGAAGCTGAGACAGGTACGCTGCTCACCATTTTCTAATAGTCCTTTTTCAATAATTCTGAAATTAAATTGGATTGTCATTAAAAGACAGCTAGAAGATCATCCCAAGGTTTTAATAATGCCTTGCACTAGTGTAAAAAATATATATCTGTTTGCAAGAATAATAGAGTGGTTTGGGTTGCAAGGGACCTTCAAAGATCACCTAAGTCCCACCCGTGCTGTGGGCAGGGACATCTTTCACTAGGATCAGGTTGCTCAAAGACATATCCCACCTGATGTTGAACACTTCCAATGATGAATTATCAAAGATGGTTTATAACCAGGAACAGGATGAGCTCCAGAAGGAGGAAACAGATAATGCAAAGAAGAAACTTAGATGGAAACTGCCTATACTCTCTGTAAGACTGTTTTTGGAATCATCATTTTTTAAAAAATTAAAGAACTTGCTGCAGATGGAGATCAGTTACTTCTGATGGAAAACCAATGTTAATACCTTTAAGTCACCTTACCTTGTGAATTCTCTGAACTAATACAGACGCAAAAAAACACAGAGTGCCTCTCAGTTCATCCACAGAGGATTCATCATCAGTAATATTTCTGTAGTGTTGTAAAGCATGTCATGAAAGAAAACAGAGTAAAATGCATTTATATTAATCCAACCACAATACATATGGCACTACTAAAAGCTGGAATAAGAACATACAACAAGTGATACTTCAACTGGTATTAACTGAAATGAAAGCTACCAAGCATGGGCAGAGAGTAAGTGGTCTTCTAGGCAAGTAAAATACACAGCATTTCGACTATGTTTGTGTACTCAGCAACAGCTTAATAAATATGTCAGTAAATTAGAATTATATAGCAATTCCTGCTCTAATATACTGTCTGTATGATTTTGACCAAGCAAAATCTAACTTAAGTTTCCACATATGTGAATGCTTCCTAGTTCAGTGGCATGAAATAAAACTAAATTAATACCAGCAAAACCTTTGGAACAAGAGTACTGCAAGCACATACCCCAGTAAAGCAAGTCAAAACTGGATTTTTCATATTGCATACTACAAGGCCTTCTACACTCCAAGATTTCAAATAATTTTCTTCTGGTTTATTACAAATCTGGCTTTGTTAACTTCTTTTGTTTAAGTTTTATTATCAACTTGGTAGTTTCTCATCTACCTTTTAATGAAATACTTACTTTTTTAAAAAGTTGATTTCATTTTGATGTAGCATGAAATGTGAAACCATCAATTACAAAGAAAACAAAAGAACAACCTCAACCTATAGCTACAAGGAACAGAACTGAAATAACATGGTTTCTGCTTGGAAACAAATAAAGAAGAATTTAAACAGATTCCCAAATCACTATGTCAAAATATCATCTAAACTTTTTAAGTGGCTTGCCAGTTTCCATCTGCTGCAATAAAATTTGTTCACTGAAAAATCATGGTTAAAATACTTAAAAGTTGATACAGGAAGAAAAATGTCTAACTCCATGTCTGAGGAAACTGAATAAAAATAGGAAATACACAGTCGTAGATGCAGAAACAGAAACTGAGTAGAAAAGAGACCATGATAACAGCATTCCACAAAATGCAACAGAAAGAATAAAAATCTACCAGCATTTAAGCATATATGGACATTAGAGTATGGCTAAAGATATTGGTAAAACTGCATTCTAATAACTGAGTAATAACACAACAAAGAAAGTTACCTCCTACTTTAGCTAATGACCATATGTAAAAGGCACCACATTTTCTGGTAATAAATGAGTCTGTATATGTAGTAAATGCAAATATTATTTGCATTTAAAAAAATCAGTACAAGCAACAACAATACATTTGAAAAATAAAAATTTTATGCCTGTAACATCATTTTACATTATTCAGCATCCAACTGTTTAAAGCAATGTTAGCCTGGGTTATATAGCATTCAAACACATGTTGAACTGCTAGGTACAGATATTGGTGAAGTAACAGTCAAAAGTATGCAACCAATTGTATGAAAAAGCACCTCAAAGCAAGCAGCCTGGCATAAGGAATACAACCATCCTCCAACAGCTAATCACATGCAGATAAGAATACTGTAGGGGAATGTTTGGTTTGTTTTAAGATCAGCAGCTGACATTTTGGAAGCAATATGGTTAGCAAATACCCACACTGTCAAAGGAAGCCAAGGGATTAGCAAACAAACTGTATAACTATATTACCAGTATTTGACAGCCAACAAGATACATGAAGTAATTTGGACCAAGAAGTTGTTATTTTATTGACACTTGGATAACCAGTATCTTGGCTAATTCTACTTGGACATGACTTTATGCCACGTACTTTCACAATGCGCCGCTTAGGTTTGCAGAGATATTCTATTAATCACCAGCAGACTCAAGACTGGTGAAAAAAAACAACAAAAACCTGCAAAATCTCAAAACTCTAGTGACACAGTGGAAGGTCCAAATAACTCGCTCGAAAACATTTTAAAAATTGGCTGCATTTTCCCAGAATTTGATGAAAAAACTAAAACCACAACTTTCTCCAGTGTAATGGAGAGATTTGCTAAGAGAAAAAGGCTCAGTCTGTTAATTGTAAACAGTTACTGAGTCCAGTGTCTCAAAAGAGATACACCCAAATTGCTGTTGTGAGCGAAGTCTTATGGGATCTACTGATAAATGAAAACCATATACAAATAACAAACTCTTTTTTTTCCTCTGTGTGTCAATTACTCTTATGAAATTTGGTCAACTCCTATCAAAAAAGATGAAGTAAATAAGTTGCAAGCTGATAAAACTGTAAAACTGTTTGTAACTGAACAAAAATCCTGAATTTTTCTTGCATGACTTATATTCAAAATAGAAGCAGCTCCATAAGTGAAAACACTAGTTTTAGTCACTATCAAAGAAAAATGTTTTCATAGTAATTACAAAAATGTGGTAATTACTGAATTCTAATCTGAGAGAACTGGAGTTGCAGTAGCATCAATGACTAAAAAAAATTCAGTAAGCATAGAGTGACTCATTCAAACTTTAAACTCTTCTATTTAAAGTGAGATTGGGATAAGCAAGATACATGGTTTTACTGTACAGCTCAAAGCATAAGCAATAGACTCAGACCAGTGTTTTGTAGCTCTGCAAACCTGGATTACTTACAACTCTGTTCTATTCTTCTCACATAGTTGAAAAAAGTCTTAACACACAAATATTTAAATATAACCACTATAAATACTCTGAAAAATACCAAACAAAAAGTGCACATAGGTATAACTACCTATTTAAGTAGAGTTCACTGTATTTTTAATTACTAATCTTCATCCTCCTAAACTGATCCAAATTTAGAGATGTTTGCCTCTAAATTTTAACATGCTAATAAAATATTAAAAATTCTTACAGTTTGTTAAGGAAACAAACATCAAGCACAGCTCTTCCCTGCTTAGAGCACTTTATTTCCTGAGCAATAAAACAACGATTTTATCTTGCAACATACATTGCTGGTTAAGTGTGACACTTCCCAGGCTTCTGAGTGGGATAGTTACCTCTTTAATGTCCAGAGTGTGTAAGGTGCTGCAAAAGAGTATCAGCTGGCAGGGCACAAAGTAAAAAAAAAAAAAAAAAAAAAAAAAAAAAAAAAAAAAAAAGAGCAAAAGAGAACACTTCTGCACAAATTCCATTCACTTGAAAGAGGGACAGCTAACATAAGGAATTATGTACAGACTTTTCTGCAAGGGAAAGCAGCAAACTGTTTTACCAATCTAGTCTGGCAAGTCTGAATTACCTGCTGGTGGTTACCCACTCTGCTAAGTAAGTATAGTCTGCATGCAAAGGCTTCTGATCTGGCTCTGAAGAATTATCCAGAGACAGTGAAGTTTCTTAGCTCAGAAAAAGCATTTCATGAATGCAAGAGTACTTTCTCCAGAGTGAGCTGAGCTATGCAAACAGTGTAGGTACACCTAAGAAGGAAAAGTCAGAACTAACATGCTCTACAAGACAGATGGTTGCACACAGACACACAGTTCAGGTCTCCCTGCACAACTGTTGCTGGAAATAAAGAAAGCACAGAAACACCTGAATGTCTAGAGGGAGTGACAACAGATCTGACATTGCTACTGTTAAACTGAAACAAGCAAGCCTTTCAGGACCAAGTTGTTCCATGCAGAATTACACAGTTATCACTGCACTACAGCTCACTGAATTCCCAGTACTTCAGGTTCACGGAAAGTTTATTAGCTCTGATCTGCATGGTGTGAATTTACAGACCTAGTTCAAAATCCAGAGGTGCAGCCATGTAAAACTAAAGACAGTGCAGAAACATCTACACATCTCACCAAAGGGCAAGTCACCAGAGGCCGGCTGACTCCATACCAAGCATACTTTGCACCGCACTTCTAACTTTACATATTACAATCCCCACCATACAATGTATTCCAGACTTCCACTGTCTTGGGTATCAGGGATGTAAGTAGTAAGTGAAATCCAAGTTTCTTTGTCAGTCCAAAGCAAAGACATTGAAGACACTTTCCACCAGCCAAAAAAATCCTTTCTAATTTCACACTATGAAATACATAAGATGGTTCCCTTACATTTGTTACTTTATCAAACTCCATGCTCTAGTTTTCTGTACTTGAAAGTTAAAAACCTTGCATTTTCCAACTTGATTATTCACAATACATAGTGCTAAAGCTCCCTCTGCTGTTTGCATAAGCAGTTAAGTTTTACACTTCAGCGTATTCATCAAAGATAGATGTGAGACATGCAGGTATCGGTCTCAATTAAAAACCAATCAGGCAAAGAAGTCTGCCCATAAAACCTTAGATCCCCAAGAATCAGAACAAAAACCAGCGTAGAGTAAAACAAAAAAAAAGTATAAATTTATTTTAGCACAAAACTAAACATATCCATATAATGAAAAAGTCAAAATCAGAATTAAGGCAAAATGTTGTTTTAACACTTTAAGAAGATATTTAAAATATTTTTAACTGATCATGCTGCCATTAAAGTACTCTGAAGGACTAATTAATATATATAAAGATACAAGGCAAAAAACCCACAAAAAATAATTAGACATAGTCTATACACTACTGTATTCTATTCAGCTCAGCATAACTACCCAGCCTTAAAACTCAGCAAGTCACCAGACGTTCTTCAAGAAGGTGGCCACAATATGTATTCAAAATACCTTTTCTATATTAATTAAAAGTGGAATTTGGTTTTAAAAAACCTATAAAGTTATTTTATGTTTTTTAAGCAATATGAAAGATCAGTATGTGTCTAATCTGGAAATAAATTTCTGGGGTTTTTGATTTTTTTACAGAGGTTTTAATCAAGCCATATGTACTTCCAAGTGAGAATTATGAGAAAATAAGCATATAAAAATGAATAACCTAAAAGTGCTTTTAGGATGAAACATAAATTTCAGAACCACCTCTACCATGCCTAAATTATTAAAATATCTGTTCCACTCTGCTAAGAGACAATAAAATTATGAAACCATAGCACTTAGAAGTATGCTTTATATTTTATAAAGAAACAGAATAGTTTATTTTCAGTTGACTATTTCTTAAACAGCTTCACAAATATTTATGATATTAAAAAATAGTAACTTTTGGGTAATACTCATACCTGTACCATGGATAAATAAAGTTTTCCAGCACCAACTCAAGCACCTGCGCAGAACAAAGACAACCACATTACAAAATAAACAGCTGAAAGTTTATTGTAAATCCTTATTAGATGAGTTAAAAATCACAAAAACCTTCCAGAACTCATAGAACATAATTCATACATCATAAAATTTTAAAATACAAATGTGCATGTTGCAATCCTATTGTGAGATCAATCATTTTGCATAATAATCAGTACTTTGGGAAAACAGGAAAGCTACAATTTCATCAACTACCTACATAAAACAACTGCCAATAGTACTATTGACAACATGAATGAAGCACAGTGCCCTGGCCACTCTGTTAGGCAAGTGCTATGAAAAATGTAATCTTATCTCAAAGAGTCCTTCCCTAGTTTTTCAGATCAGTCCCTGCTCTTTTCCGACACAGTGTGGAGCATCCCACAGGCACAGCTACTCATCCTATACTTACAGACATCTCCATTCTTTTTCACCCAAACCTCCACCTTTCCCAGCTCTCCACCACCCTCTAACTGGGACAGTCAATCCTGTATGCTTACCACACACAAAGTAAAAGAATCCTAAAAAGCAATTCTTAGGAAAGCCATTCTCCTTTCTCCAGATCCTGCACCACAGCTTTCAACAATGCTTGCCTTATGGTCCAGTCATCTCCTGAAGTCCCAATCAGAGCCCTTCCCAAAGTCCTTGTCTTGCATGTATCCTTACAGCTACCTCCCTCCCACTCCTTGTCCCTGTATATCCCACCCACACGGATCTCTGTAGGAGGATCTTTTCCATCCTTTCCATCAAACCTGCTCCTTCCAGATCAAGCCTGTGGTTGCCTTTTCCATGCCAAAAACCCCGGGCTAATCAGGAAGAACAAGTGCTGTTGCAGCCACGTCACAGGCATGCCCTGGTTCAGCTTGGCTTTCAATGTCACTGAAGAAAGGGAGGCAGAGGAGGTGACAGTCCCTGTGCAATCAACGGGCTGCCACCACCATGTACACAAGGTGTACTGCTAGCCAGACTGCAGCTGACATCTCTCCTTACACCTACACAAAAGTTTCAAGTAACTGCTACAGTCCTTGCACCACGATTATCAAAAATAAAACTTCTGAAGGGAAGGGGAAACATCAGACAGTGCCAAGGAAAAAAATAAACCAAAAAAGCATAATGAAGGAGAAGGAAGGATGAAGTTTTTTTGAGATTTCTCCTCCTTCACTATAACCCCAAGATATACTCTGTACTACCTTCTCCTGTTACAACCTATCCCTTTGAATCATTGCTTTAGAGATCAGTTTGTCCCCAACAGCATCACCGCTAATCAGGGTAGTAATACAGAGTATGTGTGTTGCTACGTGAGCCTGCTGTGCCATATTCTATAAAAGGAAAGGTTTTCCAAAAATAAGCCACTGTGTTTGAAGTAAAATGTAAAATCTGTTTGAAAGGAAAGCTGAATGTAACAGCTGAGGTACAAGTGCCATTTAGAAGAATAAGTATTACTCTTCTTACAAGACTTGCTGCTGCACTCATTCACACTGTATGCACTACAAGACTTTAAGATTACTAAATTTATACTATCTTTAGGGCACTACATGCCTCTGCTCTACTCAAGATTATAAAAGCACACTCAGTAAAATGCACACCACAGCCTTTTTAATTCCTCTTAATTCTTCAGATGAGCAGCTGATGAATACTCTTCCTGTCTTCACTACTAAGAATATCGCCTACTCAAATTTGGTAAGATACTCTCTCTTTTGCAATTGTTCCATTTCAGTGATTTTCTTCCCTTTGTTTTTAAGGGTGAAGGATGAATTTTGTTCCTTCACCCTCTTTCTGACAGGATGCTTTCCAGTTTGAGGTAACTTTGTATGGTCCACAACACAGACATCTAAAGTCAATGTCTTTTCTCCTACCCCTACATGTTGTAGCAGTAATAGACCTTGAAACTGTAATATGATCATGTGTTGATGATGGATGGGTAAGCTAAATGTCACCTGTCCCTTCAAAATGCTCGTATTTCCATTAGAAGTGGGATGGAAGGGTGGGAGAAGATGATAACAGTTGCTTTACTTCCCAGCTCAGAAGAGATCAAGAAATTCGAGAGAATCTTCTTCAGAAGTTGATCTTCAGACAACAGGAGGGAGATCACATCTAGCTCTAGTCCACAAACACAGACCATTGGCCTTAAGAGCAATAGATCAGACTACTCAAAACAATTTCCCTGATGCCTTCCATAGCATTGCCAGTATATAAACCACCAATTTACTCCACAGAAATCTCAGTCTCACATGTATTGCAACATTATTTTTGTTTATGCATTTTCTAACAAAATTAACCTCTTTCAGGGCTCAAACGGCAGACTCCTTGAAAAAAGTGCCTTTCAAAGGCAAAGGCCTGCAGAAAAATCCATACTGTGAATCTATCGATTAAAGGATACCTTTCCTTTCTTTCCTTCTCCACTTCTGCTATGTGTCTCCCCAGCAAGAGCAACGACAGCAAACCATTTTCCACTTGGAGTGGAAAGTGCTCTTGGACAGTCTTCAAGCACAAGACAGCATACTCAAAGGGAGTACAATGCACTCCTCTTTGAAGAGATTTAGCCATGACTACTACCCTGGAATTGAAAGCCTGTCAGTGCATGTGTCACTGCAATTTCAGTTCATCAGATGCTAACATGCTAACATGTTGGCACTCTCTTTGCCTACAGTCCAGAGGATTCTAAAGTCACTACAAGAATTGTTCCCAACGGTGAGAGATCTCATTCTTACTGCTAGCTAAGCCAAACACGCATGGTTCTGAAAAACACCTTCCTGTGGTTATTTAATCAGCAAGGAAAGCAGGAAGGATGCAAGACCTGACGACCCATTGCACTTTGTATAAGGTCTCCTTGAGATTCATCCCATTTGTAGTAACTGACTTCCAGCTGAATCATTTTGCAGACTTGCCAGTGTTTCTCTTGTTATATTCCGCTTCCATAGTCACATGGTAATGCTTCCACAGGACAATGCCATGAAGATAATCCCTCTAGCCAAAGACCCAGAGGCAGCATGTACACAGACAAGATTAACTCAAAACGCACTTGAAGTCAACATATCACTGGTCCTGATATTGGAGGTCAAGACATGTTCTACTAGAACTCAAGCTACCTATATGGCCTTAATAAAAAATACCTTGATCCTGGACACACAGAAGGCAGTCATTATTTGCACATTTACTAAAGACATAGCCACAGCAGAGGCAGTTATGTATGATGCTCCATTGCACCAAGGTGCCATACTGAAGCTACAGGAGAGCTAGAGTGGAAAATCATCCACACTGCAAAATACAAGCACTCAAGGAATAACAAGCAACTGACTGCCAGTAACTAGAGTTCAAAGCATACGGTCCATACAGTTTTCCCATGAACCCTGTGAGCCTTCTAGACTGTAACAGTATGATTCTCTAAGTCAGAAAAAAAACGGTCACATCATCCACTGCACTTTCATAAAGCATCAGGAAAGCAGGAAATGTGTGCACACTTCCATTCTAATAACACCAACAATATTATTAGAGCTCTATTGCTCACACTACGCACACATGCCAACAGAGTAGATAGGACATCTCAAAGAATGACAGCTAATGATAAGCAATTTCCTTGTCTGTAAGGTATTATTCACCAGTTTTAAATACAAATGATGAGTCACTTCATTTAAAGCTTACCCATTTTTCAAGCTTTTTACAAAATGACTTGGTTCTACTATGTGTGAACAGTTTTGAATTGGAAAGAGATTACAAGTGTAAAACCAAAAGCAGCAGGTAGCAATAAAAGCAGCAGTTGAAGAAAAAACGAAGAGAAGTTATTTTCCAGTATGCACTGCAACGCTACAAGATAGTCAGTCTTTGCTGCTGAGACAAGCTTTCTGTGGACTGCCATAGAACAGACCCCAGTTGTCAGGAGGAGAACTGTAGAGCTGAGCAATGAATGATTCAGTAGTGAGCCAGAACTACCAGGTCACATTAGATTGGAAAGGAGCAAGGATTTGATAAGTAAGCCAAAAAGGCAATTTTAAAAGCCTTAAAAGATGGTACAACTAGATAGCTGAAACCACTTCCTGAGGTCAGAAAAAGCAATTCCCATTACGAAAGCACGCAGGCCACTGTGCTCCTAACAAGAGTTCAAAACTGGCAAAAAGCATGTTCAGACAGTATCTGATTTCTTGGCATGGATTTGTTCATTTCTTACTTTTAGAAAAGAAAGAAGAGATCAAATTTTGGTCCCATAATTAAGTCAAGAACCTGAGCATTTAAGAATTAAAGAAAAACTGTGAGATTAACAGAGAGCACCTTGATACACCAAGGCATTTCTTTCATGATGCTCATCAAGAGTAGCTGAGCAGCTTTTCGCAGATTTGACTTGCAACCATCCCTCACATAGCAAAAATGAGACTGTTGGGAAAAAGCTGAGTTCATTAACTGAATAACAGAATTAAATTCTCCTTTATACAATCTGTAACACCTGAAGTTATCTATAACATAAAACTGACCAACAGATATCACATCCTAATTCAAAAAAGAAAGAAAACATCAGGGAAACTAACAAAGCACAGTGGCTTGGAAACTGGAAACAAAGTTATACTTAGGTCACTGCATTATTTTTGTGCAGGATATAGCCCAAACTATCAAATATTGATAGATGCATGGTTGAGGTGGTTTAGAGTTCAACTACAATAATAAACATAAATGAAGGGGGGAGGAAAGTCCAAACACAGGTTTTTCTTATTGTTCTAAACCACATACAGCAGCTAGATAACCAAAACAAGGCTGCAAAAGATTAAGAATTTGTGACTGAGACAAACTGTCATCACTACCCAAGAGAGAAAAATCCATACTTGTGAGAAAAACTTGTATTTCTTCTGATTCAAGGGTGTATTAAACTATTCTGTAAAAACTTAAAAACACAAGCTTAAATACTATACAACTGATTCAAATTAGAAACATTTGGAAATGAGAAAATGGCCCAAATTTTTCAACCTGCAAAGAAGAACTAATCCAGAATTTTAAAAATCCAAAAATTATTCCAAGTATTTGAAGAATCTCTTTTTCAGAAGCAGACTGCAGTCTGCACTCCTTTAGAATCTCATTAATCGTAATTCAGTTCTCACTGTATCAGCTTCCCTCTAATGTATGACTAACCCACAAAAGAAAATAAGAGCAGTCTCCTTCCAACCCGAAGCAGGCTATCCAATTCCAGGCATGCATTACATGCTGCATCCCCAGAGCAGATGGTCAAGGGGAACACGGTGTGAGCAGAATCCCTGCTACCCTTTTAACCAGTATAGAAGAATTGCCATGGGGAACAATGCAGTGAGATTTCTCATTACAAATAATATCCTACACAGGTGAGAATGGTGGTCCTGACAGACTGCTGGTTGGGTCCATCAAAGATGATTACTCTGGTTCAATGTCCCAGGAAGGCACAGAACTCAGGTCTTGCACTTTCTTCTAGTCAAGCAACAAAAGAATGAAAAACATGGCATAGATATAAAAAAGCCATGTTTACATTGCTAAACAAAGCAGGAGCAGGGACATGCCACTGAAGTAAAAACAAACAGCAAAGACAAGGCCACACCACTTTGGTAAAAGCAGAACTACAGCAACAGCAACCACGTACAAAATGCCTATGTGTAGCAACACACTTTAAAGAACAGTCTTAGAAGATAACTATGGTACCTATTCATATGCCTTATGAATAACATACTACAAAGAACTTTTTCAGCATTAAATTCTCATTATAGCTGCACAGGAAACTTTCCAGTTCTTCAGCATTTACCACATCCTTCAGTAAACTGTTACAACTACTTGCTACCCAAAATTCTAAAAATACTACATGCACAGAAGTTCTTATGTTCTATTATTAAAACAAGGTTTAAAAAAATAAGCCTACTGAAATGATATTCAGCAATATTGTTATTTTAATACATTTGAGCCCAAACATTAAAAAAAATTAACAGGTTAAATAATTTTCAAACAATAAATGTTTGCTTCTGAAATTGCAGAGGAAGTCACTATATTAAACCAAAGGAAGTCAACAAGTTGTTATCTGTGGTTTTTTTAAAAACATTCCTCAACTGTCCATCCCTCCCCTTTAGGTTTTCATTCTTTTGCTACTTTTGCTGTAGGCCATGACTGGAACACCATCATGCACAGCTAAGTTAAAGTGTTAGCTTATACCACAGGGACACAGCTTTGACTCCATACACTATGCTGTATTAATTGAGAGAGCTGACATGCAAGAATCTTCTCATTTCTCCAAAACTAGAATTCTAAATAAATAGAAATTAAGTTACATACGTGCTTGCATAATTTGCTAGCTTTAGAAAAGGACAAAAGATTATCTATTTAGCTGCCAATATATTTCACCAATTACCAATCAAAAAAAATCCAAATCCAAAGAGAAAAAAAAAATCACTCTTCAGATAGCTCTTTTTTAAAGACAAAACTGCAAAACAAAATTCCTGATTCACAGCCTTATTAAAAAACAGGTATTTATGCTATTCTTCGAGTAAATCTACTAATTTCTTTTGTAGACAGATTTTGTTACAGCTTCGTCTGATAATTTAAATAGCTACTATCACATTATCATCTTCATTGCAGAAATTTGGTAGCTGGAGCAAATAATTTCTTAACCCCCACTTCAACAAACTAAGCAGGCTGAAATCCTTAACTCTTTAAGAATCATACATGTTCAATTATAACTCTTCTTTCCTACATATTTCCCAATTTAGAAACATCCCACAGATGTTTCTTCTATGTTCTAGGCACAATCCTACAGGTACAGTCACATCTGTGTTAACAAGTACGCCATCTCGCCTTTCTGCTCCTGGCATATATCCTTTTGATTTGACTATTACAGAAACAAGTTAACACACATGGCAAGTATATCTGAACTATCTACTGAACCAGAAGTAATAAGTCTAAGAGATATGTAATAAAGACTTGCTAAAATTCAAGGTACTGAAAAAATGAAGCAGCAATTACCTCCGAGAGTGATGCATCAACCTTGGAAGGCACTTTCAGATCCAGCCAGGATCTGTAGAAAAGCATAGAAAAGTTGATGTAACGGTGTTTAATTGAAAGTTCTCTACTGCTAAGTGCAAAATGTAAGAAATATTAAGCTTACCAGTGCCATGTATTTAATTTACCTGTGCCTCTTGCATTTGACCTTTCCACATACAGCACAGCTGTGACCATGGGGAAATAGCTCTGGCAGTTCTAACTGCTAAGAAAAGATAGTTTAACAAGTTTACCTTCTTTAAAATGATGACTCTCTTAACATACTGATACATTCATATATATACACCTTTATATACTTTTAGAGTATACAGTTAGAGAGAACATACAGCAGTTGTTCTCCCAGCAGGAAAACAAGATAACAAGGCATAGTATGAGAAACAACCAAACAGAAAAATTGCTTCCACTAAAACAAAGTTTGAGGAAACAACCTTTCACATCTCCAGTCACCTCCCCATAGATCAGTTGGTCTAATAACAGACCAGCTAGTTTCTCTACAAAACTTGCCTAACTCATAGCCTCAAACTATTTTAACTATAACATTTTTAAGCCTATGAAATTCTACATTAAACAATTTTAAGTTAGAAAAAAATATTTTTCTTTGGGAATGTTTTTTTTCTTTGAAATGCTGTACTGCTTCAAGAAGTTTGTCTACAATCAGCAAAAAAGATTGGTACTGGCTTGCCAAAGGAAGAGCACCCTTAGAAAAGAAAAAGCCTCAATAAAAGGGAACACAGCTAGATAATTTCTCAGCTACTCGTTACTCAAATGCAAAAAGCGAAAGAGTGAAGCTGAAAATAACATTTGTGAACACTCCCAATAAGTGGCTTTACAGCCATACATAAATCTGATAGAACTATGCACAAGCATATGAAGAATCTAAAGTCTTAATCGCTGTATTTGCTTGCTACAAAACATCTATCAGTTGGCAGATATGAGCTGCACTGATGTGTAGTATTTCTGAAAGCAGCTAGAATTACACAAGTATTGCTGCCCAGTATAAATTCTCACCGTTTCAAAAAAACACAAGACTGTTAACGAATATATTTACCTTGGGTTTATATTTTACTGTAAAAAGAATATTGGGCAAGAGGGAGTCCGGTCCCAGTGAACAGTAGAAGGTGACGACACCAGCCACAAACGACCAGAAGATCATTAGAACATGAAGATACCTTATAAATAAACAGGAAGGAAAGCTTACTGCATGACAAGGTGCCACTGCCACCCTGGGCCGGGCTGGGCCCGGTCCCCCCGCGCCGCGCCAGCCCTCCCGGGCCCGGTTACCGGTTGAGGAGGAGAGTAGCGG
>NW_020799097.1:38826004-38843504 GCF_003259725.1 Athene cunicularia
CGGCCCGGCGGCTGCGGGCCCCGTCGCAGCGTCCCGGGGCACGGCCACCGCTGGTGGGGAGAAGCGGCGGCAATGCTGGCTGCGGCTTGGGCTCGTTCGAGGGGAGAAGAGGAGCGGAGAAGGGCCGAGCTCCCAAGATGAGTTGAGCTAGGTCAGATTTGGGGGAGCACCCGGCTCCCGGAGAGATCCTTTCAGCAGCCCTCCGGTAACGCGCTCGGGTGGCATTTCGAGCTCTGCTGTGTAACATACTGTGCTAAGCCCTGCAAATAGAAGATCTCTGATGACAGAAAGCTTACCTAGTTATAAATACATGGGTTCTGAACAACAGGGGCTCTAAGCGCCAAGCAGACAGAAACTGCTACATCTGACTGAATGCTCTATATTTAGATGATGACTGAACTAAACCATTTAGTGACTGAGACATTAAAACCATATAATCACTTCTCAAAACTTCGTAATTGCTTGCAAAGAAAAGGAACAAAGTAGGGAATGTAACACACTCCCCCTTAACATCAGTGACTATACAAGGTTAGGACACTGAAAATAAACTGATTATGCAATGTAGTTGTTCATTACTAGTAACAATTTAAAGCTAACTTCACATGAATAACTGCCTTCAGGTACAGTGTAAGTCACAAGCTTTCAAACTGCCTGAATGCTTTCAGCAACTCTGTAGTTAGTCTGAGGAAGTTCAAAGTTAAAGACACTAGTTACAAGAGATCAGATCAATAGACAAAAATGCTTAAACAACTTCTCCTGGGAAATCTTCATAGAAGAGCTTTAGTTTCAAATATGAAAAAGACCTGCTCAAGGAGAAATGCCTGCTTTTATTTCTGAGTTTTGAGAAGCTGTTGCCTTTTATATTCATTTGCACAGCCCCACACAGGCATATTTGGGCAAAGGGTATGTGAGCACACAGGAAATCCTTCTCTTCAGAAGAGTCATGTTTACAGATCTTCAGCAAAAACCCCAGAACAGCACTATTAAGAAAAAGTCAGTATTTGGAAGGTGAGTCAGTATCTAGAAATCAAAAACTGGTAATAGCTTTCAGAATCTTTACTCAGATGTTTTGTCATTTTATGCAACACTTCCCTTGACCTCTAAAGCAGGTGAAATGCTGCAGTTTGACTTCAGTATGTTGACCTTTCTCAGAGAGCTTGGCGAAAGACCAGGGTAAGCTTGAATTTCTTTAAGAGCGTCTGCACAGTATTATTTCATGTCAGTCCACATGTTTCCTATTCGGAAAAAAACCAAACAAGGTGCATATACACAGCAAATCTCTATACAGTCTATTCAGAGTAAATTAATTTTCCTCAGAAGATGCATTTATTTGTTACCTGATTACTTCATCCTCAGCTCTACTGCTTGTGATTTTTAGTCATTTATTTTGCAATGTTTTTAATAAGAAATAACTTTTAAAAATCTGTAATTCTGAAAATATTTCATAAAGATGTCACAGTATCACATATCTGTACCATAGGAAGTGACTTGCACAGCAAACCAGCAGGAACAGAAGTCAAACTTCTGCTTCCAGTTGTGTTTGCTACTCCAGGTAAAGCTTTAATTTCTAACTTCATTGTTCAGTGTTATCTTTATTTAGTGAGTGCCACATTCACATTTTGGACGAATTGTACCTTATAATCTAAGAAGCTGTGTGATTTCCTTCAATTCACAGACTTTACATCTGCTGGGCAGACACAACTTGCTTTATCCCATCCTGCTCTGCTGGAGACAGCAGTGTTAGCATTGCCTGTCACACTCTGCAACTCTTGTTTCTGTGACTGTTCAGATTGTTCTGCTACACTGAGAGACATAGCTGGTTTGTTTTCCAACACAATAAAGTATGGAACAACAAAGTGAAATATTGGCAAGACCAAGCTTTTTCAAAATTTTGTTGATTTTATGTGAGAAATTAGAACTTTAGCCATTCCCTAGCAATAGCGAGTCTTTCCTTCTTCACCTAAGACGTTTCTCTGGTTAACTGGGGAACTGAAGGGGAAAAGAAGTATCTGGAGATGGGCTCTGAAGTAACGTGGCCAGGACACGGTTATTCTAAAAAGCTAGATTTTATTTTAATATTTAAAATGTAAAAGGAGATTTCACTGATCATCCAAGTCTTCTTATGGAGTCAGTTCTCCATTTTTTATTTCTTTATAAATAGCAACAGAAAATTGCATATTCTAGCAATTCAAAAATATATTAGTGTAGATTTTCAACATAAAGTATAATACAATTGTTAGCTGAATAATATCAGTTATAAGTCTGAGATTGTATTTACTAAAGTGCTTTTTTTTTAAAAAAATCTTAAAAGTGCTTGTTTTAATAAACCAGGCAGTGAACTGTAATACAGCATTTCTCACCAGTGGATTGCATTTAATTTACTCTGCAAGTCTGCTTTTGCTCTCTTCAGGGCATTACATATTTATCTTTTTCAAGGATACTGTTGTCCAGCCTAACTTACATAATGTAATCCTCAATATTACCCAACAAGGAATTAATTTTCCTTTATAAATTACTGCCCACAAGTCCCTGTTCATTTTTGTTCATTTTCCAGAAGTTTAAGTAGGCAGCTTCATATTAACTTCTAACTTCAGCCATTTAGCAGAAAACCTTGAAGAACATTCATTTTAAGTATTTAGCAAATAGCTAAAAACTGAAACTGGTGACGCAGATCCTGAGAAAATGAAGCATTCATAAACACTTCAGACTTAAGTGCAAAACTTAAAAGGGCATCCATCAACCATTACTGGTTTCAGTCTGTGAAATAATTCAGTTGTATGCAAAAAACAATGTGAAAATTGACAATTTAGTGGTTTGGGTCTTTCTGTATTAAAGCAACACTTGAAACTGGGGGAAAGCGTAGAGGCTGACCATACACATTTCTGGTTTGGTTTGGGTAGAAGGATAATTATTAAGACTTAGGTAAACAAAATTAGCTTTAGTGTTATAAACAGTCACAATCATTTCTTAATGAGTTAATAAACTGCTAATAGATTTATAGCATTTGGGAGTCAGCTCCTGTACCACCCACACAGACCCGTGCTTGTCAGCTGTACAGGACTGTGTGCTGCCAGTGGCTGGTGTAGGTTCTTGAATTTGCTTCCTGGACCAACACATTATGAACCATTCGTTGACCTTAAGTATTATAAGATTATAATGAGAATGAATGAGAAAATTGTAACCTGGGGCGAAAAGTACCTGCTGGATACAGCGACAGGGGCTTTGGATTCATGGATAAAATCCCACACAGATTGTCTTCTAGAAGACCAGGGAAGTTTAGCTAATCCAGAATACTAAGGAGCAAAATGGCAGGTGGAAGGGAGAAATTCTTTTAAAAAAGATGGGCAACATACTTCTCCAAAGGTCACTGGTCTCCACAATTGCAAGGGAATGAATCACCAACTGACATAACACAGATTTTAAAACGTTTGTTCGAAACAGATTCAGCAGACAATTGAAGTTGAAGGGGAGGAGATAATGGGTTTCAATTAAAACAGGTCCCTCGAAATTAATCATCACTTTTTTTTTTTTTAAAAGACACTGTAAAATACATTTCCATTAGAAGACCTGAAATTCCAATTAGAAGACCTACCAGGCTGTGTTTAGGACTGAAGCCATGAAGTCACTGACTGGTACCAGACAAAATAAAAACACAAGGGAAAAAAGGCAGGGAGACTGTTCTGGTAAGAAAATTCAAGAAAAAGAACCACTTCAAGTGAGACAGTTTCCAGTTTAGTGCACCCAACAGGAACAACACTGAGCAAAACAGAGAGTTGCTGAGGAGCACTGAATGTGTTAGAATTTCAGTGACAAGCAAAATCCATTTGGGGAACATGTACCACTGGGAAGAAGGAAAAAAAAAATAAAGGCAATGTGCTAGAGAAAGTTTTGCCTTGAAGAACTTGTAGCTCTCAAGGAGAAAGTAAAAAAGGCTCAGACCAACACTAGTATATATACAGAGCTTTTCTTCACATTTTTTACATGAAAATTACTTTTCTTTCACAGACTAGGTACTACAGAGAATTTAGATATTGGAGATGAAAATAATTTGTCCTGTTGTAAACTACAGTTTATGGGACTTTAAGAGGAGGATATACAGCAGAAAGTTGTGAGGTGGGTGTAGAAGATGACTACAGACAATAAGAAATAGTCCTGCAAAATTGGAAAAAAAAATTTACAACTAGAAAAACCCAGCAAAACACACCATTAAGGAATATGCATAAGGAAAGACACGAGACCTATACAGGAGACATTGGAAAAATACTTAAAGAAATTACTAGGTTTGCAGCAACATTTAGCAAAGGAATTTATTGAAATTTTGTATTAGTTCACCTGAACAAAAGATACGCTCTCTGGATATGCACCTTAATCAAGTCTTTAAGTGATAAAGGGGATAAAGAAAAGCCTGCCCTGGATGCACAGTTTGTGAAAATAGCTACATTGGGTCCTGAAAGAAATTTCCACTGACCAACTCTCAAGCCAATGGGGGAAATCTTCAAGTAGGGAGTTTGAGGAGGAACTTAAGCCATGTTCCCTTGTTTCAGCTCAATTAAAAAGTGTCAAGAAAATCCTCGTATAAGATGACATGTATTTCTATTAAATGACTGCAAAGTGTTACAGCACCTATGCCTCAACTATGATAAGATCTGGAGAATTTAAAGCTAGTGTAAGTTTTTCATCATACATACTTGATGGATTTGCAGAACAGCTGTATTGGATCAGCAAAGGTTCAACTAGGTGAGTATCCTGTTTGTGATGATGGCCAACAGGGGATACCTACCTAGAAAAAAAGTTATAAAAACACAGCAAGACAACACTCTCTTACTCTGATTCGCCATCTTGGGATATCCTGAGGAAGAATTTTTTTCCTAAATTTCAAGTTGCTTTTTGAACAGCCATGAACTTTAACAAAAATCATGCAGCAAGGAGTTCCACACTTATTTAAGCTTGTGTGAGCGAAGATACAGCCCTCTAAACATTCCTGTGTTTCATTTAATATAAGAAATGGTGAAAAAACGCTCCCTACTCAGCACAATTGCTGCTTTTTTTATCAAAATACTCTGGTCACCTGACCAAACTACCTTTTCCAAAATGAAAATTCCTGCTCCAGTGCATTGTTCTTCAGATGAGAGCACTTTGTACCTTTTATCATCTTTGATGTTATCTCTATTGTTTTCCAATTTTATTATATCCTCTGGTTTGTAGTGCTAGGATGGGGACAGGCTGCAACAAGGGGAACAAAACTTTTCAACAAAATAGCATTCAAAATTATTTTTATTATTAGAACTAGTGCCTTCTTAAATTGTTCCTTAACTATTTTTTGCCCTATCTCAGTGTAATTTCACATTTTAGCATGTGAAGATTTATGATGCTTTTTTCTTCACTTGGACACAACTCTAGTTTTTGATGGATTCATTTTTTCCACCTTGGAAGAAGAACTGAAAAAAAGGCACGACAAAGACATACATACTCAGGAAGTTCTAACCAACACACAGATCCTCAACATGCAGAACTCAGCAAAAGTGGGAAGAAGACTAATTATAACTAAAGGCTGCTGTTTTAAGCCAGCTTGTATCAGAGGAAGTTTTCTACTAACATGTCCACTGCATGTGCTGGTAATCATCATATAAACCCAGCCAAAGTGACAAGATCTGTTTTAGTGACTGGTACGCTGGTATCTCAAAGCCCATTGCTTTAGCTTCTGTGGATACAGCAGTAAATGCCTTGAGTGTTTTTGTCAGGTCAAAATTCCATAGAGGTATTTTTAGCTCAAGCAACCAGTGTCTCCCGACAACATGAAGTATGTAAATGCAGTATAGGGTAAGAGTCAAACATTAAGTATCACCCTCAAAAAGTTATTTATGCTTCAGTTAAGTCTTTCATCAGACACTTCACAGGAATTGTTACAGAACCAGTTGTATAACCAGGATATTGTTTTCTTTACCATTTGTTGGCTGAGGATGTATAGAATCAATTTGATATTTTCCTCCATTTAAATGATGTACAGCAAAAACTGAGGCATTTTCAAAATGGTTAAAGAGCAAATAATAACCATATATTTCCCTAGCAAGAATACTGACTATATGACAAAAGCAAAAAAATTCTGATTTATGCTAACAGGCAGAATGCACAAGATGATACTATGAGAGCCTGAACAGGGGGCTATTCCTCCTCCTATGCAGGATGAATTTTGAGGCTTTTTGAAGCACATGGGCAGCTTGCCTGTATTACTTATTTTGTGGTATAACTGGAACATACAGCTCCAGGATAAAGCTCCACTAGAAGAGGAATTTAATGAGAGTTTAAGAAGTGAGGCTCAGTACCAAGCTCTTTAAAGCTCATAGCTGATCAATGCTATCTTTATTAGATAGCTGCCCAACTTCCTGAAGGTATGGCAAAGCTTTATTCCAAAAAAATGTCGGCATATTTAATAGAAAAATATTATTATATACCACTTCACCTCTAGCACTGGCATTAATGGTGCTCCAAAGAAGCAGATGATTCCTCCATGGGCCTATCAGCAAACATACCTTGGCAGGACAGAAAGCCACGGTCCCTCTTCCAGAGTACTGAAGAACAGTTACTTGCAATTCTTCCAGATGTTCTACAAATGCAGTTCCTTGTTTTGGAGCACACTTGCCACTTGCACAGTGGTTTTCCCTAAAGTTTCCTTTGGGGAGGGAGAGTTCATGCTTAAGCACATAAGAGGACTTTGAACTGTTTGGAAAAGGCACAGGTCATGAATTCAAGAAGGATGGACTATTTGGTAGACAGCTAATTTCTGTGAGACTCCATTACTTAATGTTTTGGGTTTTTAAAATTTTCTGTTTTAAGTAACTAGTGTTCTAGCTAGGAAAGGCACTGGAGCTACTGAAGTATGATAATGTATGGGGGGCTATTATTAAACACTCAGTATTATTCTAAAACTTTCTAAACTACTATTTGATTTATGACTGACTTGCTACTCTATAAGCTACCTGGCTTATCTTTGTTGTTCTACAGAAGAAATGTTTTAAAATGCTAGGCATGAAGTTTTTCCTCTCACATATACGTACGTATTTTAAAGTACATATTAATAAAGGGGCATTTTAATATGAAAATGTGCATACCATCTTTCATATCAAACTGTAAGGAGTAACATCTTCTTCCCCTTAAGAAGTTGTCTAATCTCGAGTTTGGGGTATTCTCTAGGTTGTTAGTATTACTTCCTCTCCGCCCAGATTGAGGTCACTGGCATTTCAGCCAATGCACTTAAGATAGCTCATTAACACAACACACAGAACAGGGAGGGCCCAGACAGACCTCAAGTTGGGGTCAGAGCAGCTCAGATGTGAAAGTTAAGTAGATTTCACTCAGAAGGTATCAAAATGTATAAAGGATTCTCTAATATCATCCAGGCTCCTAGTGGCCCATTATTTATCTAGGACAAGTAGTAAATTCTCCACTGATCACCTTTCAGCTTCTGGATATAGTAAACTGTAGATTGAGTACTAACCTATCACCATACTGTGGTCTATTGTCTACATCCAGTGTGTTTCTGGGATGTGTTACGGTCAGAAAGCTTGGAATGCCAGTCAGTCTCAATTCTGAAAAGCCTAGGTATCTGGTTTCTCCTGGACCACAATGGTGGGGACTAATGCCCAGCTGTATCCCGTCTTCCATTCCCCCCTTCAGTTGGTTGTTAGATCTGGAGAGGAAGCCAAGCTACCTGTACAGTAGTGAGTCTCCTTCCCTGAAGCCCAAGAGCAAAGCTGAAATCCAGCAAAAGAACACAACTGAAGTCATGGGTTATCTGGAGGAGCACTTTTGACAGTGAGAAGACATGGAGTTAGTGCGTTTAGTCCAAGGTGTCTTAGTTCAAAGCTGCTCACCTGAGTTTCACCAAGAACTTAGAACAAGCACCGATCTCCATTGGATGCTCACTTCACATTACTTCTACAGTCAGGAACGCTCCCATCTCCCATTGAGTCTTCAGAGATGCTGTTCACCATGCTCACCTGCAGAGAAAATGACAACTTTTCCCCACTGAAAGCTGTCTATGAAAAGAAATGCTTCTGTATATCCCAAGTTCTGATGAACAAGACACAAATCCTTACTTACACTTGATACTCTTTTAATTTAGAAAGCAGAGACCACCCTGGCAAACTAAAATTTGTCAAGTGTATTACCTTACCACTTTCCTTCTTCAGCTTTTTACCTTATGATGCACTGCAAGCTTTTGCTTTTAACAGTCTTAGAAGATTCCTTTTGTTCATTAAGGTAGTGTATTATCTTGCACTAAGACAAAAGCTCTAGCCTAGACTTGAGGAAACTTAACATCTTCAGATGAAGTTCAGCAACCTTCATACTGGCTTTTAAGTCTTTTTCTCTCTTGAGGTCCCAGATGTGTTTCCAAGCACATACTGATCATTTTAAGCACCTTAATTTCTGAGCACATGAAGATCACCTCCCGTATGGGATACACCTATGTAGGCTACCTGCATCACTAGGTCTTTTAATGAAAAGTCCTGGCCTAGTCCCAAGAAATGATCAGCCACTTCACTCTCAGAATGCTGGGCTTGTCTTGCACGCTTTCCAGGAAGAAACGCAACTCTATACAAGCTGGTGTACTTGGGAGCTCTTTGGGCCCATCCTGAATTTAGAATCTGCGAAGGGGCTGCTGAGTTCACATTGATTCATTTACAAGTCATACACCTATTCTCACTTTGTCCCCTGCATTAAGAGACATTTGACTCAAGACTAAATGCAAGCTTTGCTATGAACACTACATTCCCTCAAACATCACTCAGTTAGGAGGCATCATCAGGACCCATTAAAAAGTTTTCTCAATTACCCTACTTTTGTCCATCCTGTAAGGGATTAAGGGCAGTGAATGGCAGATATTACACCAGTAAGAGACAGAACTCCTCTCCCATAGTGAAAAATGGTCCATCTTTGGAACATGTGTATCAGATACTCAACACTGGCTCTTGCTTCCCCAGGGCTGACTATTAGTTCATCACTTCAAAACAGCAGGTTTACAAACAGCAGCTCTAGGGTATCACTCGTGTCTCAGAACAAGACATTTGAAATATCATCATTAGACATAGCAACAGGGTTTTTTTTCCCCAACATTTTTATATTTTGCCAGGTTCAAAACTTCCTCCCTTACAGGGGTACTTCCAGAAAATTTTCTTCTGAAATTTCTACCAAGGTAAAGCAGCCCTTGACAGCCAGGACAGGATCTTACCTTTTGACACGTAATCCAAGGACCCTGTGTCTGCTTTCGACCTGATGTCTGAATCTGGGCAAGATCTGACATTCCCTTCACATCACGCTGTGGCTGATAGATGGTGCCTGGCTTAGAGTGTACCTACCTTTCACAGGAAAAGGATACTGATTAATAGCAGGAAAGACCCTACAAAGCTGTAACACAGCTAAATGTAGCTGTTCTACCTTGTGGTTTACCAGGTTGTTTTCCTGCCTATTTTGTCTTTAACCCCAGACTACAAACTTGCCAGTAGTGTAGTTCAGGCACATTTAATGACCATCTTGTGCCCAACAGGTAAACGATTTATTTTCCCAGCTGTTCCATCACTTTATGTTTTCTTAAGAAGCAAACAAGAATATGCTTTGTTACGAGCTTTCCCAAGTGGGGAGTGTTTGTGATTCTATCACTCCTAGGTGAACCTTTTAAATACAAGACAAATATACTCCTTTGTTTTCCTCTGAGGAGGAACTTCCCTGGTTGTCATCGCTGCTTTAGAAAAAGAACAAAGGTATTTACAGAAGATCCTTTTAAGTTTTAGTTTTCACAGGGACACTTTTTGTCCTTAAAGATCTCTAAGTCAAGACATGTGTGTTCTTTTTTAAACTGAACATTAAACACAATCTGGATTATTTGTGAAAGCTGAGATCTGTCTACGTAATTTTTAACACGCAACTGAGAGGCAGAAGTTCCAAGATTACTGCATTCATCTCACTTGCCCTGTATCTAAGAATTCAACACCTATCACCTATTTAGCCTACATACCCTTAGAAAGTGTTGTATGTTCAAGTCCTCTCCTAAACACCTTTCAGAAACAGGGGATGTTGTGTAGGGTTTTTTTCCAATATATGCATTTTTGCTACATACAGGGATTCTGTTTAATAGCAGGACCTTTCTTCACAGAGTACAAAAATGACCATGATTCTAAACCACGTCTTGATTACTGGGCTCTAACTACACGCAGCCCTCTGATCTTAAAACCAGAATTGCTAAGTTAATGTGTCTTTCTATCTTTAAATGGCATACAGAATTTGAATGTTACATGTTTTCATCTTCTGCGTATTAAAGCAGAAAAAGCTTTCTTCAAAAGGACTTTGAAAATTAAGATGCTTAAAACACATTATGCATGACTGTCTTTTGTTCTTCCAGAGACTTCAAAAATTGGAGTGGATCGTCATCTACATGCAGCTGTACTGGAGTTACTATCCTAGCTGTTCTTTACTAACTCCACAGTAAAACTACAAAACCATGTTGGCACACTTCAATACCAAATAATCTGTTTTAGCATAGGCCATCATTGAAGGTAGTTTGAGTTGACCTTGCTGAGATGTGACCACTACCTGATTCACCTCTGTGCCGTTTGTACCCATGTGGCGAGTACACCTTAATGCACCTCAAAGTGCATTACAAACCGGGAGGCTTCACTTTTCGAAAGCTTAGTCTGGAATGCTTTTTCACCATTGATCTGTATACTCCTCACTCATTCCTCAATGAAAGCAGTTACACTGAAGGCAATAAAACTGTGAAAGTTTTAATACTGCTATTAAGAAAAGAAACTCTACTTCCTATTAGAAATCTGTATTGATTTCAACAGTTAACCTAAGAAAAGACCAACTACCTCAATGAAGCAACTACTGGGTCTGAGACAAATAATTAAGATCATTTTCTTGGTCAGAAAGAAACATGACCACCTGAACAGCTCAGAACATCAATAAACCAAACTCTGTATCAGATTAGTATACCCTTTTAAAAAATGCAAAGTGCAATTTATTACACTATTGCCACCGTCAGATCATTTCTGTATAAAACCACGTTGCAAGCAACATACACAAAATTACTTTAAATCCAATGGATTAAAGACCTTTCAGATCCTTCTTAATTTTAGCTGTAAAATCAAACTCACTGAAGTTAACCCCATAGTGGGACTTTTCTTATATTTTCTGAGGTTGTGTTAACGTTATGAAAACACAGTGGAGCAAGGCAGCAGAGATTACTCAACTACATGAATCCAGCTTCCACTGTGCTCACTGCTGAAGCTTAAAGCCACCTAAAGCTTGTTGTACCTTCAGGACTTCCACTAAAAGACAGGACATTCACCCCCCCCTTATATTCAAGTCTAGTCTTCCATTAGCATGAAACCTGCAGCATATTTCTTAACGTGCTAATTCTGACAGATTTTAACAACATACATGCTGTGGTTTTCTTCAAAGTAGCTTTTAAGCATCCCACTAATTCAAAAGCAAGTGT
The DNA here is from genome assembly GCF_003259725.1 of Athene cunicularia. Classification (NCBI taxonomy): domain Eukaryota; kingdom Metazoa; phylum Chordata; class Aves; order Strigiformes; family Strigidae; genus Athene; species Athene cunicularia. Next base: position 38,837,499 of record NW_020799097.1, read on the forward strand.
AAACAAACATACTTTTGTAAAAGTGTAGGCAATAAGAATAAAGGACAGTTTCACTAGACTAGTTCAAGTCAGTTACATACTGGTCACTTCTTGGTGAAAGTACTACTCACATATACACCAGTGATTGTCACTGGAGGTTTGTCTTCTGCTGAAAATATCAATTTAAATACACATACAGAAGTCAAAAATTCTGTTTGAGAACTGATCAGGAACAGGTTAGCTTGTTAGAACAACTGTTTGCACTGGGAGAAAAAAAGCTTCATTGCACTATCCAAAGGAAGCCTTTGACCACAATCTGAACAGGAACAGTCCTTTAATAGCAACTTCAGCTTTTCAAAATCTAGGGACTAGGTAATTTTATCTGTCATCTCAAATGCTGCTATATTAAAGATTAAAATCATCCTCCAACTGTGATATATCTGCAATATTAAAAGATTAATTATAATTTTTTTAGGCTCGCTCTCACCAGTGCTTTATAATACAGAGCTTCATTCTTAAGTATGCTGAAACTGCACCTTAAGAAAAGCTTTAATTTACTAATGGGATATCTATAAAATTGCCTTTGTTGAATTCTCACAGAGGAAGATTTTTTTTAATCCCAAATTAGCTATCTTTAGTAATACAATTTTCAAATAACCACTACTAGTGACAGAATTAGATGCATTCTTCACTCCACTAAAGAGAAAAACAAAATCTGAAAAATGTTACTTTAGATAGCAGAACAATACTGGAAATGATACACTTGGAACAAGGAACTCAGGGACCTGATATATTCAGTCCCTGGCTTTCAATGACTGACCATGTTCATGGAAAATCCCTTGAACTACTATGACTGCTAATCCATCAGTTTAAAAATACATACTGAATTACCCATGAAGCATTTTAGAGATTTTTAGATCTAAAGTATTTAACATTAAACAGTATCAGATTACACTCAACATTCACTTAGCACTGAAGTGGACACACTAAAATTAAAGAATTAAAACCCACAACCTCCCTAATAACTGCAGATAAGGAGTCAATTTAACAGTCTACTGAGGTTGGATTCTGGGGAATTACAAATCATTTAAGTACTAGAATGTCTGGTTTTACTTACCATTATCTTCTGTGCAGTCAAATTGCATAGGCTATTCTACTGGCTGTGTAGCAGAACTAAGAATTCATTTCATAGCTTCCTTAGTGCAAAGAAAGTAAGCAGTAAGATTCAATGTCTTTTCTACGTATTAGTGACCAAAACAAGTAAAATTGTACTGTCACACTAACTGTGCAAACAGAGACAGTGAACTGACACCATTAATCAGCCAAATTTATCACACTCAGACTAGAGGGAATCCAGATTTCTGACACTGCAAGTTTTACCTAAAATGACTGTCAAAAAGTGTTGGCTTTGAAGCAGACACTAAGCTTCATGGACATTCAGGAATGAAAGAATTCTTGGAACTGAAACGTATCCTGTGATGCAAACTTTAAACATTCAAACTGTATTTAATTACCGATTATCTGCATACTATGACTGTATTTTCTAGACTGTCACAGATGCTTTTTCTTTTTTAAAAAAAACCCCAACACCTCTAACAGGTACCTGGAAGTCTGACATCTAAAGAAGCTTTCATTAAGTTAATCAGTGTAACCCAATGTTTCCAGATGAGCTCAGCTGTGTAACAGCCACTCAGGAGCTGGCCCTTTAAAAATACGTATGCTTGTGGAAAAAACTAGTAACCAGTTATATACTGGTGAGAAAAATGTATCATTACATGACACAATCACCCCTCTCCAAATTCCAAGGAAACTAACAGGCTAGCCCTAGTGGTGCTTTTCAAGAAATCTCTCTATTGTAACAGTCAAAGCAAAGAAGCACCGAAGTCACTCTTTCCTCCTGTGGATTTTATAGCACAAGTATAATTAAACACTTGCGAAGAGTTGACCACATGACTATGTGAAAAAAATCGGTCTCCCACAAAAAAGTTAAACATCAGAGCTTCTCAGAAGCTTTATGTTTGTTCGCACTAGATGGCTGTAAAGTAACAATAATTTATTCCTTCTCCCACCACTACCCACATTAAGGATCAAGGAATCTTCAGCTCGCCTTCCTCTCCTGTTGCCACATACCATTTTTATCTCACAGAGCAAATGACAAAATACAATCTCGTGTTTCGTCTGCCCAACTAATGCAACTAGCTCGACCCAGCCAAGACATATCATGCGCTGGTGCTGGAGTTAGTTCAGCAAGACACTCAGTAAAGCCAAACTTTTAAGTCCATCATAACCGGTCATAAAGTTGGGATTCATAAGCTTCAGGCTATGAACACAAACTCAAGTTCTAACTTCAACAATTCTAATTCTCAGAATGCTACACATTGTGAAGTTTATTGCCTACTTCCAAAACTTGATATTCCATTTTAAACATTTTCCACTAAGTTTTCACTAACTCAAGTGAAGGAATAACAGTCTTAATTTTGTGGAATATATCAATCTGAACACACTCTTTTTCAGAAAAATCTTACATGTGTTTATGTCCATGTTGCCTTTCAGTTTTATGTCTTTAAAAAAAAGTCTCCTCTCACTGATGTATGAGAGCATTAAAATAACTGCTACGCTGAACATAAAAGTTAAGCCTCTAAAGAATTATCAAAGGCACAAGGAAAAAAGTTGCAGCCATATATAACATTTCTATCCTGAAATATTAAATTGGGAATCCTACCTTCCAAGGAAGCTAATCTTATCTTGGACTGTGTCACATCCCTCGCCCCCACAAGAACAGAATGAGTATTCCTCATTTTAGATTTTAAGACGGTATTTAGGCAAGAGTTGTACAATGCAGAAATTCAGAAACTGGTCTTAGGATCTGTAATAACAGACTTCCTCCAACACTGAAAACACAAACTTAAGTTCTGGGTTATAACAAATCTCCTCTTTAAAAACAAAAAGAAAAAAAGTACAGTTGTATGTTCTATATGAATCCCTTCAAACAAAAATAAGTATTAAAACAAGAGTATAATTTAAAAAGCTGTGTATTGGAGTGTTTATAAACCAGAAGTGTTAAGCAGCAGCAGCAGTAGTTTCTGATTTCTTATTAAATTCAACTAGACTTCAAATTTAGAAACACATTACAAACCAATATGGAAGGAACTATGCTAGCTTATACTCAGACCTTTGCAGGTGTTTCAGTAAAATAAGCCTCCTATGAGAATACCCAGAGGCAGCATAATACATAAGTCAACACTCGCCTTCAACATGCCAAAAAGAACTGTGTGTTATGTGACCATTTGTCACCAAAGCACCCCATAAGAGATGCATTATTGCTGTAGAACATTTCAAGTTTACCAACACCCAAGTGCAACCAAACTGATGTTGTATATATGCACTTGCCCATTCTCACCAGTATTTCCACTTAATGTTTTTTCTTTACACAATCAAATTTAAAGCTTTGAAAATAACAATTTTTTGATTTAGTTTTTTTTTTTTCACAATATTAATCACCACATGCAATTTAGTTTTCTGATCATTTTGCTAAAAAACTGCACCAATATCAGAACAGTGCAAATCATATTTAATTTTAAAAGTTATAATGGCTTGAGTTCATAATTAGAGGGAACACTGTCAAGATCTCGGTATTTTGCTTACTCACCATTGCTTGCATTCCATTAAAAACAAACACTTTCCTGTCATTTTTGTTGTCTTTTTTTTTTATAGTCCCCCATGCTTTTATCAGAGCTGAAATTAAGGATATGATCCACAATTTCAACACATGTAGTGCCTTAATAGCAATGTTTTCATGCACTTCCATCAACTGTTATAATTCCATTAATGTATTATCCCCCCCGCCCCAACACATTTCCAGACTAAGAGCTAGTCACTAGCACTTGTGATCCCACAAGTGTTTTAAGTTTTTCAGCAATGGAGAGATTTCAAGATTAAGAATCTGAGGACTTCCCCTCTCCTACAGCCCCCAGTGTTTTCATTTTATAGCAAGTTCAAAATTGATTTCCACATCTTGACAGTGTTCCTTATAAAACCGTATGACAGTAAAAGTGCCAGTAGGCACGGCAACCTCTTTGAAGGGAGCATTTAAACTCCTTGGCACTGGGGATGCCAGCACCAAGGATTACATTGAAATTCAAAATTATACTTAAGGCTACAATTAGCAAACCCACTTTCCATAAGCCTAATATTCTATCACTAGATTTGAAAATTCGGAAGCTAACGCAACTGCATACTTTTATGCTCAAATCTGAGGAAAAAGTTACTTTTCTTTAGCAAGGGCAGTATATGAAACTGTGGTAGCAAATGTCTCTTACGCATTTCACCATCATTCACTTACTTTGTCTTAAAAGTTCAAAACTGGCAAGGCACATTTACATATTCCAATGAATACTTGACAATTTTAAATTACACTTCATGTCCCAGCTATCCCAGTAATTGACATACAACATACTAAAATGGTTTATTAAGATAACAAAAAAAAAAAAAAAAAAAAATCAATGTGAAACATACAGGCTATTGGCAACCACTATTCTAAAAATTATGTAAATACAAGTAAACATACTGAAATGTGTGCGATTCTAAGTTTTTAACCAGAAGATCTCTGTACTAACACACATTTATATTAATGACACATAAAAAAAATAAAAACTTTATTACAAAAATAAGTTACACTCGCCTCCAGCTTACAGTATAAAACAATTTTATTTGCAGGAATGCAAAATGATTGTTTGCCATGAGCATTTTCAACATATGACATGTCTAATTTTGTTTAAATTTGCATTTACTGGGGGAACTGGTGTGTATAAAACCTTAATTAGGTATAAGCTTCAATTTTCATTGTGGTGCCTATGGGTATGTAGTATAACTGCAGTATCCCTTTGGGCAGGGGGTTAAGGGAAGCTCTTTATGCCAAGTCCAAAGTAAGTCATAATTTTATCTTTTACCTATATGAAGTTGGACTTGGCAAGGTTCTTTTGTTTTTGTCTTTTTTAAGGGTGGTTCAATAGAGGATGCTTCACCACTGAACACTCACTGTCATCAAGGTGCTTTAGAAAATTAAAAACATAGCACAAATGATTGTACTCTACTCTACTCTACAGGTTATCATGATCTGCGTAAGAGAAATGGAAAGCTGATCCACGTGTTTTTACAGTGATCAGCAATAAGAAATGCACTAATGAAAACATACCTTTTACCTAAAAAGCTAAACTACAGCCATATACTATTCTATGATTTATGAAAAACTTCAAAATATCCAAATGTCAGGCTTCACTGTACAGTTGTCAGTTTTAGTCTGACCTTTTATAAAGGGACACTGCAGTATTTAGTACAAGTTGCTGATGCACTTTTTTTGAACATCTGATGTCTTACAAAAGTAACATCTTGCTAAACTATTATACATCCAAATAACTACAATATCTGAAGAAGCAAGGCTGCTTTTTCAGCCACAAAATACGACAAAAGCAAGGCCTGTTATGATGGTCATGAGGAAGTCTTACAAAGCCTCTGGAACTAAAGGCAACTAAGAATGTTACATTTGGTATATTATAATCTTACCCTCATATCATATTAAACAAGCCTTGCTTTTATCTACAAAGATTTTCTATGTACAGTACAGACAGGGTATAGTTCAATCCTCTGCTACTGAGGTAGTTAACCAACCCTTTAAAAAAGGTTCTGAAAAGAACCACTATCTGGAATGCCTGACTAACCAGCTCTGATGATTACACCTGAAACTGCTGTATCTGAACACAATTCATTAAGTGATTACTATATAGACAATCATGATTAACCTTCATGAGCAGAAATAAAATTTAAGGATACCAATGATGGCATTCATCTATACCACTGCAATAAAAATTTAAATGCAAGAATTTGTGAATACCATTTTTGGAATCCTTAACTAAGAAAACTTGGGGGAAAAATCTACTTAAAGCAGATTTTTTAAAGAACGACTTTATTCTTTATTAAGATACCATGCTAGACGTTAAGGATTTTGTTGAACACATTGGGGAAATAGAG
>NW_020799097.1:38848504-38886981 GCF_003259725.1 Athene cunicularia
GAAGCAAAACAGAAAAGAAGAAATACACTTCTTACAGTAACACCAGATGCCCAAGGAAGAACAAAAGGGCCAAGAAAGTTACAAGAATTATAAGCAGGGCAAAGTTAACCAATTCCACATGTACAGTAGGTCACCATCTGGAGATCTGTATTAATCTGGTAACCTCACTATTCCATCTTCTTGGATGCTGCACAGCAGCACTAGCATAAGTTATTTTTGGAAATAAGGTGGGGGAGGGAAGATGGGTAGGAAAGCTACAAGATATCCAAGAAGAAAAACACATGAGAACATTAAGAGAACGTACTAGCAAGAAATACTGCCTTTTTTATTTTTCCACGTTCAGCATTTATTAGTGCACGATCACTGTTAGTATGAGTTTATAAGCTTCATGAGAAGATCTATCTTCTGAAAGTGGCAAAAAAGAATGTCAGGATCCTCCTTTCAGTGGGTACTTTACTAAATGGAGGGGCTGTATCAGTACTGCTAAGCCCCCTGGGAGGAGCACATGTTGCTAAATTCATCCACGTGACATATCAGTGCAGAAGTACATGAAAAGTTCAGAATAAAAAATGAGAAATGTGTATGTTTCAAGACCTTCAAACATTTCCTCTGATGCTCTCACAGTCAATGAGTAGAGCAAAATAGTACTTGAGAATTCTCAATGCTACTAATAAGATCTTGAGTAAAATACGAACAACTTAAATGAATCCAACATTTTCAGAGAAGACAGCAAACCTGTATACACACTATAGTATACCTACTAAAATACCCAGAAGTTCTAATTCTGTAGAAGCATACGTGTCTTTCAGAAGTAATACAAACACATGTGCATGCATTTACACTTACATCTGATTTTTAGCCGCTTGTCTCTGAGCTTTCCGTTCTTTCCTTTTTTGATCTGGTGGCTTAGCAAAAACAATTTCAATGTTTTCTCCCTCTAAATCTTTGCCATTCATTTCTTCCATTGCCTGAAGGAATTAACCAGACTTAAATATACTTCTAAGCATATCTGAAGTTATTCACTTTATTCTATCTTTTAGAGTATAAATTTTAAAATGTTATGCAGAGCTAAAATAAAACATAAAGCTGAAGAATTTTTTTAAATAATCAGACAGCATAGTATCATGGGTTCCAGAGTTATGCATTTCCTCTTAACTTGGCTCTCAAACCCAGGACTGCATGTATCAGTTTAGAAATCTTCCACTCAAAACTGTAAATAGGCTTCAATCTTTGCAAGCTGTTTCAATTAATGAAGTGACAGAACTGTCCTCTGAAAGTACAGATTTTGCAACACAGGAATAAATTTCTTAATGTCAGCACACACGCAAACACTACTAAAGCTAAAAATCAGTATATGTTTTTATTCTTTTACTTGTAATAAATGTAACTATGTAACTTTCTGTTTAAGGCAGAAGCCAAAAATTATAATTTAACATTATCACTCTGTCCACAAAAAAAAACCCCACAACAAAACAAGCCACCACCAAAAAAAAAAAAACCACCAAAAAAACCCACCAACACACACACACACACAATTCTCCTAGGTCCCAGTAATTGCTACAAATTAAATTCAAGCAAGGGCATCCTAAAGATTCTACCACTTTCAGGGACTCTACATAGCTAAGCCTTTCATATCCTATGAAGACTCTTCCATCACCTTCCTAAGCATCTGCTTTAAGGCATCTGGATGAGTAAGAAAAACTGCATCCCCTTGTAACCTGCATCCTCCCAAAGAACATAAAAAAACAGATATACTATAGGCAGGACAGGAATTATACTTTCCCTTCCTAACAACAGATGACAGGAGAAAAAAACACCAAGACCAGGCTAGCAATATCCAGGAATGACAATTACTCAATAGTCAGCACCTCTCAACAAGAAGGTGCTTATTCCACACCATAAAAAGGAAATCATTCCATTCCTGGAAAATAAAAAGATTATCTAAGTTTTTATCACTTGCCCTAGAGAAATTGCTTTAGAATCTAAACAATAATTTGGTGAGAAGTCATTTGACTGCTGGCAAATGTAAACACATATGATTATCTTAGATACTCATCAGCAGAATTACTTAGGATAGGGGCATCTAAGATCCACTTTTCAAGCTAGCAACTTCATTGTCCTAGGAGACACCCAGAGAGGACAAAGTTATCAGTGACAATGTGTTATCCTTTCTCCAGAGAGCTTTGTCTCATGTTAAAAGCAGTATACAGCTTCTAAACATTATGTTTAGTCACGATTTAGACACACACAAAGTTACAGTCCACTTCACTTACCTTTACAGCACCATCCCGTTCATCAAAATGAATGAAAGCATAGTCTTTTAGCTTCTTCACTCGTTCTAGCTTTCCAAATTGACTGAAGGCCTTTTCTAGTATTTCCTCTGTTACAGTATTAGCAAGATTGCGTACAAACAAAACTTTTACCTAAAGAAAAAAAAAATCCTTACAAATATGGTCCACTTCCAAAACTCAAAATAAAGTTTTTCAAGTCACAGCTTTTGGCAATACTGAAAACATCGTTACATTTTTATGTACAGCATTTTACACACATATACATATTTTATATATTCGCACAGCATGAGTTAGCTCCAAAATTCCCTGACAATTGGAAATACTAAATCTGTTTTCAAACATGATTACCTAAGTATTAATATCCTGAAAGTCAAACCAATTTGTGTCAAAAGAATCCTAGCAGCAGTAATTTTCAACTCAGAACACTTTCAAACTTCAAAAAGGCAACCAGGCTTGGTTACACACAAAACAATTAACTTATCAAAACATTTCATTGTTTAGACAGGTTTTTGCTCAGGTATTTGCAGAACAGTCATCACTATAATATCTAGGTCAGAGGTGACAGGCCTGCAGCTCTCAAGCTGCTTAACTTGTGGCTCCCATGCTACAGCTACACCAAACACGTAGCATCAGGACTGTGCTTGCCTGAGGAGCAATCGGTGACAGTGAAGCCACAGCTAAAAGAGAGAATGCAGACAGAAGGGGATACTAAGGCTGACACTGCCAAGTCACCCTTGGACTTTCTACAAGTCAAACTATGTCCTTCCCTTGATGAACAACCACCTCCAAGTAAGTCTGAAAGTCTATTCCCTCTCCCAGCTCTCTGAAGCATGCAATATGGCTCTTAAGCTACACAAAGACTGCTATGTGGCTTGTAAGATCAGAAAGGCTGGTTATCTTTCAGCTATTGATATATGCCCTCTGAAGTGCCTGACAGTGAATAAATCATCAATATAAATTTTCATCAACCACCAACTGCTTATAATAAAAAGAAAACACAGAGCAGTCTGACAAAGGCTTCAACTAGACTCTTATTTAATAGAGCAGACAACATACACCTGTCACCAGGAATCACTTATGTTAGTGACCTGTTAGTATTCAAAGACTCATCCTTGTGTCCACACTGAGGTTGCACTAACTGACTGTATATTAGCATGCTTACATGATGTCATCCATGAGTTCTCGCAATTTACAAGTGTCTTTGACTTGTTGGGGAGTCTCTTCCATATACTGCAACCATGCTCTGACAGCGCAGTCACCTCCTACTGCCAAAGAATGCCCAGTCTTGTCTTCCTACAATGCATCTGCACATCAGCTGCAAGACCTGCAACTTCTATTCAGATCCCTTCTGCTACTAGTGGTGTCAAATTAGCTGATCACAAGAAGTGAACAATGTACATGGCAACAATGACTTCTTGCTCCTAACGCCGAACGTCAACACAAATTACACAGGGTGTGAAGGGACCAAAGTAAGAGCAAGCATGCTTCGACTTTTGAAGCAGAGCTCTGATCTCTACTCCTGCCACATACAGGAATGCAATAAACCCAGACACCCTTTTTTTAAGAATTACTATGTAATTAAGTTACAAATAAACAGGACAGACTTCCATAAATCTCTGTCTCACTCACGAGCTAAACTAGGATGGGATGCAAGAGTTTGCAAGAAGGGATACTACAGATCATAAATCTGACCCAGTCTGTCAACTCTAGTCTTCAGCAATAGTTACTCTTGCTGAGTCTCAAATGAGTGTCATAACCAGCTCCACAAGGAAAGATGCTTCTTATTCTGTGTTAAGCTTCTCCTACATGTCTTGATGGCAAAAGCAACCTTTATTTCTTGTAACTCAATGTAATAACCATTTTTGGTAAACTGTCCTAATTGCTACCTTAATCTATTTTATGAAAACAAATTACAGGAAATTTTGTGATGTAATCAATGTTTTTAAAAAACAGTAACTTCAAACAAATGTCCCTTATTCCTGTACATTGCAAAAGGACTAAAACTAGAATCAAATGAGGAACTCCAAGTAGCCTTCACTCATATATCCACAATGACTGAAGAAATCATCACTTTTTTGTCATAAGATACACTAACACTTCTGAAGTAGTAAAAAGCAACTAATTTGATTTTATTTTTTTTTCCACAGTATACACAAATCCATTCTCTCTAACAAGCTGACATTTTTTAACATCTTTGGTCATGTTACAGGTTAAAAGCATAGCTGAAGCAGTCAAAGAATATGTCAAAGCATAGGCTGGGAGAAGAGCCCATTTTTACTTCATCTAAGCTATCTAAAAGGGAGTTAAAAAAAAAATAAAGTCAGTCTTCTTCATGAAGGCTCATAGATTATAACACCAAGGATCCATACACACCTAACAAGCAATATACCCAGCAGCAGCATTTTCTCATAAAGGCAGAACTCACTTTTAAAACTGTTTAAGATGAGACTACCCCCATATCTTCTGGAATCTGCTCCTTTTCCTCCTCTTACTTATAGCAGAAACACTTCAGACTTCATTACCACAGTCTCTAAGGGTTACTAGCCCTGTCTCCTGTCCTGTAATCTACCAGGCAGCCACAATCATAAGACTTTAGCTGCTTAACCTGCCAGTCCAGAACATACTCTGTAGCCTCAGCCATGCTACAGAAATCAAGTAAAACATTTAGAAATTTATCTGCACTACAGGTGTAAGAGGCATCAAAATAACACTTAAGAGAAATTATGCTGTCAACACAGCTACTGCAAGTCAGAAAAAAGTTCACTTCAGAAATCTATTACTTACTCAGTTATACCCTGATCTGTCAGCACAAGCACTTATCTCCCATAGCTGGATTCTGAAGCTAGACATATGTGCTTTCTACCTCATCACGCTCAAGGTACTTCATATTTAAGGTAGCAGCCCATTTAAATTTTAAGTATGCTTCCATACAATACTCTCCACAGCATTTAAGCAAAAGTCTGGAGGAAAAAGGAAAAACGCTCAAACAAACATTTCAGTAATTTAAATCAGTAGCTGTCTATGTATTGATGAAGTGACATGCTGCTTCTGAGAAGTATTTAGAACACTGTTGTTCACCTGGCTACAAAGGCAAATTTGTCTTCAAGTTTGTTATTACAGACTTGCTTTTCTAGCAGTCTTGAGAAGAAAACCACCAATGAGATGATTATTCTGATAAAAACAACTTACTCCTCCTACTCATGGTGTTTCCTCCAGAGCCTTCTACCCCAGGAATGTGTAAGACAAGGGTCAGTAGCTCTCCCTTTGCTCCCTACTGACAGTGCTCAGAAGCAATGTCAGCCAACCTGCAGCTTGCATCTGGGAGATTATTGACTACAGAAGCAGCTCAGCTGCTCTTAGGATAAAGACAGCAATAAACAACAGAAAGTACACCTAACACTTTCAGAAGTGCCAGATGTGGTCAGTTTCTCCACACATACAGTAAGCAGGCAAGAAAGACTGGAGTAGAGACTCTGCTTGTTGCAAGAATAAACTAAGGGACACAGCCAGCAAGAAAGGTCAGACACCAATGCTTGTCTCAGCTTCCACCTTCAGACACAAACTAGATGTTCTCTACCTTTTCAGTATTCTCATTCACAGGCTCACTTTGCCATGTCTTCAACCCAAGCTCCATGCCCCATCTTTGGCATATGGCACTAGAAGCATACAAGTTGATTTTCTGCACGTTTTCCAAACTTATGTTTCTTCCCTTTTCATGTCCCATTTCAAATACAAAGCAAGGCATTAACATGTACAAAACACCCTATTAAATGGGGCAAACCACTATCAACCTTTAATTTCTTTAGCCTTTCACTCCCCACATCTGTAAACTTACTTAGGAAAGGTAAGTCCCCCTATCACTTCCTGCTCATCTCTTCAGTCATGTCAGCAGAAGTTCCTGCTCATTTATTTTAAGTTTGCTGGATTAGGTCTCTTCTCTTTTGAGCCAAGAAGCTGAAGAGATAGATAGGCTACCATATTTAGCAAGTGCCATCTTCAACAAATTTTGCCTGAAAGACTCTTCCTTGCTGCTGATAGTCTATGATGCTGGGCAAGAAAAACAGAAGTCTGCAGACAGAGCAGTCCACAAGCTTCTGTAATATCTGTATTACAAAAGCAGCTTTTTCCCTAAAACGAGCCCCCAACCCCAACCCTTTTCCCTTATGGCTCACCAAAGAGGAGATCCCAGTCAAGCTATCTTACTAGGTCCACCAAAGTAGGACTCCAGCAAGTGACGTGTCTCAGATGAGAGTAAAAGCACAGACGAAAAGCAAGCAAAGAGAAAGAGATAAGGATATGGGCTAGCTAGAAGGTTCTATTAAACAACTCGGCTACACAACATAACTGAAAAAGACAGGGTTGGGCATTATCTGATGGGGAAAAAACAAAATCAGATAATTTGTTTCTGGCAAGGTATCACACACATATATGAAACAACTGCCAAAATATACTTCCAAACCGTCCAGACTTCAGTTTCACTGAAATGTTCAAAATCGAAAATATTACTAGTTTTAGTATTTTAAGGAATTAAGTCCCCCAAACTATAAATAAAGATACAGAGTTCCAAATAGAAAACAATTGTCTAACTCCTTGGAAGTAACTGCTAACGGCAAGTTTGAAAATATGTTTGTGCATCTTACTGACATGTTCCAATTCTGAAGTGATATACAAAGTTCCAGGGTTAAAAAGAATTAAGGGTTGTTCTGTGAGCATATGTAGATTTCTGTCCCTCTAAATATTAAGCTACAAAACGATTTTAACTTTTGGAGTCACCACCATCACTTCCAATATGAAATTATGTATAGCAGCCCTACATGTCATTTTGGCAAGAATTATGTTCAGCATTCAGCCCTGAGAGCACAAAGTAGCATCTTTTAGATTCACAGCAATTCTAGAGTGCATTCACATTTTTATCATCTCACCTACAACACCTCTGTCAAGAAGGCTGAAAGCTGTTATTTAACTCAGGCTAATGTCAGGGAGTACTTACTCTGGAACAAGGCACTTTAAACATATTACGGTTCCCCTATAGCTTTATTACCTTTGCCATGACTTCAGGATCTGGGTCTTCTATAGGGTCAGCCCACTCAACCGTAACAACATTTCCCCAGACTTTCACTTTGCCGCTCATTAACCTACGTCTGGCTTGAGCAGCAGTTTTGTGATCTTCATATTCAAGGAAACAGAAACCCCGATTCTTTTTCTTGTCATCAGGCTGATGATACAGTATGACATCTGTAAGTCCCTCTGAAATTAAGCAAAATATGTATTTGTTATGGCTTCAATCCATGAATTTTTATTATAAAGTAGGAACTATCTTTCTGGTAAGTATGCATCTGATAAGTGATTCCAAAAAAGCATGAACACACTAGACTTTTGAGGCCATGTACATAAATAAGTTTTCCTACTTTGAAGACTGACATTTTCAAGAGAGACATTAGACCCAGCTTAGGTTCCATTTTTATCAAGTGAAGAAAGCTTAGTAGCTGTAAGAGAGTACCTTCCCTCTAACTGAATGGAGAAGACGTAAGGGAAGCCAAAAGCTGTGCTTTGTCGGTTCTCCTCTCAACCCCCTAAGTCACACCGCTGACAGCACGTGTTTTTTCCATGGATGTTGAAACAACAAGAGATCAAAGGTGCATGATTTTAAAATATCTAAGTTTCAGTGTTCCTCCAAGGAACCTGAAGTCTATCATTCAGTAACAGAGAAAGCTATCAAATGTTACCTTTACCAGTTTATACACTGTTATCAGAGATCCTTATCAAATAAGTAAGAATTCTGAAGCACAGAACTATGTTCTCCAAACTGTTTCAGTTTTGCCTTGACAGGTTTTAAAACACCCATTAGTACTGAAAGAATTAAACCATCTATTTCTTTTGTATAGCTTTTTAAAACATTACACACTTATTCTCTGGGTAAAACTTGGAACCACACATCTAGTCTAGTCACAAATATTTCAGCCCCCAGTACAACAGTTTAAAAGAAAAAAAACAAAACAAAACAAAAAAAAAAAACACAAAAAAAGCCACAAAAAAAAAAACCAAAAAAAAACACCACCTAGAAGTCGGGACAAATGCTTGAGTGGTCTTCATTTGGATTCATCGTCATTCAATCATAAGCCAAAAGATGGTGAAGAGAGTTCATCACTGATAATGTCTGACATCTTTCCAGCTCTACAAAGCATAGTTATTGACTCACCTGTTACTTTGCTAAATTCTTCAACAATCTGTTCCTTGGTTTTACTCTTAGGAATAGAACCAACAAAAAGCCTATTATTGGCAACAGAGATGCATACACCAATGTGTTTTCCAGAACGAATTTCATGGTTGTTGTACTGAAAGAAAAATAATTGGCCAATCATCAATTACAGATAATTTTCACTCCCCTCCAACAGCAGCATATCAAGTATTTTACTTTTGCAAACATAGCACTGAGTAATACATTAAATTTGGAGAATATGCATCATAAGAATGTGTTAAGCAACTGTTCTGAAGTATACCCATGTTCTCTAAAGATAGCTCCACAACTTCAGTCAACAATTATTCTTCCCTTCTTTTTCAAATCTTTCTTAATACAAGTTTCTTTAGAGACTTTTTCATGTGGAACCATGAAATGTACATCTTATGTCCAAGTCATCAAGGTCAAGGCTTCTCCCTTCACAACAGTGCAGAAAAAAAAAAATGAAATTTCCTCTATAGACTACATCTAGGAATTCTAATTTGCATATAGTACAAAACAGGAGTTACAATTAAAGTCAGATTCCCTTCTGAAGTTCAACAGTTAGGAAAAGAAAGCAAGATGTGAGCAGGTCTTCTCCACAAAATGTGCAAGAGCAATTGGCAAATATTTTCCAAAGCACATAAATTACACATGTAAAGATAGTAAACAGCAAGAACAACCTTCTACTGACTTGAAATCCTAAAACTTCTGTTCAAACGCTTCTCCCGTAACAGATTGTTTAGAAGACACCCTGAACAAGTCAGCAGTTTAAGGAAAAAAAAAAAAAGTATTACTGTAGACATCTGTTGACAAAAAATGCCTTTCACTGAGATGCAGACACAGGCATGCATCATCCAAATAAGCAGAAGGGAGGTCAACTGGTGGTACATCAACCCCTTTCCAACTGGAAGCCCTGCAACAGACAGTTCTTTAGCTAGGAAATGTATTTTGTGGTCAACATCTTATTGACAAGCAGCAGGACAGCTTTTTAAAATTTAATCCAGCTATTTATTCTACGAGTTATTTTGTGTTTAGTAGTAAAACTTCCGGCTTAAGTAAGTTCTCCCACACCCCTTTTTACCTTGTGAACTAAAATCAGAGTGAAGATGTTTATTTTTTTATTTGTATTTTTCTTGTGCCAACAAAAACTACAATCACTGAAAATTTTCAGAGCTAGGTAACTGCAACAGAATGAGCTAAGGGAGAACTGTACACATGAAGAGGATCTGGAGTGGCATCCTCCCAATTATGTCTCAAACTGTATTAGGATACAGTAAAAGACTTCTATCTCCACATCTGTTGCCCACAGAGGAATAGTTGATTTTAAAGTAGGAAACAGCGCATAGAAAGACTATATATGTTATTATGATCACTAACAAACAGATTTATACACATTAATGAAGAGACAAGAATACAGTAGCTCAGAGAAAATCCTTTAAAGAAACACCTTTAAAGGCAGCTGATAGTTTATTAGTCCGGAAACAAGACACAAACTAATTCTGCAATAACCACAAAGTGCACATTAGGATACATCTCTTTATATTAAGAAGCATTTTTGTTACTGAGAGGGTGGTTAATCACTGGAATAGGCTTCCTAGAGAGGTGGTCAAGCCCCAAAACTGTCAGTGTTTAAAAGAGCCATTTGGACAATGCCATTAATAACAACACTTTAACTTTCAGTCAGCCCTGAAGTGGCGAGACAGCTGGACTAAAGGATGGTTGTAGGTTCCTTCCAACTGACATGTTCTATTCTATATGGATAATAGAAGATATTATCCAACTGTTCCAATTAAAGTCTTAAGAGCAAAGTTTGGCTACACATTTAATCCAAAAAGAGCCTCGCATACAACTCATGGTAACCAAGTAACATTTCATAACTTTAAAAAATTAAAACATTATACCATTCTGCAATTCCTCACTGACAGTAGTTTCTAGCAGCTTTTTCATACTACAATACATTAACTATTACTTTTCATTTTGTGTTTCTCATAACAGAAGAGAAAATTCTTGAATAGAAAGTCAGTGGCTTTTAGGTAAATAGTTTGCACACCATCTGTAAACTTAGATTAGACATGAACAGGCCCAAATCATCATCTGGGTAAAGTGCCAAAACAGTCAGACTACCAAATTAGCTATGTCAGCATACTGCTTCCCCCTCCTGTCACCGCTGAATCAATGCCTGAAGTTAGTAACAGAGGTATTACTACCCTCTAGACCTTAAAACTTTTTTTTTTTTTTTGGCCAAGTTCTGAAGGAACCTATTCACAAATAGGTTGAAGTATGCATAAGGTCTGTCTTGTCATTTTATCCACTTAAAATTTTCACCAGCTATTTTAGTTTATTTACAGCATCAAATAGCAAACTGTACTGCTACGCATAGCTGGCAAACTGCTTAAAGGGCATATTTGCATAACTCACCTGTACTGGCACTTTGATCAAGTTTACACTTGCTCTAGTCAAAAATACACTGTAAGCTATTACAGTTTTCAGCATGCTTTCCTACAAGCTTCACCTCACAAGTATCTACCCTGTACATGTCTATGGTAACCATAATGACTCAGAAATCTTTGGAAAAACTGAAATCTAACAATTTCATATGAACAGGTGTGGAAAAGAACACAACCGGAGTTGTAATTCTTAAACAGTGTAAAACAGAAGGTAAACACAAACATGTTAACAGTGAAAAAAATGCCAAAGGTTTAAGAAAAAAACAAAAAAATCAAAATCAGACTTCTGATAGTGATTGTGTGAACATTCAACATGTCATTTCTATTTAACCAGAAAAGATCAACCATGCTGGATTAAGTACTATTCATAAAATTAACTACTGTTCGTATCTGTAAGTCTGCTCAGTATCAGGCCACAGCATCACTCCATTTTTGTCTCAAGCACAGTCCCAGAAGTATTTCAAACACAATTTAGGGATTTCTTCCCTTTAAGTGGCTTAAAAATGCATATGCATAAATAAAATCAGGGCTTGAACCTTTAAATCACAAGATTTCTTCTTGTTAATAAACAGGGTAAATCAACATTAAGTTTATCAAAAAACTTCAG
Source organism: Athene cunicularia (assembly GCF_003259725.1). Classification (NCBI taxonomy): domain Eukaryota; kingdom Metazoa; phylum Chordata; class Aves; order Strigiformes; family Strigidae; genus Athene; species Athene cunicularia. The sequence goes on from NW_020799097.1 coordinate 38,860,070, forward strand.
TTTTACATTAAGTTGTTATAGCAACTGTGGATGATACAATAGCCACACAAATACAAATTGCATGCAAAATAATGTTACACCAACTGCAAGAGCCTGAAGACAGGTCAGTATATTCTCTGCTGCAGTTTAGGTATTGACAAAAACCTCATAGCTGTCTCTTATTATTCAGAAGCTTACAGGCAATGCAGATTTTTAATTCTCATTTTTGCTGTATTTCACAGGCTCCTAAATGGAAGAAAAGAAGCCTCTTGGAAAAAGATGGCAAATAATAGAATCACCCCTAACTCAGGGAGTCCAGAGAGCTAGGAAGTTGTACACATATCAGAAGATTACAAGTAGTATCAGAAAGAGCAACACCAGTTAAAACACTAGGATGTTAAAATGTCTAGGACCAAGGGTTCAGCATTTCTAGTAAGTTTTTCAGCAGCCTCTCTCATGTACATGTAACTAATACAAGTGATAGACCCACAATTTTCAACTGAGCTCTACAGCCATATTTTGCTAGTACCCCTGCAAATCACTCTGACAACTTGGGAAACTCATAATACACCAAATTAGCCAGACAGCTATGGTTGGAACCATTCAAAAGCTGAAAAATGCCACAGAATCCAATTTAAAACCCTGCCCTCGATAAGGTTAGCATGAAGACTGAAAAACTGCTCCAATTGCAACATTTTTCAACTACTACACTCTGTGGCTATTTAACTGAAAAAGTGAACACAATGCTTTTTTTTCCCTGCATATCAAAGATCAGCTATAAAGGGATATTAAGTACCTCCTTCCCTTGTATCATTTAGTGGAAGGCTGAGGCTAGAATCTGACGTTATTTTTATGGAAACACAACCTGAATGACTTCTCAGAGCGTGCTGCCTTTAAGGAAAATCCAGCTAAGTGAAGAAAAATTCCTTTCTGTTCATTTACTAGGTGCCTCTGAGAACGCATTTGATTTGTTTCACTGTTTTGCTAAGTCATGTGCATAACTCTTAAAGAGTTCACACACAATATAAATAGCTAGGTTGACAATTAAAGTACAAAGAGGTATACACACTTATCCTCAGCATATTTGGATTGCATACAGAACACCAATCATTCTTATTTTAAAAGCTAAACAACATAAACCAGATATTTTTGTACTATTCACTTTTTTAGACATTTCTGTACTTTTTCAAAACATTCCCATCTGTAGCTTAGTTTGTCTCTACCAACTGACTTACATTATTAATATGTCAGTAGGGTACCTTAATGGTTTAAGATGTACCTTATTACAAAAGAAGAGAGTTTAAGCCTATTAATACAGTATCAGTACACCTCAGAATTAGTATGGTTAGCACTCTCGATCTTGGCCATATCGATGTAGTAGTAAATAGCTCAAAAACCTCAAATTCAACTTAACTTGGAAAAGAAAGAAGCAGTGCAAAGATCAGGGCAGCATTTTCTTCCCTCTTCTTTTTTAGTAATGGATACTTTAATGCATAAAACCTGGAAAGCTTATTCAGAGTAACCTACTCCTTTTATCAAACTACTTCACAACTCTGCGTAAAACAGAAGACAGTTTTTAACCTGGCAGGATTATGACTTTCTCCAGGCAGCTGCAGCTAACAGAACAGACCTTAACACTCAACAGTGGTTATCTGACATCTGAAGTATCTTATGAAATTCTGTGACTTCAGAGGCATTTTTCCAGCACGAAGCCCTCTGCTGGTGCACCAGCAAAGCAGGAATCACAGACAACCCGATCAACACTTCCCATGTACCACAGCAACTCAAACACCAGTTCTCTCCAAAACTCAGCCAGACCAGACACCTCAGAAATCACTACTTTTAATACAACTTTTGTTAATAATAAAGGTCTGTCTAACCGGACCAAACAGAAGTCCATCAGCTTCCCCCCCCCCCGTCCCTAATACAGCCAGTAAAAAATTATATACAATGTAGAAATATTTAAAAACACTTAGAGGACATTTATGAAGTTATCTAACAATGACAGTTTCATCTTAAGCATCACAATCAGGACAACTGCTAATAAGCCAGAGAGTATTCTTAAAAAAAAAAAATCCAAGTAAGAAAACTTACCAATTTAACAGCTTCCTGAGCTGCCTCTTTAGTACAAAAAGTGACAAAAGCATATCCTCTATTTAGACCAGTTAGTGGATCCATCATTAAGCGGAGATCCCATATAGGGCCAGCTTTCTCAAATAATGGAACAAGTTCATCTTCAAACAAGTCTCTTGGAATCTTGCCCACAAATATCTACAACAGACACACAGTGTTTTTTATAAAAAAAGTCTTTTCAATGAATAAAAATATATCAACATAAACATTTCCTTCTTACCTCTGTACCAACAGAAGGTTGTTGTCCTGAATATACAGACTCTGGAGGAGGTCCACCATACTTTCTCTGTCCAGTAGTCACATCAAGAGTGTAGCCGGTTCTCTCCAAGAGTGCCTTCAAGTAAGAAACTTGAAATTTTAAAATCATATACAAATTGAGCTAGTTTAGATGCACCTCATTCACAGAGACATGCTTATAATTCCTCTTAAACTGCACTGCTTTGAAACTCCCACAGGCAACTAAGCCTACTGCTAGTACTTCAACAAGAAACTTGCCAAACAACTATTAGGTAAAGAAACACTGCTAAAAAATTAGAGATTCATACAGTTTTCCCAATTCCTTCATTTTCATACAAAAAAAAAAAAAAAAGGCCAAGTAATAGAACAGCAAGTTTCCCTTTAATTAGAAAGATCTTAGTCTGAGCCACTTCTTGTTTTGGCATGTCCAATCTTGCAAACATTTATGCACAGGAGTTCCCTTCACTTAATGAGATTACTCATAAGTGTGAAGTTAAAGAACACATGTTTAAGTGCTTACACCCCTGGAACACTGTACGGACGGACTACTTCAGGTATCCAGACACTGAAGTGATAGCACTACTTCCTCTCTTCTACCCTCTCACCCCCGCCCTCAAATTCCTTGTGGGCAACAGCATCCCAACACAAACGATTCTCACTAGAATCACTGCATACAGTTACAGATACACTACCAATTTAAAATGTTAAGAGGAAATTCAGCACACAAATATATGAGAAATTCCTCTGAAATTAGTCTTTTTTAATAATTCTGTATGAAGACAAATCAACTCTACGCACAAAGAAACAGCACATTAAACAGCCTAATTATAACCAAGAGTTAGTAATTTCACAACTGGAAAATTGCAAAGTTATTTTAAATGCTATAGCCATCAGCAGTAAAAGCTATACTACTTCAGGTTAATTAACAAAGTCCTCCTATTATTATTATTGTTGTTTCATGTGGTAGTGACAACAACTGTATCACTTTTTTTGAAATGACAATTAAGGGCATCCCAGCCTCAAAGTCAGGAGAAAAAAGATTTTCTAGTTTCATAAGCTACATAGTTATTTGTAACACATAACACGTTCATTTTGCACTTTACACATAAAAAGTTAAAAGATGAAAGATTCTCTCACTTCTTAAGACATCAACTAAGCGTGCTTAGGTGGTTTTCCTTTCCTCAGGCCTTGGTAAAGTTGGTAATCACAGAACTTTAAAATAAACCACAGCATGCCTAACTCTTGAGACAAAGGTCTACTGCTAGCAGAAGACTTGGTCCAAGAAATAAGGTGTCCATTACTAAGACAGTTTGGTGTACAGTTTATGAGAACATCGGTTATGTCTTAAGAAGTGGACTAAATCCTAAATCCATTACAATCTGTTTTGTCAGACACATACAGTATCTCCTCCCTGTGGTGGAGCTGCTTTTACACCTGAACTGAAACACACCCCCCCCCAAAAAAAAAAAAAAAAAAAAAAAAAAAAAAAAAAATCAAACAACCCTAACCACCAGTAGCTGAAGTTATGACTTCTAAACTCCAAGATCCATGCTGATAAAGTTTCCAAATTAACTGTGAAATAATTTAACTGCCTTAACTAGACATAATGCAAACTGTCAAATTTTCTTCACTCTTATATACATTCTTATACAGTAATTAACAGTATATTAACTTTCCTCATGAAAATGAAAAAGTGTAAGACAAAAATGCAAGTGACAGCTTTCAAGAATGACAAATAATCTATAATAGCCTTTTTAAGAAAAGCACAGTTTCAAAAGTATCAAGGTATCTGTCCTGACAGCTTCGAAAAACCACAGACAGACTGCTACCTTCTATCATTTAGTCACATACCTTAATTTTTGCCTCATCTGGTCCTTTGCTAGAATCTGCCACCTTGGTCCCCTGTTTTTCCCTCTGCCTGTACGTCTTCATGACTCCACATAAAAAGGCACTTTTGTTCTGCAAAAGATACATTAACCTGTAGTTCTGAAAAGATGACAAGCCAGAAACTAGTTTTACCTTGAACTAACATAATGCTTGTTTTAGGTATCACATATGGATCACTGAAGAGGCTTAAGCAAACCTCTTGTCAGTCAAGTAGCAGTTTATCCTTCAACAATTATATTTTAAATTGCTTAACGTTACCTGAACATGTGAGAGATCACTGTCTTTAAACTGCTGAAGCACTGCCAATGCACCTTCTTCATTAAATTCCTTTAAAGCTTCAATAGCTCTTTCATCTAGATCACTATGTGCAACTAGCCCTAGAGAAAAGAAAAAAAAAATTACTGATTATATTTGGGCAGTAATCTTAGTTTAACTACATTTAATAGATCTAACATGTTGCAGTGACCTCTAAATCAATCGCTGATTAACGTAAGTTACTATACCTAAAAAAAATCACTTAGTCCTCCTAAAGGTAAACACTGAAGTGTATTCAACCTTTTATTAATCAAAAAAGAGTCAAAAGAAGTTAAGATTCAGAGTAACAGTTAACACATTTATGTATTTGTTTGACTTCTGTGAGACCCAGATGTTACGGGGTCCAAGGATTCAGAAGGATCTATCAAAACCTGACTTAAGTTTGCGTAGCAACGGTACCTTGGTACGTTTTGAGAAGACTATGAAGACAAGTAAACTGCAGCGCTAGAAGTGACCACCGCAATCCAAAAAAACAAGCTTAAAAAATGCTAGCTACTACCATGTCTGAGAGAACCAATACAATAAATAGCCTTTGCACCCATGAACCCAAATACTATGTCACGAAGCATCATTTAGATGAAGAGATGAACACCAAGGCTTCAGTTACTTGCATTTACCTACAACTATGTAAAAGATGCACAAAAACCACTTCATCTACTCCTCATAAAACTCATCTGTTGCCTACTCCAGCTGTTGCTATGGTCACCTGCATACTTCTCCTTCCCACCCCAAGTGGCATGGCCCAAGACTTTTGTCTGAAAAAATACTATGACAAATTAAAGCGCTGAACAGAAAACATCCATAGATTTTGGTAAGACTGCAGTTCCCATACTTTTGGAAACCACAAAAAGTTGCTATTTTAGCCCAAAGACAGCAGAATCCAATAAAATATTGTAAGTGTGATTTTGCAAGTTTTACATCTTACCTGCAACGTAAATTTCATCTAGTTTTTCAGCAACTTTCTGTGGTAAACCAGCATCAAGCAATGTCTGGAAATGCTCAGAATGGGTAACTGCAGCAGAAGTATCCATGGGCTCTTCAGTACCATTCCCATTAACATGTTCAGTAGCCATGTTTCCAGATATCTGTTCAAATGCAATAAGCATCATAATTAAGCTAAAAATATCTTCAAGTAGAACAATTCAAATGACAATACATGCAACAGACTGCCTTATTCTTACGAAAAAAAAAAAAAAAAAAAAAAAAAAAAAAAAAAAAAAAATCGCAGACCACTTCCCTGATACTTTCTGACTTTGGAAGACGCACAAAATTCCTCAAAAGAAGCACTAACACAAAGGAAAGCCCTAACACCACTGCCTAGCGGGGGTGGGGTAGCTTTCACTGCAGGTTTTACACAACTCAGCCAGACACTCTGACTCACCTCCCTCTCTCTGTCTCTCTAACACACTCCCTGAGAGGCTCTGAACAAGTTAGAAATGGAGCAAGAAGCCAATGGCGGGGGTGGGAGGAAGAGCAAACCTGCCACATGCAGTCGCCGCTACCGCGATACCGTCACTGACACCCGCTGCTGCCTCCACCTCCCGTCGCAAACTCGCTGCCCCCCAGAGCGAGCCGCCTCTCCAGGCCCCAGGCGCGGCCGGGATCCCTTCCCGCCTCCACTCCGGTGTCGGCCGGGCAAGCGAGAGGAACAAAGCGCTCTTCCCAGTCCGCACCCACCCACGGTGGCGGCGGCAGCGGCAGCCGCCATGAGCCCGATGGAAACACGTGCTCTGCGCGTTCAGATGTCCTACAACTTCCTCCAGTGACCGACTTCCCCCCCCTCCCCGCCACACTCCCGCAGGAGGAGCATCACAACAGGGAGCAGATGTAGAGGCTGCGTGGGAAGCAGGGACCCGGCTTGCTAATTACTTGATGCAGTAAGACTTTGTTAAAAACTGAACCACTCCACAGGTTAGCCTGAAATAGCAACAAATACAGCACAGCTGCACACTATCAAATATTCCAGCTAATCTATAATTTGAAAGTGTCATTAAAAATCAGTTTTACTCAAACTTTTCCTCCACCTTTAAAAAATAACTTTGTGAAAACATAATTCCAGTAAAAGAAAAGCTATCTTTAAAGTGTTGTGTGGTATTTTTAATCCTAACCTTTATAAAAATGTGAATATTTTGCACCCTTCTATAACTTTCTCCAAAAATACAGTGATCAGCTGAGCGATGAGAATATCCTAAAAACCAAATTTGGAGAACATTTTTCAGTGCAGTATTTTCAACAAAACATGTTATTTGCAGATGTTTACAGGTGTTTCAGTGAGGTGTTTACAATACAGATGTGAGCCAGAGTAATAGCTAAATTTCACAAATGGATTTGTTCTCTGGAACTAATGAGAACAGTGAAAAATGCTTCATTCAAATTCTTGGTAGATCTGAATAACTACAGGTGGCAAACTTCTGAGAAAGTAATTCCCACTTTCAGGCCCATTTTTAGAGGGAAAACTTCTAATGCACTTTCCTTTTCCTCCATAAAATGGAATTAAAAACAATAAAAAGACTAGGATAAATGCAGTGAACAGATTTGCACCCTTATTTAAAATCACAGGTGACCCACAGTCAGAGTTGCAGCTATTTGATCCTTTGAAATTGTAGGTAGAAAGGAGGAAACAAAGAGTCTGACATGCAGTTCCTCTAAATACAGCTCAGTTATTAGCCCTAGTATCAGTAGAACAAAGATAAAAGTGGTATGCCCAGGAAGAGATCCATGGAATCATAAAATTTGTTGGGTTTGGGGTTGGTTTTTTTTGCATCACATAGAACATCTGCTGAAAAAATTCCCTGCCAAGAACATTTGCAGGCACTTACCTGGTGGCTTGGAGTTACACGAGGAATTTCACTGAAAGTTTGACAACTTCTCAACATAATGAAAGTTGTGTTAATTCCTAAATTTTCCTGGAATACGAAATGCCTGCCTGCTTCTAGTCCCAACTGTAACCACTGTAGAGCCTCACTGAAGGCAACAGCTGAACACCCAAGCCTCCCCAGCACATCCACAGTAAAACCAATTATTATAATAGGACCAACTACAGAGCTGCATGGATAAAGCAGTGAAAAATAAATTTAATTTGACTATAAAAGTCTATTTTTGCTTTTGAGCTACTTATGTACAGTTAAGGAATTATACCCTAAACAAAGAATGAAAATCTAGGGGACTCAAGAATTTTACCTTCAGTTTCTATGATGCCTGTTAAGACTGCACAGCCTTAGCCTGTCCCAAGTGTGCACACAGTGGAAATTTAGGCTTAAGCTATATATATAATTAGCTATACTTGAGCTATAAAACCCACCAGCTACAACAGCATTAGAGGGGCAGATAACTATGACCATAAAGCAGATGTCACTGCTTGTGACAACAAAACAAGCCCCCAGTGCTACATCTGCCACAGAAACAATTCTGAAATGATTCAGCCACTTTTGGGGTTTCTCAGCAATACGTTTTCCAACCCATTCCTAGCCCTTAGCCTTCTTAGTAAGACTGCCAAGTTATTAATACAACTGCTTATTACAAGGGTATCTACTTTGGGAAAGGACTGTAGTCTGCAGTTTATTCCATGTAGTGCACAGCTGGCCACTGGGCTATTCACTCTGAGAGATCCTTGGCAAAATAAGACTATTTGAGGAAATACCTGTTTAATTAAAAGTCTATTCATTCAATGAGAGGCTCTATATCCTTAAAGATGTGTTAAGTTACAGAATATAAGGCCCATGCCTATTAAGAGAAAAACACAAGTCAGAAATTAACCAAAAGATGATGAATCAGATCTATGAAAGTTTTATTCAGGAGAAAGCTTCTAAAATATGACTGAGTTACTCAGTCTTACATTTTTAAGATGCAGATTTGAGAGTTCTTCCATTCTAAAAGATAACTTACAATTCAAAGTTGTAACAGGATTTCAGCAAAGAAAGACTAAACTTCAGTAATGGTAATAGTGTCTTTTAACATTCTTTTCCAGTTGTATCCTTTGTGCATCTTCTCTTTTCCAAAACTAGGCAGGGGTTATACTAATTAAAACAAAATCAAGCTTTTACCCCCATTTATTTAAACAATTTCTAACACTCCAATTTTGACCCTGCCAACTCTTCAAACACTTCTTCCAACTAAGTCAGCAAAAGAAAACCAGCAAAGAAAAGTGTTTTCAAATCCAGCGATTATGGTTCACAGGATTGGAGGCAGTGGGTACAAACTGAAACACAGGGGGTTCCCTCTGAAGATCAGGATGCACCTTTTCACTGTGAGGGTGACCAAGCACTGGCACAGGTTGCCCAGTGAGGTTGTGGAGCCTCCATCCTTGGAGATATTCAGAAGCCATCTGGGCATGGTCCCGGGCAACCATCTTTGCGTGGCCCTGCCTGAACAGACGGAAGGATTCTGTGATATGGTTAGTTAGCCCGATCTTTACAATTCTATCCACTGACTCATTGATATTTCTTTCTTGAGATTTGGAAAGACTTTATTTTGCCTAATTCCAAAATCTGAAGTAACTATTTTGTCATTAATTTTTAATTCTTCCAGTTCTGCAAGATGGAAGATGAATCTGCTCCTAGAGACTTGACTCCATACATTTCAGGGCTTTTGAGGTTGAAATCACCTGCATTCTGCTAAAATTTGCCCAGATAGTTGCAGGCAGAGAACAAGCCTGGCAATGAGGAGCAATGGGGCTCTTCCAGAAATTCTTTTGGTGTCGAATTTTATATATAGACTGAAGGTCTTGAAACATCTTTCTGAACTGCTTCTCTCCCTTTTGCTTTATGACTGTGCTATAGCAACTGTGCCAGTGAAAGAGAGGGTATTGGACTGCTTATTTCTCCAAAGTATCTAAGTCCTTTCTAATACCAATCACTGCTCTTTTCCTTTTCCAGTAAACATCCCCTCCCCATCAAACACTCCAGAGCTGACATTGTCAGAGAAGTGCACAACAGAAGCAGCAGAAGGTAGTTTAGTTCACAGTCCATTAATAGCTTTTTTCTGATTTAAGTTAGAGGATTTTAAAACAGTAGTTTATCAGCCATGGCTTCAGAGCAATCATTGTAGAGTTTAATGTATTTTGCAGTACACTATAAGTTAATGTGTACTAAGTATTTTAAGAGGAGTGGAGGAGGAAAGCACTCCATTTTTGCATGCACACAAAAAAGTGAAGTCACTTCCGTGTGTGTGGAAATGCCAACTCAAAGCCATCCCAAACTGATTATTATCACTCAGAAACCAGATGCCCAGCCTTGTAACAAAACTATAAATGCCCTATGCTTACTGGCAAAAAAGCGGTGTTAGGAGTTATTCAGAACCTACACCTTCAACATGGACAGGGGACAAATGAGGGAATGTAACACTGGCCTACAAAGTCAGAAGTGGCATGGAGAAAACTAGAGAGTAACTGTTCACTCTTTCTTCCAATGGAAGAACAAGAAGGCACCAAATCAAACTGGCACATAGCAAAGCAAAAGAGCTGCTTTGACACACATGCAAATAAGCTGAGGAATTTATTATCACATAAAGCTGTAGGTATTTCCATAAATCCCAAAAGAAACTAGCCAAATTGATGGAAGAAACTCCCACCTATTAAATGCAGAAATACCACTCCAATTTAAAGTCTGAAAAAAAAAATTAGCAGAGGCTGGGGAAGCATACCAGAAAGTACTATCGTATCTATGCTTGCCCTGTCTTTGCACTTTCCTGTTAGCTAATACCCACTACTGGAGACTGAGCGTTGGTCTTAACTCTTCAGTCTGATGGTACAATACCCTGTCATTGCAGCAAGCAGAACATGCAATCACTGATGTGTTCCTTTCATCCCAAACCCTTCCCACTTCCTACAGAAGTATATGTGCAAATGTTCCTCTTCCTCCAGATTCCCTCTAATCACATGTTCTTCATCTCACTATAAACCACAGGCTTCTTATACAAATAGCTGACAAACTTATCAAGGGTGAGGGAACCACGTGATGAGGCTTCCCAATCTGAAGGAGAAAAAAAAAAAAACAACCTGCTTTACTATTGCTGTAGGTATGAAAGCAAGAGTTAGGACACAAATACTACTGCCTTTTCTGTCCCATTCTCCTTAGCATCTGATGCTTTTAATCTCTTACACAGAGGAGCATTACCATTAGGCCAGCACCTGGCAAAGCTCCACAGAAAGAGAAGACCATATATTCAGCAAAGAAATAACAAGAGTTGTCATCGCCCTACAACATTTGGCATGGAGGGGCTGGAGAAAACAGATTCCTCCACATCGTAGTGCGTTCTGCCTTATGAGAAGGACTCACAGAAGAGAACCGCAAAGCGTTCCTCATTGGTATCCATCTTCAAAACATCTCAAAGTCATCTCAGGACAGTAGTACTAGCCTGTCCACTTGCGCAGTGCAACATAGCCAAGTGCTGAAGCTGCAACTCACTGAGCCCCAAGTGTCAATGCAGAACCAACTGCTCTATTTAGATCTTCCTCTGCTCCAGGTACTCATCCAGCCCTGCTCCTATAACCCTGTACAGCTGTCCCTGATCATCTCCCTGTCCCAACTCGCTGCTGTTGGAATTCCAGTACTTGGCATACTTATAAAAGCCAACTGAAGGATGGAACAAAAAGGACCCTCAGGATTATCTAACCCCACGTGAGTTATTTTGTGCATTAAGCCTATCTCCAAAAGCAGACAGTATGTCATTATGTTGCAGAATATTCTCCCCCAGGTCTGGGCATCTTTCCCAGGAGAGCACAGCACTCTGCAGACGTAGTGGCCACAGGCAGGGAGATGGAGCAGGTCATGGGCAGTTCTCCAGCCACAAGGCAAATGTGGACAGTACAGCTTGCATTGACATAGCTAAGCTCTCATCTACCTTGACCTCTAAACCATGCCCAAATATTACATACAAGACTCTGCTAGCTGGCCCAGGTATCAGTTGTCAGAGACTGTATTAACCCTTAACCAGCATGGATGATCAGTTGCCAGTGATTGGATTTGTGTCCCTGGCCTATTTAGGTGGCTAGTAATGACACTGCTGATTACTCAGGAAGAAGAGTGCATGATGCAGCAGCTGCAATACAGAGCTTTCAGGATAAGTGTTCCAGACTACTTAACATGTCACCAAACAACCTAAAAATCCTTTCAAGCATGGGTGAACCCAAATAACCTTGTGTCTTCAAGGTCCTTGTAAGAATAAAACAATCTCCCCTCCCCCCCTTTTTATAATCCTTGCCAGGTACAAGGCAGAAGCGACTACAGTAATGCTGCATTTATGCAAAGAACAGACAATACAACCCTTTGTATATGACTTTAAAAAAAAAAAAAAGTGTGGCATACCTAGGCATCTAGGAGTTCTCATTTACAGCATAAACTCCAGACGAGAGCACAAGGATGAGGAACTAGTACTATCAGTATCTCAGGCTTTGCTTGCTGCTTTTCAGTAGTCTTGGAAGATCTACTCTATACTTGTACATGGGTCTTGAGAGATACTAGAATTAGTTCTTAAGCTAATACAGAGCTTCAGCATGGATGTGTAAGTTTACCCTTTCCAGCTTGCGTAGCACTAACAAGCTATCTCTTAATTGTTTAGCACAGGGCAGTGCAAGCAACATAACCTGTTCTCAAACCTGAACAAATTTGTAATTTAATATGGTACAATTAATACAGCTGCATTATGCTGCTAGAAGTAATAATTTAGTTCTTTAGGGAAGCAAAGTTTTAATTTTACCTAGCAACTAGGCACAAGAAAAAATAAATTGATATTCTGTGATCAAGGACATACAAAGAACATTATGCTTTCAATCTGCCTTCAGAAAATAAACTTAGAACTGTCTCTGATCCTGTAAAAAGATAGAGTTGTTTTTTCTTTTTCAAAATTTAGATCTTAAAAGTAGCAGCAAGTAAGAACAATTACAAGAAAGTTTAATTCTGAAAACTTAAATCTATCAGGGTCAATTTTAAAAAAAATCTTTTATCAGTTTATGAATAAATACATGGCTGATAAACCTGTGAACTTGTTTATTGATGCCACCTTCAAATCAACCAAAACTCTTCTAGTAGCTCTTGGTGTTCTCCAACTGGAGTTACATACCAATGAATAGCAATCTTTGGAGCCGTGTATATAGAACAGCAAAAGGAATCAATGAAACTGTGTGAGAATATACATTGTTACTGCCAATACATCAATTCTTAGTTCTAGCAGGATCAATATAGGTATCTGAGCATGCTCATGAAAAAATGTTTAAAAAAATCTCTGATGACAGTTGACTGCAGGAGTTTCTAAATTCTTTCACACCATTCCTTCAGGTGCTTTTAGATTTTACTGCCACATCCACAGCAATGGCATTATGTCTCTTCCATGAAAAGTTACAAAAAAATTCTTCTCATGTATACTAAATGTTTATAATTTAGTGCCAACATTTATTTTTAGCCCCTTTAAACTTCTACTAAAAGGTCAGGCCTGGTTAGTAAATTTGATGCATGAAAACTGTTAACCAATTTCAGATCAACAGTATTGATACAGATCTGCTGTGTCCAAGAGGCGGTAAGGAACATGCAGAAGAATCTTTTAGTCTGAAAATGTTATGAACTCCTCCAGTCTAAGCACACAGTGGAAAAAAATTAGAACCAGGAATGAGAAAGGAGGGCTATTAAGGTAGAAACTTTTACCAACTATGTACATTTGATGTGAATACCTTTCAAAAACAAACATGAGACATTTCCAGGTTAGCAGTTCACCTGCTTTCTGTAGCTCAGCTCAGGTAACACAGATGGGTTCTTCCACCCTCAGGCTGATAACACATATACATTTCCTCTCAGGGGCTTTGACTCCCGGATTGCTAGTCAGATTTCTTATCAAGCAATCAGTCAGTGCTCCCCAGAAAAGATTACTAAATTTATATTAAAGTTAAATCCTAGTAAAAAGGGAGACTCAGCCAACCACAGAAAGCAAATATCATGGATAACTTTCTGTAGCTTGACCCAAGACAGAACATTTTCTGTATTATCTTAATCAAATTTGAGAGGCAGGATCAGACCATATATGAAATAAAGACAGCGCAGGGATTTTTTTTTTTAAAACCTCTTCATCATGCTTCTATTGGAAGCTCTAGCAGAAGCTCAGAATATTTGCTCCCAGGGCCAGATGCCAATTCTGCTGATACTTCTTTTTGCTGCTGCTATAGAAAAGGCTATAATCTTCACAGAAGTTCATTTCTGCCTTTTTAATGAATCTGACATGCCTGTTTCCTAGCCAGCCTTCAAAATAATCCATGAGAAAAAAGCAAGTTCAACAGAGCCGAGATCTTTCTGAACAAGAAAAATGGTTACGATTCTTCTGAGTATACAAAGAAGTACAGTTGATTTTCAGTCCTGTTCTATTAATTCTGAGTAGGAAATCTCTTCACTTAATGATTACCATCCAACTCCTACTTTATTGGCCTGGAACTTTCCAGCACAGAGAAACCAGTATCAACACAGAAGTGTGGAGGGAAATATTTCCCTTCCGCATCTGACCCAGCCTGAAATGCAGCTAGCTGCCATTCCTGATAGATTTGCAATTTAGCTAATCAGTGACTTATTTGCAGGCTCTGTCCCCAATTCGTGAAGAACAAATCATAGCTGTCAAATCACATCAATTGCAGGAACTGGTCTTGTTTTTACAACTCAACAGGTGCTTGAATTTCATTATGATATCATTGAGTCCCAGAGAAAAAAATTCCCAGAGGCTTTTTTTTATTTCCCTTCACTAAAGTTTCATATACTATTGCTCTTACAGCCCCTCTGAGATCAATACTGAACGGATATGTAGTAGCCTTTTGTAATTTTTTATTTCTGCCTTGGTTCTTGGGATGTTTCATGCATATCTATTCTGGGAAAAGCAATACAGGACTAGTACAGAGGAGGAAAAGGATTCTTTGAGATCAGGACAGAGCTGAGGACTACACAATAGATTTGGTTACTAAGGTCCCAACCTTGGTCCAGAGTAAGAAAGCTCACACTGGGAGACAGCACAAGCTTCCACAGATGACCTGCTCTTTCTAGAAATCATAACTTCAGGGAACACCAAATATGCATACTCCTTTTTGTGAATTTAAAAGTGTTTTCCTAGTTGAGAATCAACAATACATTAAGATTTCCTGGTCACACTTCAATGAAAAAAAATCACAACTAGAAAACCCAAATTAGCCTTTGGGGAAAAGAAGCAGAATAAGACCAAGAGGCAAAACACCTCCAGAAGCACTACCTCAAAATAGCAGAATATCTCTTCTTGGTAGAGTGTTTTCTTTTCTTACATGTAAGTAAGTCTCATTATAGGCATCCATCTTGGTCACTGTCAATTTTCAACCCCAACAAAAGCTAAGTGACTTTTTCACTTGAAAGTTAGTGCAGTCATGTAACAGCCATCAGGAAGACAATGGTCCTTACACCACAGCCCAATAATGACATATTGCTCACAAGACCCTCCACATAATCACGGTAGAATAACTTAAAACTTGAAATCAAAAGGGCCAAAGTATGACATCACCAACAGCATGTCACAGCCTCAGAACTGCTGCCCTCAGGCCAGAGACTGGGAGCACTACAAGGCATTTAATTTCTGAGGGGAGGAAGTTAGGCTGGTATCACAGCAGAAAGCAGTGTGGATTTTCAGCACAAAAAAAAAAAAATGTTCCTTCACAATAACTTCTATTTTTTATTCTTTTGGTGGAAGATCTTTCATTTAATAAGTATCTGACTTTTTACTCCAAGATTCTAAGACTCCATTCACACTTAAAGTCTAATATCCAGATATTCTGATTGACAGTCTTATATGCAGAGACATCTCCTTCCTTACAACACTATTTCCTATGTTAAGTCAAGAGGACCACAGGCTGCCACATTCAGACAATTCTAAGAGGTTTATGTGTTCTTTAAGAAGCATATCTTCAGAACTAGGGGGAGAACATCTAAAGGCATGTTTCTCCTCCTGCCACCATACCATGCAGTAGCACAAGTGGTCTTCAGTTCTTGGTAATTTTGCATCCTCACAACAAGAAGTGAGGTCTCTCTAAATCTGTGGAACTCCCAGCAAACCATCTTCCTTCATATTTGTAAGCTAAAAGCTTTGGACTTTCCCATATTCAGCATGGCTCAAAATGGGGTTGCATTTTTATAGAAAATTATCTAGCAGTTGCTGAAATTGTTCACTCTTACTTTTCCAATTAAAAAACCCTATAAACTACAAGAAACTCCCAGGAGAAAGTATTCATACTATTTCCAGTCTTCTCGTCATGGCAGTTAATAAAAGGCAAAACCACAGCAAAACACCTTGCAGTCAACCCTGCCAAATGGTCATCATATAAAGATCCCTGTACATGGAAAAAAGGGTTTTCAGCAGCCTTACAGCCTGTATGTCAAATTAGCAGAAACTATGCTGAACACTTTTCACTAGCAAGGTAACTTGTTCAAGTTCAAATACATGTAAAATGGAGACAGGTCAATTCTGGCAACTGTAGTACTTCAAATACATGTTTTCGAAAACCCAGATCCTCCCCATGAAGGTTTTTTGGGGGGAACATTCTCAGCACTATGTTTATTATAAATTACTTTTTTAAGATGTTCTGAAGGCAACTGATGTTCCTGCTGTTATATGGTTTATAATCTGTAAAACAGGAAGAGGGGGCAGAATTAATTCCCACAAACTCTTTTGTTTGCCATAGCAAGTAGGTAGCTTAAAATTTTCAGAACCAGAAACGACGTATTTTCAGAAAATGTTTATTCTAAGATACACTGGGGAATGAATAATCATACTCTGAACTGTTTAACTTGGAAGTCCAAATGACATTAAGAACTGCCACTGATTCAATATTGCACTTTTCTGATGGAGTGCAAGAAATTTAAACAAGATGAAGCAATTTATTTTCTGCTGCAGAAAACGACCTAACTACTAGACAGAGCTAACACACTTAAAGACTCAGATGTTTCTTTCAAGACTGTAGTATCCACAACATCCCTCATTCTGACTGAAAAAACAACAGCTAAGGCCAGGGCAAATTATTGCCTGTTTTGTCAAGGTAAGATGAAGTACACCGATTTAATAGTAGCTATATATTCTTCCTCTTTAGTGATGTTAAGGTTATTTAAAAGTACAACCTTTACTTTTCAATCAACTTACCAATTTCAAAATAAGGTCTAAATATTTATTTCAGTCCATTCATCTTTCTAGCTTTTTTTACACATATAAAATAATGACTTAACTTTATTTTAGGACAGGTTTTAGTCATTCTTCACCTGCAACCATAAAACTAGTACCATCATTCTCAGTTACTGAGAACTCCAGTCACAGGGAAAAAAATAGTGGTTATTGGTCTGGTGAGAAGCCTGAAATATGAAGAAGTGTAGCTCAGGGGTACTGAAGATTAAAGCACAGAACAGTACTTTAAATTTTCACCTCCAACATAGCTCAATTAAACAGTAAAGCTGGCCTAGCACCAGGGCCTTAACTGGGCTCCACTTACTGTTTTCATTAATGTGAGAACTGAAAGAGACATCAGCTTCAAACAGAATAATTTAATTCAGCCCCCTCGCAATCCCCCCATCTATGCAGCTACTAACATACACATTACTTCATATATTTTACAGCCCATGTAACATTCATGTTTTACATCTTTTTATATGGAGATAGGTCATAATTGCCAAGCAGTATTCAAACCCAAGTGAAAATCTCATCAGGAAGTTCCCAAGCAAACTACTGGAAAGGCTCTCTATACTTCTCCTGTTTCTTATACTGGTCATCCTCAGACAGAATACTGAGCAAGGCAGACTTTGTCCCACTCAATACAGCCATTCTTCTGAGCATCAAACACCACTTTGTTCTCTGGAGCCTGCAGGAAGTTTGAGACAATGGCAGAGAAGTACTGTCTTCATAGCCCTGATAGCTCAACTGGACTATCAACTAAAAAGCCACATGACATTTCAAAGAAAATGGAATTCATCATTTTAATTTTACTTTTCCAGTTTATATCTTCCAAGGGAAACAGACAAGGGCAGACAAGCAAAAATGCTTGTAATACCAGTTCTAGTAACAAAAAAGTACAGGGAATACAAATCCTAGGACACATACATTCACATAGCAAATGAAGGCCATCTGTACTCCACTCACCTGAAATTACCATTTATCTCAAGCTCATTCATACCACAGATCATAACTCAAGTTTGTCCTCTGAACTGTGGGAGAGGGTATACAGAAAAACTACTGACCAAAAATCAGGATTAAATACTCTTCAATATAGAGAAGACCTTTCCTTGGGCAAAGCCTTAACACTTTGCTATGCCCATGTCTGGCTGTCTTAAGGAGTTCCTTTCTCTACCAACTTTTATTTAATTTTAATGTTTTTTAATTGGCAAAACACATACCCAAGCTTTATATGGCAAGTTTATACAATTAAGAGCTTGCCCGCACCAGAAGGCAGCAACCCCAAAGCTGGCACACAATACAGCTGCAGCTGAGGCAGCACGCTTCTCTGCATGATGGTAGCCTGACAGTACAGCTTATGCTCGAATTTCCGTGCACTAGGATCTGTTACTTCAAGCAGGCTTCACACCAGCAAATGCAATGGTGCTGTGGCAAGGAAACCACTGGTAGCTTAGTTTCACTCACTTGCAACTCATTTATAGATCTACAGTCTCCACTGGCAAGACGAGTTCTTCAGCAACAGACAAAACCTCCCACCTCAACAAGGACCACATAACTTAAATGGTAGCAAAGCACCTATGCAGAGCTATTCTTATACCTTTGTGGTGGTTGAAAGGTAATCCTCTTGCTCGTAAACCCACCACTCATTTAACTCAAAAAAGGCTCTGCTTTTTTTGCCCAGTTAAGATGGATACATGGCAATATTCCAGAACAAAGTTTGTCTAACCACTCATTTCTTGGACCACAGCCCTACAGCCATGTGATATTTCTAAGTCCAACACTAATGATGGAGAGTGCAAGATTTCACCAGAAATTTAAAGCACAAAAAATAAAAATGCTTTCATGCTGTTTAGTAAACAATCCTAAATCAAAGGTTTAATACTAATTTTGAGCATTTGATCATTTTTGTAACCATCAGATTTTCTACAGTACTAATATTCATTCTTATTACCCATCTTCTGCAGCCCTAAAGCACAGCATTCATACAGAAAGGCTTGCGGCTAAATACCCAGTATGCCTTATCACTGGTCACACCTACCCTTTTCTATGCCAAGTGAGAGGTGCATGTTTTTCATGATTAAACACTGCTCCTGGAGACAGGCCTTCACCATCTGACACACACAGCAACATTATTCTCTGGCACCCTTTTATCTTTCAATCCTGGATCAGAAGCCATCCTCAGGGAATGTTTTAGAACATACAGAGTAAGATTGATGTGAAGTACTTTGGGTACCTGAAGTGCCACCCACCAACTTGAAACTTTAATTTGATCCCAGAAATCACAAGAGCAACTCATTCCCACCAATTTTACTAGATACACTCATAGTATCTCCTCAAAAGCTTCCATTTTTCATATTGGAAATCAGTCCAAAGGATAAAAAGATGATACCTTTACATCCAAAACACATGCCACACGCTCTTCTGACCCTGTAACAGACCCTTCCGAGTATCTAAGTACTTACCAAGTATCACTGCTGTATTACACGTTTCTGCAGTCTTGGATATTTTTCTTCCAGACTAACCGAGCTAATACTGGCAACTTTTTGACTCACCAGCCAAGCAGCTTCACTAGATGCTAACAGCACCCAGATTTGCAGTGGGCAAAAAATGGAGGCTGGTCCCTTGCCACTTCTGAAGTGTGTAACCACTGAGAGTTGACGTTGTCCAGGAGTCACTCAACCACAACCTGGAATATCACGTGTCCAGTGGGTGCTGTACCAGTCAGCACAAGGCCACCTCATCTCTGAGGCTCCTGCAAAGTACAAGCTGTCCAGGAACACTGTGGTGCAACCGCAGACCTGATGCATAACAGCTACATTTTTCCACATCCTCATCTTTATTCAAGAAAAAGCATGTACAAAGCATGGAAATACCTACCCTTATTTATTAACAGAAATAATAAATCATGTTAAAAGCAGCAAAGGGAAAGCTGTTCTGTAGTAACTTTCTGCAGATTCTGAGACATTCAATAGATTCACAGTTGCAGGCTGAAAAGGAGCAGCCTTCAGCCAAAGTACCTGGTTACTGCTTAATAACCAAAGCATAGGAGATGCTCAGTGAGCAAATACACTTCTGGAGTTCAGTCAGATCCTTACTTTTGACATTCCTAATGCTTTAGGCACTGCTACTGATAGCATTTCAAATTTCATGATACTGCTTAGATAGAAAATTGGGCTTTTTGTTGAAAACAGGCACATCCCCTGAGCTGTAGGAATTCCTCCAACTCTCTGAAGGAAGAAAGCTGCTGCCATCCAATGCTGTCATTTCTGGCTGCAGGCTACAGGGTAGGTTTTCTGTATTTTGGTGCATTTTGAAATGCTTCAGTAACTACAGCTCTATCAATTTCTAGGTATCATGCCGTTCTCGTGTTTCTTCCTTTATAAAGCGTTCCTGACAAGTTTAGTTTGAGAGCCACACTTTAAGGCAGACTGCATCTTATACACATGATTTGCCTTTAAAATCTACTTTACTTGGTGACCAGTTTATGATCCCTCATTCCTCTGTGGAAAAGTACCAATTTGCTGAATACAGCAAATACATCATTACTGTGATACAGCACCTTTCATTCTGAAGTGGCTGCTCAATGCACAAGTTGAAACACGTGTGCTCCTTTCTCCCACTACTGACCTCCTCTGCACAGCACAAGTAGGTAACATTACCAGCATAATCCTCAAAGGGCAGTTCCCCTGTGGCAGTACTCATCTTTTCCCACTAAAGTGGCAGTCTGTAAAACCCCACCTCCTCTCTAGATACCAACAGCAATCAATGCAAGGTTTAGACCTTGTCTTTTATGTAACCATAACTTTCCTCATGACATGTGTGTCTTTCTTACAAGTGTTTCATGTTTATACTTCCCATACCACCACCAACTCATCTACTTCCTATCCTCAGGATGACACCACCCTCAAAAAGCAGATTCACTTGTTTGAATTTGTGGGCCATTTTGCTTTCTCCCTATCTTTACCTGGCCTACCTCTGAGTTCTATTGTTTTGAGTTATTACAGATCTTCAGTATGAGGAAGTCTGGATACCCTTATGATATTTTAAAAGGGCAAATACTCTCAGGGGTTTTTCCATGTATTGAAAGCTCAACACTCATTTCCCTAATATTGCTGCTATCCTTCCTACAGAGGGCAGCTCAGTGTTTTGGGACAGTGATTTTGGTTCACAAGCAGTTTCTGGAAACAGTATCCACTAAAGCAAAATTGCAGCAGCTGTTTCAGCAGGCTTTTAAAAGCATGGCATCCCACTCCAAGCCACAAAAACTCTTCAGGTGTTACACTTCCTTCCAGTTACAGATCATCCACATTTGTCAGGCAGCACTGACAAAGTGTTCCAACTCATCACTGGAAAAAGAGAACAAGGTTTAAGTAAAATTGTTCATTTGAGGGAGAAATTTTGATTTGCAAGTAATTGTACACTTTATATACATTATGGTGTTACCATTTCTGTAAAAAAACTAAGACCCCATAGACATCATAATACTTGTCAGAAAGTTTAAAACAAATCTTTTGGTCTCGTCTCAGATTCCGGATCCGTATTTTGTTTTTCAGCAAGGAATTCAGGTTCGGGATAGGATCATCACAGATGAGACAAAAGCAAACCAGAAAAATCTAATAGGGAATGTACTGGTTTTCTGTAGGGTTTCTGATTGCAATACAAAAATTATGCATTCTCTAGTCCTCTGACATATTTCAGTAATAATGTACACTTATTTAAAACTTTTCATGTAGGTTTGAAAGGTAATCAAGGTCAGGCACAGCTATCAGCACACACTGTGCCTTCGGCAACAAGCATTCCAAATTCCAACTATGTACAGAATAAATTACTATGCCAACTTATGTATCAACGGATCAATAAAGTATATCAACAACTGTCATAACACAAAAAATTCCCTAAATTGCAAGCAGTTACTTTAGACTTAAAATAAGATGTTTAGAAGCTTTTTAATTACATACCTGAATAAGCTAAAAACAATTGTTCCTACATTTTTTAACCACTTTCCTGTCCAAAAAAGAGAATGTTCATTAGTTTAGAAAAGTTTTCTTCCATCACTCAAAATCAGCTTGCTATCTATGTGGTCTCTCATACAGACCTAACTGCATTATTAAACATGTGCTGGATTAGTATCAGTACTCTGCAAGTTCTCTGAAACTTAACTTAGAAGTGTAGTCATGCCACAGTAAAGATTCATTTTGCTTCTCTTTCCCAGCTATTGCCCAACTTGGCAATGAATTATGACAGGCAACTAACCAATCAAGAATCAATTCTCTCTCCCCTAGCAGAATCAGAAAGTTCATTTCTAAGAGTTAGACGATACCTGGTTCTTAGTCTGTCAAAACATTAAAAACTCCAGAAACTAAAACACACTAACAAGCAAGCATTAAACAAAAATCTGCACTCAGACCACATTCTTCTACATACCACTCTCCTTGCAAGCAACAGGAAAATTGAGATTATGTCTGAACTAGAACTGAAAGTTCAAAAAAAGGCCAAGATAAATCATTAAATGTTTCAGCCTGTTTTCCCTAATGCAGATACATACAAACCCCACTCCACTTCAAATATGCTATTTCTAACACAATGGTTTACATTGTCACCTCCTGCTTATAAATGGGGTTCACAATAATGCATTGTAAATCAGTCGTTTAAAAATTATCATTAGTTATTTAAACCAGTTTTACTGAAATTCAAGGTATGAACAGACTACGAAGCCTATCTTCAAACACTTGTTCTGGTGTTAAGAGTAATCTAAACTCAGAAGTCAGATTCACATGTGTTTTTCATCAACCAATCCAGTTTGGGATAGGTTCTTCTCTGATCAGACATACCAGTGGTTTTAAGCATTAGTCCCACAGCAAGCTTTTAATTATTCATAACATTTATTGGAATTCATACCTTCAAATGAAAAGCAGCATTCAAGTATCTCTGCAAAGACATAAAATGCACTGGTTAGTTACACCAACATGGCTTGCTACTTCCAAGTTCTCTCTAGATCAGCCACATACATTACTTGAACAATGCAGCATTCTATAGGCAACACCACTGCACAAGAAGTTTCACACACCCATGTGAACTTCACATAGTGGGCTGAAGCCTGTTCTTCAAAAGAAACTACTGGTAGTTTGCAAGGAGTGGAATAAAATTACAGATGTTGTAATAAAACAGGAAAATTAGAACTTGTTTTCACACTTTAGATTTTAACTTCTTAGCTAAAAACAACCTGTGGATACTCAAGAACCAGTTCCATTAAAGTGAATTTCATTAAAACGACTGAACTCAGGTACTTAGGTAAGAATGAAGTTCTTGGAGAAGCCACTAACAATCACAGTAAGCATTCACTAGCATGCTTTTTGCGTGCTGCAAGTATAATGTTACACTAGCCCTTCTGAATTAGTTTAGCTCTGGAGCTGAAGCAGCTTTAATATAATTAGAATTAATCACAATTCACCACCAAATTCCACCTTTAATCATTAACATTACTTTTCCTAAATGCTCACATCTGAGTGAGCCCCAAGAAGGTCAACATGCAAATGTCATCACTAGCTTTCAAACACCAGTAACACTTCCAAACCAGGACACTTTTAATACCAGGCTAATGTTTGGGTTTTTACCTACTCTAAGACAGGATACCTCAAATTATAGGGATCTAACACTTCCCCCTCTCTGCTCATTAAAGATGCTAGCTTTTGCAACAGTACATACGTGCGTCAACACTGACCAGAGGTGAGTTTAAATAATGCACCAACAAACATCCTTATTCATTCACAACCCGGAGCATGGTGGCATCTAGCTTGTACATGGGGACAGCAATACAAGTAACACCAACTGGCATAATGACTGAACGATTAAGTGACTTTTCAAATAATTATTTAAGTGGTTTCATCTCAGTAGCCAGATCCGTATGAAGTTTCTCATCAACGTATCAGGTTTGGCAGTTTCATCATGATTCACCACTTAAATATCAGTGACTGGGAACTGTAACACAATTAACACACTCGTATTCCACAAAATAAGCTTTGTGTCTTTCATACACAGATGTACTGAAAAGGGTATACATCACAATTAACAAAAAATTTCAGATGCTTAATCAATAAATATTACCTCTATCTGTTGCACTTCAGTTGCCAGGAAATCTTTCACCAGGACACTTCACACTCCCATTATTAGAAACTGTTCATGCCATTCTAGAAATGAGTGTGAAAATCAATTACAAAATGTTCACACATAATATAGCACAACCCATTAGGAACAACCAAGTTTTACTCTTGTGGATCCCCCTTCCTCCAAACCACTGGTTGTAAGCATCTGAGTCAAATTAAATTGAATACAGATACTGAAGTAATTTCTTAGCATTTCTAAAAGGTGAGAATATCAATTATACTCTTTTAAAAATGAATACACATTTTTATTAAAAAATTGGAATCATATTTGCCTGTTTATATTAACAAGTCTCTAGATGTCCCCTTTTTCTTCACCTAAGCACTTTCTTATACTCATCTCCCAAAAAGTGCAAATTCACAATGAAAAGCCATCTTGAGGAAATCTTTATCACATTTAGTATGAACATTTCAGATAGGCACATTTCACCAGCTCTTCTGACAGTGCCCCAAATAAACTACTGACCAACTCCCCAGCCTACACAGTTCTAGACAATGACAAACACGCCTGAAATACAAAGATACCTCAGTTTTAAAGCTAATGACACAGCTGCTAATTTGATCATACATATACTTTGCTAATTCATTTATCCTATCAATTTATACCAACTGATCATTCAAAACATACATAGCTTTCAGGAAAATCCACTTGTCTGTGTCAAGTGTTCTACTTCTGATGGTGCTTCCATAAAGACCTAAAATTGAAATCAAACAAAAATTATCTTTTTAAGGTGAAAATGTCTCTTGCTGTGGTCTAGCATAATCTCTCATGTTACTATGTCAGAAACATAATCACTAAGCACTCAAAATTAACTTTATCATACAACAATACAGGTCTAGAACTGTCTTTAATACCTAGCGACTAGAAATTTTGTCTGCCCTAGGAAAAAAATTACCCTGAATTGGTTTTGGACCCTTTTGCAATCACTATGATGTCTGAAGAACAGAGACGTTCAAGCTTCTATTTCAAAAATATTTGAGTGGCCATGCATTTATTCACAATGCAATACTACTATCTGCCCAGTTTGCAGGATCATTACCTCAATTATGTTCAAACATGGCCATGTAAGTAGATTCACATTAAGTCCAACACACACCCAAAGGCAGACAGCTAACTTTTCCCATCTCCAAAATGGGCATAATTCAGCACAAGTTCACCAAGTGATTTATCATGTGAGTCTTCATGTGTATTTAAATGCCACAGCCAAAGAAATGAAGGGCTGACCTTAACTTGGTGAAGAGCACACAAAAAAAAATCAAATAATTACTCATCAGTTTAATGGCGACTATGAGAATGAAACATACTGTAAAACTGTTTTTCCTTTTTGTCCCACTCAGTAACCATACAAAGATGACAACCCTCTGGCACTTCACACATTCCACACTTTTGACAGATAAAAATATGGAAGCCTTCATTATCTTGATCAACACTAGAAACGTAGTTATTACTTCTGTTGTAACAAAATTAAAAATTCCAGAGCCGTTACCTTAATGCTTCTGTACAACATATTGGACAGGACTGAAAACTTCCTCTCCGTCATACCTAAAAACAAACAGTAAACAACACTTGAAATCAGCAGATCCTTATTACCAGACAATCAACAATCCCTCAAGTCTCAGAAGCAAGATGTTAAGTACACATCTAAAGTTTGCGGGAGACCTTTCAGAAAGCAGCAAGAAATGCAACCAGCTTTAAGTAACAAAGGAGTTACAAGTCACATCCACTTGAAATCCCATATTAAAAGCATTGTAGAAATAACTGCATGTACCCACTATTAAACTTCAGTCCAAAGGATTTTTAATGAAAATTCATCATCTCAAGGTTTCAGTCCTTTAACTATAAGCACCAATTTCAATTGACTTAGAGAATTCAGTTTTAACCATGTAGCATATATTTAAAACTACCAACTCAACAAGCCAAAGAAACACATGACTTTGTCACACACAATACTTAAAATATACACATTCCAATAAGGTCTCTCACTCCGCACCATGTAGAGTAAATGAATGTAGCAGTCCATTAAAGATAACTTATTAAATGTGGTTTGTTTCAGACAACAAAAAAAAATTAAGCTATGGAAAAGCTCAAGTTGAGCTTGCTTATTACACCCAAGAACCAGCAGTGATGAATGGCTTTCAAGATTCAAAAATTTTACTCTTCAGTAAGCTAACACATGACTCAGGCTATCATGAAACAAGCTAATTCAACACTGAATGAATGCACCCGACAACTTCCTACATGAATGCAACCATCTCCTAATCTTTGCTTGCAGATAAGAGCCTAGAACCCTAGCTATATTTCTTTATTGTATCGCCCATTCTTCTAGAAGTACTACTGCTTATGACAGTAGTATTGCAAGAGAAAAAAGGCATCTTAAGTATACAGGTAGTTGGAGGGGTGTTACATATTTTTTAAAAAATAAATCTTTTATTCTGCTGTCTCATTGCCTAGCAAAAAAATAAAATATTAATAGTTAAAATATTAACCTCGTGATTCGCATTTAAAAAGCATGCTAAGATTGTGGTGGTTTTTTTCTTGGCACGATATGTGGATTTTACAGTAACTATTTAAAGTTTTCTGTTGTAGTATAATTCCACGATGCCGCTGGCTGAGCCTTACGAAACAGAGACAACGCCAGTGTGTGCACCAGTCTTATGTCAAATCAACAAGGCGACTCCAGCCCCATCAAGAAGCCCTGACCTCTCACTAGAGCACCTCATTCTCCTCGTGTATTTAGGCCGACATCATTCATCAGCATTTTAAGTACTAATTCAAACGACAACCGAGCGAAGTGCACGCTACATTGCCCTGGGCAGGGGCCTGCTCCCAACCCCAGTAAGTAAGAGCCGGCGCCCCTGGCGGGTTGCAGCCCTGCATCAGCCCCCGGCGGTACTCGACACTGCCCCCGGCGCCGGCCAGCGATCAAAATGGCGTAGGCCAGGCAGAGTCTGCCCGGGCGCCGCCCGCATCAGGACGAAGTGGTAGGTACCTCGCCACACCCTGCCCGTCCCGGAGCGCCCGGCGGGCCACCGCTTCCGGCGGGAACCGGCCGCGCC
>NW_020799097.1:38887031-38890280 GCF_003259725.1 Athene cunicularia
CGCCGCCTGACCCCCGCCTTACCCGGGCCCCGCGGCCGCTGAGCGGAGGGTGCTGCCGCCTTGGCCGGCCGCTTTCCGGCAGGCAGGAGCTCGGGGGCGGAGGGGGACAAACGGGAGGGCGCTGCCCTCTCTCGCTGTGGATGGTGCTGCCTGGCGGGAGAGAAGGAATGAGTGCTGGAGTCTGACTTCTGATGCCGGTGCTGTTTAGACATTTTGCGTTACAGGGGTTTTGCATAAAACAGCTAGCAAGCGAAGGCAGGAACCTCCCAAACTTAAGGTGTTTTTGCTGAATGCTTTTTTCTTCCATCCTCTGTCACTTCCCTGGGGCTCCAACTAATTAACCTTCTATAGCTGTGCCTGAGTGTTTCAGCTTTCCTTGTCTCTAATTGGATGTTTCTGAAACCTCAACGATATGCACACCCTTTCCCTTTTTGGATATAACACACAACGTGTGTATAACATTGCAATCATCAGGGCTGAAAAATCTCTTACTACCCACAACTGACAAGGAGAAAACTTTCTGCAGTTTTTCACTCTAGAAAGTCTTAAGAACACGGTTCCACAGTGAACCTAAGAGTGGGCTACCCCAATCCTAACGCAGCTTTAGCCCCTAAAGCCGTCGTACAGTTGCACCTCAGTCAGCAGAACCGGCCTCCATACTGCTGTGGAGGGGCTAGTGAAAGAAGTGGGAGCAGGTATCTGAGCCACAGTGAGGGTGGCGTGAGTACTGCAGGCTAGATGACATTTAAACCAATGTGAAGCCGCATCCAAAATTCTCATTTATGGAGGTTCTCGCTAAAAGTCTAACTTTTTCATCTACCTGTTCATTGAGAGGTCTAGTAAATCAACTTAGTTGAGGAATTCTGGAAAAACAAGGAAGAGTGAAGAAAAGCTCAAAAAATGGTTTGTATTTTGACAAGTTGTTAAGAATATTACAAAAAATGACGGTCCGCAAGGTAGACTCTCATATAAGAGTCTAACTGTTGGAAGAGGATAAGGTAAGTCTAGAAAAGTGAGTTGCAAAATGCTAAAATACCTGGCAATTTTATTCCTAAAATTATTGAGAGTAATACCACCAGGAAAGTTTTAAGTATGTTTTCTTCTACAGCCCACAGCAGATGATACTCGTTTTCTCCCTGCTTTTCTTCTTTCACATCCCATTTTACCTATCTGAAATCCTCCTCTTGACTGCAAACAGGGTGACCCACATGGCAGACTGCAAGCTGCAGCCAGCCCACCACCTTTTCTGCTGTAGAGGCATGAGGAAGAAGATCTGCATGCTGCCTTTTTCTCTGAGTGCCTCCTACCTGCACTTGTTTGAGCTGCTGTTTCTGTAGAGTAAGAGAGTTCAAAGCTGTAAGCTTCAGGCAGGCTCAGCAGCTGACCTTGGGTACAGGCAAGAAGTTTAAGCTGCCCTTGTTATCTATCCATGTGGCCTGTTCAAAAGGCCCTAAAAATGATGTTTACCACATGGCACTGAAAATGTTAACCCACCCTTCCGTAGTGACATCAGAGTTAAAGATAAGCAAAGTAATCACAGCCATTAATCACAACTCGATTAGCCTTAAAGAAAGAAGGCAGCTCCTTACCATTCCTTTCCTAAGTGCTAAATAATTACATCTTTTCTACAGCTGCTGTGGAGGGCTTTTATGTACGTTATAGAATTTCTTTTTAGGGGGAAAATAGACTCATAATTTAAGCCCAAAGTACATTACATAAAACAAATAAGTACTATTTTAGTTTGCAATTGATAATAAGAAGGTTATAAATAATGAGGAGACTAAGGGCCTGTCCAGGCCTGCTGAGTACTGCTCTGTATTGTGAGCTTTGCAGGAGAAACACGGGTGTGCACTTACTGCAGGGTGCCTTGCACCATGCAGTGCTACTGCACATTAGCTTTTGTAATTTGGCAGAAGAAACTTTTCATCTCTCTGTTAGATTGTAGGGCACACGTTTACTAGCAGTGCCTGAATGCACACTGTATGCAAACTTTTTATCCCCCAAGAAATGTGCCTCGTATTTATTGTCATCACCTAAGTCTGACAGCACTGGACAAGCTTGTGGGTCAAGTGAAGTACATCTTTACTGTAGGTAGGCAACAACTACAATTACAAGGCTGAAAAAAGATAACCAAAACAAAATAAAAATGTACACCACAATTACAGGTTATGTTTAAAAGGAAGATCCCTTCTTAGCTGCCTTTCCCCTCCTTCAGGCTTCCATGTCTTTAACGTATATCCCAGGAGTCTGGATGAGGGTGCAAGCTGTAGAGCAACACCTGATCCTCAAATTCCACTCCCCAGAGAGATCCTAGGTCTAGTCTGAACCGTAAGCCTGGTTGCTGTAAAGTGTTAGTTTATAGATGAATCGTTTCTGAATTTAGCTCACCACACAGCTGCACATTCATGCACAGTATAAGCACTGATGGAAGGGAGTGCTAGTTACTAGATGATGGGGGTGTACTGGATTGTGTCTTTTGAGGCCCACACAAATGTATGCTGGCCTGAAAGGCTGGTGGTGTGGCTACCTCCAGGGCATTTCAGCTCCAGGCAACTCTCTCCAAGTTATCTTTTCTTATTTTAAATGATTTCTTTATCTTCTTGCTCTTTCTCTTTATTTCTGTCTCCCCCCACTTCCCTTCTGTTCCTATTTTAAGTCTGTCTTCCTGGATTTTCTCCAGTAGCTTTGCAGCTTTGATGACTCACATCTCTTGGTTTGGGGTTGCTACCAGTGCATCCTTTGGGATGCTGAGTTCCCCTCCCCTCTCACCTCCTCAGCAGGAAGTCTATTGTATGCAGCTTTAATTTCTTCCTTCTCTGAACAGATAATACTCATTGTAAAATCCTGAGCTGACTTTGTCATGTTTCACGTTATTGCATCATAAAATGCATGAGTTAGGAAACAATTTCATTTAGCTTATGATTTTGGCCCTGGTTTTAATGTTTTACAGAGACCAGAACTCTTTATTTAAACTTCTCAACTCTCTGTGAATTTTTAGTCACTTTAGTGTCACAAAAAGATGAGTGCTTTTCGTTATGATGAGATCATAAAAACATTAGAACAGCTGTACAGGGCCAGACCAGAGGTCTGCCTCCCCACTTCCCCCCTGCCCCCTGTATCCTGCCTCCATCTGTAGCCAAAAGTCAATGCCTAGGGAGGGGAGTAGGGATAGAACAGCACATAGGGATTCTTCTCTGAATATTTGCCCAGCCTCTGGGAATATAACCCTCAGAGGGTAGGGGGGGGGGG
>NW_020799097.1:38890330-38994840 GCF_003259725.1 Athene cunicularia
GGGGGGGGGGGTGAGTAGCAATCCTCCATTAACTTACTACCCATAAATTTGTCCAGTCTTCCCCAGAGCCTTTACAAAATTTTAGTGCCCACAGTAACAATGTCAAGGAGTACCACAGCTTAATTAGGAATTACAGGAAAATGCACCTCCTTTGTTTTGCTTTGTACCTGCTGTCTGTTAGCTCATTGCACAGTTTTAGGGGAAGTGGTGGGCAATCCATCCTTCTGCAGTCACACCCTCATTAAGCCCCTGCCCCATAATCTCTTTTTCAGGCTGAAGAAACCTCATTTGCTTAATCATTCCTCATGTGGGAATCAGTTCCTACCTTTCACATTACTCTCATTGCTTTTCTCTATAAACTTTTTCTTGTTTCTTTTTGAAACAGGAGTTCCAGAGTATATGCACTGTATTCAAGAAGCAGGTACAACATGGGCTTGTGCAGAGGCATGAGGATGTTCTCAGTTTTCTTCTTTGTTCCCTAGCACTTCCTAAACTTTGGTTTCCTTTTCTGACTATCGCTATGCATGGAGCTGACGTTTCCACAGAACTGTCTGTTGTAACTGCAGAATCTCATGTCTGAGCAATAAAGGTCAGAGCACATCACTTTACATTTGCTGTTGTGTTCATTTTTCTCGGTGAGCAGTGCTTTATATTGATCTGTGTGGAATTTAATATGTTGCTGTTATAGCCACTCAGTTTTTTAAGCTCCTGCAGCTGTTTATGCATCGGCAATGAATGATTGCTCATTTTTTTACCCTCTGCATGCCACCTTTCTCAGATCAATTCAGTAAGTTCACTAGTACAGGTCATGCTGATTTCTGGAGTAGTTTTTTTTCCACTGTGAAAACGGACCATTTACTTTTACTCTCTGTTTCCTATCTTTTATCTCTTATCCCATGTCTGCTTAGTTTGCCTAAAATAATTTGCTAAGAGGCTTTAGGGAATCCGTGCACTAGATCACATTACCACACGCTTGCTGATGAGAAGCATGATGTGAGTTTACCAAGCATTCTGACTGATGCCTTATATATCATATTTAGATACACATTAACTCTACTTTTTATATTAAGATTTTACTTATTTGCCCCTACAGATGTCAGGCTTAGTGGGTTGTAGTTTCCTGGATTTCCCAAGAACCTTTTCAAAACGTTATAAACCTGTTTGTTACTTTCCCTTCTTTAGCACCAGAGCAATTTCAAGTGAGAGCTCACAAACCACAATTTGCAGTTTGTATGTTTCTCTGGATTCCTCTAGAGCATCATCTGATCCTGTTGAAGCTGCAGCATGTTCAAGAAGTTTGAGGCAAATTCTCCAATGAATGCTTTGAAAGTGGTGTGGGGAATTTCCCCAGATCTTCCACACTGAACACAGGAGCAAAAAACGAATGCAATTACATAGCCCAATTTTCTCTGAACACATTTCCCGTGCCTCGTGAATTTGAAAAGGGATATGTTACTAGTTTTGATAGACTAAACACCATTATACTAGCATGTACTGTGTAGGAGACTTGTAAGTCCCTCAAAACAAGGACAGAGAAGCAGCCTGAGGGAAGCATAAACAATGGTGAGAGATGAAACTTGGTAAAGATAAGGGATGAGGGGTGGCAGAGTACCTCCAGGCCTGTCTGAGGAATGTCTCAAGCACTCCAAGTACCCTAAAATGAAACTGTGGTCACGGGGTAGATAATCTGGAGTCTGGATAATGCAGGCTTTGTGCTCAAGGAGCTGATAAGGCTACCGGGATAACACAGAATGCAGCTGGAGGAGGGACCCCTGTGGAGACAGGACAATTCTGCTCAGGGGTATCTTGTAAAGTTGCAGGGCCATCTGTCCAGTGAATGACCTTTGCTTCATTATCTGCAAAATGCATATTAAAGTTGACATCCCTGAATATGCTAATGAAGATTAACAAGATAATTCTAGTTGCAAAGTCCCATGAAGCGCTTTACTCCTCCCCATACATGTGATATGTAGATATGTAGGTCCACTTAGGGGAGGGACCCAAGGAAAGTGTGTTTAAACTGAGGAGGGACAAGGGTAACAGGAATGAAGACCACCAACGCTTTCTTGAACCCTTGTTGGTGGGACCAACACAGGAACCCGGACCAGTGACCTCTCTCTATCCCCACCTCTCTCTCTCCCCTTCTTTCACCCACTTTTCTTTTTATCTTAACACAAGGCCTATCATACTGCTTGCCATAATTTGACTATACTTAGTCAATTATTATGTACCCAGTTAATAAACTGTGGGAAATTAATAAATGTTTATGTATGGGCTTTGAGACTTGTCTCGCCGTTGTCCACTCCATTGGGAATTCATGAATTGTCTCCCTCTTCAGAGTGGGTTGTTACATACTGTTGTGGGCTTCCTTTTGCCCTTTTTCAAGTCTTTCTTGAATGGTGATTTTCTGCCTTCAGGATAGTGTTCTCAGCTTGTCTTCATAGCACTTGCAAGGATTTAATGCGCATAGATGTTCGTTTTAGTTTTGTTTTTAACAAGGGTCTTAATTTTTAGGTATCTCCCCTTTCTGAAGTACAGATGTGGTAGGTATGTGGAGTTTCTGCTGCAAAGATAGATATTTAAATGTACAATGGTTGCTTTTACTGACACATTTGGTTTATTGTCATAATCTAATCAGTTTATATATAGCTAAAATTAATGATAAAGCATAACCAAGCTTTATATAAGAAAAAAACCCCAACCCTCTGCACGCACTTACTTAAAAGAAGCAATAAATTTGGTGTATTAAGACAAACTAATGAATATTAATAATTTTAAGTTAATTTATCTATTTTTTCCTGTTTACCAAGGTGAGTCCGTATTCTGTCTCCGGGAATACATAACTGTAACTGTTTTATTGTTTAACAGAAGCATTCATTGTCTTATACTACAGCAGCATTTCAGTATGCCCAAAAATACTTGAGGGATATTTCAGCCTGAGTCTTTGTTAATGCTTGGAAACATCATCTTTCTCTCAGTGTTCAAATCTCTTCTATGCTATTCTGCATAAACAGCATACTACTGAAAGATAAGATACTTAATTGCTGTATAGTTGCTGCTTATATTACTGGCTTTTTCTTACCCTTAAGAGATGAGATGAACAGGCCTGAATGAGATGAAAGCACTGAAGTGAAAGTACTGTGGAAGGATGGGAGAAGAGCAACATGCTATTTAATAATCTTCTTATAGTTGTAGGACCCAGCTGTTAATTAATATCACTTGTAGTCACTTCATTCATTAACAAGGCATAAGGAAAAAACCACTTTTCTGTCATATTTATATAGCCTTGGCAAACTGAGTGCCAAACTCACTTTTAAATAGGAAATATATCTTCACATTCCTTATCAAGAGGCTGCCTCTGGTTCTTAGAGAAGACAAGGCTGCTATGCTATTTGATTTTTTTAACCAAAACTGTTTTTAATATTGCCATGTTTCAGAGGCTTGCTTACAACTAAAATATCCTATAACCATACACGCTGCAGAATCAGGAAAAACAACACATACTCAATTTGCTCTTTCTAAAGCCAAGTATCATGTGAACTATTACAACAAAGTGGAAGTTGTAAAACTGCATTCCAGTATCTGGAATTGAATCTGAATATGGTAAGTACAGATCTCTGGGTAAGAAAGAGGCACTACCTCTGAAGTGGAGATTTCTTGGAAACTTATTTAACTGCTTGGAATGTTTAATTTGATAAAGTAAGAAAATAAAATATGCATGCATATTATTTTACTTATAGCATGCTTAGAAAAACTCATACAAATATTTATTTTAAAGTAGTAAAGATGTAGGAAATTTAACTGCATTATCTACAGTGCTAATATATTAATTTTAATAGATTAAATTTTGCATCAAGGCTTCACTTTGGAAGGTGCTAAGTCTTTCCTTCTATAAAACTTGCATAGACACAGGTCTCAGTTATTTTATTGTACAATTTTGTTTCCATGTTTTCTTGTTCCTAAAAATAGCAAGCTTTTTGGGATAGCATAGTGTGTTAACAGGTTTTGTAAGTGTATCTTGCTCTTAGCAGCTCAGCTCTTCTCATACAGGGAGAGATCAAACAGCACTTTCTATAGATGTGTATTAACTTCACAGTTAAGTAGAACTTGGGAGCTGCTGCTGAAAGGGATGACCTTGTTCTTCCCTCCTTGCAGCCCCCAGTACAGGCTAATCATTATGCTGCTACAAGCAACTACCTGATGCAACAAAACCCAATTTTTTTTTTCAGCTTTAGTTTTCTAGCAAATCAGCCACTTGAACTGATTCACACTGTGACCACCTAACCACTAGGTTTAACAGAAGGGAAGTGGTGGAAGCACACACCCTGGGCTGGGGAAGAGTTGAGCAGGTTGATGTCGCCTGACAGCAGCTAAATCTCAGGCAGCTATAAATATGATGTGAAACATCACACTCATGCCCCGCAAAGTGTAGTGTAGTACCTAGGTAAATATACCTGAATGCAAGAATTCTACCATTAAAATAAATAATATTTGAAGTTTAAGAAGCCTCTTCTACTGTTTGCTGCTATTCACTCTTGTACTGTAAGGAAGAAATAATATCTGTCTAAATACAATCAAATTATATGGACAGTTGATATTCAGAGTGGTACAGTTTATGGCTGGCCCTACTAGAGAGCAAGACAGTTGTGATGCTCTGCCCTAGGATATGTAAGGTTTGTCTGTTTTTTGATGGTAGGGGACTGTATTGTAAACAACAGAAAGAGAAGGGCAGCATAGTTAATCCTATAACCATGATAATATTCCTTAAAAACCACAAATCAGCCATTTAAGTTATGTAAATATTTTGTAAACTTGCAAAGAAGGTAAACTAATGTGTTGCTGACTTCCTAGGAGGGAACTCACAGCATTGCAAATTCTTACCGTGTACACAAGCACACATTCCTTGTCCTGATATTCCTGACTGGAGCTGGTAGCTGAGCTCCTGATGCTGGTGGGGCTGCGTCCTTCTGTTACGATGAAAGTACTCAGACAAGGTGCCTCCTGCCAAAGGCCCTCCTGCACTCTAACCTGCTTTGCCTGGTTGTGCTCTTTCAGATACTCCCCAAAACTGAAATTAGCTCATCTAGGCCCTCCAGGCAACAGAGGGAAACACCTGGGCATTTCTGAAGTTGCATGCTCTCTCTGCCTGGTCAACATCGGCCAGTAGAGTAAAACAAGGCCATCCCGTTTTCTGGTCCTCAGTGTTACATATGCTGTGTAGAGAAAGTATGGGACAAGGCTGCCACTCCTGGTCAGCACTGGGAACATGCTCTGCTTGACTACAGAATATGCAGCCAATAGGCAGAGATTTATTTATGTGGTTCATGTCACAAGAAGCAATTGCTCCGCCAGAGGTAACAAGCATGTAGTGTTTCTAAACAGGGCCCTTGCCGAGCAGAGAAATGGCGGTATGAAGCTTGAGCTGGGGGCCTATTACAGACCTGAATCCTCTGGTGCTCCTTAGTCTGAGGTGAACTCCCATCAGCATCCTTTTCGATCCCAGAGCCAGAGCCTCTTGGGATCCAGGAATGGATGACCAGGAGATGCCCTTGCTGAGATTCTCTATTCCTTCTCAAAAAACAATACTGGGAGAGTTTTCAGAGAGGCCAGTGATCAGATCTGAGAGGAAGCCACCAGTGAAAAGCAGATGACCCTCAAATTCATCTGGAGCAGCTCCTAGGTGGAAGCCTGTGGTATTGTCCAAGAGATAAAAAGGTCTGGACACTACCTGTTCTTGGGAGAGGCAAGCAGCCCATGATCTGTGGGCAGCCTGGTGCTGTATAGGGGAGTTCAGGATGCCAGGTGGGGGTAGAGAAGCTGGTGAGTGGCCTGGTAGCTGCATGCACCGTACAAGCCGCTAACACTCGCTGTAATGCAGCTGACTGTTCCCACAGGAGCTGGCACAGTTGTCAGAGTATTGTGCCAACTGTGGTTGCTGTGCACCAGGGTTATGTACAAGATGAAAAGGGCTGGTTGCATACAGACATATTAAGTATTGCCATCCTGCTTAGAGGGATCATATCCCTACCAGATAATGAAGTTTCTTCGCTGTCAAGGTCCCCGTACCATAGTGCATGGGACACTTGGTACCACTGGCAGGAGTACATACCTGCTTTTTCATATTCATCTTCTCCTAGACGACCTATAGGAGATATAATCCCAGGTCTCTTGTAGGTATCTTAAGTTTTTCAGTCCTGACGTGATCTCTTCTAGCTGTGGGCATCCCACTTAGCCCATCTGAAAATCCCCGACATTGCACCCATATGGGAAAGAGTTCACCAACAGCTTTTTGTTCACATACTGGCTACCGAGCCAGGTAATACAGATGTTACTGATCCATGGACTTGGCATGATACAGCCTTTCTGCTGCATTCAATAGGAGGTGGGGACCAATGATCTACTCTTCTAAAACAATGGAAAAGAAAACTTCAAAAACTACCATAGTGTGATATAAGTTGTACCACCTGAACTAAAAATATCATTTGATGATGGTGCTCTATTTTATAAGAATGAAAAAGAAACTTTCTAAGCATTACAGAGGAAATGTTATCAGTGCTGCTTTATGCTGTTTTAAGTGTCAAATAATCTATTTGAAATTATGCTAGTTCAGTGGGCCAACACAGCATTTAAAACCACTGTTTTGTCACATTTCTTTCATTTTTCTTTCTTTTCTTTACTTGGGTTACTCAAACATGCACTTAGTCTTACATAAGCAGATATGAAGAGAGGAGTGGATCTCACTTCAGGAAATGTTAATTGGTATGTTTAATTTCTCCTGAAGATCTTGCAGTTTATTGGCATGTTTAAGTAGTTTCCATGGACTGCCATGGGAGTTTGTGAGACATTTTGATTGTAGGGTTTGTCTCACATGCAAATAAGGGATAAAACAAGATAGCTTTAGCATAATGAATACGTGTTATACTGGGACTGTCCAAGCATTTGAAAACGTTATCCAGCCCACCAGACTGGTTGTAGGATGAAGCAGACTAAGAAATTACACATGTCCTCTCCTTCCAGCAGTCCTGTGGGTCCAGCTCAGTGTGACACTTTCCTCCTGTCTCCCCACTTCAGGTTACCACAGACCACGCTAGGATCTGCAATAACTTGTTCTTACTTTATACCCATATTTCTGCAAGAGGCAAGACTCACCTCGCAGGCACTGGTAGGGAGCGGCATGCAGAGAGGCAGCCTGTGACTCTTTCCTGTGTTCCTCCACACCCTGCGTAGGACGGGGCCGTGGGCCTGCACATGGTGAGAGATTTCAGAGCTGGTGAAGCAGAAATGTGCTATAGGATGCTGCATGACAAGACAAGAGGCTGAAACCTTGTTTGAACAGGTAAGCAGTCTGTTTTGCAACACTGATCAGGCATGTACAACTGACCCACAGCCAGTCTGAGAGTCTGGTGCCTGATACAGGAGTGGATGAATTTTCCCCACTTGGTGATTTCGAACGGGATGACCATTAAGATCGTTCTTCTGTAAACACAAGAGGGCACTCCCACCTCACTGCTAAATGACTTGCAGCACTTGAAAGTTTTTAATGGAACATCACAGCATTGCAGCTACTCCATTGTACGTGCTTTGGTAACACAACAATCACTGTGTATTTATAAGCATTTATAGACCATGCATTTATAGGCCATATTTAAGAAATGTGGTTTTGTTTTGATGCTTTCTCCAAAATAGTATGTATGCAGAGAAAATTGAATTTAATCCTTGATCTCAATGAAGTAAAAACAAAACTGTTATGCCCTTGTAACCAGAATTGCACTGAAACTGACTACTTTTGGGGATTTCAGGTGCATTATCTCACGGAAACAGAAACTACTTCTTTTGTCTACAGTAGCAGAGGAACTACAGAAAGGGGAAATGAGATTTAGTTGTTGTGCTTGCCAACACTTGCATGTTTTGAAGTAGAATGTTGGTGCTCTATTCACATAAGTTTCCCTTACCCAGTTGCTCTTGTCTGCCTGGTGTGCTATGCTATCAATGCTTTGCACACTCTAGTCAATTACAGAAGAGTAAATGTATTTTAAGCTTACCCAAGGGCCTCTCAGCTGTTGGGATCAAAGTCTCACTTGATCACTCAGAAAGGTTTAAACAGCTTTTTATAGTGTCCAGCACTTGTAAAACATAATTTTCTGTACATTTAAAAATACAAATAAACCCCAGACGTAATCACTCTTTAAAGAGAAATCTAAACATACTAACCCCAAAGTCTGCTGTGCTAATTATCTCAGTTTAAGTGCTTACGTTTCCTTCATTCAGAGAGAGTTATTTGATATGGTCTACAGTTTTTCCATGGAGAAACAAATTTTAACTCCACTTTTAGCCTTTTCATATTCTTTCTGCAATGTGTCTTTGCATCCCATTTTTGTGTAAATGGGATGCATTTTTGATTTTCATTTAGCAGTGGCCTCCCAGTGTAGACTCTTGTCATCTCTGTTTCCTGTGTGAGACAGAGAATGTGAGGCAGTGGAATGAGTGGGGAGGGAAGAGGGAGGAGGTCTGGCAGTCTCCAATGGGAGGCGGCAGAGTTGTGTGTGTTGTCCAGATGTGCTTGGTGATCTTCCCTGGTGCTACATACCCCTTCTTCTTACCCCCACACTTCTTTTGATCATTATGAGCTTCACCACCAATTTCTTAAACAACTCTCCCTCTGGCCAAGAGGTCATGTCTCTCTTTCACAACATTTTTCATTTGGGATGCTGAAAGCAAGGAACAGAAGAAGGATCAGCACCATCTAGTACAGCAAATTACTTGACAGGACTCTGGGGGAAAATTTGCTGGAGTAGAAGAGTAAAGTACTAAAATAAGAATTATGGGGAGTGCTGGCATTAAAGACATATGAGTATATGCTGTGGACTCTTGCATTGCATTTTATCTTCATGGCACCACTTTTTTATTTTATGGCCCAGCAGATCCATAAACTCATACCTGACTACATCACAAAGCAGACTGTTAAATATGGTTCAAAAAGATTAAAAGCAGGTAAAGTGTTTGTAAAGTAACTTCTTAGCAAAATATTGAGGCTAACTGAATTTTCTATTATCAGATTTCTCTCCACAGAAATCTGGTTTAAAAAAAATGCATATTTGGCCTGAAACAAATGGAGTAATGACACATTTTTTTGGGTCAAGGTGCTCGTTTCATTTCTAAGCATGACCTTCTCCTCAGAAATAGCAAATGATTTATAAGTATGATGTTTCTAAAATGATGATCATAAAAGTTGACTTTTAGCTCCGTTAACGAACCGTATTGAAGAGGCTGACTGCTCTATAAAAGGCCACCTCTGCCAGCAACAGGAAATTGTTCCCCCAGTAAGGGTCAATAGTGATTTTTAAAACACAAGAATCAATTTGGTCACCCTCCTGTAGGACTTTTTTTTCCCTGTAAATGCTCATTGTATTTGGCAAAGTTTAGATGGGAAGAGGAACTCATGGAAAGTAATTTGAAAACATTGTATGCTGGTTATGAATCTGACTGTCTATGAGAAATTCTTGTAATTAATTATTACAATTATTTATAATATATAATTATTTATTATCTATTTCTTTATATATTTTCCTATTTATCTACAATTGCATTGTAAGGCCCATATATCCCCTCCACTATGGCAGACAAACCTGTGTCCCAGTCATTTCTGCTGTCTGTCTGAGGGAGATGCGAGGAGCTCTGGCAGGCTTCGAGGCATGTTGGTGCAGAGTGACTGACTGATGCCTGCACTGCAGATTGAAAAGCTGACTAGAGCTTGCATTTTCTTCAGGAAAAGATGACTGCAATCTCTTTCCTTTGAATGGCAAGTCCAGGAGAACTTGCAGGAACTTCATAGGAACTCATAAGCCTCTGTCAGGTTTGGTCAGAATTGGTCAGTGAGTTAACAGGTACCTAGGAAAATTCAGCCATCCAGAACAAACATAATCCCTGTTATTTAGGAAAACAAATCGATTTTTATGGGGTTTTCTTCATTTTGGCTCCAGTGAATCAGGAAAAGTAAGAAAGAATTTTAGTAACTTTTAATGTCTCTTTTTCATAGTAGAGTTTTTATCTTCTATTATTCTAAGAGTGTCAAATGGAAATGAAATTCATCTCACATTCTCTCTGCAACTCCAAAACAGTGGACACAGTCATCTTGAAACTGCTGTGTCAGGTCCGTTGTGTGGACTAGCACAGCCAGCAGATCTATGTAATGACTAGATAAAATACGCAGCCACTGTGGATGCAACCATTTTCACATCAGCTCCTGCTTTCATGACACCTTTAAGGTGTAACAAGAATAAAATAAAACAGCATTATAACCACAAATGCTGTGTGGAAGCTTTTTTGCTTTGTCTTTGGACTGTATATGGAAAACTGCATTTTGTGCAGGCAGCTGCTGGTACACAGGGCGTCCTGCAACGCAGGGGGTGAGTCCTGCAGCACTGGAGGCAGTGCAGGGACATGCTGAGGCCAGTGCTGTCTGGGGGTAGCCAGTCTCAACAGCTTAGATTCAGTAACTTCCATTTGTCAACTGAGCTGTAGCAAAAAAAAGAGTTAAACTGCTCTCTACAGTTGGGCTTCAGTTTTGGATGTGTTTAAACTGTACAGGAAACAATTGCCAATGAGAAGACTTGTGAAATGCTGAACACCAAAAATGTTTGTTTAAATCATATTTGCAAATAAAGTGGCAAAAATACTTTGCTTATAGCATTGGTGGATGGTAGCTTAAAAAGGTCCTGAAGCTAGATTCTGAGAGGCATAAGCCCTGAATCTCATCCATGCTCAAAAACATGAGTCAAATTTAATTCCAGACTCTTGCATGGCTGCTTGCCCAGAGAAACCTACCATGGTTAGTGACAGAGCAGCTTCCCCGAAATAGCATGGAAGCCATCCAGCGGGCAAAGAAGACTGAAGATGGATTGTTTTGAAACAATATACAAGTAATGCAGAGTATTAGTGTAGTTGACTGTCTGTACAGAAATTCAAGGAGTGATTCAAGGAGAAAAATCAGCAAGAAATATTAAATGGAGATTGTGAAGCAATGGCTGTGGACAAAACCTGCAATAATAATTCTCATTAATGAAAACTTGATTCATGTTTTTTGTGCTGTATGAGAATGGGGCAGAAAGAGAAGATATAAAAGTGTTCCAGTTTAGAAATATATTAACTCCAGCATCTACTGACATCAGATGTCCTTCAACTGACTTTAGTAGACCTTTAATCAAAACTAATGTCACTGAGAAATACCAAAATAGAGTCAACAAAATAATCTGGGTGAGCATATAGAGTCTGAAAAATAAGAGGCAATGCTCTTGCCATCTGCTGCAGGTGATCACTAGCAAAGGAAGAGTGAAAAGTTCCTGAAATTCCAAATGAAGCATCCCCAAAATGCTGCTGAGCAGAATTTTCTCTTGAAAAGTAGGACTGTATAATGGAATGGGCTTTAATCTTCTTGGCCCTTTATTCTATCCAGATCCTCACCCTTTAAGGATTTTAATGCTTATAAAATCTGTCTTCAACAAGAATACTAATAGATGTGGACATAGAGGGGTAAAAAAGACTTTAAAATATAGCTGTTGTTTAAAAATTAGTAAAAGTAATTTTTTTTTAACTGATGATGTAGCTGTACACAATTCATGTGTATCTGTCTTAATAAGAATATGTAGATTTTAATTCAAATTTTAAAAGTATGTGTCAGAGATTTGATTTTCATAGGAGAAAAGCACCTACAGGTGTCAGTGGAACTTACTTGCAAAACAGATACTGGTCAACTTCAAAAAAATCAATTCAGTTATAACATGCTGTCCCATGCTGACTAATATACAGTACTGGTTTCTAGTGAACACACACCATGCTGGATGACTGGTGTGTGAGCTGACACAGGCAGGATGCAGGAACAACCACAAAACCACAGATGAAATGCAATGAGTAAATTTATTCTTTTTACCTCGTGGATAGGGAGATCTCTGAAGCAGCACCTGGGCAGCAGCACGCGAGCACGGACACAGGCACTGCAGACCTCGGTCCTTGCTAGCAAAAGAGAGAGAGAGATATTTCAAACCTGCTGCTTTCGCCTGTATTTCCTGCTTGACAAACCTGAGCTTCTTCTACCGCAGGGTGACCTGCTCGCTGGATGAGGGAAATGCCGTGGATGTTGTTTACCTTGTCTTTAGTGAGGCCTTTGACACCATTTCTCACAGCATTCTCCTGGCAAAACTGGCTGCTGGTGGCTTGGATGGGCACACGCTTTGCTGGGTAAAAATCTGTCTGGATGGCCAGACCCAGAGTTGTGGTGAACGGAGTTAAATCCAGTTGGCGGCCGGTCACGAGTGGTGTCCCCCAGGGCTCGGTGTTGGGGCCACTCCCATTTAACATCTTTATTGATGATCTAGACGAGGGGATCGAGTGCACCCTCAGTCAGTTTGCAGATGACACCCAGGTTGGGTGGGAGTGTTGATCTGCTCGAGGGCAGGGAGGCTCTGCAGAGAGACCCGGACAGGCTGGAGCCATGGGCTGAGGCCAACTGCATGAGTTTCAATAAGGCCAAATGCCGGGGGCTGCCCTTGGGCCACAACAACCCCCAGCAGCGCTACAGGCTTGGGGAGGAGTGGCTGGAGAGCTGCCAGTCAGAGAGGGACCTGGGGGTGCTGATTGACAGCCGGCTGAACAGGAGCCAGCAGTGTGCCCAGGGGGCCAAGAAGGCCAATGGCATCCTGGCTTGTGTCAGCCATAGCGTGGCCAGCAGGGACAGGGAAGGGATCTGACCCCTGTACTCGGCACTGGTGAGGCCGCCCCTCGATTCCTGTGTTCAGTTTTGGGCCCCTCACTCCAAAAAGGACATTGAATGACTCGAGCGTGTCCAGAGAAGGGCAACGGAGCTGGTGCAGGGTCTGGAGCACAGGTCGTACGGGGAGCGGCTGAGGGAACTGGCGGTGTTTAGTCTGGAGAAGAGGAGGCTGAGGGGAGACCTCATCGCCCTCTACAGCTCCCTGAAAGGAGGTTGCAGAGAGCTGGGGATGAGTCTCTTTAACCAAGTAATAAGTGATAGGACAAGAGGGAATGGCCTCAAGGTCTTTTCCAACCTAAATGATTCTGTGATTTTGTGGTATCAGGGATTTTTTTCCTGGCTTAGTTTTATACTGAAAAGGAAATGCAGGGCAGGAATCTCAAGCGTATTCGATGGGGTACCTCTGAGTCTATCAAAGTCCTCTGTGATCTAAACACAGATGTTCTACTTGTCAAGCACACAAAACTAGACAACAATTAGTATGATATATGTGTTTTTCAACACCCCAGCTGCAAGTCAACTTGAGCGTGTTTACAATCCTCTTCACCAGTCTTCTGTTATTTTCTTACATTCCATCTCCTAGCTCAAGAGACAACTTCTGCTGGGTCTGGCAAAGCTGGAGGTGTCCATCTGGGTGTGTGGGGTGTAACACTGAGTAATGTAGAGGCATGCAGTAAACACACATAGAAAAAGAAATAAACATATCTCTACAGTAATGCTTTGAATCAGGTGTCCCATTCATTCTGTCAGTGAATTAAACAGACAGCCAGGCACCACTAATAGATTGTTTAATTTGTTGCATTAAGTCCTGGATATGTTAAACGTCATCTTCTACACTGGCTGATTCATCAGTTATGTTGAAGTAAGACAAAATAGTCCACTGTCAATCAGTTTTGTAATGTTCATTGTCGTACAGCTGTTGCCTACTCAGAAAAAAATAGCAATGAGAAACATTAATATTAAAATCACTTAGCATAACATAATTCTGTAATACAGTTATTGGTGTTAGCATGCCAGTGAGACATATTCTCAAAAGATCTACAGTTGTTCATCTTCCCTTAATACAGAAGGTGGATGAGTTAGTTACAGTAGAGGATAACCAAATCTAAGTATTTACATGTTGATCTTGTGGAAATATGTCCAGGGTATGTGCTCGTAGTACAAGACTACAAAGCATGACAAGCTAGCCTGTGATAAGGGAGGAAAACAGGAGTGTAATC
The DNA here is from genome assembly GCF_003259725.1 of Athene cunicularia. Classification (NCBI taxonomy): domain Eukaryota; kingdom Metazoa; phylum Chordata; class Aves; order Strigiformes; family Strigidae; genus Athene; species Athene cunicularia. Next base: position 38,904,317 of record NW_020799097.1, read on the forward strand.
TCCTTCCAGTAACACATATGCCATTGCTTCGGCTCCTTTAGCTAATGCTACTCTGGGTTTGATAACTTGATGTGGGGTAGTTGCTCACACAGATTGGAATGCTATGGCTTGTGCTTCTTCAGATTGAACATCAGTTTTATTTTGGGTTTGTGACACTAATAACACCATTCCAATGCTATCCCCTCTAGATGAAGTACAGATATTCATTGAAGATACCTGAAATACAAGAACTCAAGAATCTGATGTCAAACAAAGATGTAAAATAAGAGAAGTTTGGGTACAAAGTCATACAGCATTCTCAGGGATCTTCAGGTCTAGGCTAATAGGTTGTGGTCCCACCACATGATCTGTCAGTGTGCACAATTCCATTTCCCCTGTAGTTAATATTTTAGGAGAGATACCATCTGGAAGAATTTGAATTCTCACCATGTTTTCTACTGGAGGCGTTGTAATATGATCATAGGGTGTTTGAATATGAATATTGTGACTGTTTAACAAAAAAACCTGCTTTAGTAAGATGTGAACTCCAAGTTTTAGTACTGGTTAGCTTTTTCAATTGTTCCTTCAGCATTCCGTTAATTCTTTCAATCAAGCTGTTAGGTTGGGAGTGGTAGGCAATGTGGAATATCCAATTTATTCCTAACCCCTGAGCCCAATCTTGGACATTATGTCCACTAATTCCTTGGTCACTTTGTATTTGGTGAGGAGGTCCATACTGATGAATGAGTTGTTCTAATGCTTCAGTTGTGTTATGCTGGTTAGCTTACTCTATGGGCATAGCAAAAACCAGTCCTGGCACTGTTTCCACAGCAGGAAATACATATTACCACCTCCTTGACAGGGGCAGGGTGTCCATATAATTGATCTGCCAGGTATTCAAGGCCCATTGGCCACCCTGTATCTTTCCCCATGGCCCAGTCATCTGCCACAATCCCCACAAGACTGTATCATCTAGAATTGTTACTTCTAATTCAAAAGGATATCCTTGTCTAGGAGTGTATAATTGCGCATGCTCAACCAAAGCATTTTTGCAGACATCAAAGGCTTGTTGTTGCTTGATCCACTGCGAAACAACCCTCTTAGTTAATTTCTGCAGAGGGCACATTAATACTGCCAGATATGGGATAAAAGTTCTCCAATACCCTAAAAGTCCCCCAAAAGTTTGTAACTGTTTTACTGTGGGTGGCATGGAAAATTGCTGGACTGCTTGCTATACCCAGTTTGGTATTTCTCTAATCTGTCCATGCCAGACTATTCCCAAAAATTGTACATTAGTACTAAAGCACTGTATTTTCTTTGGATTAATTGCCCAGCCTTGGTCTTGTAAATGCACTTTCAGCGATTCATCAGCTGTTTCAATTTCATGTTGTGACTCTAACATAATCAATAAATCATAAATATAATGATAAACAGTAATGGCACCCAGCCATAGCGCCACATCAGCTCCTACCATTTGGTGGCAAATGGAGGGACTGTGTGTGTATCCCTGAGGCAATACTTGGAAAGTATATTGCTTTTGTTGCTGGGTAAAGGCAAACTGGTCTTGGCTTTCTGAAGCAATGGCTATCAAAAAGAAAGCATTAGCAAGATCTATCCTCAACTTCCAGGGCTGTAAATTTTTGCTGATATTTTCTATAAGAGTAACTATGTCTGGTACCATAACTCCAAGTGGAGAGTGACTTTATTCAATTCTCTATAATCTACAGTCATTCTCTAAGTGCCATCTGTTTTATGAACAGAACAAAGAGGATTATTAAAAGCAGTCATTATTTCCTCTAACAATTCCCACTTGTTGAAATGCCTGAATGGCTTGAGTAATTTCCTCCTCCCCCCTGGAATACAATGTTGTTTTACAGTTGTCACCTCATCAGGCACAGGCAGTGCAACATGGTCCCATTTTGGGAATTCACACAAGATAGTTACAGATTGATTACTGAATCCTTCTTGTTAAGTCCTGAAGCAGAAACGATGATTTAAAGTTTCAACTGTTTGTCCTGCCAACACATCAATACCCAAGATGTATTATTTATTGGGGGCAATTAACACTGGCGTGGTATTTCCTGTTGTTAAGGTAACCTTAGCTCCGAGGGCAGGGGTCAGATTTCCCCCAGTCCACAGATCTGTGATGTGGCTTCTTTATTATCAGTATTACTATGTAATACAGTAACCTCAGCTCCAGTATATACCAAAGCTAATACATATAAACCCCCCCCTGACTGCCACTTTATAGTTAAAGGAATGTCAGGGCATCAGTCCCCCTCACAGTAAGAGGCTACAGTGGTAGCAATTTTGTGAGATCCACCAGACCTTCATTTTTGCTGTTTTAACATTTTCCAAGTAGTGTCTTGCAATGAAGTGGCAGGCAGTGGGGAGGGTGGATGCAAAGTTGGTGGTGGGGTTAGAGGTGGTTGGCATTTTTATGTAAATACTAACTTTTGCCGTCGGTGAAACAGTTCTAATGTTGTGATCCCATCTGTTTCTGGTCGTGGGATATCAGCTAGTGCAAGATCATTCCACATTCGTTTCCTTGTCACCTGTGCTGTTATTCCTTTCAGTTTTGCCGACTTTGCTTTATTCACCACCCAAACAGATGGCCCTGAAATTACAGCCCAAATTTCCCTCAAAGTATCTGCTAGGGCACCTATATTACCAACATTTGTCACTGCTGGTATAATCAAGAGTTTTAGTGAGGCAGGCACTCCTCTCAAAAACTGCATTTTGATATTTCTCGTTACTGCTACACTGTCTGGATTGGATCCTGCAATCAATGCATGAGCCACCCCCATCTGCCACAACAAATTAATACTTTTTTCCATTGTACACAGCTTCTGAGGGACAACACTAATGCTGCGGGTTCTGCATATGCTGTTAAAACTGCTGCACACAAACACTGATACAGTATAGGTGTAATAACATCTTGCCTTTCAGGACCCTTGATATTTTACAACTGAGCACATCATTGTACCTGATCATTATTGGCTATAGGGCTTAATAAAACTTTTTCACCTACTAATAAATGAATAGATGTAACTCCACTATCCCAAGCTCGCATAAACCCATGCCAGTATGCCTTCCCCACTCTTTTGCTGATAGATGCCTAAAAATTCCCTTAACTTTCTCGGAATACAAGTATGCATGACCTGCACTCTCCTGTCTGCTTGTTGCTGTTGCCCCATCATTTGTGTAGGGGGTCATACTTGCACCGCTGCCCTGCCTTTTAAGTCTGGATCAAATTCAGATTTAATCTTGGAGTCTGAGGACTCACTCTGAACATTTCCATCTCATTCCTCAGGATCCCATGACCATTTTGAGATGAGAGCACAAACTTAGGAAATTGAAACCTTACTTTTCCCATATTTGTCCCTTTGTTTATTAATGATACATGCTACCAGTCTCTCTACATTATCCTGCAGCCCACGGCACCTCTCTGCTTGAGACGTAATTACTTCTTGCACAGTCAACTTTGCATCTTGTAAAGTTCTGACTTCCTTTTCCAATTCTCTCATTTTACTCCGTAATGCAACAGCTTCAAGGTGAAGAGCTCCAAGACCAATAGCTAACAAGCATCCCAATCTCCTCACTAGCTTGTGAAAAGAATCCAGTGCTGCTTTCTATGGCAACCTGTGCATAGCTGTTTCAATTGTATGGGGTGTAACCACCACACTGTTATCTATTTCAGGCCATGCTTCTGGTGGAGCCAATTTAGCCAGGAAAGTGCCCATGAGGGTTCAGTCCTCAGTACCAGACCATCCTGGAATAAGGGATGGTCCAGTCATGTTGCCACTGTCATGGCCTCCTCAGTCCCCTTCTTCTTTTTTATCCATGGCATGGCTGTTCCTGGATCCTGCCAACTATGCCAAATGTGTGAGCTGGCACAGGCCGGATGCAGGAACAACCACAAAATCACAGATGAAATGCAAAGAATAAATTTATTCTTATTACCTCGCAAACTGGGGGATCTCTGAAGCAGCACCGAGGCAGAGGGATGCAAGCAGGGATGCAGGCACCACAGAGATCAGTCCTTGCTAGTGAGAGAGAGAGAAATTTTGAACCTGCTGCTTTCACCTGTATATGAGGGATTTTTTCCAGGCACAGGAATCTCGAGCATGTTCAGTAAGGTGCCTCTGAGCCTATCAATCACAGGCCTATGTTATCTAAACACAGATGTTCTACTTGTGAAGCACACAATACCAGACAACAATTAGTATGATATATGTGGTCTTTGACACCCCAGCTGCAAGTCACTTGAGTGTGTTTACAATCCTCCTCACCAATATTCCATTATTTTCCCACAACTGGTCAGGTTTTGCATGCAAACCTACAAAATTAGTTTATGAAGCCAACAGAAAGGTGCAGCTCTTGGGTGTATGATGTGCTTAGTGCATTTCCATGGCACCCTGTAGAGACTGCCTTGATAAAGAGCATTGTTCTAGGAATAAAAGCAAGTCTGAAAAACAAATTTAATAGTGTGTAGAAAAGAGGAGTGAGACTGATTTGGGGGCAAGTACAATAAAAGTTTGTCCATTTTTGTATGTTATGTAATATTCTCAGTCTCACCCAAGGAAAGGGCTTCAGTGGATAACAAGTGGTGGAACGTTGTAGGCAGTCAAAGAAACCTGGAGCATTTTTATACTGAAGTCAGGGTTCAGAGCTCTCATTACAGTGATTAGCATAATAGTGTGTACTTCATGGTACATTATATACAGTGTATTATATAGGTCATATATTTATATGCTGCATAATATATAGCTTTTTATACATAAGCATATGTGTATCTAGATCTCTCTCTATAAAGTATGTATGTATGCTATGTAAGGTTGTGCTATATGATGTATATCCAGTTCATTTTAGGTTACCGCTTCACAAAAACCTTCTGTTGGTTACTGGCATTCACTGTAAACAGGCAGCTCCTCCCTGTCTTTCCTCACTTCCCCACTGTGTGCCAGGGCTGTGAGGAAAGCAGTATGGGATGAAACCATCTCCTGACATCTCCCCATGGACAATGTTAGGGTTTGTTGATGGGAATTATAGACAATTTCAGCTCCTCAAGCACCCAGAGCAGTACAAAAAATATGGAGTAGAAGTTAAATCGCCTTTATTGACCATCATAACATTTGCTTTACCCATTCAGAAGATAAGGGAGAGTTGCTTGATTAAGTAAGATTCTGCTGTGAGTCTGAGGTTATTCAGACAAACTTCAAGTTTTAGCAGTTACTCCGGAGTAAGTAATATAGAAGAAACCCGACTCACTATGATTTTTTTCATTGTTAAAATATTTTGGTTATCTTAATGGGGCCTTCAACATTCAAAGTGCATATAGAAGGCTTTCTGTCATCCTCTGTTACCATCAGAAATAGCAAAGATGAAAATTTTGGATGTAAATAATTATGGTTACAAGCTTTACTCAGTGAAAACTCCTGTGAACTTCAATAGATCCATAACACAGATAATATTGTTTTAATGCCGGAGGGATTTTAGTAAAATGTGTTTGTCCTCTCTTATGTTTCAAATGCCAGGCATTTTAACTGCAATACTTATCAAGCTCACTGAACAATTAAGATACATTAAAATGCATTACAGTTTATAGCTTTTTTTATAGATATCATTATTGCAATCTTAAAATATAATTGGAAAGGTTAGGCCTTTCTTCTTGACAGAGTAATAAAACCTTTGCAAAAAAATATTCTCCTATCAGCTCAATTACTTCAGTTAAGCTTTTAACCTGGCCTGCAAGTTTCCCATGGCAGGGCTCTTAATCTGTCTTTATTGATTTATCTGCAGTAAGTCCTTTCTCAGGCCAAAGTTACCAGAGAGCTAACAGTACCTGCCAGGTCTTCTCTGGCAGTCAGTGGTCTGTACACATGCAGAGACATCAGCCAGTCCCCAGCATGTGCCTTGAGGTCCCAGGAGGCAGAAGGTATTTGCAAAAGGAAAATCTCCTCTACAGGCAAGAGGATGAACTGGTTAAGGCAGCCAGAAGTCTGGGCTTGTTCACACCACACAACACAGTCTTCTCCAGACTTGCCATTAGCTGTATAAATGTACTGGTGTCATTCTTCAGTGGTTATTAATCTGATGTGAAAGCATGTAGTTGGGATGGGGAGGTTAGTCTTACTCCTTTAAGCCTTTTCCTCTGGGACTATAATGGTCTGTCATTCCATACTATCATTATAGTGTCTTTTCTGTCCTCATCCCCATCCAAGGTGTTTTCTACTTCAAAAAGTCTCTAGTTCAAGCCTTTTCCATGTGGTCTGAAAAGGGGGCAAGTATGTTTATCCCTCTTCTTATGTAGAAGTCTTGGTGCAGAAAACAATTTAAGATTTCACTGCTCAGAGAAAGATACTGTTTCCCACACTATCCCCCTAATATCTGGGTGCAGAAATAAACTCAGTCTGGTTGCTTTGTTATCAGTGACCCCAATATATCAATGTTAGCCCTGGTTCCCAAAGCAGTAGCACTTCAGAAACAAAAATATGAAAGTGTTTGCATTGCTAAGTCAGACACTGCTGCAATGACTGTAAAGGTGTGCCTTGTCTCACAGTCTCTTTGTGAAGATACAGCTTAAGAGCGAGGCTACAGCTTAAAATAATTTGGTCTCAACATTAAGGATGTATAATTTTGAGGCCTCTATACTATTATTCTATAGGAGATCAAGTTGTTTAATGAACTATTTAAACATTAATATTGACTTCTAATATGAACAGGTGTGATCCCATACCTCCAGCATCCTCATGGAGTGCTTTGGAGGTAAGCAAACTGAGAAACCCAACAGATAGACACTGCAGTTTTGTGCTATTATGTTAAGATATTGAGCCTGTAATAGCAGCTCAGAGTTATTAATTATCATGCCTAGACGTGACACAATTATTATACTGAGTGGATAATTTCTTCTTTGGCAAAATGTTAACCAGGGCGCTATGGAAAGAAAAGACATGAGTCATCTGAAGGCAGAAACAGTCACAAGTCTGTATACATTTTGTATTTTAGCTGAATGTTTTTAATGACTTTTTGTATACCTGAATCAAAACAGAAAACCTGTGGTTTCAAATCCCATATGTCAAGGAACTAAGTTGTGGAGTGTTGTTCAAAAACCCCCTCCACCTCCTCCTTACTTAAATCTAAGGATTCCCATAAGGAGTTCAAATGCTCAGGGATGTTCTTTCTATGCAATAAATATAATATTCTTGCTGTGAAACGTATGTCTGAAGTCCAGGGAGCCTCTCATGGTACTCTGCATCATCAGGGCAGAGCTGCCCTAGAAACAAGAGGACAACTGCACAGCCCACCTCCATGGACCTCTGGTTGGACATGTGGAGCAGACCTCTGTGTGGGCGTAAACCAGTTTTACCTAGGTCTGAGAGATGGTACAGTCTTAGAAGAAAAATCTTGATGTCTCAAGGTCATACTTTACCGCAAACATATGCAGAGATGAGGACATACTACCAGTAGCAATCAGCATATCACAGTATTTATGTTCCTGCCACTGGGAGAACACAATGGGTGTAAGTTGAAGTTGAGAAGTAATTCTTAGTAATTACTTAGTAATTCACACTTATTCTGTGTGTGTAAGATAAGTGTATGCATAGGTTCACAAGCTATCATGTGTTAGTTTCCTATGAGATTCTGTATATTGTTTACAAAATGCTCTGCAAACATCTTCTGTTATCAGTTCTTCCGATATACAGAGATGTCTATATAGAGATATTTCTGTAAATGAGTATTTCCTGTTATCGCTCTTTCTGGTTTTCCTTGGTGAAGGGGAAAGGTGATGAAAAGTGGCTTATCTCTGGCATCAAAAATGATTTACTCTGCTGATCTAGAAATGCCCAGTACCTGTGAGCTACTGCTGGCTGGTTTGTTAGACTGTGTGATTTACAGCAGACCTGCTGAACCACAGTAACAAATGTGTTGTCCCTTTCAAGACACATTCTCTCATGTTGTTGATGACCAGTCTGTGCTGATTCCTCCCTGGATCTGACCATCACCAAAAAAAAAAAAAAAAAGTGCCACAAATCTAGATCTTGATTTCTCATACTCTTGCATTTCATGTTGCTTTAAGGGTCTCCCCTCACTCTAGTAGTATTATCCTTAAATGGATGTCAGGAAAAGACTGGCATACAGTTAATTTGGGTAGGTTGTTTTCTTATATATCTACAGGTATATTATTGTCATGCTTGGTTATTGCAGCCACCTGTATTTGTTTCACTCTGGTGCTTGGCAAGCAAGGCAGGACCTATGGTATTGTAGTTCAGAAAGTTCATCCTTGTGGGGAAATCTGGAGGACAAGAAGCAGCTGTGGATGGGAGACTCCATGGCCCAGGAACTGAGTACCTGTAGTCCCCGAATGAGAGCAATTCAGTACTTAGAGCTGTTGTTTGTGTACATTAGTCCTGCCTTTTTGTGATGGACTAAAGGCAGTCGAACTGGTGTTCCCATCACATCTCCTGTGTCAGCACTGGTTCAGGCATGCCTCAACCAAGTCTTCTCTTTGGAAGGATTAGTTTCTGGTCCAATCAGCAAGTGAACCCAGCTCAACCCCCAGGATGATGATTGCTGAACCTGACGTGTTGTAAGTGCATGGGTGTCACGAGAACACCCATTCAGCAGCACTGTGCTCCTTGACCACCTTGCTGTGGTCATGGGGCTACACCCACGGGCAGATGTGCCTCTTATATCTGTAATTTCAAGGTTGACAGAAAACAATAGGAACTAGATTCTTCATCAATGCCAGTGGAATGACTGAAGCCTAATTTTCTGCAAATTTCTACTTCACAAAGCCTGTTCCCTCCCATTAAAATAACTCCAGATCCCCCTTGTTTCCTCCTACAATTTCACTGTTTTCTCACTTTGTGGAGGTAATGGCACTCTTTTGGTACTTAACTGAGAGAATTTAAAGAATGCCAAATATCGGTACACTAAGTGATTTCTGAGAACCTGGCAAGAGCATGGAGGATGGCAATGAGCTGCCGTGCTACAACTGCTTCCACTCTAGCACATTGAAAGAACCAGCAGTGTTTCACACAGTATTTTGTGAAAGAATTTGAAAGGTGTTCATATTGCAGAATGATAGGCACCCACAAATGTGTTCCTAAAAGGAGAAGCTTGCATAAAATGTCTCAAATAAATCTTAACTCCGTTTTTGAAATACCATTTCTTACTCAAATTAGCCTGTGTGGAAACCTGAGATTGCTTTACAGCAGTCACAGGTAAGACTAAATTGATCACATTCATACTATGTATTGTCTACAGTAGCTCACACTGATTTTTTATTATGGTTTTATTTTAATACTTTGCGAAATGCATGCCTTAACTCATTTTTTTTTCATCCCCATAATACCACACTGTCCCTATCTGTACTGTGTAGATGCAGTAGAGAGATACTATAAACAATTCTAGAAATACACCCATCAAATTATTATGGGGTTCTCATGTATCATAAGAATGATGATAATGTGTCTTCTGCACCAGATTTATGGGATTATAATTTTTTTTACATTTCTCTTTCTGTATTGTTCATATTCTGTAAAGCATTTATAAATACTTCCATATAGCTATGAAAGATGTCAAGTGCCCTTTGTTACCATGGGTCTCAGGCCTAAAGTAATTACAAAAAAAAGTTTTTTTCACCCACACTGTGGGGGTCTAGATTTATATTTAGAATTATTGTTTCAAGTTTCAAGATGATATATTCCTCTTCTCACATAGATGGACAGGGTGGGAGCAATTTAGAGCAGATCAGGGGGAAAGTCTGGAGCAAAGATGTCTTGTCCTTAGTGGAAGGTGATCAGGATGGAAAATACTTAAGCAAACTGGACATACCTAAGTCCATAGGCTGTGATGGGATGTACCCATGAATACTGGAGGAGCTGGCTGATATATGCACACAGAAATAATTACTATAATTAACTTTGTAACTTCTATTTTCAATGGTCAACACAGAAGATACTCATAAAATTTAAATCAGTGTAATACCAGCTGAATTTCCTTGCCTGTACAAAGGACATCCAATTGATTCATTATGTTTTTCCTGGGACACCAGGGCTTTCAGCTCATTATCTTAAGGTATATTGAAAGAGGAATCAACTTACCTCCATATGGAAACTTGCAGCAGTTTGGGAACTAACAAATAATGCATCAGATTTCCCTGCCTTGGGGACAGCAACATCCATCAGAGGGGCAGGGCAGGTGCCTGGTGAAGGTATCAAGGTTAGACAGTTAATTTCCCATCTTGCTATATCCTATCAGCTTTCTCTCATTTTTTGGTCTGGTCATTTGCAATCTGCAGTAATGTTGCTGTAGTTAGTTTCATAAAACAGCCATAGGTTGCATATCTTGACAGCTGTAGCAACCAGAATTGTTTGTTTTCCTTTTTTATTTTTTTTTTCCCCAAAATTCTGTATTAAAGGATTAACAGGTTTCCTAACCTCATGTAAGAGATGATCACTAATGCATTGTTTCAGCTTATGTGACAATATACCTCTTTGTGGTTTCTCAAAAAAGAGGAGCCAAATACATCTCTGATATAAATTCGTATCAATAAACTTTCAGTAGGGATGAATTTTCCTCCAGATGCCTGGCCATTTAAATGCTCTTTAATTCTTCTACCTCCATTCACCCAAATTCTTGCTCTTATGTGTTGCATTTTCACTCAACTAGTGTTACAGAATGCCTTGATCAGCTACTTCTCTTTTTTAATGAAAGCAGATGGCCCTTATCACAACAGATAACATAAATTTTACCCCTAGGACATATAGTGCTATTAATTTCTTTTGACATTGGTAGGCAGGCTCAGTAAGGGTGAAAAGGTCTATGTAAGGGATATAGCCATTATTTCAAATTTAAAGACACCTTTTCATCAGATGGAAAACTTAAAGAAATCTGATCAAATTCCTGTTGCAAGACCAAAGGGCTGCAACAGATAATGAGGTTTTTTCTAGGGCATTCTTTTTGCAAAAGCCACCTATCAATTAAGCATGGCAAAAGGACACATTAAAGCTTTAGAGTGCCATCTCAGAATTGAATGGATGTGAAACAACAGAAGGACTTGACTCTGATCAGTAGCAATCCATTTCTAATCAAAACCTCATCCTTCTCTCCTTAAAGCTAATTACAAATGAAGAGTGCAGCTCCCTTTCTGAAAAAAAAGAACTCCACCTTTAATCAATGATGTGCCTCCTCATCTTGATATTACAACATCATTTTATTTTGTAATACATTATTTTTATGCCCTTGAATCAAAATGGAACAAAGAGTGATTGACAATGAGATTTCTTTCCTGATTTATTGAAAGAACAGCATAGCACTACTGTGGTATTATTGCTGCTTTAAAAAAAAAATTGTTAAAATTGCCTTCCATCTCTTCATTCCGTTGCCTCTGTGTTGGTTCCTCTAGGGGGCAATTTAACACAAGCTATACACTTATGAGACTTATAGCCTGGTAAGTGCCCTACCTTTGATAACAGAGGTTGAAGAATTTATTTCCATTTAAAAGGTCTGAACAGGCTAAAACTGGTTTGCGTGACTGCCTGTCCATAAACGTTTTGTAAGGGGCTGCTTAGACTTTTAGAATGCAGAAAGGTCTCTGTGGTCCCAGGGTCACATCGGCATTTTCCAGTCCTGTATAATGTCAAACAGAGCTTTCTGAATTTCCTTGGTTTTCAGAAGAGAGTCCCTTCAGCCTTGGGTTTTTTTTTTTTTTTTTTTTTTTTTGGTATTGCTTTTTTCCCCTTCTACCTGAAAGATAAAAGAAATGCATTACCATGAACAAATCACTGGTGTTTGCATTACTGCTGCTTGACTACACACATGAGCGTCTTAAAGTCAAGGGTGAGCTCATGGCTAGACCACTGGCCAGGCACTCAGGATGCTTAGGGACATTTCTCCTTGCCTGTGCTGCCACCTACCTGCCCTTGGGAAGCTGTGTCATCTCTGTGCCTCAGTTTCCATGAGCAAAAAGAGGACAACAAACAGCTTCATCTGATTAAAATGATGTTTCATAGGCCTCACCAGGCTCCCTGGAAGAGGAGTTCTATAGAGACCATTGTCATGAGCCTTACAACAGCAGGAGATGCCAGTCCTCTTAATGGAAGAAAATCCATAAATATCAGACAACTTAATGGCTCTGCTCTCAGAAGCAATTTGCAGAAGAAGCATTAATAACCTTGTAGTGTCACTGTGTTAACTGGGTTCAGCCCTGTTAATTTTTTTCTCATCTTTTTAACTATAAGTGGCTTGTATTTCCATACTTCTTTAGCCTTAAGTGTCTTGTATGTTTGAAGGGATAATATATTTTTCTTATCAGACAAAAGATGTAAAAAATAATGGAAGTAAATAAACTCAAAACAATATACTTTACCAGAGCTCAGATTTTGCAGAACTGAGGAGTCTTGCTCTGCCTGTTTTTTAAAGGAAAAGAATAATGTTCACTAGAGGATACTCTGAATAGTGGTGCAATTCATACTTTTTAAACTTAAGGCACACCGTGCTTGAGAAGGCAGCTGAATGCACCATCCTTCCCTGTGAAATCCCACATAGGAGTTTTCAAAGTTTGTGTTAAGTGCTTGACTGTTCTGTAACTCCAATCACAAAGCATTGTGGGAAAAACAAAGTGGGAGAGTCCCCATGTTCTCAGCAAGGAGCGTCAGAAATATTCCCAAAAGCATTTGGTAGCCAGCAAGTAAAACCTGAAGTATTCTGAAGTACATTTTGGCTCAGGTAGTAAAAGCTGCAGAAATGTTCAGCCCCTAATATTGCCAAACAGATTTGGCAGCATGGAAAATATCTTGAAACAAACTGATTCTTGTTACTAAACAAAGCACAAGATTATCTAGAGCATTTAAATCCCTGCATCATATATTTGAACCTCATCTTTCATTTTTATTTTCTATCATTTAAAATAATGAATACATCATTTACATTAATGAAAGAAGAAGAAAGGCAGTAAGGGTAAATATTATTTATAGCACTGTGTAAAGTGGAACTTCTCTAAGCTGAAACAGCTTAAGAACAGTTAATACAGGTTATTCAGATGCAGTCTTTTAAAAGAGGACCAGTATGGAAAACTAAGCGCTGCATTCTAATTTATAGTAGCACAAACTCATTATCTCTGTGCTACTAAGGTCTTTGTTCCTCTTCATAGATCAGACAAACCTGAATGTTTGATGTGGAACCACCCTCCCCTGTGCATTAGTACTTGCACCACCATCAAGGTGAAGGAGACCAGTGTCTCATCCTGCAGGGACAATGAACTCTTCATGAGGATGATCCCTATCTACTGCCTAAAGCAGATGGAGCCCCAGACTTGAAAATGTTGCTCAGCTAGCCCTTCCTTGGAGCCTTTCACATAAGAATGGGAGAAAGAGCTGCTGGTGTACCCTTGGAGATATTCAGAGCTGCCTGGACATGGTCCTGGGCAACTGGCTCTACGTGGCCTCGCTTGAGCAAGGGGCTGGTCAAAATGACCTCCAGAAGTCCCTTCCAACATCAGCAACTCTGAGATTCTGTGATTCTGTGTCTGGTCACCAAAAGTTCTTCTGGGATGACAAATCTGTGAGACAGAGCCTATTGCTTGATCTCATGTCTGTCACTAAGGAATTGGTAAACATGCATGTGGAGCAGAGAATCATGGTGTAATTAGCATTTCCTTGTTGTTGACTGTGTGACCAGCATGTGTATCCTACCACATCCGGTTCTATTTATGAGAAATAGCACTACTACCTGCCCTTTCTACACTCCTCCTTACTTTCTCCTTCTTACAATGTGAGGATTGTGAGTCTGAAACAAGTTAGGAGAGCATCTTGAACTCTTCCCTGTTAGTTTCCTAGAGGTAGGTAGTATTGCTGTCCCAGCAGCAGTGTACAGATTAGAGATGTGCTTCATGGTGAAATAGATCTGCAGAATAGAAAATTTCCAACAAAAAGGAATCAAAACAAAGCTTTGAGTAGAAACTCCCTGACATATTAAAAAGTGTGCTAAAAGAGGTGAGTGCTCATGGGAAAGTGAGCAGTCTGAACAGTCTTGGCATTTGGAAGCAAGGAAGAAAAATGCCAAAACTGCAGGTTATATGGCTGAAGGGGATGGATACTCCATCAAAGAGAGAGCTGTAATTAATCTAGAAGCATCATTAATTATATAAATCACACATTGAATACCCTTACCTTGTAATATTTGGAGGTAGACCCAACTTTCCCAACAGTGCAGGCAATATTGAATTTTGCTGCCCCAATGCCCCAAATGGGAAGAGGCTGGGGGTGAGGAGAAGGGGGGACACGCCTGAAAACCTGGGTTTGGTAAACCTGTGTGACCAGCAACAACAAGAGAGTGATTGGTGACTTCAGAAGAGGTTTGTCCTCCGCCAGCCTGGAGTTGCCACCACCCTACACATTGTCAAGCCTGGCAGCAGCAGCTCAACTAAGCTTAACCCTGTCATGGGCAAAAAGGGGAAGAGGGCCTGCTTCTTTCATTGTCTGAGCAGCAACTGCATAGACTTCTATGTATTTTGCTCGTGCCTAGAATGAATCCCAGTAATGGTAATGCTAATTATTTTTCTGAGTATGCAGAGATCAGTAAGTGGTCAAGAGGTCTGTTGGTAACAGCTGTAAAATGCAGCTGTGGAAAATGAGAGGAAAGGCAAAGTGCGTTGCTTAAAACAGAGAAACTTAACGTCAAAGTCTAAGGAATTCCTGGTGTTAGCATATTAAGCTTGGTTCACTGGAAGGTTGCTGCTCAGCGTGACTGCTGAGTTGACTGCATGGGCCTGCACAGCATAAATGCACATCTAGTATGTGATAATTAAATGCTGGACTCAAATGGAAACTTTTATTAGGTTAGGTCAAGGATTAGTTTTTCATATACTAATTTTGTCCACTTGAACAGTTTCCTTTGAAGTCATTATGTAGTCTATGAGGAAAATAATCTTTCAGAAAAGCTTCCGTGTTGGTACATATTGGAGAGTGATGCCTTTCAGAGATTTACTGGATTACTACTGTAGGTCATACAGGATCTTTAAACTCAAGACTTTTAGGACCTGAATCTGTCTATTGCACAAGCCTGTTACTACAGCATGAGTTTCTGTGAAATGGCTCCAAGAAGAGTAGACTGGAGCTCATCAGGCAGAGTATATTGTAGAGGTGAAGAAACAACATAATGTCTTGAGCTAATCTTTAGATTTTGGGCTGTGTTAGAGGTCTCCAGTGAGATTTAGATAAATAAGGATTTGCTTGATTTACAAGAGCTACCCTAACCTGAACAGATCTGTCCTTTCCAGGGCTGTTAGGGCTCCTTTTGGTCACTCTGGATCTTCTAGCTGTTATATGGGGGACTAAGTCAAGATTTCTTTAGTTTGAGGGACCTCCATTTTGTGGACAGTTCAGACACAGGCAAGGTTATTAGGGCTTTTTTATGTTTTTAAAACTCTACTTTTAGAAAATGTTGTAATAATACCAGGGTGATGTCTAAAAGCTTTGGACCCTTATAGTCGCCACTGATCACGCAGTCAGTAATTGTCAGAGGTAAAGGAAAGTTTTACATCACTGAAATAGGAACTAACCAAACTGACTGTGAAACTGGCACTTTGGAACAATGCCAGCTTCAAAAACCCAGGCACAGTGGCATGAATTATGGAGACAGTTTGTGACTTGGAGCTCTTTGGCTTTTAATTAAATGCCTCCTACCAGGAATAACCAGTTTACAGGAACTGTCACATTAAAATCAAACTATCATTCTGTATAATTTGCTATATCAGATTGGATGGCTGATTTGGCTTTCACATTGGTGAATACGTGATGCTGCAGGAGACAGATCTTCTGTAATGCTAATTGGATATAGCCCTTAATTTTGGAAATTATTATTTTTTTTTCCTGGTCTTCATGACCAACTGGCTTCTACCCTTGAAGGAGGAAGGTAAATTTTCTCCCTGTGTTTGAATTCCTATCACATTACCCAGCAGCTCCCAAGGAGAGTAGGAATCTGTCTATTGATGTCAGAAGTTACTCAATTAGTTCATAACTGAAACCATTAGTACTTCCCTTAGAGGGCTCAGACTTGGAAATGCTTATGTGCATGATTAACTTCCTTCCTGAATGGTGCTATATTTTAAGTATTTGGAGGCTCCTAAGCACTGTAATTCCTTAAAAATCCAGCCAGAATGAATTCCAGCAGAAATGGATGGCATAATATACTCCTCTGCCCATCTTCAAAGGACCAAATTGAATCCAATATCTACAGTTTCATAGAGAATCACACCAGGTAAATTCAACTGAATAACAGAAGTAAGCATGGTAATGTACTGGTTTTGTTTTGAAATTGAATCCATTAATGGCTGCCTAATAACATAGTAAATGACATAGCAAATGCAATGCAACACTTCGGATGTATCAAACAAGTGTGGAAAAGCGGCAACAATGGAAAGATAATAAACAGCCTTGTGACATTATGTTATGCTCTCCAGAATCCCTCTTTTAGGGGGAAAAAAAAAAAAGAAAAGGCTGAGTTATATGCTTCTTTGTCTTTTATATGCAAAGAGATGACATGAACTTCCAGAGTTATGGAAGTCATCCAGAAGCAGAATTTCACATGTGGGTGAGTTGAAATTTTTAGTTGGGTTTTGAAAAACACAAACTTAGCAGTCTTTTTGATTTATAAACCAAGTTAATTCCAAAGCTGAAACCCTCACTGTATTTGTCAAAAACTGTAGTGTCATTCAGATCTATGACTACAAGTATGAATTTATTAACCAAACTTCCCTGCCTATCGGATAGTCTCAGCTACGGAGTGCGAATTGAGATATTGCACATTTGAAAGTTAATGTGATCCTTTCACTGTCAGATTTCAGCTTATTGGCTGAAAAAGAAATCATGGAGAGAGTGTAGGGAAGAAGGCTCAGTGCTCTGCATAGTGCTGGATCTCTGTAGAGCTGTATGCTGTCATTTGAAGTAACATAATTCTTGTATGTGAAATCTTGAGTTTTGTTCATACTCAGAATGCTTATGAACACACTAGTTGAAGGCAAAATATTGTATTTGTGCCCTTGAAGAGAAACTACTGACATATTTTTATGTGAGTGACTTTGGCATTTGTGTGAAGCAACACAATTCTATTGAATTTAAATGAGTGTAATTAATAGCAATTTAATAGCTAGCATTTTAACACTGATATACTCCATAAATGCTTCATGTTTTATTTCATTCCTTTCATAATTTTCAAAATACCAGAATTCTAGTACTTGGAGTTAAAAATTGTCAGCTCAGTGTATGTGTGCACTTTTGTATGTATGACATCCACAATTTGTCCAAGATGATACAGTACTATGTTTACATGCACACATAACCTATAATTCCTTTAATTGCTTTATCACTCAATTAAATAATGGGAGCTTTTCCCAGATCTCTAATAAATCCATACATCCTTTCTGAAGTACCCAGACTTATGTCTGTGTCCAGCACTATTTGCTTATTTAAAACCAAAATAGCTCTAAATCCAATGTGACTAACAAAACAACATATCTCTTTATCATATTAACCGAGTATTTCTTGATTTTTCTGATGCAAAGCTAGGAATCAAATCTTAAGATGTCAATTCATTAATTTATTCCTATTCACTGAAGCACTCTGATCTGTGCTTTGCTTAAAGCAGGGCTTATTTTGAGGCAGAATAATCTGAAGCTGATTCCACCTGTAAGCTGAGCAACAATATTAGCTGCAATTTTATACATTCACAATCCAGTACATTTTCCTATACAAAATTATCTTTGGCTTCATATCAAGGAATGAGATAGATAAACAAATATTTAAGTGCTCTGCTGAATTAGTGCCTAAAAAGCACAGCTGCTGCTAACATAACGCCATTAACTTCAGTGGGACTACAGCATTATACTGGTCCAAATGAGCCAAGCTGTAGGGGCCACTTTGGGTATTCCTTGGATATACCAGGCAAAGATGCCAGTTTTCAACATTCTGTCAAATGTGCTGCCACTTTCAGATGTTCTGTCATTGCCTGATATAAATCACACCTGCAGATTGGTATCTCTGAAACGTGAATGCAGAACCTGCAAATTGATGAAAGAGCCTGACTTTGTGAAAAGATGACATGTTAAAAGAAAGTGGCGATGCAAGAACAAATATCCTCAAAGCAATACTTGGTGTATTATATAGCTTTTCATCTTCTCTGAATTGAATGCCTAGCACCTGAAAGGATGGATGTGTCGTTGATTTTCTGGGTTCTCCAAATAAAGAGCTGGTTTAAAAACTTCAGATCCCGGCTGCTGCTGAAGGTGTTTCGTGTCAGTAGGGAAATGCCACTGTGCAAAGCAATTTCTTCCCACATTGCCAGGAGCAGCTTGAAGGGGACAGACCAAGGGTTTGTGGCTTGGTTAGCAGCAGTGCAGCCCCTTGAATAGAATGAAGTGTTAAGAGAAGCAATGTAGTGCTGCATAAGTAGGGATTACTGCACATAAGGTGCTGAATATTATTGTAGCTAAGAGCTTACACTATTAGATGAAGGCTGGAAGCACCACTGGGTAGCCAAGCTGCCCAGACCTTGGCTTTCATCACCATACAGCGTCATTTTGAGTTGAGTGCTTTTGGACGGTTTAACTCAATATGTCTTTGACAACAACACTGGGGGAAAAAAAAAGATTTTGTACAAATAAAAGTGCATTACTTTTATTTGAAAAGCCCTGGTGCCTTTATATTCTGAGGCAAAGGCAATCCAACTGCTAAAGGGCACCCTTTATGCCAGGTGTGAACCTTGCACTTTTCCATTAATATGCATCCAAATTTGATTAAGTTTTCACCATTTGCTCCTGCTCATTAAATGTTAATTACTGTTTAGGCTTCCATAAATCTCTGCAGTTTCCATGTACACTAAACAGTGCAGTTGCCTTGCCTCTTTCCCCTCCTAGCCCCCCACAGTAATGGGAAAGGCTGCCTTTCTTTTCTTCTTACAGATCCCTGGGTGCTTTTTTCTACAGTGAACATGTAGAAGCTGCCTTATCTGAATGCAAAGGGAAGAGTAACTGGCTTGGTTTTGGGAAAAAGGAAACAAGCAGGTTAGCAAAACTGATTTCAGGGACAGAAGGAGAAAATCTATGATTGGGATTTGAAGAAAAAAGGAAAGAGAGAAACTAGGGACCAATAATGAAAAACACTGAGTGGGGAGGGAGGAGAAAAAGGAGATTAATCTGATGAGGAACTGCAGTGTGGAGAGGAGGACTTAATGCTGGATGGGAACAGCAGATCTCTGAGGGTATTGAAACCTTGGGTGAGATTCAGTGTGAAATAATGATACCTAATTTAGCTATCTACATGTAGGTGTTCACATAGATAACAGATTTTAAAGCCATTGTTATAGTCAACAGAACCTGGAGAGAAGGTCAGCTCACCCTAAAAGGACTCAGTTTCCCAAAATGATCTGCAGATAAATGAGATGTTACAGGCTGTCTGTCCCAGCCTCTGGGAAGACAAGAATTTACTGTGAATTCCATGAATACATATCTGATGTTGCATGGCATCTTAACAATTACTAGATACCTTGAGCAAACAGAGTCCTAGTGATGGTCAGCTAAACCGTGCCATAATTTCAAGTGTATATTGCTCCAGTAACTCTAAATGGGAGCTTATGGGGATCTTTTGGAGCATCCTGAAGGCTGGCACCTGCGTTCAAGTGCACAACACAGTTGCTTAAGCATAGGTATTGGATCCCCCTGAAGATGCTCTAGAGTATCTGGGATATCCTCATGGACCTGGCAGAAGTGTGCCCTTCTGTCACAGCAGCTGACACCACACACTAGACACTCATATGGCTCTCAATGCCTGTGAGAGAAGCAACTGAAGTAACCCCTTGGTTGTATCTGTTTTGTTCAATACCTTTTCAGAATTATATGGTATAGCTATCTCTAGCTGCAGAAATGGACCCTGGAGGTCATTTCCAGTCCAACATTCCTGGATTCCTAAGCCAAAATGTTAAACAAATCCCTTCTGTGTGGATACATCTTCATTACCTTCATACAACTGCTTGTAGAAAATACATTTGGCCTCTGTCTTGATCAGTACATTTGTCTTTACATCTGATCTATAGCACTTCAATATAGCCTTGTGGTACAAGTTAAAAAATGGGGTAGATGTTTGTGATGTGTAACTTTCATAATGGTAGTAGGACAAGACGAATAGTATTAATTTTCAAAGAGTCCTGTTGTATAGATAGTCAATGAAATATTTTGGTCAGCAAGTACAAAACTGTCAGTAGAGTATTTAAGAACAGCAACTAGCAATTTAGGGGACAACATGTACTGTGCTTATGTAGGCACATATATTCTCCAGACATTTTAAAGAATATCTAATATCCTTAATGAATCCTCTAGGTTAGCATGTACAAACCTCTGGCTATCAATGAAATCAAGTATAATCCGGCTATTGTGGTTTTTTAGATATCAGCTTGTACCTAAACTGAATTTAATTTTTCTTCATTACTTTATCATAATATTTTTTTGTTTTGTTTTTTGGTTTATTTGGGTTTAGGATTTTTTTAAATAAGAAAAAGCAGATACTGATGTACTGTGCACCTCCATTTAGGCTGTAGTTTAAAGGTTATCAGACCTGTACCTAAACCACCAAAATAGTTTGGAGACTGTGAGTATCTTGCTGTTTGCTGATTGAATGGGTTACCCTGAATTTGAGATCTTTCTAACACAGGAATTGATTTGAAATCCTCATTCTCAAGCTAAGTGCTAAGCCCTCAGAAAGCATCACTGTCTGAATTCCTGAGTTTCCTAGAGCTTAATATTGCTACGGAAACAATGGATGATTGCACTTTCCAAACTATGAGGTGGATGTGTTTGGGATGGAAGCCTACAAAAACACTTAAGGAGCTCTAGGAAAAGAGAAGGCAATATTTCTTGATAATTTTCGGGGGAAAAAAAAAAAAGTTAAACAACTTTTCTAGATGTCAGTGTTCAGCTACCACCTGTGTTCATTATGAGAGAAGGAATGACAAGAGGGTAAATGGATTGCTGGGCTAAGACCAACTGTATGAGTTTCAATAAGGCCAAATGCCAGGTTCTGCACTTGGGCCACAACAACCCCCAGCAGCGCTACAGGCTTGGGAGGAGTGGCTGGAGAGCTGCCAGTCAGAGAGGGACCTGGGGGTATTGATTGACAGCCGGCTGAACAGGAGCCAGCAGTGGGGATGAGTCTCTTTAATCAAGTAACAAGGGATAGGACAAGAGAGAATGGCCTCAAGTTGCTCCAGGGAAGGTTTAGACTGGATATTAGGAAGCATTTCTTTCCAGAAGGGGTTGTTAGGTGTTAGGTTGGAATGGGCTGCCCAGGGAGGTGGTGGAGTCCCCATCCCTGGAGGTGTTTAAGAGTCAGGTCGACATAGCACTGAGGGTTATGGTGTAGTTGAAAACTGTCAGTGTTAGGTTAATGGTTGGACTGGATGATCTTCAAGGTCTTTTCCAACCTAGATGATTCTGTGAATATGAGAAATACTTTGGTGCCTGCTTTGACATATGGGATTTTATTGGTCCCTTTGGAATTGTCTTGATCATTCATTTCAATGCACACAGGTCACTTAGCTTTCAAGTCCAAATCTTGAGAAATGCTTAGGGCAATGGAAGGAGTGGATACCATCTGTACCAGGAGGCAGGGCTTGTCATTGGTATGTATTAGAATATTTCTGTTCTTTCCCATGCTGGCTATGCCAGCTGGAGTCCAGAGAGCACATGTAAGGGATCCTTGGCCAAGGCACTGAGGCGAAAGGTAGGAGCAAACTCGGAGAGACCCTGCATGGAATAAGCCTGGAAATAAATCAGGAGCTGTCAGGGAAGTTCCACAGCTCAACTTCAGTGCAAAGCTCTTTGCTGAATTCATCCCAAGACTTCCAGCTCTTCAGCTGGAAATACAGATGCTGTGCAGCCACATCCTCCCTGCCACTTGAGATCTTAAAGACGCCTGTCATATCCTCTTCAGTCACCTCTTCTACAAGCAGAAGGATCTGCATGTATTCAACAGTTTCTTATACAGAAGCACGGTCATCCCTTGATCATCTATGTTGTTATTCTCTGCCATCTTTCCCTATTCACATTTTGAGTTGAGTTGAGCAACACAGATTACAATGATAAAGATATGGATGCAGAAAGACTTTCATGGTGGCTTTGTTTTGTTCTCTGTTCCTTTGCTAACAGTCATTGACAGCTAATTTATACCAAGACTGTGTGTGGAAACAAAGTTACAGTAATACCCACTATAACAGTGAGAGATCTTCTTTCTAAGAGATAATAGTCAAGTCAGTGTTACTGATTTGTTATTGATTTGAGCTGATTTTAATGATTTTGGTGATTTTGATTTAAATAAGGAATGATTAGGCCAAATCAGTTAAATGGAATTTTACAGGAGTATTGGTTTTATAAAAAGATAGTTGTGTAATGTTTTAAGTAGCCATACAGATACGGTATTTAATTTAGGGTAACCATACAACCAGTCATGCTGCTACAAAGTCCTTTGTATAGTCCCAGGCTAAAGCTGTGTAGGCTGGTAATAATCATTGGCCAGATTTCTACTCAAAGAATAAGATTCATGATCAAGTACTATTGTTAGGCTGTCCAGTAAGGTGGATTTGTTGCCCTGTTGACCAGTATGTTCTAAAGGATACATTGTGAAAAGGCCTCAAAGCATGTTAAAATTGCAATGTGAGCCAAAGTCCTTGAGTCAAGGACACTGGAGGACCTTTCTTTTGAGTCAGTAGTCCATGGTGGTCGTAAAAGCAGCCCCCTGACTCATTTCAGGACTCCAGTGCACATGACTGGAAAGGGGTGGGAATAAGAAAATGAGTTACGGGAATTATCATGTTTATGTATGAGAATTTGTTTATTATGTATTATTGTATCCTAAATAATCAGCATGCTACATATTAGTTAGTGTGTTAGAGTTAGGTGTGCACTGTTGGTGAGACAAATCCTCTATGCACCTGGTCATTAGTAAAAGTGTCCGCTTATCTACATCACATTGGTGTTGATAAATTCTTTTATCCTATTTTGTGACATCAGAGCCCATCACTCTGCACATAAAGCTGGGTTTGTTTAAAAACTTTTAAATTTACTTACATGTACCTTGACTGAATTTGAGCTGCCCATTTTTATTGTCCATTCTAGCAGGTCCTTCTGCAGTTTTTCACAGTCAGCTTTCATCTTAACTATCCTGAAAGCTTACCACCAGCAAGTGATTTCACTTTCCTATTCATCTTCTTCTCAAGATCATTTAAGAAGATATTGAACAGCACAGGCCACAGCAGAGGTCTCTGTGGGGATTCATTAAGAGTCACACTCCACTATGAAAAGTCACTGCTCATTTCAACCACATTCCCCCTCCTTTAACCAGTTCTTCATCTACATGAGAACATTTCTTCTTATCCAATAGCAACTTTGTTTATTTGAGAGTTATTTGGAAGAAACTTGTTGGATGATTATTAAATCATTTTCCGTGCATCTTTGTCTCTGAATTGTAGCCAACATTTTTTGTTTTCAGAACAATTCATCTGTCTCTCACTGCTTTGTTAGCGTTTTTCCAGTTCTTACTTCCAAATGCCTTATATTCATAGACTTTATAGCGATCCTCATAAATCTTTGGAGTTGGTGGGGGCCAGAAGGATTTCTCTCTTCATCGAGCTGTTAGCAGCAGTGAATGCTGTTAAGGATATACGCTGCCCATCTTGAAGATGTTTATACCCATTAACTACTAGATACACTTACAATGGTCTTCTCATCAGTATACAAACATGTCATTGGATTTACCTTCATTGATTTGAAGTCTCAGGACTGCTGTTGGTTTCTCAGTACCAAATTTTCTACCCCGCTTACAGTATTTGATGCAGATCATTTCCATTTGCCATATTCCAAGGGTTAATATCCAGTGATATTATCACTGAGACTGACCCATTTTCTATAACCACATTCAGGAGTAAGGAATTAGAAGCACCCATCTCTGGTCCCCCCCATTTTCATAGCCTCTTTTTAAAACCTCAGATGCATGGTTACACTACCCTAACTGGTTTAATGGAGGTTTCAAATATCTCTAAGACAGAGAAGCTGGGTCTAGGGTAAGGACAGTAAGGGGGTGTTTTGCTATATTAAGGATAGCAATTAAACTCAGACACCAGAGTGAAAAGAGTAGGCATATTTTACTGGGGATAACTAAAGAATGTAACAGAGCAATACAGAAAACATGCAGTAAGCAAAGGCAGAATAATGCACCTAAAGAAACAAATAGGAGAATACAGGGTAATGCATCAAATCATTACTAAAGGAGAGAGATAATCGTGATTAAGACAGATCCCTCACCACTTGCAGACGTTCCCATCACCCAGCCCCGCAGTGGCTGGGCAGCCCCGGTTACAGCGAGGGTTTGCAGAGCCTGTCCCGGCAAGGGGGAAATCCTACGCGGTGCGTCCACCCACAGGTGAGGCTGCCAGAGTCACTGTGAGCGGGTCCAGCCTTATACACCAGAGATCGACAGGCCAGAATAGCTGGCACCTTTGTTTTGAGTGGAAAATTTCTGGTTTCATTTTCCTGTTGGATTCCACCCAAAGCCTGGCCAGGGCCTGGGGAGGGGAGACTAGGGGAGTTTCTAACAAGGCCAAACACTTGGGTTCTCAGCCTTGAACAAGGCTAAACAAGGGAAGCTGGGTACATTCTCTCAGCATTTCATCCTCACTACTGATTATATTCTAAGCTGCATCTTTCACTAGCGAGCTTACACACTTTGTTAATGATGACATACTAAGTTAGCAGCTTTGGCTTGGGGCCTGTTGTTCAGGCTTCAGTACTTCAACACTTCAGCACTTTTTACATCAGTATAAATGGGTTGTTATAACTTAGTACAATACCTCCTAGCACAATGGTTTTCAGTTATAAAATATACGGGATTCATCTATAGGTCAACTCTGGCTTGGGCCTGTTGTCCAAGCCTTAGCGCTTCAGGGGGAGGTTGCTCCTTTCCTGGGAAGCAGTGGGACATGCTTAAGGAGAGAAGGACCCACAAGAAGGGTCCATCCAAGAGAAGGGAAAGAAGGATGTGCAGAGTCAGAGGCTGTGAGAGATGTGGCAGATGGAGGGATTCCTGGGACCAAAGAACCAAGGAAACATTCCTGATTAGGCAATTCGGATATGGATACCCTACTTAGAGAGGGAGGGGAAGAGTGATTTTCACTATGGATGTGATCTGTACTGTACCAATTGACTTTAGGTACAGAAAGGGGTCCGTGGCTCCCCTCTTTACTACTCCAGTTGTTGCTTGTCTCACTGGTGACAGAAAGAGAACGTGCCTCAATTTGGGCAGTTTGCTGCAATTCAAGAAATCCCTGAATTAACTTAAAAAAAGCAAACTGGAAACAGGGACTAGCCCTGCAAAGACATAGTGGATGGGGGAAGGAGTCTTTTATAAACTTTTTTATTTCTTTGCAGCTTGACTTAGAACTATGGGTTTTCTCTGTAGAAGTTGTTGAGAATTTGAGTTTATACTCTAATGAAACCTCACTTTTCCAAGTTTAAAATCTTTGTACTCTCAGTTGGAGAGTTTATTTTGGTAAGATATGCTTCAAAGCTCTGGCTAATTTGCATTCTTGTTGCAACAAGTTACACATCCGTTTGAACATCTGAGTTTCTCTCTACAGCACTGCTTTCTGTGGAATCAGCTTAGTCTGCATTTGCAGCTTCTTTTTCAATGAGAGCATTTCAAACTCTCATTTTCTTAGTCTAGATTTTAATTAATTGATCTCTGAGTATTTCTTACACCAATATGGCATACGCAGTTTTTATTACTTATGCAAATATCTGCTTTTCTGCATCACACTTGTTTTGATATGCTTATGGATTACACAGCAATTGACCCTGGTCTCTGCTTTGTCTATCAACTATGAAGCCTGCCAGGACTGTGTTTTGTCCTCTCATGAATAGCAAATCACCTCACTTCTTATCTGGGTCTTTGTACAAAAACATGCTTTCCCAGGGGACCATTTGCATTCATTCCAATAGACATGGTACTTTCCTTTCTGTGCTGCTTACATGCCCTTTGCTCTCCTCATAGATTGTACAGTAATCTCCAGTGCCTTACAGCCGGCTCCCTGCAAGCTGAGTGCCTTCTGCTTTCTGTGCCATGCCACTGCTTGGAAATTTGGCAGTTCTGCATTCTTTTCTGCATAACTCTTCTCTCCCAGAGCTGCTGGTTCAGCAGGTTTCACTTGTTGCACCGCTCAGAAGCTGCAGGGATGGATATGGAGATGTGCGATTTAGAGACGTGGCATTAGACCGAAATTAGAGGGCTAAGGGACCTATGCTGGGTTTAGACATCATCTGTGCTCTCGTGAAATTCAGCTGCTATTTCAGCCCAAGTGTGCCTGGGAATGACAGTTGCTTTTCAAAGAGACCCTTGGGACTGCTCCAGCAATTGCCTAATACCACACTTAGAATGTGCGTGCAGCACAGTCCTCGGGAGCACAGAATATTCTACTGGGAGGCCAATATAGGCAGCATGGCACCTCGCCACCGTGCATTACTGGTAGAGGGAGCCAGTGACTCTCATCAACCTGACAACAAAAGTGAGTGGCCACAAGCCCCTCTGCAGTGCAGTGTGAAACGCGACACACCACCACCACTAGTAGCAAAAGGAGGCATGGGGGCACCTACCAGCTGTAAGCGGAAACAGAGGCACGATCCCCAGCATCCCGGCTGGAGCTGGGCTCTCCACTCCTCTGCTGGCTCGGAGCCACCTGGCTGGCTGTGCTGCTGCCTCGTAGGTGCCAGGTTATTTACTGCTGTTCTTTTGACAAGCTCAAGTCCCAAACAAATGGATGCTTATGACCTAGACCATATTATTGCAGCAAAGCTGGTCACTTGAAAGGCCATGTCATGACATGGACAAGTGCAGTGCACAGAAGGGAGTGGCAGCTGGTGGGAGCAGCAGCTGAAGGGATACTATCGCCAAATCAACTGAAGCTGTAGTCCCAATTATTCCATCTGTGGTTTGCAAGGGCTGCTTTTTGTGATAGGGGCTGATAAATTCTTCAGCTTCAGTCCAACATAAATCCCTCCTGAACTAAAGCTGCTGAGTTTTGACAAATTTGTGATCAGAGCTGAGATTAACTTGCTGTAACCATGCATATCTTTCTAATCAAGGGTGGTTTTGCTCTGCTTTGGATGGAGTTATGTGACCCCAAAGCAAAATGCTGTGGATGAATCCCATGCTCTGCTGAAACCTTGTAGATTCATGTTTATTAATTTAAAATTTGTCTTCTCAAAAGTAATTTTCTCCTAAAATTGTTAATATATTCTGATAGCTGTTGGGAATTTAATGTTGTCATTTTCCTTGGCTTGCTGGGAGGGTTATGTGTCACTTATAATTTACACAATATGTTGTTTAAAAGGTGTAAGTGCTGTTTCATTATTACAGGGAGCTTGGAGAAACAACGCGGCTGAGAAAATTAGCTGTAGATAGCCTTTAGAGATTTATGCAGCTCAAGGATTTTGTGATCTCCTTGTGATGAGATTCATTAATAGTGTTGCATGCTTAGTTACACCTCCATCTCTGCCTGCCGGTCCTGAACTGTGATATCAGAGAAAGGTTACAGTGCTCAGAGCCTAGTGTTGCTGGAAGAGTATGCTGTCACTGCAGGTTTGCTGGTGTAATTAATGTGTGAAGGAAAGTTCTTGCAATGACTAGTTCAAAGGTACTCTGGTGCTGTTTAGTTTATTCCAGGCACTGCTTTTTCCAAAAAGGGCAGTGCTGTTCCAATATACTACATCTGTACCAATAGCTGCACCTGGATAGTCCTGGGTGCTCTCTCTCTCCAGGAAGATGGTATGATGTATGTTTATAACTCCTACTGGTAAAACATGCAGTAAATGCAGCCAGTATTTTTGTCTGCAACCATACCACTCAAAAATGCAGAAGACCTCTTGGGAAAAACAAGGAAATACGGACCATTTGGTGAATAGCAAAAAGAAAAGATGAATTTAAGTATAATTCATGGAAAATCAAACTAAAAAAAGGGAGGAGATGAAAAGATAATATTTTTAAAGAAATGGTGGTTAAATGAACAGGAGAACAAAACATTTCCCTTGATATCTGCCCAGTTTAATGGTTTCCTAGTCTGTTACTTCCCAGCTACTTCCAAGAAAACTGGGATCTGCTGTTGTTGCTTTGAGCTACTGGATGTCTCAGTGACAAGACCACTTTTCTAGAGAGGGTATGTTCATGTAATTTACTCTGATTTCAGAGCCTTTTTTTTTTTCTTAGTATCTGCATGTTTTTATTTACTGAAGAACAAGTATGTGATTGTCTTTTTGGGGAATAAGTGCTAGAGATGGGGTCCTTCCACAGTTAGACTGTGTGAAGATCATTCAGCTAAAAGCACACACAGCTTATGGACATCCGCAGGGCTCACTCTGAATTCTCCAGTCTCTTTTAATAACATCATCCTTTTCCCTACCTGGTTAAAGTGGTGTTTACAGAAAGAACATTCAAACCTTTTAGTAATACTTTTGAACAATATAAACCTTCTGTTTGAACATCCATCCAAATTTCTAGCAAACAGGTCTTCTCAGAGCAGGATGTTTACATTTAGCTTATAATATGGGTAAAATGTTCAGAAGTTCAAGGCAAATTCAAACAATTAAAATTGTAAAACAATAAAACTATTCTAGCACTACATCATTTCATAGGTAAAAGCCCATGCTTAACATTCTGCTATAACATTAACTCAACCAGACACACTACAGGAAAAGCTCATTTAGCACTGTAGTCAGCAACAATAAATCGTTAGTGTTTTCAGCTTAAAGCAAATAGGAGAACTGAGATAAAAGACCTGATATTCAGAGTAGACTTGTCAGGAGAACAAGAAGGACCATGTCAGTAGGACAAGCTGAGGGCTTGCCAAGGCTTGGGCCACTCCATTGTACAATGCACACAGACAACTTCTGTAATATTGTAATTGTATTGCAATAGACAATGCAGAGGTGCTGAACTGAGTCATGTAACCTAGGTCAAAGTTAGAAGAAAGCTGCATTCCAGCCACATGGTCAGTTTTCACTGCTGTCACTGGTAACATCTAGGCAGCACTGGTGAGGCCACACCTAGAGGGCTGTGTCTAGTTCTAGGCTCCCCAGTATAACAGAGACATGGATATACTGGAGAAAATCCAGTGAAGGGTCATGAAGATGATGAAAGGGTTGGAGCACTTCACATATAAAGAAAAGTTGAGAGGTTGTGAGAGCTGAGACTGTTCATCCTGGAGAAGAGAAGGCTCGGGGAGATCTCATCAATGTATATAAATGCAGGCCCATGGCTGTGCTGCTCCTTGATGCTGGCCTCAACCCACAGACTGATTTCCTCACTTGACCTCAGCCCTGCCTCACACTATGGCCCTGCCTGGTGATCACTGATCCTGATCCTAACACTGACCTGCAGACTGACTTCCAGTTCCATCTCAGACCTGCCTCATCACTACGCTATTGCTTTATGATCTGTACTTTTGGTTGAACTGGCCACCATGTCAGGGTCTGTCATGCTTACCTCACTCGGGTTCTGTGGGATGGGCTCTGGCTAGTGGGGGCTCTACCCTACCCACCCTGGCGTCCCCAGGGGAGCAGCCCTGCTCTTGCTGCTCCCTGACATGTATTCAGCTTCTTGCAATATCCTCTGTTGTGTACCCTGGGAGCCTGTGCTGTCCAGAGAAGACAAGCTGACTGAAGATCAGAAGTTATCACATCTGCCTGGTTAAACATGGTCTTAGCAGAGAGAAGAACATGCATATGTGGCACATGAATGTTTTGCAATTGCAGTCTGAGTGTTCATTTCTTAGGGAAATATGCAGGAAGAGGCAGAAGGGTCTTTTGATATTCAAAGCACAAATCAAATCACCCTCACAGCCTGCAAGAAGCATCAGGGACTATGCAAATTTGGAAGGGTACACATACAGATGAACACACACAATTTTAACCTGACTTCTTGTCATTGTATCCCAAACACAGAGAGCAGAATAAGACTGCACCATTTAAGAGAGTTGGGAAGATTGCAGTATTAGGAAGCTCAGGAGTTCCCCAGAATAATTCTGCACAGTGAAGAAGAGTTGTTGCAGAGTTCCTACGGTTTCAAGCCTTTTATAAAGGATTGTGACTAGAGGATTTCTGTGTGAATCTATTTTTTACACTTGAGTTACTAGAGCCTCTCCACACTACTCTTTCTTCAAAAATGAATTATGGAAGAATGGGGTGTTGTGCTTGGAGGTCCAGGAAAAGCATTATTCAGCTCTGTGTAACCTAGATAAATGGATGAGACATCGTGTGTGATGTACTCAAAGCCTCATGAACTTCTGGATGTGCAAGTGATGCAGAAAAACATTTTTGTGTTAGAAATTCCAACTATAGCAACAGAAGTCATGACACTTTCTCTACAGCTTCCAGCTGTTCCTGACAATTTGTCTGTCTCAGGGTACTGTTCAAGTGTGTTAGAGGTCACAGACAGGGGGTTGTGCAGTTAAACCCCAGTTTTTAAGCAGTGGCAAGGAAGTAGGTTGTGGCTAGCTGGTGCACAGAAAAGACTGAAGACAGCAATGAGGAACTGAGGCATTGACTTCAGAAAAGTTAATCTGTTCCTATCCTGCAAAAAGCAGCAAAACAACTATACAAAATGGGCATACAAGAAATTAATTTGCTTGAATGCCTGGAAGATGAGTAGAATTTGTGGCTGCATGCTGTATTCAGGTATAAGACTGAGGATTTACAACATACATAATTAAGTGGTGTATCAGAGAGATGAGTCTGAGATGATTTCTCACTATCAGTAAAACATACTGGAAATTATAGATGAACATACCTAGTCAGGTTAGTACATTAGTTGATCATCTTCTTTATGAATTCTATGTTTTTACACCAAGGACCTGATTCAAGCCCACTACATTTGATGGAAAGACTCATGCTGACTTCAGTGGGCTTTGGATCAGGCTTCTTAGAAATGTCTCATTAGTTTTTTAATGTCCTGGAAGGTTTTAAAACATATAAACTATGGATTTTTTTTTTCAGTTAAGTAATTATCTGCTTTAGTTTTTCAATATTCATGAAAGTCAACAATACAGCCTTTGAGTGATATACAAAAAGCTCATGAAAAGATCTACTTGTGTCAGTCTAAAATAATTAATAAGGCTTGGAGTACAAAATCAATTGATTTTCTTTATCCATTGCTAACAAATAGATAGCACTTGCACAGAGGTGTTCTTTTTTTCTGCATTAATAGCCAGAGAACTTTACCTGTTTGTTCATAGTCAAAAGTATTTGAACTGCGTTGTGCCCTGCAGTGAAATGAAATAACATGTCTAGAGTTTCAAATTGCCAACTGATGTGAAGCTGCGGTTGGAACATAAAACAGTTCTGTGATTAGAAAACGTCCTTCTTTCTCACTCTGTGCTTTAAAAAAAATAAAGAAATCACATCAGTCAGAAGAGAAAGTTCTTTCAATGGGCTTTTCGTCGTCTGAATTACTGTAACACCTGCTTTGCAGGATGCCATTTACTGAGCACTGTTTTGAACTAATATGCCCCTCACAATTGCTTCTGTGCAATACTTATGCTTCATAAAAAGCAAGAACCTGGTAGTGATAAACATCCTAATCATAGAATCATAGAATGGTTTGAGTTGGAAGGGACCTTAAACATCATCTAGTTCCAACCACCCTGCCACAGGCAGGGACATCTTCCACTAGATCCAGTAGATCAAATCTCACATTGTCATTAAAATTATATCTGGAAGAGATCTGGCCCTTAGTGTTTAAAGTTTTTGAGTTGCTATGGACATATTTCCCCATAAAGACATCATCACTGCCATATCAGAAGAAATTTGTTTCAAGAAGAGCAACATCTCACAACTGAAAATTATATAGGCCAAAAGATGTCTCCTCATATAGAGCAGATCTTCTCTGTAATTTATTGGCATGGGTCCCAGCAAGGGCGGTTTTACCCTACTTGGAACACAGTCTTCTTAGCTGAGCAGAATACAGATCATCTTTTTGCTCATCACAGTATTTTCTATATATTTTCAGTGCTTCCTGCAGTCAGATGAATGACTAAAATTGCTGTAAAAAAACCCCAGAATCTTTATATATCTTTGAGAACTTGTGTTATAAAACTTAACCATAAACTTTTGTAACATATTGCTTCCAGGAGAGAGCCAAGGAAATTCATTTAGTGGGAGAGAAATTACTCCTTTCTGATCCCTTTGAGCTGCTCAGATCTTATAAACCTTCTTCAGAGATTTAACTCTAGTTCAGAAGGAAGGGATTTCTTTTTTAGGGGCATGAGGCTCCAAATATCCTTGTGAACTAGATTGCTGTGATCACAGTATTTTCTCTCCAGCACTCTCTGAGATCATGTGGATCTAGCAGAGGTCCCTCACTGGACTCCTTCACTATCTGTGCTCCAGCTGGTCCACAGCAAACCCTTCCTTGGACATCATAAGCCTCTGTGCAAGGTAGAAATGTCTTCCAGTCATCTTAAGAAAGGCTTTTTAAAAATACCATTCTCAAAGTACTAGCTATTCTTTTTGTAGGCAGATAAAAATGATTATGATAGCAGTTATTAAATATTAGAAAAATTGGTTAAAAGTATTTAGGAAAATAGGTTGGAACTACTGAAGAAAGAATTATTCCCCTGTATACCCCTAAGCACAAAAAAAATATACTGTAGGTTGTTAGAGGTGATTTTTGGTACTGGATTGTACTTCAAAGCAAGAAAAACAGAGAAAGAGTGTGATGTGTTCATGATTTCAGATAGCTCTGTATGATCCATATATGTTGCATGTGTATGCCTGTGTGTATATACATATAGTGCATGAGCATGTATATACCTTGTGTATAGCTTATGGGAATATTGTGCTTTGCTCTTTATAAAATATATTACTGTATGTAACAAGGCAGGTACTTTCCAGAACAATGAGAAATCTACAGAAACATTGTGGTAATGGTGGTTGAGAAAGTACATCGCTTTGTCATTTTGCCTATTTTTTCCAACTTTTATACAACTTGAGATTTTTACCTCCTTACATAACTATTCCTTTGGCCTTATCTGCTGGAAAGGCCTGCCAAAGTCTAGGGCAGTGAAGTGAAATTTGGAGTTGTTTTAAGACCATTTTATTTGCTGAAGCTTATTACCATGACTGAATTTAGGAAGGGCTGTCTCTGTGATGGACCTTCTGAGGGTGTTGCGACGGAACACATAGTACCAATCCACAAAAGATTTTTGTTACAATATATACTTGAGAGTACAGAGGTAAAAGAATTAGATGTTGAGAAATCAGTGCTTTGAAAATGCATACCTCATGGTTTTTCTCAGGTGTAACCATTATTTCAGGTTTTGTCTGTGATCACTGCTCTCTTCAAAGGCAAAATATTTCCCTATTGCTTGAAGAAAACTGTGTCTGCCTGTTTCTAGGAACTCTTGAAAATGCTTGAGGAGGTGATCACTGTTTCTGTTTCACTCAGGAGATGCAGATCAATCACAAATGTGAGTCAGCTCATGTTTGTAGCATCTGGCGATATACATGTTTTGTATTAAATAGTGACTCTGGAAGGTATTCTTAGAACAACAGTCACATTAAGTGGCTTTTCACTTTGTGAAACTATGCTCTGTATGAATAATCTCTGTCTACTGCTTTCTTCTTTTTCTGGTTTATCTGCACATGTGCAGATAGCCAAGTTGCAAATTCCCAGCAGACTTCGGAGGACAGGCTGGGTTACCATGTGCAGTAATCCACAAACACCACGCCGTGCAGTTCAGTCTGCTCCGCCAGCTCCTTCTGGCTCCAGGAAATATGAGTCGACAGGACTTCCCCAGGGAGGAAGGCATATGAGTCAGGATCTTTCTCACTAATTCCAAGAAAATGGATTAAAAATAAGTAATTTCTCTCCCCCCACCCCCCCATGGGTAAGTGAATAATTTAGGTTGTTTTTTGCCCCTTTTCCTGGCACATCATTTCACATGTGCTCACCTGTGTGTGTGTCTAATTAAGTAGGAACCATACTGAAATAAAATTGTCAAGGCAGTAATCTTTCAGTTCTAGGAAAAAATAAAACCTCCAAGGCAAAAGCACTTGGTGATTAAGAACTGAACTTTAACATCTGAAGGTTATGCTGACCCAGGAGTGAGAGAGGGGTGCCTTGCAGTTGTTTCCCTCCCTCCCATGGCTACCAGCTGCCTTTGAAGCCTTTTGTTTCACAGACTTCTTATTCTGCAATTTTGCTTTCACCTGCCCTTTGCCTCCTCCCTTTGTTTTTGCACTTGTTCACTTCTCTTGGAAATAACAGTCTCCTTTCTGCCTGTTTTTGTTATTTTTCCTGTGTGCTCCTGCCTCCCTCCTCCCCCTTGTCCTTCTGTCCCTCCTTTGTTTTCTTCCACTGCCAGTGCGGTTTTTTTCCTCAGCATCTCATACTTCTTTCCCTTTAGTTGGGTCCTTGTGACAGGATTGTTGTTCATGACTGGAGCTTTCTTTTGACAGAAGCCTGTTCATCCCAGGAATGTAACCGAGGACTTTAGAAGACCGAGAAGCAGCCCAGAAGACCTGAGTTCAGTTCTCAGCCCCAGTGTTGTCTTTAACCAATGGGATACTCACCTACATGAAACAGCATGATGTTTTATGGGCTTTCAGTTTGCTGCTGAGCAGTTTTATCACATATTTCTTGGTTTGGATCGAGAAAAAAGGGAATAAAAGTGATTGCTGAAAGACTAACCACAGGAAGAAGAAGCTTTCAGCCCAACAAAATCAGCCTTACAAAAAAACAGGAGAAAGAAAACAGTTGTACTTGGACACACTGGCCTAAACATAATATCATTTGTACAGGTTTATGGAGAATGGCATCTTTTTGAAATATTTTTAAGGGAAGGGCTCCTCAGCATGTAAATATTACTATATAAATAATAATATTGTTCTAATATCTGCATATTAGTGACCAAAAAAAAAAAAAAAGTTGATTTCAGCAAAGTAGGAAAAAGCAGATTGAAAAGTATCAAGAAAGGAAAGGAGAAAGCTCTCTGGGTAAATTACCATACTGCAAGGGCGTGATATTGTGACATTAACTCCAGAAGTCTTGTTCTCAGAGCGCTGTGGGATTTAGAGATCCCTGCTGCTTCTGGAAGATGGAATGAAAAGTCACTATTTCACCAAGGGAAGCCCTTGGCAAAGTTCAGCATAGCTGTCAATATGTATTTGTTAAAGGTGGGAACACATTTTATTTGAATTCTATTTTTTTGCTACAAGTGCTGGGCTCAATCCAGAGCAATGCTATCTCTTGCCAGTAAGGTAGCAATGTTGACTCAGAGCAGAAACTGGCTCAAATTTTTTGGTTTTCTTTGCTACTGAATGAAATTTATGTAGGTCTTTCACAACTAAGAATTCACATCTGAAATTAGTCATTGTGTCGGGCTATTGGAAGATGCCTAATAATTCAAAAGAAATAGTAAGTAGTTGTAAACTGTTTATATTGCATAACCAGTGGTTTCTGTACATGTTAATATAAACCTTCAGGTATTTTTTGAAGGAATGAGTATCTTGGAAGTAGAGATGACCTCCTAAAGTAATTTCACTCTTGTAAATGAATGTCTATTAAAACATACTTATAAGAATTGCATTTTCTGTCTTCATCTGAAAGATGAAAAGCATTTGCTACTACTACCCTTCCACTCTTCTCTTGCACACAAGCATTATCTCTTCTTCAGCTGAGCAGGATTGTCCATCAGTAGTTAAGAAGCTGCAAGCTTCAATCCAATGCCGTGTTTAACCTATCATTACTTCAGTATAGGAGTCCTGTATGCTGCCGTCTTGAGGACCAGCTATGCTGGGAATGGTTGCATCTGGCCTGCAAACTTTGCCTCTGAGATGCTGCTATCATTTTCACAGGGGAGGAAGGGGACAGGCTGGAGGTAAGTCATCAGTATCCTCTGTGACTGGGTTTATGAGCTGCTGCTGCTTTTATGTAACTTGTGAAGACCAGTCTAGAACTGTCTGGTTTTCACCAGTAAAACACTGGGCCACCATGCTGACAGAGGCTTTTGTAGAAGACATCAGTGGATATCGAACACCAAGACACTATGCAACAGGAAAAGGAATGCTTTTTAAAAAAATGCTCTGTGTATATAGATAATTTATAGTTTTTATCAAGACTTACCTATGAGCTGGCAGTGAATCAGGAATAGCGTTTGGGAGTCTTTCTATTCCTGGAGAGACCATATATTCCAGATTACTAAAAAGACTAACAAATCCCTGTCCCCTCAAAAAAGTCTGATGCTCATCACAGCAAGACTATCTTAAATTTTACACCTAGCTTAGTATGTTTAGTGAATTGTGTGTGCCTGTTCTAGAGGACAGGCACTGCCATCCATCCAGATGCGACATCACCTTCCCTGTGCCAGGCAAAGTCTCAGTGCTTAGAGCTGGGCATGGAAAGCAAGATACAGTGAACTTCTTAGCTTCTGAGCTTATATATTCAGTGTCTATGTGTCTGTCTACATTAACCCTATTAAAAAGTCAGTGCTTGGTCATACCACATTTCTGTAGATACAGCATAGTTTCTGAATGCAAATATCAGAGCAACCATCTACTCTTGAGCAGATATTACTGCAATGTCAGCACCAGTGATACTTGGTGAACCACCATGGGTTGTTAGGGGATCACTTTTTTCTGCAGGGTTGGTTGAGCTGCCGAATTTCAGTAAGTATTAGGCTTATATGAATACTTAATTTTGATCATTTAACTAGTGAGCATAGAACTGTTTTTCTTAACCTTGTAAATTATGTGAAGGAACATACTGTAGAATGACATTAGTGAATACTTGAAAGAATCCCCTGCTAAATAATATCTCTTACCACTGAAATTGGAGGTCATTTATGCTCTATTTGGGCCATTAATTTTGTTTTGCCACAAAGCGGGAGTTTGCTTAGGACTGGTAGAAAAAAGTTGGAAGATTAATTGATGTGGCTGTGTGCGCAGAGCTTGACAGTGGTAATATACTTGTAATGCAATCAGTAATAAAGCATTTCTGTCCTGATGTTTATTAAAACATTTAGCTTATTTGCATAGAAATGGCTAAACAAACAATTAGGCACTCCTTAGAAGCAGAGTGGCTGAGAATAAACCTTTCTCATTGCTTTGGAAACAGATGTGTGATCATGTTTTCAGCTGCAACGAAAGTTAGTACAACTTAATGCCCTACCAATCTGTCCCAGGATAAGCAGCTGATAAATGTTCCACTTCATATTAGCAGTCCAAGTCTCTGACTTATTCCAGAGGAATATTACTTCTTCAAATACCCTTTCAAATACCGATAGTTCTTATCTTACAAATTTTCTTTTCAACTGTTAAGATGCTGACTTTTTGACAAGGTACCTTTCCTTCCAGTTGAATTATTTCTGAGAATTCCATCATACTGAGCAAAAAGATATTATCTCCAGATAAATAATGGATATTGAGACTGTGCCAAGCAATCCATTGAGATCAGGAGGTCTGTGGCCTGACAACGGAGCTCAGTGATGAGTGTTATTAATTTCTCTGGTCTGTTAAATTTCTTATTGATGTTGTCCAAATTGAAGAACCCAGGGTTTTAAATAGTCATAATAAATAAGAAAATTGTATATCATTTGTATGCAAGTTATATCAAAATATATTTAGTGTCAATGAAGTGTTAGAAATATTGGGTCTGAGGGATTGCTAGCAAGAATTGGCAGAGTCTCACTGACTTCCACAGTGTTACTCTAGAAGAGAATTCACATGATGATTTATCTCTAAGAAAAGCCTGAAGCACAAAATGTAAACTGTTGTTGCTTGCAATAAGAATGCTATAGACTAAACAGGAATATGAACAATTTAGGGATCATAATGCAGAAAATCCTTTTAGGAAGAAAAGTAATAAAGTAGGCTGGAGAATTGATGGGATAGGAAATAGTGGAATGAGAGCTGGCAGAAAAAATTATTTCTCTAAACTCATTTTTGCTGTCTCCTGCAATAATTTCAAATTAAGTCTAGGAACACTGGAAAAGAATTTGAAACCTGATTAAATGATTGCAGAGACAGACTAAGCTGCAGCTAAGCAAAGGGGTCTAACTGGCAGGAAAAAAAAATCTCGTGGATTTATAGTGAATTTAAATGTTTGCTGAAGAATAATGTGCAGAGAGCTGAAGCGTAAAGATAAAGGACAAACCTCGCCTCCCCAAGGTGATAAAGAAATTGGCTGGTAGTAATGCATAAAGACAAGGCCGTTGCTTGAACTAAATCCTGATGCATAAAGAACATTTCACATGCTTCTGTGCTTTGTTTGCCTTGGCTCCTGAGGCTTTGCATCAGTAAGTGTGGCGATTTCTGAAAAAGAAAAAATGCTCAAAAGATAGACTCTGGTCCTGACAGCCGTGAGGTGTTGAGCCACATCAAGCTAGGATTCTCTGTGGAGAGTGAAGAGACCTTAATTGGATGTTGTTAATGTAATTAAGAACTTGGCCTATGACACAAAGACAGCTTTTGTGTTCATCTCTCCTCTGGGATAATGTAAGAAAATCTAGGTGCTTGTATGAGCCAGGCATTTCTAGGAATTGACCACATAAATCTGTTCGTAGGTACAGCCACTTGCATGTGTACGCTAGGGTTTTTTCCCTTTTTTTAACTATTAGTTTTTTCTGTTGTTCTCATGGCTTTGCTTCTCATGCCCTATAGACTGCTAACAGTGTAACTACTGCCCATTTTCAAAAAGGTAATCTGCATGTGAATAATGAAGGACCCTGGCAACAGATTTTGCCCCCACAGCTATTTGACAGCTCTCACATTGCTCTCCCTGATGTTAAGGACATCCTGGAGTGGCACCAGGAAGGGACAGAGGTGTTTTGCCCATGAGCATCTCAGGGCCATTATTTCAGCAGACATGTAGGTACTGTGTAATAGGGTTGCAACTAGAAGTTCAGACTGTACCTCAACTGAGATACTTGGTAAAAGAGACACATTTCTTCAGCTTGTGATACTGAAGCATTGTATAGAAGTCCTTGTAAGTTCTCACCTGTGTCACTGAGCTGACACCTTTCCATCCAGCTGCAGTTTGCAAACTTCGCCCACAGCAAACCATGCCTGGGAGAAGGATGTCCACCTGGGCAGTGGAGAGGGATGCAGCCAGCCCTGGCTACGCTGCCTCTGGGAAGGCACAGAGGGAGGGAGGAGAGCTGTGCCTGCAAGATGCTGTGCTCAAGCCTGCTTTGCTCCTGCCTGACCCTGGCTGCTCTCTGAGCATGGCCTCGCAAAGGCATGCAGGCAATCCTCCTCATAGCTGTGTAAGCTCAAAGCTTCATGCTTTGCCACACAGCAAGTGGCCCTGTGCCCTCACACTGCTGACTCCAGTCCTGATGCTGCCTATGGAGTGCTGCAGGCAGGACATATTCTGACTTAAAGTGGGGTGACTTGGGCTAGACACAGCAGTGAGCTAATTTACCTCGGTGAAATTCAGTACACCTGTGGGGAGGGGGCTTTGTAGTCTGTTTTCATTTCATCATGTTAGTGTTTGAAGGCTTAGTAAAGGAATCTCTTTTTTCCTCCCTCTTGGGAAATAGTTTATTCACTAAAACTGAAGTTAAGGACATCTTAATATTTGACCAGAATATAGTGTGTGCTGTGAGTTTTGTTTTTGAAGCTAGAACCAGGACTTCACTCAAGCTTGTAGTCATTACTGAGTTCCCTGAGGATGCTGAAGGTGAGGGTTCATTCCTTTCTTTTATTCATGAGATTTTAATGCAGAATGAGGACTTGCCTTCCTGCAAGTACAGACCCTAGTCTGTCCAACAAGCACTGTCCTGATTCTTGCAAAATAGCTGAGCAGGAGCTGAACCAAAGTGTGAGGCAATGAATGAAAAGTACGCATAATGCTTAGACTGAGGACACAGAGTTCAGAGACCATCGCTGCAACACTCACCCTCCAAGGGGGGATCTGCACAGCAAGAGCAGGGAGCTGAGTCAGGCTCCCCTGTGTGCTGGGTAAGCACATTAACCATTCAGTTATCACACCAAAAAAAGTGCATGAACTACTGTCCTGGTTTGTGAAGCATGTCTGGCTTTTGCTTCACTTACCACTATTCTGTCTTTGAAAAACTGGAAACATTTTTTGGCCCCGCATTTTTATTTTTGGTGAGAAAAGAAATCAAGCAAGTCTGGGTTAAAAGGTAAGGTGTATTCTGGGGCAGACTCAAAATTTGCTGTTTCCATAGCTCTGATAGTAGGCAGCTCTGGCTGGCTGCTTCTGAAGTCAGTGGCTCTAACTGAAACTGGGCTTTATGTAGAGAGAAAAAACAATATAGAAAGTAGCCAGTTTTAAGGAAAATGCATTTACAATAATCATGTTAGTTACAGATCAGGCATAGACCTTGACTTGAATTTGGGGAAACTTTGCATGTGGACATTTCCATATTGTTTTGCAATAAACAAATGCCTATAACTAGTTCAACGTCATTATAATTCCTAAATTTTGCTCCAGTTTAATTAAACCAGTTTGTAAGTAGATGTGCTTGTATATTTGGAAAGTGTTTAATTAGATAGCTTTTGTCTGGCATGTAATGTGACACACTGTCCTTTTGATCCTGACCTTCTTGGTGTGTAGGGTGTCCCTTGTTGTCTCTTGCCCCTTCCCCACCCAGTGGTCTCTTTCCTGCTATACATTTAAGGCTTCTGTATTGTGCTTTTATGACTATGCCAAGCACCCCGCTTCATCCTCATCTAGAAGCTGGTATCCTCCCAGGGCTGCTTTTATCTTACCCGTTCACAGTTGGGTTTGTTGCTGTAAATGAGTACTTCCAGTTACAGGTTTCCTTGTTCCACATTTGCTTCTTGTGACCTCAGGTACGTGTTCAAGTCTGCTCCAAGCTGTCCTCTCTCTGTCCTACCTTGCTGATGCACCTTCCTGTACTCATTATCTTGGCTGGAAGTGTTCGTTCAAATCATTCTATCTGATTTTCAGGAGCATATATCATTCCTCAAAAATAAGATATATACCTCAAATGTGTATGAGGAGTCAATGAGCTAAACTTTAATGGTACAGATAAGGCATTCAAGTGTTTTGAATTTTCAAGATGTATTAAGCAACTGCAGAGTGGCAAGAAATAGTTAAATGGAAGTTGATTTTTCAAGCAGCAGTTTCATTCTTCTGTCTAAATTTGGGTTATACAGGCTAGGAAAGTGGTGGTATGGATTCAGGATAGCCCAGCTCCTGCCTTTAAGAGCAAATCTCATCCTAAGGGACCATCTCAATAAAATAACTGTGCAGTCCTGCATCTTTGTGCAATTGTTCTGGAGCCAGCAGTGTCCTCATGTTGGTGTGGTGGAAGGGAGCAATTCCTACTCTAGCAGTAGGAGGGAAAAGGGTCAGATTCAACTGCTCACAGCCAAAAGCTGGCAACATTGGTCTGAGTTGTTTTATGCTCTGAAAAAAAGCTTCTGAAAAGCTTTGGAGGTGGCACAACCCATCCATGTTATTTTAAAATAAAATAGTCCTGAAAGATCTTTTATGGCTGAGAAGAAGAGTTTGTGTTCAGGTTTCTTGTTTTAACATGATTTGCAAACATTTCAAGACATTTTATCAAGGACTAGGACTATTCTTTTACAAATAACAGTAACAAGATTTGGAGGGAGAGATAATACCTTTAGTTAGACCGGATGATCTATCTGGGAATTTAGGAGCAGTCATGCTAGGAGTCTAGATTCACAAGGTGCTGGCTTATTTTGTGCAAAGGCATCTTGAGGATTTCCTGATATTTTCTATATTACCCCCTAACTGCTACTTCTTACCTCTGTGCTATATTTCACTTCTCCACTCTTGGTCGGAGCTCTTTATTGAATCACACTCTAATCCAAAACATTGAACTAATCAGGATTTTAAAAATTTCCCTTCTTCTTCTCATTCAAAGAAGCTTTATACAAACCGATGGCTCATGTAAAATGCAGTTAACAAAAATAAAATGTCAGTATACCTCAGGAACCTGA
Organism: Athene cunicularia; assembly: GCF_003259725.1. Classification (NCBI taxonomy): domain Eukaryota; kingdom Metazoa; phylum Chordata; class Aves; order Strigiformes; family Strigidae; genus Athene; species Athene cunicularia. Next base: position 38,946,345 of record NW_020799097.1, read on the forward strand.
GGCTGTGCTACCCACAGTGAGTGGACGGTGCCAGTGTGCCATGTCATATGTCCCAGCAAAAACATTAGGGAGTCTTCCAGGAGCTCTGGGTTTTGGAGTGAAGTTGTCTACTACCTGCATGCCTGTCAAGCCAGACATGAGTAATCCCTAGGGTTTGCTTAGAAAATGTTGTTAGGAGAATGCTCACCCGTATTTTGAAGTCCTAAGGACAGAAGAATTAAAACAGAAAAATAAAACACAAAAGGAAAACACTAGACAGTGTCATTAAAGGCACAAAGATGAAATCAGCACTTCAGGCTCTGTATCCACACTTTGCAACTGAGTTGGAATAATACCTTTGTTTGAGAGCAGAAATAGGTGATAAAATGTGACAGCTGGGGCTTGTTCAATGTGCAAACTTCTGTCAGGGCTATAAAATTAATCTGGTTCCTTAGAATAACATGAGTCACCCTGGTTCTCCCAAATCGCCTTTGATTGCCTGTCTAGATATAAGAGCTGAACACTGCTTTGTTGGGAAGCAGGTTTCTAGAGCAGACAACCATTGAACAAACAGCACGAGGGTAAATTCTGGAGCCTAGTAGGCAACACTGACCATGGCCAGCTATTACTGTGAGCTGCTCAAGTGCTGTAGTAATGATGGCCATGCAAGACACCTGCCCAAGGATCAAAGCAAACCAGAGGGTGGTAAGTCACTGAACACTCAACCACCACTTTTCCCATCTTGTCCAGTGCATTCCTGTTTCCACTGGAGGCTTAGCTACCTCCTATAATGCCACTCATAACCCTTTGCCTAGTCCACCACTTGGGTTTCCTTTCTTCTTATAAATGCCTTTTTCCCTTACTCTGGCTTTTTTTTCATCTTCCCTTCAAGCTTTAGCCCAGGAACACATAACCAAAGTGACCAGCCCAAGCATCTGAGAAATCAAATGCTTCTGTCATCTCTGGTGGGAATGGAAAAACTCTGCCTGTTCTCACTGATGTTCTCATAAACAAGAGCAACCATGTAAGAAGATAAATATTCTTTACTAGAAGATATTTTGAAAAGCTTGAGTAGGGAATTCATAGTTTTTTCTGGTCAAAGGATACTGGCTGTTCAATGTTTAAAGGAATCTTTGTTTCAAAGATATTAATTCTTAGAAAGGGGAGCTTAGGAGAAAATCTAGGCCCTGGTAAAAAATATGAAGGAGTCTTTTGTGATCGGAGCCAGAATTTCCCCAGAGAAGTTGCAGTGAATATAAATAGACTTTACCATCACAGCTGAGACCAATTTGTGCACATTTCCATTACATCTGAGAAAACAGAGAGAAATGGCATTGAAGCTGTGTTTGAATGTGCTCTGCATTCAGCCAAGAGCCTTTCCTTTCAATCCTGCTTAATCTGCTGTTATTTATAACTATTTGAATTAGAAATTTGCTTTTGACATTGATAGGAAAAGTTACTGTGTGATGATAACCTGTAACTTGATTAGCAGTCCCCTGTAGCTAATTAATTTCTAATGAAAAATACCATTCCTATGTTTTCATTTTGTTCCCTGCACACTTTAAGATCTGTTGAACAAACAGTGTTTCAAAAGAATTTGTGATAATTGCAGCTGTGTAAATAGTTTTGATTGACTTTGTTAAAATAATATGATTGGGTTTTATGATCTATGTTACTAAGCCTGGGATTCACCAAGCACAGACATATAAAAATTAAACATCTAAGCCTGAGCTAGTTGGCCTGATGCATATACAGCAGTATTTAGGGTCAGCGCAGCTTTAAAGCAAATCCCATCATTGTGTCTGTTTATGGCTTGGTTCTTGGAGCTGTTGGTCTGCTAAGCTGAATTCCTGTTGAAGGAAACTTAAGCAAAAGCTCCGTTTCAGGTGCACACCAAATGTTCTTCTATCTCTAGAAAGTCCTAATGGTTTGAAGAAATTCTTGAGGCAACTTTGAAATGTATGTGTGGTGGAATAGCTGTTCTAGGTAGGATAGCTGGTCTAAGGGGGTCAGACCAAATGTAGTCCAAAGCAAAACCCCAGAGTGTGTATAGAGTGGATGTTGGCACCTCAGCACCAGCTGCTTTGTTCTTCTGTTGTGTCAAAGTATGTGCTGAGGTAAAAACGGTCTTGGTGTCCCACCATAATCAACAGAGGGAGAAGGCCATGCAACATGCTCTGAAGGGGTCTTAGACACTTGTTTTAGAGTGGAAAAGCTACTTGTTCTCTCCATTATTAAGGGGGTATAAGTGGCTATCCTGGGGTCAGACATCGATCTTTTAAACACCTCAGTTAAGGCAGGTGACTCCTATTACCTTGATTTCTTGCTCATGGCTCTGTCTTGAGCCATACTGAGACAGTTCCTTCTCCCAGCTAGACAGGATGGCTCCATATGGAGGTCAGTGGATTGCACACACTGTATTTTTAAATGCATGTCTGTTTTTGTTCCCTTCTTACTCTGTGCTTTCTGCTCGAGTGCAGGTCTGGAAGGGAATTCAGGAGTTGATCTGAATTTGGTTTTGTTGAAATCAACAGCAGAATTGCCCTTGGTTTGCCTGGTGCACCTCTACCTGATTTAGCTTGTCATCCAAAGTGCTTGATATTTCTGTAAATCAAACCCCAGGCTCCATGAAATGAGGAGCACTCAGCTGGTGACAGCCACTGAGTTGTATACCTCACCTAGCACTTCTGGGGAACACCAGGAGGGACGGGATAAGGGCACACCTTTGGTCAGCATCCAGCATGCTCTGACCACAGTGGTGTCCATCATCCTGCTCCCATAAGCAGGACAGTGCCTATGGGTGACACTGCCTGTGTCTGTGTGACCCCAGTTCAGTCCTAAAATGGTTTATAAGGGTCCTATGGGAAACTGATGTATGAACACATCATGAAAGACTGCCATAGGATGTATTATAAGTAGGAAAAATGCCAATGACCTTAGTCTTGCTAGTTCCTAAATTATTTTTCTTGGCTTCCCAACCTTAACAGTGCTCTTTAACTTACTTCTGCTATATTGAGTTTTCTATGCTCATAAACCCCTACATGTATTCACAGAGATCAGTCTTGTGGCACAGTGCTGACACTTCACCCGGCCTTACAGCCCCATGAGCCTACCTTGAGCCAAAATCACAGACTCGATTGTCCATTCAGCTCCTTCAATTCATCCTGTCTCTTCCAGTTTTGTACTATACAACCTATCCAATCCTGTAGCACTCTCTAGGCCTTTCTTATCCCTGAAATGCATACAAAAAATATTCCTTTGTTTGATTTTCTATGCAAATTAACAGCTGATTTCTAAGAAGGATTATTATGCATGCTTTATGTCTTGATTTAATAAATCTGTGCAAATGAAATGTCTGGGAGGGAAAAACAAATGCATCATTGCACAGGTGCTTTCAGTTGTTTTGCTGGCAATTTATTAGACTAATTGGGCATCGCTAGCACAGTGATTATCCAAAATTAGAAGCACTGTTTTATTTATTTAGAATTTGCAAGTGTTAAGAGTGGCAGTACTTGAGCTACTAGCTGCTATTATTTTTTACTCCCCTTTTGTTATTTTCAGATTTGTTACTATTTATGGTACCACAACAAACTGCTGTAGAAAATCTGTTTGAAAAGGACTTCAGCTTTCTGTTGAACCTGTAATTGAAGTTCCTCATCAGTGCCATTTCCAACAAGCATCAGAAGATTTCCATCATGTTTTAACATCCATCCTTGTTCACAGAGCAACCGAGCAACTCAGTCATGTATGAGAAATTGTCCTAAGTCATCTCTGAGTTAGTGCTGTAATTCCAGGAAAAGTTAAACAAATCGAGCATGGAATTTCAAAAAGCATTACAGCAGAGAGCTACCTGATTCTCAATGGTTTGTTTGCAGGCAGTGATGGGAAGGGCCTGCCTACAAGATGAAGGTGCTCTCTATGTCACCTGGTTTGCAGCCTGTCAGTAATTAGTGGCCCATGGGTGTGTGGAGCTGGGAAGGGTAACGTCAAAACCTTTGATTTTTTTGAGGAGTGAACCTTGCAAGACTACAGTGAGGCACAATCAGTGCTTGCCTTATCAGCAACTTCGAGATCACAAAAAATGCACAGAAAAGCCCTATTTTTCCTTAATGAACTGTGGCCCTCTTCCCATCACCCAGCCTTCTGTTCAAAGACAGCAAGACAGCAGGCTCAACACAAAACATCTTAGCATCAGTACTTTTGTCACGTTAACTCCAGGCAGCAAAGCGATGGCATCTGATTTTTCACCTGCACTTGGGTGCTTTCACACCACTCTGTGCCTCAGCCCAGCTCCGAGCTCTCCTCTGCGAGCACTGAAGTGGCTGAGGGGCATCGCCCTGGCCAGGTCTCGGCCCCAGCAGGCAGGTGCAGCAATGGTCTTTCCTGGGGCTCATTCTCCTCGCTGGGCTCAGTGTCCTCGGCATCCACAGGGGAAAATGATCATGCATTAATTCTTTCTGCCAGACAGGCATGCCCAGCCTGGCTTAAAGTTTTTTTTTTTTTTTTTTTTTTTTAAATGCAGTCATCCATCTGTCAGTTTCCCCACAAACTTGTGATTATGTCAGACAGCTTCAACCAAATTTTAAGAGAGCTTTTATTTGTTCTGAATTTGTTATTTACCACCTGCTATATTCATTTGCTGCCACGTGATTCTTGTATCAGAAGAGACAGTGAACTATCATTGCCTTGTTCACCTTTTCTCTGTGTTTTTTCCCCCCAGAACATCTGTGTACAAACTATAGTCTGCAGAGAAACCAGATGCCAAAGATTTGTCAAAATAAAGTGAGACTCTTGCTCTCCCATGTTCTGAAGTGTGGTACAGATTTATTTGGTTTAAACATAGCTTGAACTGTGCATCTGGTAAGTGTTTTAAGCAGCCACTGCATGGCACGCTGTGAACTGCTGCTTTCAGACCACAGGGCTGCTGTCCATGAACGATTCACTTCTAGCAAGATGACAGAAAATTACAGCTCTGTCAGTCTAATTCCTACTACTGATTGTTAAAGTGAACATAAAATAAAGTGAGCATAAAAATAGTACATACCTGAATATAGAACAGGCAAACCTTGCTGTGTTCAAAAACAAAATTAGATGATTGTATTTAAAAAATATTTATTAAAATTTATCATTGAGAGAGGAAAGATACAAGGGGGAAAAACACGGTTTGGCCAGTGCTGGGAAATGAAGTAGGATGCCATGCAACTGAAAATCAAGAGCTCTTGTCAGGCTGAACTGCACAGGGGTGAGATGTGAGTCTGTTCTTAGGGAATCTGAACCATTTACACCAAAAGATAGTCACATCATTAATTAATTTTGAAATAGATACCAGAAATTTCCATCAGAAGAAATGGGACACCAAACACTTTCATGGCATGTAACTGAGGTTAGGATAAATAATTTGACATCCAATACATCATGTGCCATCCATGCTTTTATCCAGAGGGCTGTCGCACAGTGATATACAATGGGTTTGAGCCTGAACTGGAACAGGAGGAGACTTTGTGCAATTGATTTGCAGAGCAGCGACAAAACTGCACGGGGTCTCAGACAAATTGATTTTTATTAATACAAGTAAGGAAAGTTTAAAATCAATACCTTTCATTAAAACCAAAATCAACAGCTTTCACTAGCTATTTCTGTATAAATATATCATTAAAGGTGGCCCTGAGTATGAGTAAGTCTTGTCTTCATAAAAGACAATGCTCAGTGACACTGTATACTTTGGTTTGATTTTTTCCCCTTTTGTCTTCCATTGATAAATGAATATGAATTCAAGGAAGGAAAGCATGAGACTTGTTCCAGAATACATTTGCCGGTCATCCTTACAGTGCTGGTGATTTAGATTTGTAACCTAAAACTGCTAGCATTGGTACATACTTACATCTGAGAGATTTAAAAAGTAAAAGATTGAGTAGGAACAGGAAAAGAATCAGGACCAAAATGTTTGTTCTGGAGACAGGGTCTGGACTGTTTTCTTTACCAAGTGTGCCTTCAATTTTGTATCAGTTACAAACTATAAAAAAGTGCCTGAAATACAGATAAAAGGTCAGTTCTAATGTTAAATAAGACATCCTTTATCTCCTAAGCCCCAGTCTAATCATGTGACACAAATGATTAGATAACACAAATCTCCCTCAAAAGGAAGTTGTCCATGATGAGCCTGGGTGAATGGCAAGAGGTATTGCCTCATTAACATTCTGTATTAAATATAACAGAAAGTGGGTTTGAACTAATTAAAAAAAATATTATTATGAGACCTAGTTTTCCCTAGTATTCCCTATATGTCCACCATAACCATCTCAGGACTATGTTGTTCTTGCCTCATCTCAATGCTATTTGCACAGCAGGATCCCAGACCCCAACCCTGGACAAGCCTCCCCCCAGCCCACAGCACCTCTGCTGCCCTTCCTTCTCTTGTAGATCCGCCAAAGCTTCTTCCCAGCTCCCACTTTCATTGCAATACAATGTTTTTCCTTACCTCCTAGTTCTTACCCATCTCTTTTGACTTGAAAATCAAGGACCAGGTAGCATTTATTGTAAATGACATAGAATGATGTGGATGGTGATTTCCTGAGCTATACTTCTGCTTGTGGGTCTGACAGCTATTGCCAGGCAGAAGAGGGGATGGCTGAAGTCACTCTGCCTCTGTGAAGTAGCCGATACTCACAAAACTTACAGCAACTTAATTCAGTTGAGACCTGTAATGGGACGGACCAAGGATTAAAAATTGCTAAAGGCCACTGGCAGGGGCTGGCTGACACTCAGAATAGCAGCAAGAGCCTCATCTCCCTGTGAAGTGTTTCCACCTCTTCTCCCTTATTCCCCAACCCTGCTATGCTTCTGAAGCTCATTAGATGTCCTGGGTGGCTGTACAGTACATGAGTTTTCCTTCCATGGGATTAGTGATGCTGGTTTTACAGAAGCAGGCTGTGTCCTTGATAGAGGACATCTTTTCAGGCCTCTGAATGTCTCATAGGGTGAAGATCTCACTGTGGACGCCAGGGAAGGTGTCATGGTAATTTACATACTGATGGACTGGGATGTAAACTGAGACCACCCCAGTCCCCTCCCGCCTCACCAGACAACAAGAACCTTAACTCACTGCTGCTTCAGGCTGAGATCAGGTGAAAGCACTCTTGAAGCTAAACTGCAACTGAAGGCAGGGATCAGCTTTTCAGTCTGTGTTCATGCAAATCTGTCAGAGGGCCCTGATTAATCTTTGGGCTTCCTGTGAATTACAGTCACATACAAATAGTAATATCTTGACTTGGTTCTGCCCTCCAGCCTGCCCCGTACAACAGCAAAGTAATGCAAGCAATATAATGCTTGGTTCTCTAATTACTATAGTAATATATAAGTCAATGTGTGAAATCAGCCATTTTACACAAAATCGAGGCTAGAAAAGTGATTAGAGATGAACAAACAATAGCAATGGCACATTGTCTGCAGTATCAATGCTACCCATCCTTCCAGTGTGAGGCTTATCCTTTTGCTGTCAGTAGTCATGCTTGTACGTCCACAGATCAATCTGTGAGGCACAGGAACAGGAAAAGGTGGGTAAGTGAAGGAGCCTCCTTCTTCCCCAAACTGCTATTTGTGCCTCCTTTTAGCAGGCTTCCAATTTAGACACAGGATTTTTAAAGCAGTCCTGTGAATAATGGTGTGAATGCTCTCATAAACCAAATGAGATAGATGTATGGCCAGCCCACTTGCACAGTGGAGTGTCCTTATTTAATTATATTACTATTTCCCTCTTGGATTTCAGGTATTTATAAAATGCGTCTCTGCATGTTGTAATATTTTAGCAGTGCTGTGGAAATTATGGGTTGTGGGCTCATTTGCATTTTTACAAGAGAAAGAAATGCTAAAATAAGGCTAAAGCTCATCCTGTGCTCAAAATAGCTTTTCTTTATAATTCCCTTTCTGGACCATGCACCCACATTTTTTGCTCGAGTTGGTGAGCCTTTTCCACCATATAATGCTGTTTGTTTCAGATGTGCTCTCTTTTTTAAGAGAGATTTAGTTTCATCTTGTATGGGAAGCTTGTATAGGCACCTGCCTGTGTTAGCTGCTGCATGGATCACCAGCTCCTTGATGTACAGTGGTCTCCTGGTCAGGATCACTACATGCTGCTCCTTTCCAAGTATATAAAGCATATACAATATCTGAGAGTTGATGTAAAGAACAAGAGCACCTATCCAAAAGTGTAAGCAGTTTGAAAGTCCATTGAAATCCCAGTGCAAACAATGATAATAAAATGAGCAAACTGTCCCCAGCCCACCTCCAGAAGTTGTCAAACAAATAATTAAATCCAAGCTAAAGCCCAGCTCTCTCAAAACTAGCAAATCTTCTTATGCTTTCCCTTCACCCCAGATCCAGGGAAAAGGATGAACTTCTGTCATTGGAGCTAGCAGATGTGCCTGGCTCAGGGCAGGGATGAATTCCCAGGAGGGTCTTTGGGTGCCCCTGAGTCCTTCTACCAGTTTGCTATCAGATTCTGCCCTCAGATTATCTGCCTCCAGCTCCTAGTGGAAAATGACAGAAAGATTTATGGGCAGGTAGTCAAGGGCAGAATTTGGCTGTGATAATGAAAAAGCTCCCAATTCATGTCAGATAAAGATGACAGACTCAATCTGTCTTTGAGAAAGCTGAAGCTTTTCATGTGCCATGCTGTTTTCATGTTGTGCTCTCAAGTTCCTTTCACTCACCTTCACTTACATCAGCTATGATAAAACGAAATTGTTGAGGGAAAGTAATTACCCTGAAAAGTGCTTGTTCTGGCTTGGCCCTCTCCTGTTGTGTTAGTGAGGGCTGGACCTTCTGACAGAGATGAATGTGGTCTGTCTGTATCAGTCCTTCGCAGGAAATAAAAGTGAAGTATGAAACATATTCAAGGAAATACGATCACAAAGCTTGCCTTGTCTGCTTTTCTACCCATGAAGCCTAGGATATTTAAAATTTTTATGACCCAGTTGGCTTTCACAGCTCTTTCAGTTCTGCTCACGGCCAAGCCTCTGTCATACTCATAGGCAATGCCAGGTTCTCCAGAAGAAGTATGGAGGAAGACAGTATGGAGCTCCTCTTTGGTGTTACCTCAGAGCTTTGGTGTTACTGCCAGAACACTGAGGGACATGATCCTGCCTCTCTACTTCAGCGCTGGTGAGGCCACACCTGGAGTGCTGTGTTCACTTCTGGGCTCCTCAGTACACAAAAGACATGGACATGAACAAGGAGGCTGTATGGTCTTAGGAGCCTTTTTCACAAGTCCTACCCATCAGCATCCTCCTTCACCTTTGTTGTCCTGCTGTATTCACTCACTGCTGGTCCCGTACAACCCCTTCCTCACCTGGCTATTCTGCCCTTTTCAGCAAACATTCTTGTACTACCCTGTTTATTAACAGTTAAAATCCCAGCCCAGGAAAGCATTAGTTAACCGTTTCTTGTAAGTCATGAGTGATTCTACCAAAGTCAGCAACAGTTTTCCTGCTGATTGTGTGGAAGTTTGGGTTCAGCCCAAGTGATTTCCCTGTGACCACAGTTTTCCACATCAGTTCACAGAGTTATTTTGTATACTTTTTGGTACCTTTGATCCTCTTCCCGGAGCTTTGATCTAGAGGTTTCCCCTGTGAGGATCTGCAATGGGGCAGAAAAGCCACCTAAACCGGGGGACTGTGCTTGACCTTGACCCCAATCATTGCAAAACAGTAGTTGTTCACTTATTTCAATCTATTCCAATACTTAATCAACATTTCCATCCTGTCTATAAGGCTTGTTCCCTTCCCCTGTCCCTTTGCATTATAGAAGAACCTTTTTCTCAATTTAATTATTTAATTTCATGAGATTTTCCAAATGGCTTGGCACAGACACTTTTCAAATCTCTTGGGATATAATTGTCTGCATCACATTTTTTCTATCTCTTTTTTTTTTTTTTTTCTTCCCGTTCTGTGTAGGCTATCAGGCACAGTCCTTGCAAACCTCACATTCTCTCAGCCTCTCTTGAAATTTCATCACATTTCTTTAAAGCAGCATCAGTGTTCACGTGTTGGAAATAATTTAGCTTAGTGTTGAAGTCCATAGGCACAATTTATTTCTTCCATCCATGATTTTCAGATTTTGGTCCATGTGGAACTGACAAATTGAGCAGTTTGCTGGTAGTGGGGGCCATGCTGGGCCATTGATTCTATGGGTCAGTTATTTCTTTGCACCATAGTCTATTTTTGCAAATAATGTCTACAGAGTCTTTTTTATTCCCTTTTGGTCATCTGTCGCCGATATTTTCTGCCTTGGGCATGCAGAGAAACCTTTGTTTGTCTGTGCTCCCCTAAATTCACTCTGTTGCTGAAAATTGGGGAGACTGGCCCCCACCCCCCTTTGTGCTCCTGTAGTTTGGTCCCTCATCTGGGAAAGTTATCTTTTAACACTGGTCTTCGAGTACAGATCTTCGGGCAGCTCAGCATGGAGGATGTGAGCGCTGGCTGGGTGCAGGAGCGAGCAGCAGCTTTGCTGCGAGCCGCCCTCCCCACCTGCCCCTTCCAACCTCCCTGCTGGTGGCCAGAGCACGTGCCCTGTTGGACTGAGGGGACTTAAATCTATCTCAGGCAAGTGTCCTAGCAATGTGAAAGTCCTCAAATTACTTCATTCATGGAGTTTCTGTTCAACAAAGTAGAGCAAAAAGAGGAGTAATCACTCCTGACACATTTAAATTCCTGTCAAAATAGGCTCCAAATGCTCTAAATTCATGTCAAAATATGTTCTAGTTACTGTCTTACGTGAGCATGAGACACAGCTGAAGGAAAAAACCAGAAGACAGCACAACAAACCTCCCCGGGTGGAAAACCAGGCATGCCAGAAATCTGTAGGTAGAGGGGTATTACATCTGCCTCTTCCCCCAAATCACATTGTGCCACCAGGCAGGGGGGACTGTGGCCCCATCAGTGACTTCGAATGGAGCAGTGGGATGGGGTGGCATCCCCTTTCTGCCTCCCAGAGCTGCCTGTGCCCTGATGTGGTGCCTTGCTGAACTAACCACCCAGTCCTTGGGTGGCATCCCAATCCTCCACCACTATCCCTGCTGTCACAGGTACCCGAGTGTGCCATACCCCACTGAGATCCTTCCCTCTTTTTGCAGCAACCATCTGAACTTCACCGATTCATCTTCTGCCCATCACAGTCCATTCTTTGGTGATACTAATCAAGTGGTGGAAGGATTCAGCAGTGATACTTTGATAAAGGCAAACTCATTCAGCAGGAAGAAGTGCAGTATGATCTAATTTGGGGTTTGTAGGGCATAGATTGGAGGTAGGATGTGTTCTGATATCAGTAAGACAACAGTACAATGTAATCACAGACTCATAACAAAAGGTTTCCATTCAGTATTGCCAGGACCCTAAATGATGAGGATTTGCCTGTAACAGGGAATGTGCAAATAGGATTTCCAATTAGCAGCAGGGATTCTGTTTCCTGATTGACCTTGTATACTAGATTTATTTTTTTCTTTTCATGTGGGCTGAAATACAGGCGACAAATTAAAAAAATCCTAGAGAAACTAATTAGGGTTATGTTTAATGTGAAAAACTGCACTGTGGTCATATTATTTGTATCCTGTGGTGAGGAAATCTGGCGCTCTGCGCTGCCGGTGACTCCTGATTCCTTTACCTGACAGGGTAGTCTGCTCACGGGTAGTACACTAATTTACATCAGATCATTTTAAAAAAATCTTAAATTAGATAAAGTGGGACAAATATACTTCATTAGAATAAAATTGGTCTGATTTGCAGCTCCTCCTGCAAATTAAACAAATATAAACCAGGATAAAACCAGTTTAAAAGCACCCACAGGTTTAAAGTGGCTAAAATCATGGTTTCTATTAAACAGCCTCGAATTTAGAATGCAGTTAGTTTAAGAGTTTAACGAATGCAATGAAGCAGTCCTGCTAATGGAGAAGAAGAAGTGAAGGAGGCAGCTGAGCAGGAAAGCAGTCTCACAGCTGGATAGTGACTGCCTGTCTTGGGCTGCCCTCAGCCTTGAGTCGCAGTGTGGGCTACCAGCTGCTGAAGGTGGGCACCCTCTTTGCCTTTGTAGCCCCAGAGGTGAGAGAGACAGCCCTAGCAGTGAGGCCCAAGGTTGCAGATATCTCTTAGGAGAAGGGGTCACCTCCCTGCCTCTGGGGGAAGGGCTTGGTGATGAAGTTAAGGTATGGTCCTTGGTGCTGCCCTTTAATTTACGAAGTGTATAAGCATGTGTCTTGCTGTACATAGTCACTGTGAGTGCCTGGAGGCCATTCATGTCCTTCCTTCATTTTTCAAACCTCTGTTTCCAGCCAGCACTGTGCTCCCACCACACATCCCTTCAACTTTTTCTGACAGTTCACTTGGGCTGGCCTTGTGGTTTTTTCTCTGTCTTTACTGACTACTTCTAAACTCCATCTAGATGAAGTAGCTCACACATGTGCTCAAAACCCTTCAAACAACACAGCCCCTTTTGCATACGCATCGAGTCCTCAACTAAATGTTCTTTAACGTGCATTGGGGCAGCTCCTGCCTGGCCTCAGAGGCTTTTCCTGTGCCAGCTCCCTCACTTAGAAAAGAGCAGAAATTCTTCATCCACCAAATCTGGATGAACAGCAGCTGGTAAAATCACCAGATCCCTCCAAAATAATGTCATGAAGACAAAATTAAAAAAAGCAGGAACAGAAAGTGCAGAATTTTGTGATGAAGTTTAGAGTGAGAGGGGAAATTATCCCTGTAAGCTCCAGTCTTACCAGTCACTCTGACTTGGGAATGTATCAGCAGGATACCTTGGACAAGATGGATTTTCCCTGCTTCTGTCTGGAGTTATTTGTCTTCATTATTCTGGGGGTAACAATGGACTGAGAAGCAGGGACTGGAGGTATTTCAGAGTGCCTGGTATCTCAGCCCACCGGTCTCCAGGGGTCTGGGCAGGGTTTAGACTCTGCCATTTCTCTGGATACAAAGTGTGATGTTGTGATCTGACAGGTTAGGCAGTGCCTTTACCTGTTTTCAGCATGATGCAAATAGCATCATGAGATATGTGGAAAATTGCCCCAAACTGCACCAATATGCCTGAATAGATGTGAAGTGTCTCTGCACTGTAACAAGGAAACTGATTCTTGAAATATCTTGAAATAGGGGACATAATATGCATGAAAAATCACCACTGCTCTGATAAATCTGGAAGGCAATGCCTCTTAAAGGTTAGGGGAGTATAAGCAAGGTAATACTCTCAGCCATAACATGTTGCTTTTCTCTGCAAACAAAGAGTGCTGGTGCCTTCAAAGGTGGACGGGTGCTGTTGCCTGTTCCTGCTCTGCCCTGACAGAAGCAGCGGGGTTGTCTGCTCGGCCCATGTCCCTGCCTGGGGCTAGTGACAAGCTTGAGCCCAGTCTTTCTGGTTCTGATGGGACTTTCCCCATGGTCTCAATGAAGCATGTGACCTTCCTGAATCAGGACGTACATCTTTACAAATGATTATAAGAAACCCCAAGTATATGGCTTGTATGTTGCCCTCAGGGAGGCAACAAATGCAGTATCTCTTATCGATTAAGACTTCTTTTTGACACTATGCATACAATTCTCTTGAGAGAGCTACTGCCAGAACTGTGATGTTGCTCTTCCATTTGCTGCTATGCACTAGTGCACACAGTAATTATCTTTGCTGAGAGCATTGCTTCCTACTGCCTCCATAAAACATACTTAGCAGCGGGAAGGTTAGACATGCATGTTAACTTATACAAGGAGGGAAGTGACACTAGATAGTGAATGAAGACTGCGAGGACTGAAGCTCACATAACGTCCAGCCCTCATGCTGGGCAGAAATATTCAGTGAGAAACGTCTTCCACTGGAAAATGTTAATTTGACAACATTAAACGGGCTCTGGGAATGGGCTGAAAGCCAGGCAAGTGGCCAACTCTCCCAGCTTTCTGCACACCTGGTTCCTCCTGTCCTGTCTCGATCCCCTAGATCCCACCTTGAAGGGTGCGAGTGGGCAGAGATGAACGCACATAGTTATCTGCTGTTGATAACAGCTTGGTTCCATTAATAATAACAGCTTAATTAGTAAAATGTGTTCTAACAAATACTGCATGTGATCTATTTCTTTTCCAATTCTGTTTTCAACAAGGAAAAAGGGAATTTGCACCATATCTTCATTGCTGCGCATTCCCTTCCAACTTCTGTATGAGGCAGGCAAGATGAGGCCTTTAAAAGAAGTGTAAAACTCTAAATTAATAGGAAACTGTGTGTTAATTTTAATTATTGTCAAATAATTAAGAACAGGCATCTTGCCTCTCCCCAGCAGCATTTAAGCAATAAAGATAAATACTGTAATAATTATTTTCCTTGTACAATTGCCAAAGACAATAATTAAGATAGTTTAAATGTCACTGGAGACACTATGGAAAATCAACTGGGAGAGGGAAAGCACAGCTGTTCAGATAACACCTCCTTTGGCAGGGAAGAGAGGAAATTCAGTATGAAACTCTCACAGACCATTGTGTTCTTTAAATTAGTTGGATGAATTTTGAGAAATAATAACTTACTGAAGGTGGCCACAAGTGGAATTGGTACCTGTTGCTTGCTGAGTCTTGCTATGAAGAAGGATATTTTGGCTTCTCGAAGATCAAATTTTGAGGCAAGGAGGTTCAGCATCATGATCATTCATCCTGTTTATATCTGTGGCAGTTAAGAGGAGGATAATTACAAGCCCTGTTTCAGGATCAGCACAGCTCCCTTCAAAGATCAAGAGACCCTTCATTTGGGGGATTTTTTTCTTTTGTTGTGGATGTGCCCTGGTTTTTGTTTGGCTTTTTCCTGTAGCGTCAGACTGGGGAAGCTGTAGGCTGCAGTTAAACCCACCAGTTGTGCTCTAGGGAAGGCTCAGGTAGGCTGGAGCCTTAGCTGCTGGCTGGTCCTGTGGACTGGGTGAAAAAAAGCAATGAAAAGGATTCAGATTAGAAATGCAAAAGCCTAAAAAACATGGGGTTTTTTCATTTTAAAGAGGATTTGGGGCTTGATTTTCAAATAAGTTTTGCCCTCCAAAGATGCAGAAAGATGCTTAGCAGCATTTTTAAGACACCCAAGGGCTTCTCCTCTGTTTGAGATCATTAACAACTTTGTAAATAATTTTGGTCAAGTTGAAGGAGAACAAAATCACTTAAAAAATTGCAAACTAAACCTGTAGGCTTAAAAATCCCAAGAAGACATGCATATATTCTGGGAAATATGAAATAAAACAGAGGGAAGAAAATAAATGAACACCATGGAGTTTGCCTTTCTGTAGCACAGTGCAATTCAAACAAATTGCCATATAAACATCCAGATGCATCTTGTGTAACTGTATGCAAGTTAGACTTGAAATGGGTATGGTATTTCATTGCTGTAACCAGCTTTCATTTTTTATGGCAACTATTAGAGCCACTCTTGGCTTTAGGAAGTATTGAAGGTGAGGAAGCATTAGCATTGCATTGAGTCTGTAAAACAGGGAGCTTGTCCTGGAACCTTTCCACCAAAAAACCCAGGAAGACCATTTATTGCATTGTTGGGATTTTATTGGGGTATTAAATGAAATGGTGTCATTCTTAACACATTGAAAGGAGCTCAATTAAAAATGTTTTTCATGGTCTACATATAAATTTACACATTACTGCAGAGGTGATGACTCAGTACTTAACGTATCGTCTTGTGAAAGGTGCCAAGTTTCTTAAACTAAGAAGATATCACAAAAAAAAAAAAAAAGATACTGTGAAAATCCAAGGGTAATGACTTATCTGGACACTAGCATGTGCAGAGCGATTGTTCTGCTGATCAAGGACGCCAATTAAACTCAGACACCAGAGTGACCAGAGTAGGCTGATTTTACTGTTAATAATTAAAGGGTATAACTAAGTAATACAGAAAATAAGCAGTAAGAATAATACAGATTAGTAGACTTAATTATTACTACATACAGTTAAGCAAGGCAATGCACCTAATCAATACGTGATGGGGAGAACAGTGATTAAGAAAGATCCCTCACCACTCGCACACGTTACCATCACCCTGCCTCGCAGTGGCTGGGCAGCCCCGGTTACAGCGAGGGTTTGCAGAGCCTGTCCCGGCAAGGGGGAAATCCTACGCAGGGCGTCCACCCACAGGTGAGGCTGCCAAAGTAGCTGTGAGCTGGTACAGCCTTATATACCAGAGATCAACAAGCCAGAATAGCTGGCACCTTTGTTTTGAGCTGAAAATTTCTGGTTTCATTTTCCTGTTGGATTCCACCCAAAGCCTGGCCAGGGCCTGGGGAGGGGAGACTAGGGGAGTTTCTAACAAGGCCAGATGCTTGGGTTCTCAGCCTTGAACAAGGCTAAACAAGGGAAGTTGGGTACATTCTCACAACACTTCATCCTCACTACTGACTATATCCTGTCTAAGCTGCATCTTTCACTAGTGAGAATATATATTTTGTTAATGATCAGATACTAATAATTAATGCTAATGGTAATGCAGATTTACTAATTAACAGATATTAATACTGGATAACATTTAGTTATGAGGTTCATCTAGAGGTCAACTTTGTTTCAGGGTCTAATATTTAGGCACTAGCACTACAGTGATACGCCAAAAGATACCTGCACTGATGAATAAATTTTTCATGTGAGAACTTTCTACTCATGACTGGGGTCTCTAAGGTCTCGTGTAGGCTGCTGGTGAATGAGATGAGAAATGCTGACCACCCCAGGGTACGAGTGTCAAAAAATTTAAACGATGGGACCGTCAGGGGTAAGGGATTTTGCATGTCCTGCATGTTGCAGTATTTCACTCACTGCCATGTCTGTAGCTGGACGTAACAAATGAGGTGGGTCAGTGTATAAAACTGAGCAAATGGTGAGTGCCAGCAGTGCTCCACCTCTCTGCCAACTCTGTGTGTGGCTGAACTGTGGCTCTGGGCTAAAGCAAGAGCCTCGAGGACCATAGCTCTTTGTCCTTATTCAAAAGGAGGCCAAAGACAAATCAGTTATGAGATGCCCTGATGAAGGCAGAATTTCCTCTCAGGAAAATTCACTATGCTCAGTAAAAGCACATGGGATGTGCTGTACAGGATCCCAGTGTATTGCGTTTGCATGGCAAGGTTTTGGTAGCGGAGGGGCTACAAGGGTGGCTTATGTGAGAAGCTGCTAGAAGCTTCCCCCATGTCCAACAGAGCCAATGCCAGCCAGCTCCAAGATGGACCCATCACTGGCCAAGGCCGAGCCCATCAGTGATGGTGGTAGTGCCTCTGGGATAGCATATTTAAGAAGGGGGAAAAAAAGCCTGCACAATAGAAACTGCAGCCAGAGGAGTAAGAATACATGAGAGAAACAGTCTTGCAGACACCAAGGTCAGTGAAGAAGGAGGAGATGAGGTGCTCCAGGTGCTGGAGCAGAGGTTCCCCTGCAGCCCGTGGTGCAGTTCATGGTGAGGCAGCTGTGCCCCTGCAGCCCATGGAGGTTAATGGTGGAGCAGAGACCCACCTGCAGCCCAGGGAGGACCCCAACATCAGAGCAGGTGGGTGCCTTAAGGTGGCTGTGACCCTGTGGAGAGCCTGCACTGGAGCAGGTTTGCTGGTAGGGCTTGTGACGTGTGGGGGACCCACAGTGGAACAGTCTGCTCCTGAAGGACTGCACCCTGTGGAAGGGACCCACTGCTGGCAGACTTCCTGAAGAACTGCAGCTCATGGGAAGGACTCGTGTTGAAGAAGTTAATGGAGGACTGTCTCCTGTTGGAGGGACTCCATGCTGGAGCAAGGGAAGAGTGTGAGGAATCCTCTCCCTGAGGAGGAAGGAGCAGCAGAGACACTGTGTGATGAACTGACCACAACCCCCATTCCCCATCCCCTTGCATCTCTGGGGAGAGAAGGTGGAGAAAATTGGGAGTAATGTTAAGCCCAGGAGCAAGGAAGGGCTCAGGGGAAGGTGTCTTTGCTGCAATCCCAGGGCTGCACAGGGCTGACAGGGCAATGTCAACTAGCTTCTTTCCCACAGTGTTTTAAGATTTGGTTTTATTTCTTATTATCCTACTCCGATTTGATTGGTAATAAATTAATTTTATCTGAAGTTGAATCTGTTTTGCTCATGAGAGTAATTGATGAGTGATGTCTCCATGCTTATCTCAACCCAGGAGCCTATCATTATATTTTCTCTCCCCTGTCCATCTGAGAAGGGGAGTGATGGAGCAGTTTTGGTGGGCACCTGGTGTGCAGCCAGGGTCAATTCACCACACTTGGGAAACTCCAGTTTGAGCTTCCAGCCTGAGAAGCAGCTGCTGTGCTCATGGTTCCTGCTGCACCAGCTCTCAAACAAGAGCCTCCTAAGCCATGACCAAGCCTGTGGTGGAGGAACACAGTTCAGGTAAAATTTTAAAACCACATTGGCATGACAGCCCTCAGCCTGAATGACAACGTACCAACTTCCCCCTAAATCCTGCCCAATGACATTTAACAAGGCAGTCATTTTGTAGCCTTACACACTTGTTGACCAATTTTAATCAATCACTGGGTCAAAAGGAACAGAATTACTATTACACCAGGAACTGATTTTCTTTAAAGTTTTAGCAAATACTGGAATCTAAATGTTTACAAAATGTCCTGTTACAAAACTGGATGTTACCTCATTATTCTGTCAATCATAAACTGATCCCTTGCCTGTTAAGAAGTCTTGTTTTTTCAGTGGGTCCGTGGCTGTTCTTTATAGATGGTAGGGTTTGGAAAAGCCTGGAGAGCTTATAGCACAGACCCAAAGCAGGAAGTACAAAAATGCTTATCACTGAGAAGCTGACAGGCACAAATGAAGGAGGTAACAGCACGCTGGACCTCCCAGAAGAGTGCCTTGATAAGATCGTTGCAGAGCTCAGTGGTCGAGCCAGAGAAAAGGATGCAGATCTTCAGGGTTGCAAGCTGCATATAAATTAACATTGCCTAGTAGTAACTGAAGTGACTCCCTGTCTTTCCTCAACCATTGTGTGAATGAAGGGAAATGTAGAAGTGTAGCTTGAACCTACAGTTCAGGACATATATATCCAACTAGTGGAAATGCATGACAGTACATTAAACAGCGGGACTGAGTGAATCTTGGATTTCAGGTTCAAACAAGTATTTAGAGCCCTCCAACTTTGTTTCTGAATCCTGCTCCTGTCTTGAGATACATCCCCAGGGTATCATTTGCAAACAATTAGAGATTAATTGGGGAACCAACCAAAGACAGTCCTTTAATTATCAAACTGCAGTGAGAAAAGTCTTTTGTGCTGTGACACTGCAGAAAGCAGGTGTTGTTATCACTGTACGTTATGTCCAGAAAATTAATCATGGAATCATAGAATGGTTTGGGTTGGAAGGCACCTTAAAGATCATCTAATACCAACCCCCCTGCCCTGGGCAGGGACACCTTCCACTAGACCAGGTTGCTCAAAGCTCCATCCAGCCTGGCCTTGAACACTGCCAGGGAGGGGGCAGCCACAGCTTCTCTGGGCAACGTGTTCCAGTGTCTCGCCACCCTCACAATAAAGAGTTTCTTCCTAATACCTAATCTAAATCTAGCATCCTTCAGTTTAAAACTATTACTGCTCGTCCTGTCACTACACTCCCTGATAATGAGTCCTTCCTCATCTTTCCTGTAGCCCCCTTTAAGTACTGGAAGGCCACTGGCCTCCCCAGAGCCTTCTCTTCTCCAGGCTGAACAACCCCAACTCACTCAGCCTGTCCTCACAGGGGAGGTGCTCCAGCCCTCTGATCATCTTCGTGGCGTCCTCTGGACCTACTCAAGCAGGTCCATGTCCTTCTTATGTTGGGGGCCCCATAGCTGGACACAGTACTGCAGGTGGGGTCTCACGAGAGTAGAGTAGAAGGGAAGAATTCAATTCCCTCAACCTGCTGGCCACACTTCTCTTGATGCAGCCCAGGATACAGTTGGATTTCTGGGCTGCAAGCACACACTGCTGGTTCATATTCAGTTTTCTATCCACCAAGTCCTTCTCCTCAGGGCTGCTCTCAATTCACTCATCCCCCAGCCTGTATCAGTGCTTGGGATTGCCCTGACCCATGTGCAGGACCTTGCACTTGGCCTTGTTGAACTTCATGAGGTTTGCACAGGCCCACCTCTCCAGCCTGTCCAGGTCCCTCTGGATGACATCCCTTCCCTCCAGCCTGTTGACCTCACCACACAGCTTGGTGTTGTCGGCAAACTTGCTGAGGGTGCACTCATTCCCATTGTTCATGTCTCCATCAAAGATGTGAAACAGCACCAGTCCCAATATCAACCCCTGAGGAATGGCACTTATCGCTGCTCTCCACTCGGACATTGAGCCATTGACCACAACTCTTTGACTGTGATCATCCTGCCAATTCCTTATTCATTGAGTGGTTAATCTGTCAAATCCACATCTCTTCAATTTAGGGACAAGGTTGTCGTGCAGGACAGTGTCAAATACTTTTCACGAGTTCAGGTAAATGATGTCAATTGCTCTTCCCTTATCCACCAATGCTGTAACTCCATTATAGAAGGCTGCCAAATTTTCCAGGCAGGACTTGCCCTTAGTGAAGCCATGTTGGCTGTCACCAATCACCTCCTTATTTTCCATGTGCCCTAGCACAGTTTCTTGGAGGATCTGCTCCATGATCTTGCAGGCACAGAAGTGAGACTTCCCCAGGTCCTCCTTTTTTCCCTTTTTAAAAATGGGGGTTATGTTTCCCCTTTTTAAGTCTGAGAACTTCACTGGACTGCCACAACTTCTCAAATATGATGGATAGTGGCTTAGTCACCTCATCTACCAGTTCCCTCAGGACCTGCGGATGCATCTCATCAGGTTCCATGGACTTGTGCACCTTCAGGTTCCTCAGATGGTCTCAATCCTGATCTTCTGCTACAGTGGATGATTCTTCAGTCTCCCAGTCCAGGCCTTTGTATTCTGTGTCTTGGGTGGTGTAGCTGGAGCACTTGTCAGTGAAGATCGAGGCAAAGAAGTCGCTGACTACCTCAGCCTTCTTCATGTCCCAGGTAACCAGGTCTCCCACTTGCTTCTGGAAAGGGTACACATTTTCCTTAGTCTTCCTTTTTTCACTGATGTACCTATAGAAACTTTTCTCATTGCCCTTGATGTCCCTGGCCAGATTTAATTCTATCAGGGCTTTGGCCTTCCTAACCTGATCCCTGGCTACTTGGACAGTTTCTCTGTACTTCTCCCAGCCTACCTGTCCTTGCTTCCACCCTCTGTAGGCTCCTTTTTATGTTTGAGCTTGTCCAGGAGCTACTTGTTCATCCATGCAGGCCTCCAGGTGTTCTTATCTGACTTCCTCTTTGTCAGGATACATCACTCCTGAGCTTGGAGGAGGTGATCCTTGAATATTAACCATCTTTCTTGGGCCCCTTTTCCCTCCAGGGCTTTATCTGTTGGTACTCTACCAAGCAGATCCCTGAAGAGGTCAAAGTCTACTCTCCTGAAGTCCAGGGTAGTGAGCTGGATGTGTGCCCTCTTCACTGCCCTAAGAATCCACTAGTGAGCTGGATGTGTGCCCTCTTCACTGCCCTAAGAATCCACTAGTGAGTTGGATGTGTGCCCTCTTCACTGCCCTACGAATCCACCATTTCATAGTCAGTGCAGCCCAGGCTCCCCTCGAGCTTCACACTCCCCACCAGCCCCTCCTTGTTGATGAGAACAAGGTCCAGCATAACACCTCTCCTTGTTGTCTCCTCTATCACTTGGAGAAGGAATTTATCATCAGTGCATTCTAGGAACCTACTGGATGGCTTATGCCCTGATGTGTTGTCACTCCAACAGATATCGGGGTGGTTGAAGTTCCCCATGAGGATGAGGGCTTGTAAACATGAGGCTGCTCCTCTCTGTCTATAGAGGGCCTCATCTTCCATGTCTCTAGATGGCTTGATCTTCCTGGTCAGGGGGCCTGTAGCAGATTCCCACTATAATGTCAATTGTTCTGATTCTCCCTTTAATCCTGACCCATAAGCTCTCAGTTGTTTCTCATCCATCCCCAAGCAGAGCTCCATGCACTCCAGCTGGTCATTGACATAGAGAGTGACCCCTGTTCCTCATTTCCCCCGCTTATCCTTCCTAAAGGACCCGTATCCTTCCATTCCAACACTCCAGTCATAGCAGTCATCCCGCCATTTCTCCATGATGCCAGCAAGATCATAGCCCTGCAGGCATGTGCACGTCTCTAGCTCCTTGTGCTATGCTATGTGCATTTGCATAGCAGCATTTAAGTTAGTCCCCTGGTGAAGCTGACTTACTGGCTGGAATTCCTTTGTGCTGCTCTTAAGGTGCTCTTCTGCTGATTTGTGATCCCTCTCCAGGCTCTGGGCATCTATTGCTGGCACTGGCATCAAGCTGGTAGGAGTGGGATGGATTGAGATTCCTCTGCCCTGGTAACTTTAGTTTAAAGCCCTCTTCACCAGTTTGGCAAGCCTATGACCAAAGATGCTCTTCCCCTTCTCTGAGAGATGGACCCTATCAGGCCCCAGAAGACGAGGTTTCTTGAAGTGAGTCCCATGGTCTAAGTAACTGAACCGCTGGCTGCGGCACTAGTCCTGTAACCGACTGTTGATTTGCCAGATTCAAATGGCCCTTTCAAACTCCTTCCCTTTGACTGGGAGGACTGATGAAAAAACTACCTGCACTCCAGAGTCCCTTACTGCTGCTCCCAGGGTTCTGTAGTCCTTCTTGATACTCCTCAGACTCTTCTTGGCTGTATCACTGGTGCCCATGTGAAACAACAGCAGCAGATAATAGCCAGTGGACTGTACAAGGCTCAGCAGTCTCTCGGTTGACATCCCTGATTCGAGCCCCTGGTAAGCAGCACACCTCTAGAGAGTGCATCAGGTCAGCAGATGAGTGCCTCCATACCTCTTAGAAGAGAGTTGCCTACTATTCTCACTCCTGGTGTGACAGATCTTTCCTCTTCAGTCTGCAGAGCAATGAGGCAGTTCTTCAAGGGCACCTCAGGCTTTGGGGGAAGTCTCTTCCTCCTGCAGGTCTTTACCATTACAAGCTTCCATTCTTCCACATTATTGGCCCCCCTCCCTTCTGTGTGTGCTGGTGGGGGAGTTTTTGGCTGTTTGGCCGTGGACTGTGGGTCCACTGCAGACTGTGCTGGGAACCAGCTATCTAACTCCTTCTCAGCCTCCCTGATGCCACGCAGCCTTCTCACGACCTCCCACAGCTCAGCCTCCTGCTGAAGAAGGTCCGTCACCTGGACACACCTTTTGTAGGCACGTCTGCCACCTGTCCCTGCCCCAGGAGAAAGGTCTAGGTACCCTCCCTCACCTGTAGTTCCATTAAAAAAAAAGGGTTGGCATTACATTTAGAGATCAAATGAACTTGGCATGGCCAGTCAGTGGTATAGGCAGGCACAGGCTGAGGGGAATGTCTGGGGTCTGTGGTGCTCTTAATAATGTGCATTCGGTAATACTGCAGTACTGTAAGATGAGTCGATTCAGAGACAGAAGAAAAAAATAGGGTTAATGCAGGTGTGAACCAGCCCTTTATCTTACAAGTATTTGCAATTTATGTGCTCATCAGCAGGTGTCACTACACTATCGGTTGCAAAAGTGTCACACCATCAACTGTGAAATCACTTCAGTTTGAGCCTGTACGTCAGACTGTTTTGCTGTTCACTCCAAGGGAACACTCCTGGATGGATCTTCCTTTCTTTTTCTTTTAACTAACTTACCAAAGAAGTTACCTTTCTACTTTCTACTGAGCTATTATTGCCCTTGAAATGTCTTCTTGGGATTTAATGATATGTTTGAGTCTTCTTGCAAGGGTTTGGTTGTTCCAGACAAAAACGTTGGCAGATAGTACGTGATTCAAAGCCCCAAAGCCTGTGATAATTAATTCTCCTTCTTGTCTGATGTTGGCTTGCTGTGTACTAGATATTACAATATTAACAGTGTGAGCACAGTGGAAAGCAAGGCAGTGAGTGAAAAGATCCATCGGATGTCTCACTGTGAGCTCTCTATTAACTGAGAGCTCAAAAAGTTTCCCTGTTGTTATGGTAAAAGTGTTAGGGAGGAGAATGAGTTACAGAGAGTCATGCAGAAATGTGGTCCAAAAGATGCTTTGAAGACTGATTCCTACCGTGGCATTAAATGAACCTGAGGGATAATGTGTGGATTAACACTTAGTTACCTATTCCCCAAATGGGAGACAGCTGAAGATGGGGCTCTTCTGGATAGTGGACGCATTTAAATTGTCTGAATAGCCAAGCCAATTCACAGATGGAGCATTAGCATAAAATATTTTCTACGCTAGGCAGTGCTTAGTTTTGTACAAAGGACTGTGCTTTCAAAGGCCAGTGAGTCAGAGTGAAAAAACTCAGGGGGAAAAACTCCCAAAGTGACCAGGTGGGGAGCTGAAAGCAAAAGGATGGAGATCAAAGTTAAGAACAAAGGGAGTGGCTTATGGCTAACTGGGCTCCTTTGGGTATCTCATTTGGTAGACTGAAAGAAAAAAATGCCTTATACATAATTTTGACTATCTCTATTCAACTTTATATTCAGTAAATAGAGAAATTACAGTAGAAAATAACTCAGCATCATTAGCACAGGTTTGATTTCTGATGGGAAAAAGGATGTAAGGTAAAGTTCCCATACCTGTTGTTTTTTTGGGAAGAGGCAACATTTTTTTAGTCACCTATATTTCAGCTGAATAAAGCACAACTTGCAGACTGCCATCTGTTGTCATTAGCATTATTTGGCAGTTCTCATTCATTCAAGTTCCACTCTTAAGGACTGGCACTTCCAAAACTTCTTTCCATCCTATTTCTTTGCCGAATATTGACTCCTTTGAACCCACACTGCTTCTGACACTGTTTTTTTTGTGTGTGTCTTGACACACAGGCCCCAGTAAATTTGTAGATTATGACTTTTTTGTGCACATCTTGCACAGGTGCAGACAGTCATTGACAACACTTAGTTTTAAAAATAATAATACTAGCAACAATAATAACAAAAAAAAAGAACAAAATAGTAACATTTAATCATGCTGCAGTAACATGTAGGAGTCCTATATCAGTCGCCTTGAATCAGGTTATATGTATTCAAGGAAACATTTCTAAAAATGTTGTATGGAAGTATCTTTAAAAGCTTACACTAAGCATTTCATTATATGCTAGCATCTTTCTGGGCTGTTACCAGTACAATGAATATAAGTTTGTAAGATTTTAACTTAACACTGGGGGAAATTTACTTGGTTGTGGTACCATTAAATTTAGAGTCTCAATACAGGAGAGCACAAGCCTTTTATTTGTAGATGTTTCCAGTATAGGTAGTCAGGCTTGCCTTGACATTTAAGGACACTTCCAAATAATTTATTTTAAGAACAGGAATTTGGAGAAATTTTAATAAATAATTCAGTCCCGAATAATTTTCTTTTATACTTTATTTCATAGAACCTGACTATTTTCACTTATAATAACAAACCAGAATGCTGGGGAAAGTGGATGCCCATCAATGTAAGAATGGGAAAACATTGTCCAGTTTGTTCCTTCCTTTCCAATGTGACTCGTGGCCCTGTTTTGCATTGACCACTACTGAAGGTGTTTTAGCTCCCTGTTCTCTTATTGCCACTGGTCTCTTTACTCAGAGAGCAAATTTACTCATGCCTGTTTTGAGTAATGGAGCTGGACTAAGGCCACTGAACCTTTAAATGCTGGATATTAAAAAGGGTTCAATTGGGAATGCTTCTGCTCTTAAGACAGTAAAGCATAAAATGCCAATACCTTCTTCCCAGTTCACAAAACATCCCTGTCTTTACAGCTTGCTCCAGTTCAATATCTGAAGGTTGCTCATAGGGAGGTCAGATTTTTTTTCAAACATTTCTTTGCATCTTTGCATCTGCAGTAAAAGGCATTCCTTTGGTTAACTTTTGAACACATAATTTTTTTCTTCCTTCCCTTATTTATGCTTGTTCCACATTTGTAATACCTTTTGCATTTATGTTACCTGCAGCACTTTGGTAACACTGCTCTAAACCCGTTTGCTTCAGGAAGAACTTCCTGCTGAGCTCTTAAAATATGCAGTGGTGCAGATTATAATTGCTGGTAGAGTTTTCCAGTTCTTAGAAATCACATGATATTTGCAGTGTTTCATTTCTTAAAGGTTTTGTAAAGAGCTGTCTGCTTGTCTGATACACTTGCAAGGATCCACATTTTCCTGCTAGCACTTTCATGGCCAAGTCTCCAGGAAAATCAGATGCTGAAGTACTGGAAATTTCAAGAACATCAAAAGCTCACCTGCTGCTTATCAAATGCATTGGTTTCTACCGCTGAAAGCAAAAATCCCAAACAAGCACTCTCCTTCCTCCCATTTTCTATAGCCTTCTCAAGGTCAAGAGCCTGAAAACAATTTTGGAGCTTGATTTTAATATAGAGTGTGTATTTCATTCAGCTCTAAGATCTCAACACAGTCATGTCAGATTATTTATTTATTTATTTATTTATTTATTTAATTTTACTCCTCATCAGCAACGACCATTTTCTAAATTTCAAACCTATATTATGCCTGTCATGGCTCATGGGCTGAAATGGTCACCTCACTCCTCTTACGTGGGTTGTATATAAGAAAGTCAGTCTCTCCAAAAGCTCCAAACATTTCTGGTTCTGAAGGAATGAAATTCAGTGACATCTCAGGGAGACCATGGGCTCCACAGTGGCTGTGTCATCTTTGCATCTGGACCCACACAAGTGTGAGGATCCTCTCATATGGGGATGTCTGCAGGAGTAGGACCTTTATTATAAACTTGTTAAACTTTTATTTTCATGTGCATATAAAAGCATATCTGTGTGTTTATTTGTCTATACACAGATACATACAACAGATACAAATATGCATGCAATCACAGACACTACACTGGAGTTGCCCTCTGCTTGGTTGTTCACAGCTGGAACCAAGAGATCTCAAGAATAAGAGTTGAAGGGGGCCAGAGGAAAAATTTATGTAGCTCCTTTTGCAGTTTAACATATTTCTGCATGCAGTGGAAAATACAGGACAGCAGGCTTGCATCATCCTTCACTGTATAACTGAGGGGACAGAGGAGATGGAATAGAAGCTGGGAGCAGCCCATCTTAAAGCAGAGGATTTAGTGTCAGAGTGGTGGGCAGGAGGAAAAAGGTTCCTGGATGCAGTGAAAATGACCCCAAAAATATGGATCATGATCTTGGCAGGTATGTGTGGAGTGAGTTGAAGGAGAGTTTACATGCCCAAGGTATTAACACAGCTGTTTAGCATCTCTGTCATGGTATTTACTCACAAATATATTGCTGTTGAGAGCTGGGGTTCATCTTATCTACCACTTATATGCATATATCTGGACAAAAGTTGTCCCTAAGCCTCTTTCTGCAGTCAGTGGATGAGGGAGCACTTTCAGAAGGTGATTCATATAACCTGCCTTGACCCACAGCTATAAGGCGGGTTGCGTTCATGTTTACTGGCATCTCTTTATCCTCTTGGATATCTAAAGGAGCTATTGAAGTCAGTGACCTGAGACAGCTGGAGTTAGGTGGACTGAACCCCATCCTTAGAACAGAAGTAAAAATAGAGGCTGATCCATGGAGACTCTCAGCTTTGGCTACAGTAACTAGCATATTAAACTATCAATATTAACCTATGCTTCATCAGCTGTTATTTTTAGTCTGGCACCATTTTCTCCTTCATATTTTAATTTCCAAGAACTGCCATAGAGCATAAATCAATTCAAAGCACACGAAGAGTGAAGGAAAACTGGAAGAAATATCTAGAATAATTCCTCCTGCATAAAGTTTTTCAATGGACTGAGGAAGGACAAACGGTTCATGTAAAAAGGACAAGAAAGCTTTTGGAGTTTTATAGCAGTGTTACATTAAATTACATGCTTAGAAAGTATGTAACTCTCTTCCATTTTCATACCACTAGTTCATTACCCCATTTTTAAAGTGCCCCACTTGCCCCAAAGCAAGGCAATGTGGGAGTCTGTCTCTGTTTTCTGCTATGAACACCCGAAGATTAAGGTGAATGCCTTCCCTTTGTACTTCGACATCTTTCAGTAAAACAATTTCAGTTGTTCATTGAAGCTCTCAAACCCATTTTTTTGCAGTGATACTGATTCCTCCAAACCTGCTATGAATGCAGATTATTTCCATTTAAACCAACGAAGCTCAACTAAAATAGAAAAAATTTGGTGCTTTTGAGTGTACACTGTGTGCTTTGCATCTCATGCTTCCATATCTTGGAGATTTCAAAGCTGACAGTGAAAGCTGATGGTATGCAACAGGTTGGAACTCAAAGTCAAACAAAGAAAGAAATCTTGCTTCCACTCCCATAGTCTGAAACATTAAGGTTTTCTCTCCATATCTCCATTTTTTCACAGAATATTTCACTATTTTATTCCATTTCTCATCTCATTATTTCTCAGGATATCCTAGAGCTTAGGCATTTAAGTTGTTTCTCCAAAGGCATTTAAGATGCCTCCCAAACCATTAATTGCAGTGATCTGAGCCTTCCAGAATAATTTCAGACCCAGTAACTCTCCTAAATCCTTCATCTCAGAGAATAGGAGTGGCACTTCAGTGGAGAGAAAGTGAAGTTTCTAGATGGTGCCAGTGTAAAATTATTATCAAAGAGTATCCGAATCCATTCTTTTCCCACTGGAAATATTACTCACTTGCTTTGTTCTGGCTGATCAGTCTTACTTTATCACTTGTAAACCGAACAGTGTCTCATTCAGAAGCAAATCACTGTTGACACCAAACTGTTGGAATTTAAGAACTAGATCCAGAGCTTTCTATTTTATCCGTAAATCCTGTCACATGCTGAAGGTTAGTTTCTTACATGACATGGGTCAAGGAGGATTTTGCATCACCTATTAACACAGAAACTCATAATCTCAGCCTTGTTCTGGTATGCATCAAACATTTTACCACCTTTTAAAAATCCTAGTAATCTGGGACCCAATGGAACTGTGTACATCTGATGAAAACTACTCTCAGAATTTCTTTGGGCATGGATCTTTCATCAGTACTCTGGTAAGGTAAACTTTTGAGTATTTTTCTATGCTCATGCAATATCCCTCTCTCAAAACTGTTAATTTTTCCAGTTATGCTTCATGGTTGTGAACACTTTCCCCTGCAGATGTCACCAAAATGGGATAAAAGAACATATCGACACCAATGTGATGTAGATAAGCAGACACTCTTTTATTAACGATCGGGTGTGTAGGGGAGTCATCTCACCAACCATGCATGCCTAACTCATGTAGCATGCTGATTACATAGGATACAGTAACACATAATAAATTCTTATACATAAACATGATAATTCCCGTAACTCATTTTCTTATTCCCACCCCTTTCCAGTCATGTGCACTGGAGTCCTGAAATGAGTCAGGGGGCTGCTTTTACGACCACCACGGATTCTGACTTAAAAGAAAGATCCTCCAATGTCCTTGACTCAAGGACTTTGGCTCACATTGCAATTTTAACATGCTTTGAGGCCCTTTCACAATGTATCCTTTAGAACATCTTGGTTGACAGAGCAATAAATCGTCCTCACGGGACAGCCTAACAGTAGTACCCGGTCATGAATCTTATTCTTTGAATAGAAATTATTATTACCAGCCTACACAGCCTTAGCCTGGGACTTTACAAAAGACTTTGTAGCAGCATAACAAGTTGCATGGTTACTCTAAATCATTCCTTATTTAAATTCAAATCACCGAAAATCACCAAAAATCATTCGAATCAGCTCAAATTAATGACAAATCCATAACACAGATGTCAGGCTGGGTGGACACCGACTGCCATGCAGCATCCATGGCAGGTGAAAGGCATTCCTGTAGTAGGTGGTATCCTGTGTTTGAAGTTGCCTGAGGACAGCTGGCTAGTTTAGACTTTCTCAGGGGAATGCTATTAAATTTTAAGTGGTCTCAGGCTGCCTGTACTTGTCAGACCTTCACGTTCACAGTGAATATTGGACACAGACTTTGCCTTTGTTTCTGTTTACAGCTGGTATCTCTGTAACCTGCAGTGAGCTATTATCTCCTCTCACACTGGGTAT
This sequence comes from Athene cunicularia, assembly GCF_003259725.1. Taxonomy (NCBI): domain Eukaryota; kingdom Metazoa; phylum Chordata; class Aves; order Strigiformes; family Strigidae; genus Athene; species Athene cunicularia. The sequence continues at coordinate 38,976,395 of NW_020799097.1, forward strand.
ATTTGAAGGAAACTGCCTTTTACCTTATTTTTATATTTGCATATCTGCAATTACATGGCATAATTTGCAGTGCAAAAGCCATTAAATGAGTAGATGTCATGATTCATAACACACTGTTAGTCCATTATAATACTTTTCTCTTAGAAATTAATTGGGAATAAGACAACTACTATTTTTACACTCTCTTCCAAAAAATTGATGCAGCATAACTCAATAAATTTTGTAAAATGCATCGGCAGGTTGGAAAGCACAAAGCATTTACTTTCAGTTGGACCCTGTTATTAGAGTATTGGGCAGAATGGAGAAATGTGAAAATGAAATTATCTGGCTCCTTCATGCTTTCTTGTTTATAATGGACAAGGTTATTGCCTTACAGATTTCTGCTGACTAAAATGCCAAAGCTGTCATGGTATTTCCATGGAAATTGTTATGTAAAGATTAAAAGATCTATAAGGAAGAAATACAGAGGGAAAAGCTGCAAGGGGGAAAAGCAGAAGGAAATGGAGGTTAGAAATGAAGAGGAGAAAGGAAATACCTTTGGAGTCTCATCTTGTGCATAACTTCACAGGAAAAGGCTCCCACATTGCCTGCAGGGATTTCACAGCCTCCAGCTCACCCGAGAAGGAGCTGCAGCTACCATCCGGACCAGTGCAGGGGATGTCTCTGAGCCCCAGCTGCGAGAGGCAAGGAGGAAGAGGAGTTGTTCCTCCTGCTGAGCAAAGGCTGTTGCTGGACTCTGCCTACAACCCTCCTTGGCATAGATGGTTAGCATGTGGCCTTGGGAGTTAAGAACTGCACAAGAAATAGGAGACTCACAGCTCAATAACAAATTCTCTTTGCGTGTTCGCTGCTGTGTGATGTTTCATCTTGCTCAGCAATATGACATTTGATCTAAGTAGACAGCACCACTACCTTCAGTTTCTTGTCATGGTAACTATGAAATTTCCATTTAAAAGAATAGTCTATCTTGTTTAAATTTACATTTGCAGAATGTTGCTAGATAAATTGGTAATAAAAAGACAATGTAATTACCAGAAAATGCAGACAAATCCCTCTCTAAATCAGTCTACAAAAAGTAAGGACTACTCAGTGAAAGCTAATGTCAAGGTACCGTTGCAGAAGGGGTCTGCAACTTTAGATGATCAATGTCAATTCATGTGAATTTTAACGACCTTAAACAGGAGTTTTTGAAAATCCAAGCCACAGGTCCTCCCCCCGAAGCAGATGATCATATAAAAGAGCAAATAAATGTCTTCCACTCTTGTGTTTCAGCAGTCCAACCTCTCCCTCGAACCATTTTATTCCAGCTAACTGTACTGAGCTGGACCAGGAAAACTTAACTTGAAATGGAGAGTCCCTAACTCCTAGTAACACAGTACAGTGTTACAGATTTTCTTGGCATTTTCCTACATGGTCTTGCACATATAGGTGACAAAACATAACCTTTCTTTCTGGTAGCCTTGGGAAGATTTGAGCAGCCATCTACTGTTGTAAGTGGTGTTATTATTATATCAGCAAAAAGAGTGAAGAGTCACTTAAAGGCAGCTTTATTCATTCTAGCTACAGTCAATAAGTAGTATCTTCTTGTTGCTGGTAATAACATTGCTTGTCAAGGGAAATTACCATGTAGTTTCTCTTGCTATTTTTCTTCCAAATTCAGTGATTTGAAAACAAAATAATTTAATAAATGTTCCCTAATCTTTTTCCTTCTGGGTTTTTCTGATTTTTTTGAATGTACAGCTGGTGACCAAAATGCATCCTGAATCAGGGTCTTATACTGTTATTATACTATTATACACTATACAGTTACTTATACTGTCCAGAACCTGTTATAGAAAAACAACCCAGAACTTTTCTTAGAAAAATACCATCCACAGCATCAGTGAGGCATATCAATGTTTACTAAAAGCAAGCAGCTGGACTTGGGCAGTTTGAAAAATTCTGTTGTAAGTCTTTGCATGCTATCGATTTTCATGCAAACATGAACCATCTTAGAGAGAGTGAGTGCTGTTACGCCCACCTCTGACAGGAATTCACAGGCACACGTCAGCATAACTGTTGAGGCAGCAGCTTCCTTTTCCCGTGTTGCTCACAACATTACACTTCATTGACAATCATTCTTATCTGTCCTCTTGGTAGACGGTGGGAGGTAGACCAGTGAAAATGTATATCCACAGAGAAATAAAAGAAAACATCATTTCTCTAAAGACTTCTCAGCAAGTCCAAATCCAATTTAGCTTGCTGGGCTTGCTGCAGATGGGGTATGTGATTTGCAGATCTCTCAAGCAGAAGCCTATTTGTATCTCCAGCTATTTTACCTGCAATTGCATTCCCAAACTTGGCTGTACCTTGTAAATGGGGGTCTATTTCTCAGCTGAGGTACTCAGCTGACTTGAGATGTGTTTTTCCTGGTGCTTTGGTGTACTTTTATTACCTGCTTTGTACTGCTCTTTGAAGCCTTGCCTGAAGTCCCATCATCTACACCCCTTCCTCACTCAGAGCTGACTGCGAGACGCTCTACTGCATCTGAGAGCAAGTATTGCCCGTGAGACTACATAGTTTTCAGTTTCTCTAAATTACCCCTTGATTTGATTTGGTAAACTCACTGCAAATACAAAGACACTGCTTTAGGGCTCAGCGGGGAGTTCTTCGCCTACTGTGTTTTCCGCTTAGCAGTGATCTGACAGCAAATGCAATGCTGTTGGTCTTTAAGGACTTTTACACTAATATTTCAAAATGTTATGAGCCACAGAGATGATCTGGTTCCTCAAAGAGTGAGGAGGGCCTTTAGAAACCCCCTCCAAACTTTAGCCTTTCATAGCTCTGTGGATTTGAGCAGCGGTGTGGTTCGGAGCGCTGCTCCGTATTCAACCATACTCCTCATGACAGAGAGGGATTACCAAGGAGGTGATCTGCTTCTCTACAATAGACCATGACATTGCAGCATTTCTAGGTACTGATGCTGATAAAAGGCAGGGTCAGTGCTCCCTGTAAAGAGCCTGAGGAGGGTGGGTTTGTCCAGCTGGTGAGAATAGCTCGCCTGGAGCTGCCTCAAGGGGTACCATATAAATTCCCCAACAAGCAGGGACAGAAGAAAGACAAGCTGATGTTACTGAACAAGGTAGATCTCCACAGAGATGCTCCCAGTCAGAGATGCTCCCAGTGGAGGTGGCCGACCCTGTTACAGAGGGAAACTCTTGTGCAAAGGCTTGAACAGATGCCCCCAGAGATGGCTCTGATCTGTGTGTGTCCATGGGACAGCTGGCAAGCAGGGTTCAGCACTTGGCATGGATTGTAGGATAGGGCCTGGGGAACATTTTGCAGCAGGCAAGCTGAACCCATTTCTTAAAGCCATTTTGAAACTCAGCTTAGGATGAAATAAGAGTTGATGTCTATGGATGATTGAAAAAGTTGCCAGACATGGTCCTTTGTAATACAAAAATTGCTCTTTATTTCTTAAAGAAATTGCTGACACCATGGCGTGTTGTGGGCCTGCAGAGCTATTCCTGCCCAAATGTTCTGCTGCCCAGACACAGCACAACAGTGTCCCCAACTCTCCTTGTGTTATCATGAAGCTTGAATGGCATGAAGCATTTCTTCCAAACTCCCAGTTCACCCAGCCTTATGATTATGCTGTCAAATTGTGGTCACACAATTAACTCATTCATCCCCAAGATGTGACTGTGAGAGGGTTATGTGAAATGCAATGAAACTGCAGACAACTGCTTAGTAATGTGTGTTGTGAAGGCACAGAAGAGAGACAACATTATTTAGTTTGAAAATCTTTTAAGGATTTCCTCCTGATTTTGGTAGTTTGGATCGTGACTTGGAGTTGGCAATGTTCTCAGGAGTTCTTGGTGGGTTTTTCTACTCATTCACTTTTAGCTCTCACGTTTGGTTCAGAAATGACCTGCCTGAGCCTACAGGGGTATAGGTGAGCCACAAAGCCAAAAAGCAATCCTTTGAGCCATTTATTTATTCCAAGGACACCAACATATTTTTCCTTCAGTTCCTGATGTTCGCATAATGCTTCTCTAAAATTTGATACAAGTCTATGAATGATCCAGTTGCTCTTTGAAGACTATGAGGAAACAAGATGGGAGAGTAAAGTCTCAAAGCTGGGCATTCACACAGGGAAGGATGCCTTAGCACCACATACCAGGGTCTGCAGATGTTGCTGAACCCTCTGGCATTAGATTCACTTGCTGTGTTTTCTTCCCACTTAGATGTGCCGCTTCCCTACCAAAGGATTGCACTTCCAGAGTTGTTATGCCGGCATCTGCTGCATCATCTGTTATCCCTGGATGGTGGGAAACATTTTTCTTGCATTTTATCATGGCTTCCTGATACTCAGAGCTTTGCATCTGATATTGGCAGAAGGATTTTATTGACAGTTTTACCATAGTCCCATTTGCATTCAATGTTCCCATGAATGCTGGCTTGTCAGGTGAAGGTACTTCACTAATGCTAGATAATTTTCATTTGATCAAGCACAGCTAATCCTTAAGCAGCTAAATATTAACGAGAGAAGAGGAGCCCTAAGCTATACCCGTATTACACACCTCTGCTCCCTCTGCACAGTGGATTAAAACCAGTGGCCCTCAGTGGCAGTGTTATTCTTCCTGCATGGCCAGACAGCAAGGAAAAGATTGGAATTTCTTAGAGGTTTCCTTATCACTCACTGACACCATGATTAGTTAGATTAGTGTGAAGATCAAGGGTTGAACAGGCCTTGACTCTACGAGCTCTACCAGTGTTAGTGCAGCAGAGAGATACTTCCATCAAAATACCTGGCATTGCACCGCAGCTCTAAGGTACAGAACAGTGAAAATACCTTCTCTTCTGCAAGGAGAGCTGACGGCTAAAACAACCTTGCTCTTCCACTGGAAAGATGCTTTTTCTTTAGTGTTATTAAAACTGGTAAATTGGTTGTACATTTTCTGAGAGATTATTCTTCACTGTTAGGAAATTCCTGTTCAGGGAAATTGGAACACCCTGTAGGAGGAGATCTCTATTAGCAAAAAGGGAGTAATGAGCATAAGATTTTTTTTTAGGGTCCCATTGCTCAAGAAAAGTCAACTTTCATTGAATATTTTTCAGGACACTTGATTTTTTTCCTTTTAAATGTCAGAATTGCCCACCATATCAGAATTCTGAATTTTGACCAGCTAAAAGAATCATAACCAGAGGTTTTGCAGGAAAGCAATTGTGGCTCTGTACTGGGTCTGGCCGAGTTGGAATTGGTTTTCCCCTCTAGCAGCCCTCCTGGAGCTGTGTTTTATGCTGGGAGCTGGCAGGGTGTTGATGGCACCCTGGTGCTGTGGCTACTGCTGAGCAGGGCTTACACAGCACCGAGGCTCTTTCCAACATTTCCTCCCCAGTGGGACGGGGTGGGCAAGATCTTGGGAGGGGACACAGCCAGGACAGCTGACCCCAGCTGACCAAAGGGACATTCCAGACCATACGACGTCTGCTCAGTATAAAGCTGGGAGAAAGGAGGAAGGGGTTGGGGTCACCCTTGGTCCTCTGAGGCAACCACTACGCGTATGGGAGCCCTGCTCCTGAGAAGGCCCCACAGCGCCTCTTCATGAGAAGGAGAGAATAAATCTGTTCTGTGTGCGGACCTTTGCTTCGCTTTGCTTATATTAAAACTGCTTTTGTTTTACCCACAAAGGTTGTTTGGTGTTTTTTTTTGTTTGTTTTTTTTTTTTTTTTTTACCTGTCTTATTTTCTTTCCCCTCTTTGCCTTATTGAGAAAAAAGGGGGAAGGGGGGGAAGTGATAGAGAGACTTGGTGGGTACCTGGCATTTAGCCAAGGCCAAACCACCACAGGATCTCAGCTGAAATTTGAGTTTTCCACTCTTTTCATCTTTGTCTGTTCAAAAAGAGAATGATCATCCCTAACACTTTTCAAGATTCACTGAAATAAAATACGTATTTCTTAAGAATGCTTATTCTGACACACTGCCAGACTATGCATAGAGGACTTACTATAAGCTTTTCCTGTATTTTCTTTGTCCTGCATGGAGATGTGAGCTGGGGGGTTGCATCCCTTTGAACTACCAGTGCTGTGGGCAGGTGTGGGGAGGCTAAGGAGCAGTGAGACCAAGGAGCAAGGCAATGTACGGAGTCTGTGCTGCAGTCAAGGACAACCTGACAAGAGGCAGCATCTACATCAATCCAGGTATCTTTTTGAGGTTAGAATCATAGATCTATGCCTGAAAAAAGAGCTTAGTAATTACTGGAACCAAGCCTGACTTACACAGTAGCATACTAGATGTTGTTTAATTTTGCATCTGAGGTTTTCACATGCCTTAGCTAGGCTACAACCAAATGAAAAGAAGGCTTGCACTTTGTATTGCCTGGCTGGACATGAAGGATAGAATTGCTAAATCAGATTTGGCCTGAGAGGAGAGATTTTCTTTTTTCTTAATGAGCTAATTATATTTTTCTTCCCAGCCATTTGCATTATTACATGATTAAAGGATCAACGCTCTCTGTAACACATGGCTGACATTACACTGTGAGCTGGGAAAATGGCCATATTTCCATCGTCCATTTTAATTTGAAAAGCAGACAAATTACAGTCTGACAAGCTAAAAGTTATTTGCAAATGTAATAAACACCTCCACACACAATGAAGATAAACAGATGCCAGAACACATCTTGCAAATGCCTACCATATATTTCAGAGCAGCTTTTATTCTTAAAGACCTGTCCAGACTGGCTATTTATGTTAACAATAGCCAGTATTTCTGTCATTTCTGCAGAAGATATTTGGTAGTACAGGTTGCCTTCTGGAGATTCACAGGCATCCAGAAGAGGTTTGGTGCCTGTAATGGGGAGAGTGAAAAGCAGGATTGGTTCCCTGTGGGCACCCTGGACGAGGCCACCTTGATTCAGGGAAGCAGAGAATAGACTCTGCAGTAATGGATACAAACTGTGAAGTGCCACTTACCCTTTGTGGCATCTGACCATGACCTGTATTGCTTTTAAATATAGTTTTACTGCCCTCAGACCTGGGGGGATCTGCAGCGGAAAGTTCTGCCCTGTCCTCTCTGACTGACAGGTTCAAAACAGCATCTTCTGAGGGAGCATGGGCTCATGGTTGCAACTTTTCTGCCATTATCCCGATCAGTGTTAATATCCTCTTTGTTGGCTTAGTAAGCCCCTAGTTAGTGAATCTGTCTCGAATATCCTTAGTGAATGACCAGGACCATTCAATGTGGGTGTCATTAAATGTAGTAGTCCAGGCTCACTCTTCAGCGGGCCTGGTCTCCACTGAACTGGGGTAAATTAGGGCCAACCAAACCCCCTGATGTTAACAGTGCTACAGCACAGAAAAATATGACAAAATGGTATCAGAAAAGGGTCTCATTAGTCTTTTTGTGGGGGGAAAAAAAGGCAAAAACCACCTTTCACTTTGTTTTTTAAAGGGAACAAATTATATACATATTTAGCTGAAAGAGAATTAGGTAATTTTAAGGCAGATTCTCCCATTAAATGGACAGATGGTCCTTCTATTGCAGCAATAATTATAATAGGATGAACAGACACAAATTCTGTTAGTTCCCTATGTAGTTTCTGAGATCACTTGGTGTTGGTGTTAAAGGTTGTAGTGAGCGGGTAATGCGCCTTTCAGAGACTCCACAATAAATTGCTAAGGAGCCTACAAATTTTTCTTGACAGAGCAGTCTCAATTATTAGAGAATTCAGTAACAGAAAACATTAGGGAATGGCAGGTTTTATTTTTTCACAGAGAATATTTATATTTTTTATAGTAGCTAATTCATCACGTTCATTTCATTGTTCAGGCAGCAGGCTATCTTACAAGGGCAAGTGGCAATCCCTTAGAACAGGATCTCATAAACCAAATTTTTGCAGATAAACTTTTAATTGTCTTCATGCTATCACTGGATGTGTGCGAATTCCTTTAGCTTGTCATGCAGGTGACTCAAATCCAGTGAAACCAAAAGAAATGTTCTTCTTGATTTCAGTGAGCTTTGATTCAGGCTTTATGAGTCACTGTTCATTCATAAAAATGACCCGTTTCCAAAATGAATGACGGTGAGGTGGATTCTTACATGCTATTTTGAAGGGCTCCATTTCTCCTAAATGCTTCTGCTACTGTTTTAAACTGTTATGTATGTCACTTTTTCACTCAAGGTTGCTGGAAGGAAGGTCTAGGCTGAAGAGGGACACGTACGTGAGCTACATACACAAGGCTGGGGGCACGGCCATGTTCCTTCTGAAACCAGAGCTAAGAAAACCCTCCTGCCATGCCTTGTCCCTAATACCAAGTCAGAATGAAAATGCCACCTATTGAAACCGTTCCTCCTGCACACATTTCTAAAAAATCTTCTTTAATCCAGCAGAATCAATAACAGTCATGCTTAAAGTGGCAGTATATCATATATGATGGGAAGTAGGACTTTGTCTCTAGCACTGATAATCAAAATGTCAGTCTCTGACTACCTCTGAAGGGTGTTGTTTTACTCCTCACTGCCAGCTGCACTGAACTGTTCCCTGCCTGGTTCTTTGCCATTGTGTTGTTTGGTCTCATAAGTTGAGAACCAGAAAGCAGGTAACTCCTCTTAGCAAAAGTACCTGTTTCCAAACAGAACAAACTTTTAGAGCATCTTTATTTGTTTGAGCTTCCTGACCTACTTAAATTTCATTCTGATAAAATATTACAGGCGGTGCAATACCATTAGTAATCTTTACGCATGGTATTTTTGGTGCATTTTTTTGGCTAGCAGAACCACAATGAGCAGGAACAGATTGTGAGTACTTATTGTCCTTCCAGTCAAAAAGGAAAAAAAAAGAAAAAGAAAATTCAGTAGAGTATCCTTGGAAGGAAACACTGCAGGCAGATGAACAGCTTCCTAAATCCAAAGGCAGTCCAGTGATTCACCACCTGCCCTGAATACTGTGCATTTCTCCCTAGGTGCCTCCTGTACCACTAACAACTGTAAATTTACACTGAAGTATTAAAAGTGGGTGGGTTTTTAATTTAATGTAGTGCGCCTAATCTGACTGAGACGTCACCATCAAGGGTTACAGAACAACCTAATGTGGAGGTGGATGCAGGTAGGACTGCTGTGGCAGTGCTGGCTGATGTCTCATTATTGAAATTTAAGTGGGAGAGACTCTCAGTGCAGCACCCCTCATGCCACTGCCATGGCAGTGACAGTCCCATTGTTGCTCTCATTCACCCCCAGTTCATGTAAAGGCAGTAAAATAAACCCTCATTTTTTTTTAGCCCACTTTTCCAGATATATTTCTTGATGCTTAAAAGGTTATTACTTCTTTTCCAGGAGCTGATATTTTATTGTCTGTCTGAAATATATTGAGAGTCTTTCTACATTTACTACTGAAGATTCACCATGAAGTAAATCCCCCCAAAAGTAATTTCTGATCACATGAAGGGTAAGAAGGTGACTAGGTAAATCATGCCTGATCAACCTGACTGGTTTCTATGATGAGACGGCCATTTCAGTGGAGAAGGACATGCGGTTTGCCTTGACTTTAGTCCCTGCCCACCACAACACCCATGCAGCCAGCCTGGTGAGATACGGACTAGATCAGTGGATGGTGAATGGAAAACTGGCTGGACATGAAGGTTCAAAGGCTGTGACCAGTGGTGCAAAATCCAACTAGTGATAACCCTGAGGGACATTGTTGTGGCCAATACTTTAGTGTCTTTACTAGTTTTGTGGATGATTGGACGGAGTGAACTTTCAGCAGTTTTGTGGACTATATCAAACTGAGAGAAGACACTAGTTTGCTGAAGGGCAGGATGCTGTGTGTGGGGACCTGGACAGGCTGGAGAAATGGGCAGACGGATCCCATGACATTCAGTACTGAGAAATGCAAAGTCGTGCACCTGGGGAGGAACAACTCCCCACACCAGTGCATGATGGGGGCTGACTGTCTGGGGAGCAGCTCTGCAAAAAGGGATCTGGGTGTCCTGGTGCAAAACGAGTGGGACATGAGCCAACAGTGTGCTGGGCTGTATCAGCAAGTGTTGCAATAGGTCAAAGGAAGTGTGTTTTCCCCTCTGGTCAGCAGTTCAGATTCAGGCTTCCCAGTACAGGAAAGACATGGATATGCTGGGATAACCCCAGCAAAGGGCCATCAGATGAGGTGGTATGGACAAGACAGTGCCAAACTCCTAGCAGCGCAGTGGGCAGGGCTATAACAAGATACAATGGGCACAAGCTGGAACTGAAGAAGTTATCATCAGATATAAGGGAAAAAAATTTTCATTGTGAGAGTGGTCAAACAGTGAAGAAGACTGTTGTAGCCCAGAGAGATTGCTGAATCTTCATCCTCAGAAATTTTAAAGCTCTGCTAAGCAACCTGCTCTCACTGGCCCAGTTTTAAGCAGGGGTCATGGCAGGTGGCTTCTGGAGGCCCCTTCCAGCCTATGTGGGTCTGTGATTTTGTGAAAACGAACTGCTCAATATATCTTGTTCAACAGTACTGCCAGTTTCCTCATCTTCACATCCTGAAAAGCCTTGGCAACAGAAGAGGCCAAGGCAGCTGTCATCAGGAGAAGGAACAGCTCCCTCCAAGGGCCAGACCTGCCAAATGACACTGGCACAAACTTCTGACAGTAGCAGAGGAAAAATAGGGGAGTTAGTAGACTAGAAAAATCACGAGCAAATGTTCAGGCTCAGAAGTCATTGTAATGGAAACAGATACAAAAGCTGCAAACCTTTTCCAAGAAGTCTTTTCTTTTCTTCTAAGTAGCTTCTAAGGTTCAGGTGAATCCACGTTTTGCATTGTATCTTCATATGCTTCCATGCAGAAAGAGTGGCAGCAGGTAAACCATCACTGCTCTATGCTCCTGTGACACTTATTGGAACTGAACTGTGGGCAAAGTAATCTGCAGGTGTGGAAGCATTTCTGCTTGTATCTACAGCTCTGCTATAACACAGATGCTTAAAAATCTTCTGCTTGGCTAAAGACATTTCTATCTTCACAACTAAAAAGAAACAGTTTACAATTGCATCTTTTACTGACTTTTCCCAAGGCATGGCTGAAAGATATAATTGGCTTGTCCTTGGGGCACAGGGAAGTCCTGGTACTGACCTGGTGTCCTTGCTTCCTTCCCTCCATCTGCCCTGAGCTGCTCTGAGTCGACATCATAGCAATAAAGAAAATTACCTGAGCATCAACAACCTTAAAAAGGAAAAGCATTTAAAAAATAGCTTTTCAAGCAGAGTTTCTTTTACAGTGCTTGTTGGAAATGAGGTACAGTGGGGTGAGTTGGAGACAAAAAGATAAAATCAGCCCAGGGAAGAGAAGATGCTCTGCCTCAGTTAACGTGCCTTACTTTGTTTTTCACAAAATACATCATCAACAACTGTAAAAACATCTAAGGAGTAAGAGGGAACCTTGCAAAAGGACATATGGGAAGCAGAAACTGAAATCACATACATTCATAGAAAGTTGATGTGAGACAGCAGGCCATATCTATGGCCTGGAAGGGGCATATAGTTGTTTCACCTCTAATTATGCAGCATGTTTTTGGGTGAAATGTCTCCTTCCTTCAGCTGCACTTGTTAAAAGCATTTAAGCACACGCTAAACTCTAAATCTGTGAATAATGCTGTGGTCACATAGCAAAGGCCCTAATGACTTAATCTCCTTAAGACTCCTATTAATTCTTAGGACACTTGTTTCCTACTGTGGGAAGTGCCATGACAAACAAGATTACCACAGTGGACAAAGCTCCCTGGCACAGAGTGTAGGAGATGGAAAGACTCCTAATGAAAGCCTCTGTCATACTACATTAATTATCTGGACATGCAATATTCAGGCTCAGTTTTACTTTCATGTCATTGCCACACAGTTTACAGGTAGGTGCCCATATACAAAACGTGACAATAAATGTAATTACAGGAAACCCCGTGCAAAATTCCTTAATCTAATTGGGAACATGAAAGGAAAATGATGGGAGAATCAGTTCAGCCAGAAAGATTTTTGTCACAGAAACGTGCTCAGAAGATTTGTCTTGATCATGGAGTTGAAAAGAAGAAGCTGCCAGGCTCCTGAAATGCCTGAGATACTTCTCTCTGTTCAAAATAAACTGCTGACTCTAGCAACTGCCCTTTCAGAGTTGGTCTATTTTAAGATAAGGGAGCTATGCCAGAAGGAGCAATCACAAGAGTGACTGCATGCAATAAAGCAAGGCAAGCCAGGATGGATTTTTGATCTTCTGGAAAGAGATTCCTTTCATGCTCACACTTTAACACTGGACTTCACATGAAGTGGGGATGGAGAAGAAACAGCTGGCAGCCAGAGGCACAACAGTTGTATTTGTGCTGCTGAGAGGGGAGCGCCTTGCAGCACAGTCCGGAGAAGATTTATCCTTCCCGTGCAGCAATGTGTGCTTGATTTGTGTGTTTAATACTGGGTATCTGCTTAAGTGCTTTACTGAACTGGATTCTCAAATGTAAAGCAATATCCTGCCTCTGGGGAGCCCATGGTGAAACGCTGGGTGCTTCAGTGATGGGGAAATTGTACCTTGCTGTCTACTGCTCAGTAGTGAACCATCTCTGACTCATTGCAGGATCCTGCACATCATTATAAATTTGTTCCGATCTAAGTCCAAAGTGCCTGTGTGGCTTGTCTGGAGCATGAAGGAGCACTGAAATTCCTTCTTTTAATGCATTTCTAGTGGAGGTGTGTTCTTCCACACCCTCATGGAACATTTCTGGGTCAGTTAGTAAGCATTTGCCAGTTTTGCCTGGTTTCCCTCAGTCATTCTTCATTGCTCGAAGCATGTCCCGCACTTCAGTACAACTGCTTTCTGTCACTGTAGTGTTCATTAGGATTTATTTTTGTTCCTGCATGCACTGGCACAGCTATTGATGAAATGGAGTAAGTAATGTATAAGACTAAACAATAATAAATGTGATCTATCTCTCAACATGTACAACAGTGTATCTAGAACAGCAATATTTCTTTGTGCATAGGATTCACTTTATCAAAGAGAGTTTGTCCAAGTTAAAAAAACAAACAATAGTTAGACCTGCAGAATGTCATAGGAATTGGTAGACAGTTGCTGTGGGTCTTGCTTTGTTGCCTTTTTTACGGCTTCTTCCCAAACTACATCTTCCTACAACATTGTCACTCCAGCAGTAAAGTGCACATTAGCTCATTTCTGAAATATGTGAAGGAGTGAGGTTTGCAGATTTGTTGGTGCTCATGGTGATATATAATCCATAATAAATACAAATATATAATAAGATCTGGATTTTAAGAAGAGGTGCTGCCTTTTCAGTGGTCCCATAACCACCAAAGCTGCTCAAGAGTTACTTCAGTGAAAAATACTTTCAAATCTTGTTTTACTGCAGGCTGAGGTCCTTTAAATCATATGGTTTTATACTGACTGCTCTGGGGATGCAACAAGATGGTGCAGCAAGAAGAAATGAAAGATGCCTGGAGCCAGTCACTCTTTGGCATCCCCCACTGAAATGATGTAGGAGACAAACCCTTTCTGTCACCAGTGTTGCTGCCAGCATTGCTGGCACAACACAGTGCATGAAAGAGTCCCCACTGACAACAACAATGAGTGCAGGGTAAAGTGTGGAGGATAATTTCTATGCATTTCTCCTTGCCTTTGTTTATGTGCACCTGCCCTGTGTAGCATCCTGGGGTGAAATCCTACAGCATCATCTCTGCTTATTACTGGTGCCATTAGAGTAGCTGCCTGCTTGGTCAATCCCTCTCTACCTCCATTGGCACGTGGGGTGCGTAGAAGAAAGGAGTTAACCGTGGGGGTGATTGTCCCAGTGGCAGGGTGCTGTGTTTCCAGCCCCATGAGGACTCAGGTGTTCAGGAGAGAGGGATGTGGCTGCCTTTCAGTGCATCCCAGCCATTTGCAGACAGTGCCTCAGCCTCTGAAAGGGCATAACTTGGTGCAGCGTTCATTCATTTGTGCTGTGATGGGGACTTGGTGAGAAGTAGAGGAAAGATAGTGGCTACTCAGTCTTGAATTAAAGACTCAGCTGTGATCAAGCGGTCCCAGAAGCCAGTCAGGTGGGAGGCACCTGCAGGTAGCACCAGATGTTACTAATGGCCAACAACAGATGCACACTTGCCATGGAGATAACAGCGTGAACTAATTAAAACATGGATGGAGAATATGGATACAAGTTCATAACCAATGGGTGATATGTATTCCAGTACACAGGTGAAAAGCCGAGCCTTACAGTCACTGGAGTGTACAAGGACTGATCACCCTTCAGCAAGGAGGTAGCAGGAACACTGCAACATACACAGAACAAATGGATGAATTTTATTGTTTCCAACACAAACGTTCCTTTGAAAGTGCTCCTGCACATTCACTGCACGGTAAATCTGCAGGTGAAGTGAGTGCTAAATAAAATTCATGACTTCTTACATGGCCATGAAAAAAGGCACTGTTAATACTGACAAAAGCAATACTGTTGGCCACAGCAGAGGTGAAGGGCTGATTTACGCCATCTCTTCCGCTTATGTGACCTCAGCAACAGCACGGAAGCTGCATAAGCAGTGGTTGGCCACTCTCCAGTAGTTTATTAGCTGTGTACGTAATTAGTTATAATTTTTTGACAGTTTATCAAGAGAATAATGGTAAGAAAGGCATAAACGGGAAGGAGTCAGGGTGTTTTTAAAAGGAAAAGGTGGTGTTACTGCCTTCTATAATGACAGTTTAGTGGAAAAATTGCCTCTGTCTACGGAGACACTGCGTTTACCAGATGTTTTATGTTTGAGACTCCTACAGTTAGCTTTTGAAGACGTAAATTAGACATGATAAGTTTCAGAGTTAATCATTATTGTTACATATTTGAAACACCACCTGGTATTTGCAGCATAATTAATGATGTTATGACTCTTGCACAGTGGTTTTAAATAGTCTTTAGCAATGTCTGTCATTTGAATTGGTTAGGAAAGGTAATCTTATCTGCCACTGTAAAACAAATGCTTTGGTTGTGCTTTTCTTCATCCATTAATAAACTCTATGTTTTAGAATATCTTTGTAAATAATCCACCTGGGTGACTATGAAAAAATGCTTCAAAAAATGGGAATCTGAAACTTTTCAACGGATCTAAGATGAACTCATTTTACTGTCCATTGCAGGCAAACAAACCTCCTATCAATAACTCTTACCCAAAGTGTGTAATTCACAGTAATATAACTCGTGTTGTCTCCACCAGCAACTCAATATTTCCATGAGGCCATGCTATTCATAGTAAATAGGTAACTATGCAAATTGGTGAACACTTATCTGTAATGAAGAAAGAAATAGAGTGGGGGAATCAAAGTTTTCTTTTCTTGTTTGCATGTTTAGGATATGCTTATATGTGGTGATTTTTAACAGCTATCCGCATCAGCTTAAGCACCCAACCAGGCCAGGTCTAAAATGTTCTGCAAATCTCACCTCAGGGAATTTTCGGGAGAAGAAATTAAAGTCACTGTATATGACTAAATCACTGTAATGCTAAAAGCTCCACTAACCTGATCCAGAGAGAGACTTAGAAGGAAGCAACTCTTCTTGAATGCATTTGTGTTTCATGCTCATTATTCTCCAGTATATACGGAAAGGGAATATTATTGTCTTGTGAGCTTAAGATTTGCTGCAGCGCTGCTGAGCAGAAGGCAGGGACTGAGAAGATTGGTGTGTGAGGGTCGCCTTCATCATGTGCTTCTGCTGGGCCTCCTAGATCCGAGGCACGAAGGGGCGTGTGTGTGGGGGGGTGGTGGTAGTGTCAGTGAGTATATTTACTTTTGTACTCATGAGTTGTTTCGCATTCAATGGGAGCTCTGAACATGTGCTGTATCCATAGAGCTCCACTGATGTCAATGGGGTAAACATACAGAAATCAGCCACACTAACATCATTCCTTTTGTACTGTCAGTAGTTGAGAACAAAAGCTTGAGCAGACAGACCCTAAGCTGTCAGGTATGATTACTGCTGCTAAAAACTAAACAAGTAAATTTTCCATCATCTAAAAAGTCACCCGCTGAGCAACACAGCAGCACAGGGTTGCAGCAGTCGTCTCTTGGCTGCTCTGAGCTGTGTGTGCAGTGGGTAGGTATGACATGCTTACCCCATGGGTTTGCGCTCGTGGGTGCTTGAGTCAGCTCTCCATGTACTTCTGGGGATAAATAACCAGCTGTGCTTACCCATGAGAATGAACTTGACGGGGATTCAATAGGAGCAGAGCTTACTAATAATCCTGAGAGGGGGCCGAGATCTAGTGGTGGGACTCCACAAGACAGAGGGATGCACAGATATGCCTCATCTTCTACCTGGAGCTGATTATAACTTTTTTCTTAAGCTATAACCCCTGTAGCTTCAGGTGAACACAAATGCAAAGGCAGCACATGACAGCACGCCTGGGATGGGCCACCCCACTCCAGATAGGAGTTTTTCCCATAGAAATTGTGCCTCTAGAGCTCTATGTCTCATCCCACATCTCAGCGAGCTCCATATTTGCAGCAGCTCAGCGAAAGCAGTGTTGTCATAGGTGTTTCACTGTGTTCACACTCAAGGTCACTTACCAGATTTTTTGGAAGCTCTCCCCTCTAGACATGCAAGTCTGGGCTAGTTTTCTAGACTCTATGCAGCTGATGGGGAAAAACTGGCACACATAAGGGTGACTCATTGTTCCCCGGGGTATACTGACCCAGGAAGAACCAATCTCTGTTTCTCACTGCAGATTTTTGAGTTGGAAAATGCAAGAATTTCAGTTGCAGGCATGCATGCTCAGTAAGATGATTCCCAGCCTTTGGACCTGCTTAGGTCTATTTCCTAAGGCTGTGTCTGCAGTCTCAGGCTATTTCCATGTTTATTTACACAGCGGGAGAAAATGAGAAGGTAAGTCACAGGGAAAATTCTATAGTTTTCTATCTGAAATTCTCCTCATTATCAGGATCTGTTCCTTGGCCAGAAAGATTGTTCACCAAGTCCTTTCCAGTTGCACAATTCACTGCACACTCTTACTCCAGAGTTTTTGCAGCAGGTCCTCTTCATTAACAATATATATACAGCCTCAGCATCATTAGGAGTGGAATCTAGCTAGAGGTCATTCCAAGTTCTTACTTTCATGAAATGGCTATCCTTGATGGAAGCTCATACTGTCTATCTGTATACCTCTCATATTCGTTTTTAAATGGCTCCACTATTATTTAATTAAGTAATACAGGCCATAAGGGTTAGTCTTGGTCCCTAGCTTCCATAATTTCTTGAATATGTATTTCAATAAATAAGAATTATTTATATATATATATATATACACACATATACTATATGTATACACACACTATATATACATATATATATATATAACAATTTCAGTGTGTGTATATAAATACAAGGACCAGCTGTATTAGCTGAATGTTCACAAGTCTATAGAGCCTGATGGGATTCGTCCCAGAGTACTGAAGGAACTAGTGAATGATACAGCAGGATCCCTTTTGATCATCTACCAAGGTCTTAGGAGTCTGGGAAGGTCCCTGCTGACTGGAAGCCAACTGATGTAATTCCAGTTTACAAGAAGGGTGTGAGGGAAGACCCAGGGAACTACAGACATGTTAGTCTACACCTCGGTTCCTGGAAAAATTATGAAGAAGGTCATACTGGATGCTATTGAAAGGCATTTAAAGAACAATGCAATCACCAGGCACAGTCAGCATGAGTTCACAAAGGGAAAGTCCAGTTTAACTAGTTCCATATTCTTCTATGATAAGGTCATGCACCTAGTGGACAAAGGGAAGGCAGTGGATGTAGTTTTTCTGGATTTCAGCAAGTCTTTTGGTACTGTCCCTCACAGCATCCTTCAGGACGAGTTGTCCAACTGTGAGATGAGCAGGTACATAGTGCACTGGGTGAAGAACTGGCTGAAGGGCAGAGCTCAAAGGGTTGTAGTGAATCGGGCTACATCTGGCTGATGACCAGTTACCAGCAGTGTTCCTCAGGGCTTAATCCTCGGGCCACTTCTGTTCAATATTTGTATCAATGATCTGGATACAGGAGTTGAATGCACTGTTAGCAAGTTTGCTAATACCAAACTGGGAGATGCTGTGCACTCTCTTGAGGAACAAGAGACTGCTCAAAGCTGCATCAGGGGAGGATCAGACTTGACATTAGGAAACATTTCTTTACTGAGAGAGTCATCAAACTCTGCAACAGGCTTCCTAGATAGGTGGCTGATGCCCCATGACTGTCAGTGTTTAAGAGGCATTTGGATAATGCCCTTAGTAATATGCTTTAACTTTTGATCAACCCTGAAGTGGCAAGGCAGTTGAATTAGATGATGGTTGTAGGTCCCTTCCATTGAAATATTCTATTCTATTCTATTCTATTCTATTCTATTCTATTCTATTCTATTCTATTCTATTCTATTCTATTCTATTCTATTCTATTCTATTCTAATTCCTATTATTCT